>NC_091830.1:24938469-25670969 GCF_038994185.2 Dermacentor albipictus | reverse complement strand
TAACGTCGGTGGTCATCGTGAGGCCGTTTCCCTCGGAGTTGTTTTTCTTTCTACGTCGACCGCTGCTATATGAACTTATTGACAGAATTTGCGGCGTTGCAGCAGTTTGTAGGAGCTCCCCGATAACGAGAATTGTCATTTCGTCGTAGCGATGATAAAATAAAGCAAATATAAAAATGCGAACAATATATTGCACCGAGCCTAGATTTGTTTCCTACTGTATACTTAGTTACTTTCTGAGAGCTAACGCCCTAACAGTCTTTACCACCAGGACATCAACTAATTGCACGGTTAAATAGTGACAGGTGACTCACGAGGCTTCCATTCGTGGAGCTCTCTGCGATGCATGTAGCAAACACTAACACTAATCAGTGCCGTAGTGATTAAATAAAAACATCAGTACGAAGAGTGACAGAGCAGCCCATATTTCGTACCGATCAATATCATTTTATATTATTTTTTTGGACTAGAAGTTTTGTCATTCAAAGATTTCATTCATGACCCGAAGAAGCACTTTAATGACTCCGACAGTATCTTTTAAATGATTATGGTACTTTCAATGGGCAATTGATTTCTTGCAAATTTTTCCTCACGTTTCCGCCAACGCAATCTGTATTGTTGCGTGCTTAGATGTCAACTGGATTGCAAACGGCGAGTGTGTTAGTCCCTCGACAAGAATGAATCTAAGAAGAAATTAGAACATATTTAATAATCTCTTTCGATACCCCTAAGCATCTAAAACATATAAATTTCTCCGACATGTTTGAAGTCGCGTTTCACGTCTAGCAGGTTCCAACTTGATAACCCTTTAGACATGAAATGACTCACAGTTTCCCGTCCGTCACTGCTGAAAAACCTCCTATTGCTTCTAAGCGCAATCATAAAAATATCAGAATTTTAGCAGTACTCACAGTTATTGTGGACAAGTTTAACTATGTACAGGCTTCGGTTCTAACATGCCCAATATTACCTGCAAATTTTCTTGCTCTAGCTCTAATGGTTCTGTTAGCGAACTTTCGCGGACACACTGACTATTTGAGCACGGTAAACCATCAATGCTGCATCGAAAGCTCTCGGTGCTGTAGTACATATAACTTCTAGTAGAAATGGCGAAGTGATACGCTTGTGTGTGTTGTGTTACTGTGTATTTAATTCCCGCTGCTGCACCCTAGTGAAGGGTGAGTAGCCATCTAAATTTAGACCGCCTTTCTGTCAGCCAAGCTGACACCTTGTGGGTGAAAATTTCGTGCCGTTGTTTATCTTGCTAGGAACATTTTGCTATATAATAACTCAGAGATCTGAGAACAAGATGACTGGAGTTTCGAAGTAACAAAAAAATCGGACAGGAACTATCAGAGAATGGTTGCCGGTAGACCTTACCGGTAGACCTGCGGATTTATGCTGCTGGGGACACTTATGGGTTACTCCTATTGGTTAATGCTACGAGGCTTGTGAGTGCTGTGACACTGAAGTGATTACAGAACTGGCCTGCTTTAGAAACCACATGAAACCCTTCCGAGGACAAATATCGTAAGCTACATGGAGTCGGGACTGGCTCACCAAGCCAGCAGCTTTTGTTACATGGTCTCCAGGATCAGACTGGTTCACTCAGACACGAAATATAAGAAACTGTATGGGCCAGACAGCTCTCCACATAAAAAGGAAACAAAGAGCCAGAAAAATGTTTCGTTACAACATAGCCCTTCAATACTTCTCTATATGTCGAATGTATATGTCGAATGTACGTAGTCGTTTATGTGTCGATTGTACGCCCATTATTAGAATAGACGTGGAATACTTGAAATTTTTTCACTAAATTTAACATCGATGCTCGAGCGCGTGTACAGTTGCGAGTGGTCCGTTTCATCACAGGTAATTATGACTATTTCAAAACGTCATTCGAAATAAGAAATACATTAGGATGGCCCCTTCTCGAAGACATGTGCAAACATTTACGTTTCCCTTTGATTTATGAAATATTTCATGGTTTAACAGACTTTCAAAGACAAAACTGCATGCTGGAGCCTGCGTAGATATCTGCCTGTACTAATCATACATTAAAGTTGCGCGAGTTTGCTATATTCATTTTCCCCACATACAGTTTAACGATAGAATAAGCCCCCTCATGAAACTGCCTCCTATTGTGCTTCATAGTTTTATTTCATGTCAGCCTAGGCACAGCTCAAACTTATCGCCTATGTTTCTTTTCTTTTTCCTAGTCATTTTGACATAGCTCTTTCTGACTCTTCGTTGCCTTTTATTATTTTTAAACCACATTTCAGAGTTGCTTCCTGTAGGCAATTCCGAATGACATGTTACCAATATGCGTTTTGTTATGTATTTGTATTTCTTTGTATTTGAATGTTATTGTCCCCCGTAGACTAATGCCCCACATGGGCGATGTATGTATTGTAAGTAAATACCTTAATATTAAGATGCATTAAATGATTATAGTTATAGACTGAATTTCCCTTGTATTCTTCTCTTTATTCCCTACACTTTCATACGAAGAGATGCGATGACCATATTTTCTACAACAAAGACTTCGCACAAGGTATGTTTCCAGTATATGTATGCATTTCTTTTCCTTGCATTAATATTTAGCTTTATTTTTCATGTGTCATTTCGTTTTTTCGACATTTACGTCAAATTCTATACAACCTAGCCGCTTTAGAAAACTTCTTTCTTCGATTTTGAAGTGCATCTTGTTGTCCTGAAAATAAAGCAAGCAGACACTATATCAGAGAACCATTGCTTTTATTCAAAGCAACAATCAAGATGCCAGTGTGATAGGTATTATAGCAATGATTGTTTTCTTTGAAAATTCCAGCAACGCTCAAGATACATGCCCGGGTCAAAGATGGAACAGTTGTTCAGTGTTCGCAACTCATCATATGAAGCACCAAAAGCCTCAAATTCTGCCCGACAGCCATCAGTAGCACTCTAACATTAAAAGATCCCGAGACGTCCTTTGATGTGATGGCATTTCTGTTCAAAGTAATAGTAGAGTGAAATAAGGTTTGGTCATTTTGGGCACTGCTGCCTTCATTAAACAAACGGAAATCTATTTGTAAGCGAGAAGGATGAGGCGATCCTAGGGACTCTCAATTTTGGTTTGTCGCGGTCATACGAAGAAACAACAGCGAAGCCAGAGAAAGGATGGGCCAAATTATTTGCGCGGTTTAAGCAAAATCTAGAACCTTTAAGAAGCAGCGAAATGAAAGTGTACTAAACGATGACTCGCTGCAGCTGGGAGCAGGACTCAGATTTCCCGCACTATGCGACTTTACTAATCTGGCTACCACGGCGGCCATCCTCCCGTTTGCTTTCTTGAGCATTTGTGGCTGTGAGCAACATTAGCTCTGGAAATGTCAGCCAGTGCCACTCTCGGCCAAGGCGCTGGACGTAAATATACTTTTAATCGTGGGCCTCACGTAGTGCCCCAACTTTAGCATTCAAGCAGCCGTGGCAGTCCACTTGCCAACCGCTTTCTTGGATATTCATGCACTGAACAATTTGATACGAGCGGCTGCCAAAAAGTGCCACTCCCGAGGTGGCAGATCACAACTTTCTAACCGCTGGCTAGCAAAAGGTAGGTGGCAGGTAAAAGTTCCCGGCGGGGCTGTGTTTGTGGTGACAAGAGCAATGTCACCATACGGTTTCGTGATGGATCTGTCGCAACGTCTTTGGCTGCGGAACTCACTGCTCTGAACGGTGCACTTCACTTCATCGACACTTAAACTTTACGAATGGGATTTTTCTTGCGACTGACGTTTTCATTCGCACTGTGGGCCGTCAGTTATCGAACATCGAGCTCAAGACCTGGTCACGCGGAAAGCCCCGAGATTTCATCACCGCGTGAAAAGAAAATGCCACATTTATTTGCGGTGCTTGTTGTGCCTTTTAGGGTTAACTGACCTAGCTTTCTTACGCTAATTGAATTGAATTGAGTTGAAGTTTATTCCAGAAGAAGAAAAAAAGTTACGTGGAGGACAGGTAAAAGCTAGGAGAAATGCTTGAGGAGCTCTGAACCCTTAGCACATGGGACAGCATAAGAGCGCGCGGCTATGGGAGTACAACCTACCAAGAGGAAACACGTACATGAGTTATAGAACGTCGCTCGAAAAGGCGACTGTAAATCAGGCATAAAGAAAAAGAAAGTCACCGTATCACACCATTATATAAGCACTAAGCGCATTTCTTTTGGTGACATACCAGGCATGTTAACGTTATTTTCCTTTATTGTGTGGTTTAGAAGTGTGGGCAGCTGAAATTTTAACATGTCATTTCCGTAATTGGTTCTACATTTCGCGACATACCGCACTTCAGGATGCCGTATATTGTAGGTAGGGAAGTTTTTCTCTAGCCTTGCTAGGCTTGTGCCGGAGTCATTATTTTCCCCCCGTAAACCAAGGTTTTATAATCGACATAGCTTGTAATCATACACTGATGGAACCTGAACGATGTGGTGCTTCTTAAATAAGTCTGCAGTATGTGATCAATATGGGATTTTACAAGCTAGGCGTAAAACTCTCTTTTGCAAGACGGCAAATTTGCTGATGTTTGCAGTTGTATTTGACCATACAAGAAACGCGCAATTTACTAAAGAAGAAAATAGTTATATATGAGTATGTTAACATAGGTAGGAAAATAGCAACAGTGGCGGCACGTAATGTCGGTTGTCCTAGGTAGTTTATTAATAATTTAGTTCACGTGACCATTCAATGTCATGTTAAATGAAAAGTACACGCCCAGTGATTTGAAGCTTTTTAACACTTCAATTTCAGAGTTATTTAACCAAATGGTGGGCAGCTGGATATGTATGCTGCGGGGCTGAAATAAAACAGCCTTCGTTTTATTAATGTTTAGTTTTAGAGAGTTCATTTGAGCCCATGCACTAATTCCAGGCACTGCGTTATTGACTCGACTACCTAAATCGGCGCATTATTTGCTCGAAAAGAACAAACTCGTGGCATCAGCATAAATTATAATAATGTGCCGTTTCATCAATACGGACAATCTCATTATTATAAAGTATGAACAGAAATTATCCCAGGATGCTACACTGCAGGCCGACTGTTATTAAGGATTTTATTGAGGAATTTTTTCCTTCAGTGACAAGAAATTGCGTACGGTATAGCAAATAAGACTTAATTTGTGCTCAATGCCTCTTACGCCATAGCGATCCAGTTTTTGATGCTGAATATCATGATTAATGATGTGTGAAGAAAATGTACTGAAACGCCACATGCGGAATACCGCTGCGTAGCAATTCCAGTTTCTAAGGCACATACTGTAAGGCAGCTCCACCACCAGCAACACGAATTCTCGTCATCCGACTACGGTGCCCCAAATACAAGGAATGTAAAATTGAGCCCTTTGCTGCAATTCCAGTTTTTACCAAGATTGTACTGACTCGCTCCGCTGTGGTGTCTGTTCGTAGCTTTTATGGCTATGACAATTCTTTGAGTTGATAAGGAACCACCACTGTATCAGTAGATTAGAGGCTAAATTTAGGATTCTCCTGAACATGAGTAGATTGTAGGACAGCCGCATGGATCTACAACGAAGAATAGCTCCACGTCTCATTTTTAGATCCAGGCGCAAAATAAAAGAAGTTATCGCATGTCGCACAATAATCACTACAAAATATTTGTGATATGCTATGCCAATTCACAACCGCGGGCCTGCCAAAGCCAAACGAGAGCTTGAGGGGCATTATGCAGGGCAGATGGAGGCATGAGAGTTTAGTGAACAGTTTCAAGCAAACTTGTCAAAATCACAGTTTCAAGTAGAGTAAACGTCAAAAACTTTTCGCTTTTCAAGATTTAAGCGGTACCATAGCTGCACCAAATAAAATCTGCCATCCGTGCAATGATACTAGCAGCAAAGAACTCGAGAGAAATATTTTGGAGTCCTCAGACAGCAAGATACTGCGCTGCCGACGAACAAAATAACAATTGCAAAGGTAATATAATCCGACTCAACAGCAGCACTGGAATTATTGAGTCAGCATTGTGCTTATGCCGATTCCTGGTCGCTGTCGTAGGCGGTCGCAACGACATTTACCGTCACCTAGACCGACCATTGAGTCCAATTTCAGTGGTTCCCTAGTCACATTATTGCAACTAGGAAGGATGTAACCGACCACCTCGTGTCTGATGTTTATTTCTTGAATGCCCATTCAGAATTCATCCGTGCCAAAAGACATGTGGTACAACATGTGGTACAACGAGAAAACCAAAGACGTCGTTGCTGTGTTGCGTACACCTGCCTTTCCAATGGGGTTTCTGCAAGCATGAAACTTGACCGTCCCTCTGCATTGTTTGTAAGTGGGCATGACCTATATGCTTCGATTTTCGCACCACGTGGGAAAGACAACCTCCAACTATCCCTGCTGCGATGGACGAGACGCTTCGGTAGCGCACTTTCTCACAGGCTGCTCACAACGCGGTCAACTGCGGCACAAATTTAGACAGACAGCCACTTGTACAGACACGTTTTTTCTTCTATAACGAAGGTACTTGGGCCATGTGCGCATACCCCGTCTTTTCGTAGCCATACGCGATTTCCCTACAGACAGCTAGCTAGAGTCTTATGAACTTTACGTATGTTGAGTGTTTGAGGCTGTAAGGAGTACTTGTATTATGACATTCGCATGTCATACATATGAAAGTATTTTTCACTGCGCAGTTGACGCGACCTTTACTTTTACTTAACACGGCTAAATAAAGAATGATTGTGTGTTTAATGCCGTTAGCAGAATATGTTTTTTTTTTTCTTGAGCAGTGAAACTTCGTTTCTGAGCAACTCGTATGGATTTCCTTCTTAGTTTGGTTCGTCATGCAATTGAATGTCAACTATCTTTCTTCAAGAATTTACACCCCCTTTTGAGCGCTGCCACAGAATTCATTTAACTATGTCTTGCTCCTAATTACTTTTGCGTCAGATTCGTAAGAACCCATAGACAACTTCTGAATATTTTTGGCCTCTAAGTTGAACAGGTTTATGAAGGAATTAGTTATCCCTATAACTTTCAAGGATTAAGAATGGCTGCAGCTACCGTAAAGGACAGAAATCAGTATCACTTGCTAAATAAAATTTCTCTTGCCTTGAGCGAAATTCAGAAGATGCATTCGGTTCTGATATTTTTGCACTCTGCTATGCGATTCAAGGACCAAAATATTCATGCCACACTGGGCTCATAGCAGAGAAAAGGTCTTTTTTTTCACTTCTGCACACCTACCACGGATCGAACTAAATTTTGTGACTTTCCTGCTGAATCGAAAATGGTCGAGAAAGTCGGTCAAGGATTGCCAATAAATATAATGAGGCACGATTTTTTTGCATACAGTTTTGGTTATGAGTTCTTCTCAGGATGACAAGTAGAGTTGGAAGTTTTTATCTCACCGTAATGTACAACCACGCCAAGAATGCAATTGGTACTTTCAGGCTGTTCCTGTACTTCCCTATGTTGATGGGACACTTGTTCTTCCAGGGCTGGCCAATTTGCATGTCGGCTTTCTTAGTGCTACCGCACATCCTGTAGGTGCTGCGATGCCAAAACACATCGGAAAATGTTTGTTTGTGCCGCAGTAAATTTTTACTGTTATCCTCGTAATACCGTTTGGTTGGGGTTGTAAACAATTCTTGTTGCACTGCGAAAGCCAACTCAAAAAGCCAGATAAAGGTAGCATTATTGCATTTCAACCTATGTTTTCTGGCGTGAGGTACTAAGAGCTATAAAACTCATTTATACATCCATGGTCATTACAGGTTATACATCTGGCAGCCAGCTCGAAGATGTGCAAAGTCACTCAGCTAGATTCCTTGGTCGTAACTACAACAGCACTGCAAACGTAATGCACACAAAATTATCCTTTAATGTCCCGTTGCTTATAAATCGCTTGAATATGCAGCCTTGTTTCGTTGCATTATGCTGCTGCAAAAACAAATTCATTCCGTCTCTTCTATAGCCCCCCCCCCCTTCACTTGCATCCCCTCACCATGAACATGCATGTAATTTTTATCCCCACTGCAAGAATGTAACATTTAAAAATTCATTTCATCCGAGAAGCGGCAATAATTGAATGCCTTTCCCGCATACTTTCGCAACCATTATGAATGGGTGTTATTTCAAACACGTTATAAAAGATAAATCCCTGGGCGTGAATGATTTCAGGCAACCTCGAGTATAACTGCATTAAGATTTTTTTTTTAAATGGCAGAACTTTGACCTTCTCGTTGCGTTACATTTGTAATTTTTTCTCTTATTATTTCATCTCTCACATTGCGATCCTCACCAGAAAACATTTTGTGTTCTATTTAGGTGCAATTATATAGTACGGCCACTGTGACCAACCCATTCTGTAACGGCGAAAGATTATGAGAGTAAAAGAAATGAACATCAAATTAATAAAGAAGCCCACGCGCAAAGTGAAAGAGCCATATAAAAGGTGAATCGCATTTTAAAGAACTCTGGTGCCAGTGTCTAGAGATCTGTAGACGCATCGGTTTTAGCCGCATACTCACCAGGAGCCGACCGAATTCAAACAAGGCAGTTTCTTTGATCCAGATGTGATTGTGAATGCCATCTTCGCACGCCTGGTAAGATTCCGTTTGACCTCCATGCTGTAGCTCAAGATCATCGTACGGCCGACCCTGACGTTGGACAGCGTGACATCACGCAAGGTAACGACATCGCTTGTCCTCCCTGCAATGGCGTTCAGAAAAAAAAGCCGGAAATTTCATCAGGCAGTTTAGAACGGTCGGTGCCAGTTAATTAACAGCACACTGGAGAAAACATATTAGGTTAGGCAACATACCAGGGTCTAAAACAGGCATCGTTTACTGAGATGAGAGCATCAGCATAACTTATAGGGTGTATAATGAAATCACAAGCTGCGACGCTACGGCAGACGAAAACAATCTGTACATTTCATTGATTTCTCGTGTCTCGAACTCATTTACAGCGACAACAGCAGGCTTGCACTGCTGAGACCGGCCACCATTGCCGTTGACGTTGATTTCTTAAAATTCCTCCTTTTTTTCTGCGATGTATACAAATTCGTTCTTGCTGACTACAGTATTGCCTGTTGCAGCGCCAATATATCTGCACAGATGCCAACACTCTCCGAGTCCCAATGCAGCACAAGACCTTTACAGAAAACGGAGGGAATGTAAAGTGTTTCTTGTAGAGCTTTACTGTTGCCTAAGCAGCGAGTCTCAAGGATGAGTGGGGCACTTTGTGGCAGAGACTCATTATCTCGGTTGTATGTTTATGTTTGCCGCAACAGTCATTTGCACTGTCAAATTGGTACTACGAGGAAAGGTTCTAATGTTCCATTGTACTCTTTAGGATAGTGCGCGCATGTTATTTTCGGGTGCGCCTGTGTACGTGCCTGGTTACCCTATGTCACTGGCAGTGTTTCGATGCAACAAAAAACAAGAAAAGTTGCGCGTTAGTGCCGCTGGTAGGGCGCCCTGTTGTGCATACAGCCCCGGGACGATGTGGTCGAATCCAAGCGGCGCAGCTGTGCGAAGTTATGTTTAAGAGCGCAAACAAGTATTTGGCCAACATTTCTTTTTCATTAAATATATGGAGCAAATTTGAAAGGTATGCCCCTCAACGGTCGTCCATTTCGTTCTCCGCATGTTTACCCAATGTTCTTACGTAATGCCTAATGGGTTCACATAATGAAACCACTGAATAACATACTCGCGTACTATCAACGCTGTGTGCTTAAGAAACATCTGTGCGCTGACGATGTGTAAAGTTATTTTATCTTGGATACTGACGACGGGAGGACGGCCAGGAAGCGTGTCCGCACGTTGATTATGATGATAACTTTCATGTATATACACGCAATGGAGGATTGGCACACAAACTTTTGGTGCATATTGTGTCAACAACAGCTCTTTGAGATGATCGCCGTGGGTCAATAATGATTTTGACTTCCATACTATGATACCTTCCCACGGGGAAGAATTTGTCAAGAAGCGTGCCCGTGTGTTGGTTATGATGATAATGATGATGATGATGATTTCCATACAATGTGACTTGCCCACAACAGGGCACTGGTCAAGATTCCACCGGCACATTGAACATAAACCAGAAATAAATGAACAAATAGAAGCTTATGTAAGGTTTGTTACGCTGCGTAGCACGGCTACGCAGAGCACATTCGCGTGCCAGTGGTCGTTACCCCAATCATGCAGAAATGAGAGGGATAAATTTAAAGCCTTCCATTAACCACTTCATGAACGCTTAGCTCCACATAGATTGCAACATGCGCATTCGATCTTCGCAACTCTTTTGCTGGATGGATTTGCTTCTAAAGCCCCTGAGGGCCCCGAGGGGAAACTGAGTATAAGGTGGCCTAACGACGAACGCCTAATGCAAAGGGAGAATAGACGCAGCAGTCCCCATTCCCAACTTTTAAGCATGATCCTAGATTAAAATTAAGCCTGAATTCCTTACACGGTCATAAAGAGCACATGTTCTCTTTTTTTCGGGTATTCTGCAACAGACAAAGTATGTATCTCGTGTCGAAATATACCTGTCATTCTATCGTTTAATATTAGAATCTTCTCTTAACGTTTCCCTTAATTTTAGGCTTTGTTTTCTCTAGTCTGCACAAGGCATCGCATGCTTGCACACGCGCAGCTTTCTTTGGACAAAGAATACAAAGCACTGAAATCTTGGAAGCGCTAAGGTATCAACATAAATCTGTATGTTGCAAGCACTTTATCACACCAGGTAACTTCTTGCTAAAACGGAATGTGGTATATACCACAGACAGCACTCAGAGGAAACCTTGAATGGCAAAAGCATTCAATTTTGCTGGAGCAATCCCTGTACAAACATAGCGTCCACTTTGCCGGTGAGATAAACTGTACTTTGCCATATATTTGCACATGACATGATTAACACACTTAATATCTCGCCCTAATATTTCTTCCCAGCCATGCATAAAGTTACAAGTAGTGTAGATCAGATACACCTGTCAGCGACAGGCTCAGCCTCCTCTTTGACTTAAAGAAGCGCACGAGTCTGTTTTGGTGTGTGTGTGTGTTCGAAAACACGCTCCATGCAAATAAAATATCTGTCAAAAGTAACCACAACGTGTACAGAATAAGAAGTAAATTGCAATTTAGAAACGCACCAGAACACGCAGTTATCTTTGGGCGTTGAAGGTACGCCGACGTCAGATGCAGCAAACCAAACACCAGAGCCACCTTCTGCATCGCAGCCATGTTCCCGCTCCTTTCAACAGGTCACTTGTGGCCTTCAACGTTCACAAATCTCCAGAGCAGTCTTCAGTTTCGGATTATCGCACCGAGCACCTGCGGTGAAGCTGTTGATAAGAAAGATGCCGACTTCACTCGAGCCGCTCTCTCTACGTATGGTACGTGACACTATAGTCTAGCGTCACGTGTAAGATAAACCCCCATGTGCCAGTTTATCTATCATTCACACAACCGCTTTTATTCCGTTCCACTTCAGGTCATGCCATGGGCTTTCGCGAAAGCAGACGGTTTTCATGCCAATTCTTTTCAGGAAACGAGCTTCCGGTGACGTATCCTATGCTCTTCCGTCTCCCCGCCTGGGGCTCCCCCATTCCTTATCTTAAGAAACCTACCGGTGGGGTGACTATCAGTGAATTAAGATAGAAAATATGGAAAGTTCAACGAATTGGTATGTATACGTGATAAAGTGGGCAATGCGAAAACTACACGAACAGCAGTGTGTTTTTTTGTTGTTGTTGTTGTTGTTGTTGTTGTTGTCAGTGCACTTTCCGCGCTGTACCATTTACGACTAACAGTCCAGCAGTGACGCACACTTCTTAACATTGTGCGCTGTATAGCCTCAATCTATGCACCTTTGTGAGCTATGCCGAGCTAGCGAGAGTCACGTATATACAGTTAGGGACGAGGCATCCGGCAGGCAGGTTCATCCTGCATATATGCCGCGATTTCACTTTCACGGGTATCGAGGAGTATCACCTGGACACGAACGCACCCTGGAACGAGCATGCGGAATGACTGAAACTCTATTACGAATCCAACGACCTACCCCAAAAAATGCGTCCAGTAATTTTCGACTGATGCGAAGAACACACGTTCAGCCTCACCGGAATGTTCGTCAACTCCAATGGGCTGGCTAAGCTGCGAAGAGAACAGCAAATCTGTTCATAAGCGCGTGAACCTCGGGTCATCGACCTTGTATGCATGGTTTTCTTATTGCAAACAAAAATGACGTCAAGAAAAGTATATTACAGCTGCTAAACTCGAAGCTAAATGGGAATTGAATTCTAATTTCGTCTATGAATTCCAATTTCGTCCAATTTCGTCTACGCAGCAGCGCTTCGAAAGCTGGCTGAAGATTGCGGTTTTGGTAGCAAGGGATCCACTGTTATCCTACGGGATGACGATGAGAAGATTTGTCTGCAGCAGCCGGGAACCAGCAGTCCAGCATTGAATACTCGCCCGAACAGAGTACAAGCTGACCTTTGCAACAACCTACAGCATGGGCATAAGAGGCTATGGCATGTTAAAGCAGCAGGAAATTGGAACACGCAATGAAAGATACCATGCAGAGGACACATCTGGGCCGGTGTGTTGTAGCGATGCCTTATGCCTTATTCTATGCTATTCTTATCATCCACCACACCTGGCCGCCTGATCTAGTTGATGATGTGGGCAGACCGTCGCTCTGACCAGTGGCCAAGCGCGAAAAGCCTGAAAAAGCATAGAATCGGAAAAGGCATCGCTACAAAATACCGGCCCTGCTCTTTCAATGCAAGCGAAACAGCCACCGTCGACAGAACATGTGATCTGCCACCACAGCGACGGTGTAAGCACACAACCGTAAAGCTTCACTGGTGATTTACGGCCGCTGCGGGGATGCGGCATTCCACATGTAGTGCATACAGGCTTATAGTACAGCAAAACAGACTCGTAAATTACTATCTCCCGCTTCTCAGGAGCTGGATTTTCAAACAGCTCTCAACCATTGGGCGCCGTTTAAACCGACAGCAAAGTCGCTTAGTGGGAGCACGCGAAGGAAGCTCAAACCGACAGAACTGAAATATAATGCAACCTGTTAATCTAACCCCTGTACGGAACGAGCGTCTTTTCAGAAGACTCAGATTCATCAAGGCGTCAGAAAGGTCAGAAAGGAGGCCAAGTTGGTAAAGATTCATTATTTTAGAATGCATCACTGCAGGCAAAGCGATATTTTAGGGACGAAAACAAACTGCACAAACGGTCTTTGTGTTGTCCTTTTCGTTCAAGTTATGCCCGTCCATTGTAAGCCCACTCTCTGAAACAATGGTTCTTAAAGCGAGGCTTTTTTTTGCTTCTTCTTTCGACTTTCCCGCTGCTGCTGCTGCTATCTGGCACACCGGGTCGGGGCTTGGTTCAGAGCATGCGTATACATGTCAGCAGGGTGGCAGAGAGTAAAGTCGACGCGAGAAGCTCGTTTGTACCATTGCAGGGCGTTGAATGCGCCCAGAATTCTGTGGAGCTCACTGGGCGTAACCGCATTAGCCTCTCGACAGCGGTAATTTCTCCGCGACCCCCGCAAAAGCATTGCATAAATTGCAGCGCTTGCCCTGCATCTAACGTGCAAGTCCAGAGAGAAGCTCGATACAATAACACAAGGGTGGGGGAAGAGTAGGTAGGGAATGGGTACAATCGACGCAGTCGAGCAACGAGTGAGTAACCAGCCTTGGCACTATGCGCTCGCAGCTCCTATACAATGGGGGGGGGGAGGGGGGATGACGTGAGAAGGCAAAGAAACGCTACTGTTATGTTCACGACAGCCGGTTGCGGGCAAATGAGATAAACTTAAGTTCAAGGTACGATACGTTTCTGCTATTTCTGAAAAACAACCCCCGTGTAAATTTCGCAAGTGGATAACTTACGCAAGGCGTGCAGGAGCAGAGCCGCATTAAAGCGCACCGTACGGCCTACAAGACACTACGGAAGCGGTTGCACGTAAAATTAACACTTCTGTGCCCGCCGCTGTAGCTTTGTGGCTATGGCATTGCTCGAGAACGCGTGTTCAATCCCGAACCGCGACAGCCGCATTTCCACGGTGGCGAAATGCGGCTGAAATGAAGGAAACACCTCTGCCTGTGCGTTCTGTGTACTACGCAGACAATCAGCAGTGGAACACTTAAGGTAACGTGCAACATAAACTCGCCACTCTCGTGTTGGGCTAACAGTGGAAGGGATTAGACATGCGCCGTCAACATCACCTCTAATTATCGTCAGTCATCGCGAACAGTACAGAAAGAAAGCTTCGCTTACATCGATTCCCACAGTGCGTGGAACCCACGTATTCTTTTTCGATCCCAAAATGATACTTTTGCACTATAAGTTCTCAAGGAACGGCGCAGCTTCCTGTGATTTTGGTTCATGTTAATTTTAGTTGGAACATCTGCACATACTCGTAGTTTTGTCATTGAATTCGCAAAATACAAATACTGAACATTCCACCATGCTGCACTATTGCCTCTCTGTCACATTTATCCGAACTCAAAGTTCTTCTGAGGGCTCCCTTCCGTTGGGAAACTCACTGTGGGCACCTTGAGTTGATATATATTTTCGCAAGCTCTGCAAAGCAGAATGACATTACAGTGCCTACCCATGTCAGGCTGACATGGAGTCAACGCCGCTTCCAGAAGATGTTCCCTAAAGCAAGAAATTCACGCATGGCGCAAGCTACTGTTGACAGCAAACTCTATCTTAATCAGTATAGTTCTGCTTGCTCAAAAGCCGGCACCAAGCTAGGCCTGCAATGTTAAACTCTGGGCAAAGGGCCGAAGGATTGTAACCATGCATACCCTACCTGTGACCTGCGGCGAGGAAATCACAGCAGACCAAGAAAGTACGATTAGACGGAAAACAGCACCGTTGTTGGGAAATATCAACGTGCTCAGCAGAAAGTGTTTTCTCGGTGTAACAAGCTTCATATTCAGTATTGGTCTCCAGCCGTTCCACAGTGCAACCGATGCTGCGCGATAGGACAATAGATTGCGTCCAGTTGTTCACAGCGCTCTTTACTTATTGTTCTTTTTTTTTCTCGCAGGCAGAGCTTTGCACAAAAATAGTACAAATCCATAAATACACTAATAAAAAGCCATCGTGCTCGTCGAAAGATGGCTCTTTCCTGGCTTCGGCGAGGGTGTATTCTCACAAAAGGCTTCACACGAGCTGCGCTATGTGAGGGCCAAGTTTCTGTCCTTCTTTCCAATAAATGCAAGCACAAACGGCAGCCTTTACAGATTTTTCAGCACCACAGCCTTTGCTACACAATATAGGATGACGTGGTGTGTGCTACGAGACTTACATCAGTGACATCAGAGAATGGTTATAGAATTGTTATAGAGGTTAACAATAGAGAATAGATATAGAAGTAAAATAATCACCTTTATAACTGCTCGCTTAGGGGCAAACTTTGCTTAACCGCAGTGATTAAACAGCAACACGGCAAAGCCGTACTTGCTAGATGAACCTGATCGCTGTTGGGAATTCGAGATAGCAGCAGATCTCCGTGGTGCATAAAGCCATTACCTGTTATTTTATTAATCGGTTTCTACTAGAAGGGGCATATACAGTTCTCTGCAAGATACGCCATTCCATTTCTTTTCTTCCTTACTATTATGGTCATGAAATCGAGAACGACTGTCATGTATCTCTGTATCTTCTAAGATACTCTACAGAGCAAAACATTGGCAAATAAATTACTAAGATTGCAAAAGCGTGCAAACATGCCTTTGCTATACATAAAGTACTTATATGTTATATAAAAGATGTATTCACAATAGGCGGAGGCAGAAATTTCGTAAAATTTTAAAGACGGGACAGCAACACAATACAAACCTTCCACGGAAGCATCAGTAACGTTGGGAATATATCTAAAACATTCTAGCATGTCGAAGCAAGAAGTACTAGGAAATGTCCCTGCAAGTACTTCAAGGTTTTGGGGGACACCTGCGCCGAAAGCTAAGCAACCGCTGATCTGGCATTCGCAAATTAGTCTTCGAAACACTTTTCCCTGTGCAGCTTGAATTTGCTGCTTCACTGTAGTCGCTCTATCTGCTGAAATCTAACCTCCTAGAATCCGCACAGCATAGGTCCATCGTTTTGCTTTTCAAAAGTACGATTACCAATATAGAACCTAAAAGAAATAAAGCAATAATACTGAAGCCATCGACGTTACATCGCACGTGAGTGCCCCTTCCCCAATGCATTTACGGTGTCTGGCTTTCCCCTTTACGTGTCTGTGTCCGATCGTTCGCTATCATGCAGATCACATTTTACCTCATCTTCGTGCAAACGGAAGCGGCAACACGTTCAGTTTCTTTCTTTCTTTCTTTTCTTTATATGTTTCCATTGCTGAAATATAATGACGGTGGCTAAGATAAAAGATGCAATGAGGCAGCTTGAGGTGCCCTTAGCTGCTTTCAGCTGCTTAGGTTTCCGCTGCTTTCCCAAGTGCCACCTGCCTGTGAAATGACCTCGCCGGTTCCATCGGCCCGGATTCTGGCACTAATAATCTCCGAAGACATCTCGACCACTTGAGTCGCGAGATGACATTAATTGTATTTACTCTCCCTTGTCACTTTTGTTTGTTTCTTTGTTTGTTTAGCTTTATATGCGTTTTGCACTGTTGATTTTAACCACCGCTGTTATCATCGCGGTCTCAAGATTAGTTTCAAACTTCTCCCTATTTCTTTTATTAATCTTCATCTAGCGCTTCGGCAAGTTTCCTTTTGTCACCTACATCTTTACCTAGCGTAGGCGGATTTATGCTTACAATATTGATAAGCTTTGTGTGTGTTTCTATAGCCAAAGTTCTTGCGTTGCCGTACTATTGTACTCTGGCCCCACATACCCTATTCCTGAAGTATCAACTGGAAAAATATTGAGAATGTATAAATACATTGATTTTTCACTGGTTTCCTCAAGATGCTGGCTTTCTGCAACAATTGTCTGTCTTTTATTCGTTCGCACAATCATGGTCGCTATCCCAAGTTTGTTTGCACATTGTTCGTTGCTCTTTATTTTATGCTTTCTTTTATTTTGGTCGTCCTGTTCGCAGCGGAACAGATTCACAACGTTTAAAATGTCTTAAGGTTGTTAATCCAGCTGTGCAATACATAAATCAATAGGTAATTGTCGGAGATCAATAACGGGCCTCACGTTCAGCGGTAACAAAACTTTTTTTTCCTTACAACAGCTTCTTCTTCCCACCTTCGTTGCTGCGAAAAACTGCCATGGACGTTCTTTTGGAGTTAGGTTTGTCAAACGTAGCTTCCTTGACATTTCTTCCATGGCGTTGACATCTTAGTCTCATGTATTTTAAAAGTCGTTTTCCTATTTCTTGACTTCGACATCGAACTCCATGTACCCCAGTGTTTTCCCGTTGTTCTGTCCTTCAACTTTGATGTAGATGCTGTTTCCGTGAAAGAAATAAGCAAGCAAAAATAGGCTAGTGAACAACCTTGCTTACTAGAAGACCTAAAAGCAGCCCCAGTGGCGTGAATTCTGCTGATAAGGCTGGACTCAAATATACTAACCATTGTAACCAACAAAGTCATATAACTATGCGTGATAAAAAAAGTTCCTCACATATGTTCCTAACTAAGAATTTCAGACCTCGACAGACTCAAATAACGTTGACCAGGAACATTTCGTCAACCAAGACATCATAATGATAGCAACGTTACTAATCCAGAAAAGCAGGGGTTGAGAAACACTGCTTCCAACTTTAACTGGCCCCTCCCTAACAGTAGATGATCTCAAAGGTCATGCTTTGGCTGACTGCATGCACCGAAAGCGTCTGCCAGGCCAGAAACACGTCACAGAGGCCATGTTTTAATGATCACCTGTTTTAGGCGCTGTCAAATTCTGCCATACTGCCAAATTATCCATCCTGTAAGTTGCGATTGGCCCACGGGGCTCCTACGGCGCTCTCTGATTGGCTTGAAACGCCTCTATTCAAGAATTCCACAATATGGGGGAAATTGAGGATGTCCAGGACAGCATCCCAGAATGGTTTTAATTTTCGTCATCTGTGAAGTTTCGTCTTTAAAGAAACCCAATTGATATTCTTGTTAACTTCGAAGTACACGCAGGCGCATTTCTATATGTCGCCTCGTGAACCGACCTTCCACTTACATCTTCCCAAAGACTTCATTTTGCCGAATTACAGCTCTTGTTTGCTTCTGCGTAACTTTTCTCCAGAATGGCTCTCATCAATGCACCACTACCCGTCGAAATCGCGGCTACATCCAAGCT
Organism: Dermacentor albipictus; assembly: GCF_038994185.2. Classification (NCBI taxonomy): domain Eukaryota; kingdom Metazoa; phylum Arthropoda; class Arachnida; order Ixodida; family Ixodidae; genus Dermacentor; species Dermacentor albipictus. The sequence continues at coordinate 25,652,657 of NC_091830.1, read as the reverse complement.
AACAAACAAATTGCCATCTTTGGATCCATCGTCATGACCACACCAGTACATAATTGCTGAGCTCCAGTGAATAATATCAATAGGGTAAGTGTATGTGACATTCACTTCCAGATTACTGCAAAACTTGTGCACTCTTCTGAATTTCACGAATGTTCTCATTATTGTTTAAGTTTCGGAATGTATAAAACTGTTGTATTCAATGCACGATACAAAATAAAGAAGTCATAATAGAAAGGCAGGGAGGTTAACCAGGCTGATAGCTACACAATAGTTCAATGAAAATAAATTGGGTATTTATCGCCCCTGCTAACTAAGAAAAAGGAATAAATTGAACACCTTGAATAAAAAAAAAGCATTGGTACACTTTTTCTTTCGCTTATTTATGAATGCACAGCATGTGAGAAGTCTAAGTGCCAAACATTTTTCCTTCATTTGGCAAAAGAATTTCCTTCCTCCTTTCCCTTTCTGCAGGCTGAGTAATATGGTTAATACTTGCTGAATACTCCTGTGCTGAGTACTGCTTTCCTGAATACTGCTGAAAGCTGAAGCTCAAATAGGTTTCACTGTAAAAATGTATCAATATGAAATATTAAACTCAGCTTGATTTCCACTCTAATACAAGTATGCAAGTGTCAGTCAAAGAATGATAAATGCACAATCGGCACAATAAATTATCAATCAAAATGACAATTATAGTACGTTTACACTTTTCAATGAAAGTCCAACAATTTTTCAGTGATTGCTTGATAGAATTTCGACAAAGATTTTGTTGCTATTGAAACAAGAAATCCCATTAAATTTTTGCAAGCTTTCAATTATGATTTTTTTAGAGGTTAATCTAGTTTAAGTAATTATTTTTACGACAACAAGAAAAACAAGAGTATCGTGCCACAGATGCCTCTCCAACTCCATCAGAGCGTTAAGCAAACATCTTAACATCATGGGATAAAAATTTTGGAGCATGGTTTATCATTATTGCCACTGGCCAAACGAAATTTCCCTTCATTTTAATAGAGTAGTTAGGATGCACTCAGTATCATGAAAGTATCAGAAAACCAATGCTTATATAATTGTAAAGAAATCAATGAGAATAACAGTTAATTTTTTTTATATTCAGTGACTAGACCAACGAGCCAGGATTTAATGCCTCGCATTTTCAATACCCTGACCCTTTCATTGCCACTCCCTAGATAAGTCGGGCACCAACCCTCACACCACTTCTACCACCCCCGAGTATGCTAGTTCTGTATTTTCAGTTCAGTTCAATTCTCTTCATTTACCAGAAAATGTGCTGGCTAGACACCTGGGCTAAAAGCGGCCAGAAAACAGCTTGACGGGGCCCAGCTGACCTTACAAAGGCAGCGCACTTTTTGCCCCTGCCGAAGAAACTCGTGAAAAAAAAAGGAAACACCACACTATTATCTTTTTTGTAAAAGTATTGCCGAGTGGGATCTTTCTTTTTTGTTTCAGATGCGCAAGTGTCGAGTGTAAATGATCATGTATTTTACGCAGAACTGTAAATCCCCCTCCCCCCTGTGGCAACGCCCTCGGACAATGCGGGAATATGCCTTGAATAGAGAATAAAGAAAAAACACTGCGTACGTCTTAAGTCATCTATGCAGAGCTCATATAAACGTACAAAAAGCTTGTAAGTTAAATTTCTGACTATCTCATTTCTACGTGACTCTGAGCGTAGCCATGGCGAACCAGTGTGGCAGGTCCATCCTCATTCAGGCGACCTCTACAGGGGGTTAGTAATGCTGCTTTCATTTGGGATGGGTTTTCAGTGAGTCAATGTGCGTCAGTTTTCGGGCCGCGTACAGTGAGTCTGCGAATGCAGTAGGCATGCGTGCAGTGAGAGTAGTTAATGCGCTGAATAGCTGCAGCGGTTCCCTGTAGGTCAACTGTGGTGAGGTCAAAGAAAAGCGTGACCTCCGTGCGTGCTTTTTGAAAGTAGCGGCCGGCTTCGGCAACGACCTTTGCCCTCTCCTGTACAGTGACGGTGACGTACATAGTAATATCCGAGTCCTTCCATACTTTTTTCTGGTCACGAAACTGCCGCCTCAGTTCCATATAGAGCCAGTGCCCGCCGCTAGAGGCGCAAGTGTGCGTGAGCGGGCATGCGAACGCGGCTTCCGCTGTGGGTATGTGTGGGGGGCAGCCTCGGTATTACAGCTTTCTATACTTCCGCAACCATTGATTTACTTTCACGTAGTTAGTTATAACATTCCACATGCATCAATAACTGCTCGAGCACGTCTTCTGTCATGAAATGCGTACCCGCGAAAAAATGTAGCCGCTCATAACATGCACCTATGGCAGTCTAAGTCCAAAAAAAAACTATTATGGGATTTTGCCCGCCAAAACCACCATATGATCATGAGACATGCGTAGTGGGGAACTCCGGATTAATTTTGACCACCTGGGGACCCTTAACCTGCACCTAAACATATTTAAGCGGGTGTTTTTTTTGCATTTCGCCACCATCGTAATGCGGCAGCCGTGGCCAGGCGGTCTGTCCAGATTTCTTTCTCAGCGCCGGTCGGCTCATCGCTTCGATAGGTTCTGCTTTTAATATCTGCCTGAAATTAAACACCGCGCATTCACAACAAAGGGCCAATAGTGTCACTTATAAACAGAGGCAAACACCTGGGCTGTTGCACCCTCACTCACTTGTAATTAAGTGCCAACCCTCGGTAGCGCTTAGCGCCCAATTTTTCGCCGATCACAGCTGTGTACCTTTTGTCAAACTGTGAGCAGTATCTTATAAGGAGATCAAAACAATGAAACCGTTACTGCAGGGGCTGCTTCCGTAGAATGAGTTCGTTTAATGACAAAGACAGGAGACTGAGCAAGGAAGCCGAAGCAACGAAGGAAACTGAGCTACGGGGACTGAGCAAAGGAAACTGAGCAACCGAGCAAGAAAACCATGCGCTTCAGGTCTCTCGGCAAACCGATGCGATTTCTAAATGCGATTCAGGTAGGATAATTGTAAGACAAACCTCATGACTACCTGTCTTCGATGCGGCTTTTAGCGTAGGATTAAGGCGAACGTGAAGTGTTAGGCCCTGAAGAGTTGAAACTGTATTGAAATTAGGCAATTGTCTTAGCAGGCAGGCTTTAGAAGCGTCAGTAATCTCAGCACTTATTCACGCTGCGCGTGGTTTCGATGCAGAACCAACCAGACTAGGTATTTTGGTTCTTAATGCGCAGCTATTAACAGGAGGTTAAAATATTCTAATCACCAGTCCTGATATTCTTATCAAGGTCAAACAATTGAAACAAAAAATAGTTTTGTAATTTAATAAGAAAAAGCAAAACACGCCTTCGTGAAAAAAGCCACACACGGGCACAATCATTTATTTATTGTGCAAAATAAGTGACATACAGACAGCACAGATAGGCGCCCAGTCACGAATGGTTCACCAGTCACAATGCAAGAAGGTTGTTAAAAGTATGGCACTGATTTAAGAAGCTAAGAAATGAACATCAAAACATGTAGATAAGCATTGGGGGGCAGGAAACACTAGCAAGGGAATGGCAGTAAATACAGAATGTATAATCGACTGTTTCTATGCAAAAGAAAGCCCAAAGCACAGACATTTTATAACACATCACGTGGCAGAAAAAACTCTTAAACGAACACAAGTAGCTACAGCACTCATATACCAGTTTCTTTTTTACTTAGACAGTTCTTTTTAATATACCTTGCAAAACACGCGCACATAACTTGCTCAACAAATCACAATGCAAATATTGCTAGCAACAGTGTGCTAATAATCTTCTTATTGACTTAAAAGCACACGCAGTTCAAGAATTGTAGCCTGTCAATAGCCGAGACACAAGGACAATGGAAAGTACAGCAATGCATACTATCCTAACTCTGGTACTTGAAGGCACTCTAATGCTATCCCTTCTGTAGATCGTTGCTGTCGATTGCAAGGGGTGAAGGTGCTTTTGCTGTGATGTGAACTATGCTACGCTAGTATAACACAAATTGCCATTGCAGCAAAGCCCTCATAAAGGTGTGTACCAAATGTGCGTTTTATCATAAATGCCCTGCTCAGGCCTTGCAACACCCTTGTTCTTCTTCGGCAGCATTGCAATTTTTTTGAAGTGGTCTCCCTTACGCGATAATTGCCCTTCCTACTATGCCTATTAAACTGGTGCCCCTTCAACTGGTTGGTTTCTTGCCACTCGCTGTTAGACATGAAGCTCATCCCTTTGTTCGCATTTGTTTTTCTCTCTCGGGAAAAAAATGTAGGCGAGTATTCAGAAAAAACTGAACTACTTCTGCAGTGGTGCTTACAAAGTGTGATTTCCAGCCCACAGCAGCTGTAGCAGTACGAATGTCCATCAAAGTATTCCACAATGTTTATGGACACATTCATGTAGGTATTTTCGTAAACTGCGTACAGCTCTAAATATTCTTCCACAGTTTGGAGGAGGGTGACCAGCTGGCTGGAGGGCACTTCTAGGTTGCCTTTGGATTTGGCAAGGATCAGGCCAGTTGCCGCTGGTTCAGAAGTTCTCAGAGTTCTCACACAGCTTGAGTAGCTTAATGATGAAAACCTTTTTGCAACATAGCCAGCAATGTAATCTATTATGCACTCTTTTGGAGACTGCTGACGGTGCAGAATTGAAGCCTCCTCCGTGGTTTCTGCAGGTTTCAAGAGGACTTCATACAGAATAGAAACGGAACCAACCTGAAACGCCAATACCACATTGCTGACGCGCTCGACAAGCTGCACAGATTGCAAAAAATGTACTGGATACATTGTATTGTTTTACAGCATTACCAAGACAACCACAACTGCAACTAAGCTTTATCGAAATCACCATGGCTTTTCTAAACAACAGCTGCAAAACCTTCCTTTCTTGATGATGCACGCATTGCACAGTTGCACAGTCCCCTGCCATGCATGCGAAGCGCATAAAGCTTAATGTGGCCAAAAAAGAAGGGACTTGCACATGATTCTATGAAAAACAAAAACTATGACCTATAAACTTGGTTAAGGAGCTTTTAAAAGGTCGGCTCGATTTCATTCTATTCAGGAGGCATTGCTCCAAATATATTGTTCCCCACATGACAGGCAGTAGACTCTTCTTTGTTGAACAGATCTTGCGGCTTGAGGGACAGTTGTGGACCATGTCCAGCTACTGAGTATAGCTTGGGCGGCTGGACAAGATTCCTAACAGAAAGTATCCTATATACAAGGAGGAAACGCTCGATTGTTCGTTGCCCTACGTCTCCTGCAACACGTCTGACAACGCCACAAAATCTCTGAAACAAGAAATGCTTTGTTATGTACCTCACAAGAAGTAAAATGCAGTTGTTTACCTCTAACGGGTCCTGTCCAAACTTTCCCACTAGTACATAGAGAAAACCTAATGCAAGAGTGTTTTCGTCAAGGCATACTGTACTTAGCATGATTGCTCTTACATCCTCGCATATGGGCTTTCTCAAAAGGCAGATCTTGCATCACTTTTTAAGTATTTGCAGCATCTGTCTATCCATGCGATGCTTTCTTTCAGTGTCTTTAAAGTATAATAACGTTTTTTAGCAAAAATTCAGAGGTATGTGTAAGGCAAAAAGCGTAATTCTTACAGCAACATGCTCAGCTTCGTTTTACTGCACATGCTCTGGGCCTCCGATAATTCAAGCAGTCAAATAATCTGCTCATTCTTCGGGTGAATTCAGATGTTGCTGCAGACTCGTGGAGCTTCTTGCATGCTTCCTGCTCACTGTAGAATTCCATGGCTGTAGCTGTGGATCCACTGAACAACTGGAAATAAGAAAATGTTCTTCTCGCATTTCTTTGAGGGTCACCTGGAAAAGCAATTTTTGTGCCCTAATAGCACCCGACCACAAAGTACCTTACCTGAAAAGCAAGGTTGGCGCTCATTTCCTGTAAAGCATTCGGGTATACGCGCCTTCGTCAGCTTCGGCACTGAACGCAGTCGGGATTTCTGCTCTTCATATTCTAGAAATTCTGCATAATGGTGATGGTATACTTGCTGACCTTGTGGCAGCTGTAGGAAGAAGTAAAAAATACTTCTCGCAAAATCATACGCGTGTGCATCTAACAGGAACGAAAATTATTTCACTTACCAAAAACGTTCCAACTTTCTGGAGGCTGTTCCTAATACACTTCAATATGCGGTGGATCAGTGACCGTATAAATCATCCTAGAGGGGTCACATCGGTGCTGAAATGACACTTGTTGTTTCCTCATGTCGCCACAAATGCCTGCAAAAAAACGCGCCACTAATAAAATTGAATCTTCCTGGCCGGCCTGCCACACAAGTCGTATGTTGTTAAATGCTAACCTAGGGCCTTCAGGGCTGACCGATTTGTTGTCGAATTATCACAATCCACGGCATCAATAATTGCTCCAGAATTCGACAAGTGCACAATATACTACAGTAAAAGCTCTGCAAATATTTATCTAGATGCATGGAAGGTACCTATAGTTTGTAACCGACCGTGCGAAAAGGGTTGAAACAAGAAGACCAACTCGTGACCAGCATCTTTTTCATGGTCTGTGAGCTTTGTGTGTTCACCAAAGTCAACTTTTCCAACGACTTTCATGTCGGGCTCTCTGGCGTGCAGGGTTTTCTTAACGCTCATTTAGTAGAACATGAGCACACCTGATAAAAAATTATTTGAATAATTTCAGAAAGGCACAAGCACAACACGCAGTTTAAGATATGCGCTTTCCAACCTCGTCATTCCCTTTCAGGGGAACTCAGTAGCGTTTCCTTCAGTACAGTAAATACGAGCACGTCAAACCCAAAATAAGCTTTCAAGTCCTTGATGTAGCCGTACAGTGTGCGTGGGTCCGGCAAGGGCAGAAAATTATTGTCTTGAAGCTATGTGTACACGGAAGCTGACCTAATCTTACAAAAAAAGGCATTTATAGAGCCAGTCTTTCTTATGCCTGGTGAGGAAGGAGGGCAAATGTCATTCACATGCGCAACCATGCTACCAAGCATAAAAGAACACCACTGTAAATCAAGGCACTCTGTATGCCAAGGGCTGATGTTAACATGCATAATGCGCTGAGCACGTCATGCAAACCACGTCAATCTGCAGGCAAACATAAATAAGAGCATACCATTATCACAGAGCTGTGGCATGCTGTCAATATGGAACACCATATAATCAACAAAATATGTGTGCATCAATCTCCAAGTTCTCACTAAAATGTGTAACAGTCCTTTGTGCATAATGACAATCATTCAGCCTATGTTCGTAAACGTGTCTCAAGGAATAACATTAAGATGCTGAGAAAGATGGAGACAGGAAGATCTATGAGGGTGTGAGTAGGCCACTACCAGCAGTCAAGAATTCAACATTTACCACTTAGACAAAACTTGTTGCTACATGTTTGGGTACTGTGGAATAAACGCAGAAAGGGTGGAATCATGCAAAAGAATTAGTATCATTTCTGAGTAATCTTGTATCTTGAATTGCATTTCAAAGTTACCAACATTCGTTCAGATCACGTCCAATACGTAGCTTTCACTACTATATTATGGACATGGAGGCTCCTCTGTGTACCTAAAATTAGCATGCGAAGGCTCCATCGCATTCACGTATACTATATTTGTGTGCATTGCTACAAGCTTACCGCTTAGCTTGTGTAGACTTGGTGTTCGCCTTTATGACACACTGATCAATAATCAATTTCTCGCGTTCTGGAAGGCCTTGAAAGCTCTGGTGTTGCCGTATGGGCTTGGCAGTCGGGTCACTCAAAATTTGGCAAGTTTTGTTTTGCGTTGTTGAACCTGCTTTTTCGCGGCTGGAAGCTGGCGGCCTCAACGTCTATACTTCAGAACAGCTGACACAGCTAACCACGTGGTCTGTTTGAGAAACCGAGAGTGAGAGAGAGCGAGGTAAAGCATTTATTTGGACCATCGAGGTCGTTGCCCTTGAGGTCGAGTGGGTGGTTTCCTCATTCCAGGACTCGCCTGGCCATGGCTGCTCGACGTACTTGCTGGACGAGAGCTTCTTGTCCCGCCAGGGTATCGCCGGTCAGCTGTACTTCTCACCGCTCAAGTGAGATGCTAGGCGTCTTTAAGTGTTGAGGTTTGCCCTCGCACCCCCACGAGATGTGAAGGAGTGTAGGGCGTGTGTCGCTGCACCAGGGGCAGATGCCGCGATACGTATGTGGGTACATGTGAGTCCGTGCGCAGGTTTTCGACCGTGTCACTGGGCAGCGCCAAGTCTGCAAAGAAAAAGAAACACGAAGTCATGCCATTTGAGCTTTTGGAGACGGCAAGAAGCCAGCAATTTGTGGGTGCAATCACAAAGCAAACAATAGGCCACACGCGATGGCGCGGATGTAAGCATCAGAATCTGAATCAGAATCAGAATTTATTGTTAGAATTTGGGTCAAATTACATGTATTCAGTATGCAGGAGGAGGTCCCATAGTCAAAGACTGTATCGGGACATCCTGTACAAGAATAGTTATGATAATTGACATCGCAAAGCAACAGTAGCATATAATAAGGTATTATACAAGCAACAGGAAATGAACGTTAACAGAGCAAAATACAGAATTCATTACAAATAATAACAAGGTTTAGCTTATCTCACAGTAACATGAAAAATTGCATGTGAAAAATATACCAGTAGGTTATTTACAAGAACAAAAACAAACAAAAAAGGCAAAAAGCAAGAAAGAACGAAAAAAAACGGTTACAGTAAATTTTCTCATTAGTTTGTCAATAATAAATGCATTTTGAGTTCCCTTTTGAATTGGTGTAAAGATCTTGTATTTTTCAAGGTGAGAGGAAGAGTGTTCCATACTGATATGGAAGTGAATCCCACGGCTTGTTTACCGTAGTTAGTGCGGATTCGTGGTAAAATAAAACTGTTATTTAACGCGAATCTGGTGATACTATTAGTTGTCAGGTTAGACGGTGAAAATGTGATCGACGGTAGCTCATTATGTAGAAATCTGTAGAAAAAAAATACCTAGGTTGTATGTAGTGAGCCCGGAAATAGTAAGGATGTTATTCTCGTGTAGTAGCGAAGTGGCATTAGAAAACCATAAATTGACATAGAAAGCATAATTGACATACCGTCATTCGCTGATGCAGCGTCGGCCCAGTGTGAACACGACGCCGGCGATGATTGGCACTCTTCAATCGTGCCCGAGGACTCACGCGGTCATATGTATGGGGTCGAACTGTCGATGGGCGGGTCCGAGACTTGGACTTCACGAAATACACTGGGAGCCTTCAAAAATCCTTGGGACGTCGTTAGGCTTGAGCGTCGGCTTTTCACGTTCCAGAGACACAGCGTCGCCATTGATGTTGAAATTGTAAGCAGTGACAACGTGCGAGGAATCGAAATGTTTCGCGCACACACGCGCATACTTGGATTCGAAGTTCAAACCGCCACTTTCCTGCCGCGGTATTGGCCTGCTTCCATGTCTCGCGCTGCTCGTTCTCGCTCGATGGACAAAACAACGACACCTTTTCGGCCGCTCCCTTGTAGCCGGAAGGGCACCGCAGCACGCAAAACATGTTCGGCATCGTCGTCCCACCCCTGCGCTTCAACTGAACAATCCTGAACTCGAAAAATAGCGAAGCATGTACACAGAGCGCACCGTATCAGCCAGCTCATCTCGCAACTCGCAAGCGTTTCGTTACGCAAACGATGCCCTCCCTAGCACAGTGGCGCTGCATCGCGGCAGCTTTGAGCAGTATATGAGTGAGTGAGTGTCAACTTTATTACGAGCAGTATATGAGCCTCAACCATTGCGTGACAGAGGGGTTTCGTGACCAGAAAACATGGAAGGACTCTGGTAATATCCGCATCGGACATCGCTTGCCATGTGATTGGCGTAGCATGCTGTCCGTTCGACTGCCTACGCACCTTGCCCTGCCAAAAGTATAGCTCCTGACTGCGGTCGTAGGTGACCCGCAGAGCTATCCCAGTGGCTGTGGGGTTGCGCTGCTGAGCCCTAGGTCGCGGGTTCGAACGCGGCCGAGACGCACCCACTGCGTCCACAAACGCTCTCAAAATTTGGGAGAGCGGTAAAAAAAATCCTCAGGGGGTCAAAAGGAATCTGCACTACGGCTTGCCTCGTAACAAGATCGTGGCTTCGGCACACAAACACCAAGATTTGTTATTGTTTTTTTTTTGCGCCCTTAGATGGCAATGAGCTCTGACGCAGGACTAGCGATTGACATTTCGAGTACCGTAATATTACGCTGACAAGGGAAAAGTAGATTTATTTTCGTATGCAGCATGATTCCTTGTGTGGTGAATGGTTAACCTTAAAGAGCAGTAAGTAGGGATGTCAGTGAATAAGCAGCATCTGTACAACGTATTATGGTGTCAAAACACAGTAAATTATATAGAAATGTGGTCAAGTGCTTTTGTAAACGTATTTAAGAGAGGAAACGTGCAGTGTTCATAGACTTTCGCCAGCACAATTCGTTTGCTCTGAAAAGCGAAGTGGCTCGTCGTTATTTTACTTGCATTTCGAAAGGTTTAAAGAAGTACAGTCGAATGGGCTCATTTCCGCTTGTTCCATCACCTTTATTTCTTCCGAGATATTTATCAGATGAAAAAGAAAAATTGCCGAGTACGACAGTCAGATTCGGCAAGGGGCTGCCTGCCGATAATACTTGGCGTCCGGCTATGCACAGAAATAGTGCCTGATTAGTCGCTGTCGTCTTCTTCGGCTTCAACTGTAATGTCGAACTCGATGCATCCCAACTCCTTGTCACCACTGACAGGCTGAATTTTCATGTGAAGGGCGGAGTCCTGAAAAGGTAATTCAGACGGTTATATTGACTGCTTGTCAGAAGTGTCACAGTCAATTCGGAATCGACAAGATGTGGCACAGGGTATCCACAGAGCTCTTCTAGCACCTCTGTTGCATCGAAGCCGACCAGAATAAGAAACATTACCCTCCTCGTTGAGACTCCCGAGCAACTTCAACATTGTGCGACACGTCCTGCTGACCATGAAGCGAGAAAATAAATAGGAGAGAAGCGTGCGCCATGCGAGAGAAGCCAAACGTATTGGCCCAGCACGTGATCCTCACGTCGGAGCACGCAGTATGCTTTAGCGCCCCCGCTATGCATTCCGGAATGTAGGGCAGGGTAGCCCAACAAGTGTGCATCGATTAAAGACTGCCGGGAACAAAACATTCAGCGCCAATACGCTCAGTCTCAGAGTTCACTTGTTGGGCCGATACCTCGTGCGAAAGAAACGGCTTCACAGTGAGTTGTCTGCGTTAATGGCTTAGCTGCCTTGCCTGCGCGAATAGCTTCAGGCGGCCAAGGCCGGATGCGTGATGCCAATGTTGTCTCCTAGTTCATTTCCTTCCTCCGTGCTAACAACGGTAGGAAATATGAAACTCCATCCTTGACGATGCCCTCAAATGCGGTAGCACTAACACATTCTAGCGTGGCCCTCCACTGAGCACTCCGTCTCGACTCTATGAATGATGTATCGATGGAGGGAATGCAACTAGCGTCCCCTTTGAAACTATGTGACGGCATGCGCCACCAAGCTCTGTTTTTCATTTTGTCGCCAAATGTATCCTTTACCTTCTTTAAAGACAATAAATGCTAAGCATCAAACTTCTTGTGCCATTACTGGCAACTTCGTTTTCGTAAGCGTCCGTTGTTTATGCTCTCCCAGCCTTTCTCCTACGAAACCTCCAACTGTCTTTTGGTAATTTCTGTTGCCGGCACCACGTTTGCTTCCCCATGCTATTCCTGAACACCAGTAAATCAATTACGGCAGCGAAGCCTAATCCGACAGCCCGGCAGCTATCTTCATTATAATAAAGCATTTTGTATCGTTTCTTTATTTTTGTCTCAGCGAGCACATGCTTCTTCCTTGGTTTTCCTCGCTTTAAAGCCACACACTCTAAGGCCTGCTAATTTCGCTTCAAAAGGTAAAGAGATTCCCTTTGAGTTATCGCAAATAGTTTCTTTCTTCATTTCGTTTTACCTCCTACGATCATAACGGGTTTCTTTTCCATTGCCGCCGCCCAGATGATTGTCTCAGCCTCTCTGCCTTTGCGTTTAACGTTCTTCAATGCCATGTTGCCAACTATACCGGCCGCATAATTGCTGATAAGCCTCGTAGTTCTTTTCCTCCCCAGAAATTCAATATTTTTCATGCACAAACACTTGAACACTCTCGCAACCCGGATACCTTCTTTCATATTACTCATTCTTTCTTCGAAATCAGTTTTACTCAAAGCTTCACTCACTTTAAACTTGTCCAGCGCATTTACTCCTGTATGCATTTATTTCTGGTGGGCGCCCAATGCGAAGCATCCCATTGCCCTTTGGTTGCCATTGAGTACGGTTTGTAACTCTTACTTCAAGCAAACCACCACATTTCCAAGTCAGTGCTGGAACCATTACACCTTTCCACATACCCCGTAGCATCTTGTACTTATTGCATCCACATAGCGCTCATTGTTTCATTATAGCCGCATTTGTCTGCCCCCTTGGTGTTTATATATTTTTCCCATTGTTCCTATATATCAGTTGCCTTCATATATCTATTGCCCTCACATATCTATTTCCCTCGCTAAAGAAAGTAGAGGACAGCGCCGCCCCTCGACAAACATGATCATCGTCATGAGGACATTATTGTCATCATCATCATCATTTAAGAGAGGAAGAGCACTGAGTTGAGTATCGCTTTAAAATACAGCCATTAATATGTTTTTACAAATCAGGCACTGGCGTTCGTTCATTGAGCCAACATTAAAAAAACTCACAAGACAGTTACGATTATGTTGCGCAATTGCTTAAGTATTTATCTGTGACAAAATACACCTCTAACGTCGTAGGGCACTTGCATATGTAGTTTATTGCAAAGGAAGCAATTAACCCACGCACTTCGCATTTGTCTTACATATTACCCCTAACGTGCCACTTATTACTTTCACCAAATATAAGCAAAGTACCTAGTTTAATTTCCTGCAGAAATTGGGGAATTTACCTAGGAGTCTCTTGACTCGTGGAATCAGAGAAAAAAAACGAGAGTTCAGTAATTATTTTCTAATTTCGTACTTGGCAAATTGTGCGTATGGTTAGGATAGGAACGTGAAGGAACGCATTACAATTAGCATTTACCTTGTTTTCACGGAATTCCGAGTTGGCGCATTGGGTAGTTGCTTTAGGACTCGGAACAAATTTAGGACTTTGGACTTTAGGACTCTGACTCCAAATTGCATATAACAGCAGTATATATGGCACTCTGGAACGCTTTAGTAAGTAAATTTCAACAAAGGATCTTTTTGACCTACAGTGCTTAAACTATAACAGTTCGCCGCACACAATAGGCTTCCTTCTTCAACGAAATATAAACACTGTGCCTTGCACATTGCGCGGAGGATCTCTGGAAGAAGCAACCACATGCCTCGTATAATAGATAAAAAATGAGTAAAGACGAGTATTGAGTCGTTATGTTGAAAGCACGTAAGGTGGGCACTTCAAACGCTCCATGCACAGCACACGTAGAGTGGCCCCCATTTCGTGCAAATGTGAAATCTCGGCCGTTCTTGGTCCTCTCAGGAAAGCGGCGCAGCAATTTAGACGTTTCCCATGACGCCTCTAAAGAGTCCAGAAATTAGGCTTAGCAATTATCATTTAACCTCTAAATGACAGACACGCTTCAAGATTCCTGCCTGCATATTGCCCCTAACATTCCACACATTATCTAAAATATAAACTTCCTGAATCACATATTTTTTGTTCCTTTTCAGAAAACTGTGAGGACTGGCGTAGGACCTGTATGAACGCTCATAGTCGCGGTTAACAGTTTGGCTGTAAAAATAAAAGATGTCTCATCAAGTAGACGGGACCGCGATATTTAGCCAATATTTTTCCAGCAATCCTGACGGGGCGCAGAACATCGCTTCCCTGGACAAATGAGGGACGCAAACATTGAATGGCCAAGCCGGCTCAATATGGTGCATTGTGAGTGATATCCCGAGCATTATAGTAGCTATATTGGTGCCCGGGAAGGGCGCGGCGGAAATTTTTGCACTTACCTCGATGAACAAACGAGCAAAAGATGGAATTTCGAAATTCAGCTTGTTCTGATAGCTGTCCGGCGCTATGGGGCACTCGTTGGACCAAGGCGCGCCGATTTGCTGCTCGATGCTATTAGTTCCGTCGCACATTTTCTAGTAGCTGAAATGTGAAACAAACGAAGCAAGCGAGGCAGGGGCTCAATTCACAAAGCTTTTCCTTTGTCAGTGCTCTTCGTCGTGGGCTGGTTGCCTTGGCTAATCGTATGTCCGGCGTTACGATTGACTTTAATTTTCCCATAAGAATACTTCCTAGAGGAAGAAGTTTTCGTGAATACAGGCCCAGCAATATACTTATCGGTCAATTTTCTTTCTTTTTATTCCGTTCTAGCTAAACAATGCTTCAGCTACAGCGTACTTGAGCTACTTAAATATTTATAAATGTCCCGCACAATGATGTGATATGAAACAAGTGGAAGAATGAGTTTCCTGTGCCCTTTCTATCACCTTCACATCTGAAGCAGGCGAGTGATATGGCCCTTCCGGAGCCAGTTTGCAGCCACGACATTATTTACGATTTCATTTGAAGTAATATTCATAGCAATGGTTGACACGTTCGTTTGGCCATACGAACAAGGACATCGGTAGTTGATAAGCAATGGTCCGTTTAGATCAGGAATGACAGCAGTAATCCTTTTTTCTTATTTGAGCTTAGGATTTGGCGATGTTCCGATGGGCACTGCCCAATACACGAAATCCGCTTCAATATGAAGGGCCACTGCTCGACATGGTATCGTTCTTAAAGTATATTAGTCTCAACCTGATCAATTTGCCTCGAACTTCTTGTGGTCAGAGATTCAATAGATTAGCTCTCGAAATTTCGAGTTGCCCTCGTCATTTCCTCAGGTACGTTTTAAAGGGAAGTTTTAGATTACTGACCGGACGCAGCTTCGAGCCCAAGTATTGGAACGCATGTGGAAGACGTCTCTGCGACACTGCCTAACCTCGCGTTAACAGGAAAAAAGCTAACAAAAGAACACAACATTGCTATTTTGTAACTTCCCCCTCCATTTTTTTCTTCGAACCTAGGCAAACCACAACGTAGCCTACGTTGAGCGCATAACCCGCCCTGGTAGCCTTTAGTGGCTGTGGCGTTGAGCTGCACAGTGTGATGTCATGGCTTCCACTTCCGGCACTGGCGCTTGCGTTTCGGTGGGGGCTACATGCAAAAACGCTCGCGTACCGTCCATGAGGTGTACGCTAGGGAAAGCTTAGGTGGTCAAAATTAACCCGAAGTCCCAACTACGGCATGCCTCATAACCATATCGCAGTTTTGGCGCGCCAAATCCCAGAATTCAATTTGATTTCTTTCAGAAAAGCACGACTAAGTTTCTTCGCGCGCAGACGACCCCCCCCCCCCCTCGAGTTTCCAAGCGCTCTGCCCAGCCGCCGCCTTGTTCGGACAGGAAGGTAGCCTGCAACGCTTTCGTCGTCAACGCTCTATTCGTGAAGCTGTAGTTTTACACTGAAGCTGTAGCTGGGGTCGGGATTTTTCGTGCACTTCAGCAAGAAAAATTTTAACGAAAATAAATGCTTATCTCCTTCGGAATCAAATGGAAAACACGGGTAAGGCGGGAGATGGAAATTCGATATTATTAGCAAAACGAGAACAACGTAAAACCAGGAGCCAACGTTTCGACTAGCGGACTTGTCTTCTTCATGGCGTCGACTTGTCAACAAATCCACTTGTCGAAACGTTGGCTCCCGCTTTCACCTTGTCCTCGTTTTGCTCATCGTCCTTCGGAATCAGGCATACAACACACAGCTCAGTATTCATTTCAATAAACAAAATCACAAAACAAGCTTCACAACCACGTGATGGATGATAAGACGCCTCCGAACAATGCGAGGCACGTTCATTCTCTCTCCGTGTGTTTCCCAGTAAAGATTACGGTTGGATAACCTGCCTCGGTGGGAAAGGGGCAACAGCAGCATACGAATCAGTGAGCGAAGTCATCAAACTTCACATGTAATAGGAAGACCTGCCTAGCAACCCTTTCAGTTCGTTGCAAGAATGCTATAGGTAGACGACGCAAAGACTCCCGAAACACAGCGTGAATAGAATGAGCGTCGAAGAGTGCAAATTCGTAATGCTCAACACCGCTGTTATGCTAAAACTAGGCACAACAATAAAACGTTTCATATCCTCATCAGTGGCACATGAGTGGTTTTGTAACAGCTTCGACGGCAATCCACTTTCGCAAGGTCGAGATGGCGAGCCAATTTATACATTAAAAATCGCCGTTTCCATACCTTCTTATGATGCGGAATGTCATTAATATTGATTACAATACAAATTCAACAGTGAAAAGAGGAAAACGTCACGGAAGGTTCGCATTGTTCAAACGATGCATGTTTACCCAATTTTATGGCGGCTGCGCCGGAATTGGAACGCGATTTCAGATTACCGCAGTCCGCTTAGCCGTGGGCAGTTGTAATCTGACCATATGTATTGCAAATTCATGTCAACTTCTGCTTTCCTAATACATACCACGATCCGACGTTTTCGTAACATGGCAGTGCTGAGCCTCCGGATGACATTCTCATTACCAGATACGGGGTATCATCTATCTGCTGGCTTATGTTCATCGTATAATCGAAGGACATCGTGTCGCCCACTACGGCATTGGAGACTGTGAAATCGCTGAAGAAGACCACGTCGCTATCCGAGTTTTCTGTTTGTAAAGCAGGAACACAACAAAACATGATTACATTGAAAAAGTTGCGTGCGATCCTCACACTCATGTACACGGTGGACACCTTTCGATACAACACCGTCGACGCAACAGATACGGCCTCGGTTACACAATATTCCTTATGACAATGCCTATGGCTAAGGTCCGAGCTTTATTGGACGCCTTTCGTAATAGCACCTCATAGGCACAAAAAGGAGTATCTCAGAGGCCGTCGTCTAAGCTAGGAAAACTTCTCTCCAGGGAAATTATTTCTAGGCATTCTTCCTTCCATTTTACACAAGTTGTACTAATAACGGGATACAGTGCGCTCAATATCTCTTGCAAATAACTTTTTTTTTCAGGAATACTCGATGGTTGCACACGAGCGTTATGGAACAGCAATGAATCTATTGTGCCGACAACCGGCTGAGTACTCTCACTTTCGAGAAACGCTCTTTGTTGCCGTCTCATCCGGACGTGCGCAGGTTAATTCTGCTAGCCAGACAAGAAAGTCTAGTGAAATGGGTGCAACCTGACAGCATCTGCACATTGTTGTTACACCAGTACCTCTTGTTGAATTGAGACGCAAAGCTTCCGAGCAGACACTGAAGACTGGAAAATAATAATGAGAAGCAGGCAAGGATTCTCAGTTAAGCCGATTTATTAGTTCTATATAAAGTGGCCATAATTAACTACGGAAGAGAGGCCGAAAGTTGGGCAGAAGTCCCGCGAAAAATTTATGTTGTATTAGTGGCAGATAAAAGCAATATGAACATTAAACAAAGTTCAAGACAGATAATACAACTTCTAATTAATACTGCCGAAACTAATTAAACATAGAACTGCAGTCCCTGTGTTTGTCACAAATTTAATAGGGCATCGCATGCATTCCTAGGGTTAAAAATAAACTAATGTCACCGTCCCAAAGGAAAGGAACACCGAGAGAGTAGACCTGATCTACTGACCAAATTACGAAGGCGGACCTTGCAGGAAGTGCTTCTTGGAGAAATCTGCACATGACGACCCCAGTTACACTGCACTCCTGCTTTTTTCGCTATCATTATTTCACCTCTTAACTGGTTTAAGACTGTTTCGTGCACAGTGGCACGCACCGTAATGGGTATACCCTGTGAGCCTTTGCATTCTAGCGCACCCTTTTTTCCCGGTATTGTGATGCCGAAGCGGACTATACCATCAAACCTTCAGAAAGGGCCCGAGTTTGAAATCCGTAGTTGTATTTCCTTTTCCTGATAGATATATATTGTAACACGCCGTCGTTAGTACGATATGACGATTATCGCATCTTGCGGTAAATGGGCAAGGCTGGCCATCTTTGGCACGGGTTGTTGCATTACCACCAGTTAAAAAATAATCAAATAGATGCTGGACAATTCTTTCGACCTTTCTTAAATGAAAACCACATTTCTAGTGAAGCTATTTGTGTGACTAAATCGGTACCTTCCTCATCTTGAACAATCGTCAATAGCTATGGCAAACGATTAGTAAGGTCTTGATCATTTCCTAAAACGCCTTCGATCAACTCGCACACTTGTAACTTTGCCCGCACGTCATTATTAACACCCAAATAAACTTATTCCAGTATTCTATTGCTATCGCCTCATCGGATCGGCTCGAGGACTTCCTGACGCTGATCTTTCGGTGTTCAAATTTTTAACGTTGGCCCTTTAGGCGCTCACGATGCCGGCATCGACAGGTCCGGCGGGTATGTCTGCGCTTTTAAGCGTTCCTAGTCGCAGTAGTAGCTTCGCTGTACAATGGCCATACCTGAGCAAGACGTTAGAGTTGGCGTTTGCGTCACCGCCGCCGCGATGTGCAGAAGAGCAAAAACGAAAACTGCGCCAACCATGTTGAACAGAGGTCCTCGGTGCCGAGCGTAACGTTCCACTAAAGCTCTTCAGCTGCCACTGGTTTCGGTGAGCTTTCTGGCCTAACTTATACTGCGCACCCCATGTCAATGTCCCCATAACCTTGATTTACAGTGCGCCCACGTGCCGTTCGAAATGGCGATTGACCCCCACCCTATCGAAAAACAACAGGTGCGTTTCACATAGGTATGCGAATACTGGTATAGCAATGCACGGGAGCTTATTCTCTGGCATAACGGGATGCACATGCGTGCGGTTTCGGAAACGCATGTGGATGAGCGTACCACAAAACCTGTCGGCAACTTCAAAAGCAGTAAAGGTTGAGTGGCCTGTGGCCTTCTTTCAGCCCACTGCCTTGTCATGTGCTACAAAATTGCACGCGCTATTCCTGAAATCGCAAAGACATGTGCGTGTCGCAGGCAAAAGCAAAAGCGCGTAAGGGGAGAAAGGTGAAGGCTAGCCGCGGATAATAGAAAAGGAGAAAATAAAAAAAGTGAATAAGCAGACGTACAGAGACATCCAACATGCATGTTAAAGGCGAGTTAGCGTCCTTGAAAGCACAGTTCTCGAACGAGTGCATGACATTACTGCTCGACAAACTTCGAAAAATGGAAATTTTTAGCTGCCACTACAGCCAGGACTCAACTCACCCGCCAGGTCGTGAATGCTAAACGGCTCCATGCTGGTGCTCAGAACCGGCTTGATAGCAAGCTTGTTGAGCACACCAGCTTATAGAATTGCCCCCAAGGACAGAAACAAAAACATTGTTTTTGGTTGCACAGCGCAAGACAGCGAGAAAATCACGTTCACCACAAACTCAATGGTGTTTCATGCCTCGAACACAGGAAGATGCTAGCAGCAAGGTCTTCAGCCTATGTTCCAGAGCAGGACTCCAGCGAGTGACGTAAAATCTAATGCACAAACATTGCTTTACGTGGTGTAGCCGGGGAGCGTTAGGGTTGGCCGTGCTCAACTTACCGCTGCATGCATTATCGCCCTCACCTCGGCATAGCGGCGCACGCTAAAAGAAAAATACCATGCCTGCCAGAGGCCGCCAGGTTTTTCAATATTCTCCCGCGCCCGCATTCACAAAACCTTCTTATGCTAGAATTTATTATAAGCGAAAATTTTATCCAATCCTCATGATGGACATATTATCGAAGGTGACCAGCCGATGGCGAAGATCAGTTAGGAACGAAAATCTTTGTGAAGTCGTCTCTTGATTTCTAGGAATTCCGAGATACTGTTTTTACATGTTGACGTCCATCAATAAAGTAATGAACAAACGACGTGGCTTGGTCCGTTTATTGGAAGACACGTTGGAAAGTGTTCGACAGCACCTTGCACATACGGAGTAGCAGTTGCTCAGAAGGGCTAAATGGCCGAGCCGTCTTGCACAATTAAAGGTGAAATGCGCGACCGATACGAGAACGCTGGAAACAGTGAACACCAGAGCGAAACGACCACGTTCCAGCAGAAAAATGGTTCAGGTGACGGTGGAAGCGAATGGACCAACAGCGAACCTAATAACAGAAACATCGCCCAGCCCGAAATGTTTCGACTAGGGGGCTTGCCATGACGAAGTGTTCAAATATTGACCGCATACGGAGGCCACCCGTGTAGGCCAACTTGTGGATCACATCAGCGTTTGTTTCCGAGCACTCTGTGGAAGCAACTGGCAGTTGTTCGTCCAAACTTGTGAAGTTATTTGCATTCCTTTCTGGCGCAATTTCGCCACGTAAGATGAACGAATACAAAAACGTAGACATGTCTATCACAAGCGCCGACTCTCAAGTCAAGTTTTAATTAGAAAACAGACGGAATATATAGTGACACGTGGCCATGAGAAGTCGAGTTATTTATTCTGGAACGTAGAGTGCTGTACAACTACTGGACAACTCCGCCAGCGCTTGTCTTCCCCGTGTCTACCTTTTTCCATCTTCCTTTATTCTCTATGGTGTCACTACAATAGAACAGAACTCATACCAATCAGACCAACATGCTGAATTTCGAACCTTTTTTTCAAGTCCACCGGACGTCTAAAGGTGAAAATGCTGAAGCGCTGCGACAGACGACGAGTGAATGTAACCGATATAGCAAGATGCATGCTCAGAGTCAGCGACGGAATGCATTACATTGAGAGTGTGCGGATCTTATCTAGCTTTCACAGAAGCTGCGGTGACCCTCCCGCAGCCGTTGATGCCGGCGCAATTATACCGCACTCTTCTTTTCCCCTTTGTTATTTTATTTATGAACCCAAGAATCTGGTTGCCGACGCTTTCTTGCACTTCTCAGAGGACGGGTGTGCCTGGGTACTTCTGCGTTGTCGACGCCTGGTTCGCCGAGGACTGGGGGTTGATATGAAGTTGTTCCCGATGTATCGGAAAAAGGGCCTTTTGCTTGCTATTTTGCTGGTGTCTGTCTTCGACTGGCGGAGCTGATGGAGGCTCTTGTGCGTCCGGCCCCGTTGGAGTTGTAACGTAAGCAAGCCTGGTGATCTCAATGGAGTCTGCCGAGTTCTAAGGAGACGCACAGGATGGCGAATCACCGATTGCGCCCCCCCCCCCCCCCACCAGGAAGAGGGAACGTTGCCTCTACTAAATGGTCTGCGTGAACAAAACGCTCTTGACGTTGCACATTCACAACGTTAATTACTGCGCTGATTCGCCTGATGATGATATAAATCACCCATGCAGAGTCACTATACTTTCCTTCACCTGCACACCGTCACCTTCTTTGAACTCGCGCCCAGTGTTCAACAGGCGGCTGGACAAGCCGTCGCTCGTTTTTCTCCGGGTGGTTGTGAAGCTCGGAGTTCAGCATGGTCAGCCGTGTCCTTGGACTCCACGACTAGAACGATTCGGCCGGGGTTTTCCCAGTTGCTGCACAAGGCGTGTTCCTGTAGAGAAAGAGAAACTTGTCGACACGATGTTGAATAGATTTGGAAACTCCACCTCGTTCTTCAGCCTTCAACTATTTTCCGGGGTTCCTTTTTGTGGTCTGAACAAGGCGTTCAGCGGCTCCATTAGGCGTCGGCTGATAAGGTAGTGTCGTCTTGCGGGGGATTCTGTTGGATGCGAGGAAAGCTGCGAACTCCGACGGCACCAAGTGCGGGCCGTTGTCGGGGCACAATGTCATTCGAAAGGCCAAAATTTGCAAAAAGTGCTCGCAGCCTTTCCGCCTTTCTGGCTGCAGTTGTGACAGACATGCAGATTATCTCAGTGCATCTCGAGTAAGTGTCCACAAGAACAAGCCACCAGTGAGGTTTGCAGCGTGTGAAATCGACATGTAGTCTGTGCCACTGTCGTGACACCACCAAGTGACAGGCAGGAGCGGCGCGGAATTCTGAGTTACTTGACAACTTGTGCACTTCCCACTGTTCTTAGTCCTCAGTATGCTTAAGCCACCCGATGTGACTTCGGGCAAGCATTGTCATACGAGTCCCTTCCGGGTGCCCTTCGTGGCAGAGTTCCACTACTAAGCATTTCAAAAAATTTGGCACGATCATCCGGTTGCGCCCTGTGATACAGTCATTCTCGATGGACACCTCATTACGCCTAGCAAAATATGACGCGAGCGCTTCTTCGCTCACTTTTTAGGGCTATCCGTGCCGCATGTATAGTAATTCCTTCGACAACACTTGGTACAGGCTGGTTGCTTGGGGAATCGTACCAGCCGATAAACTTAGCTTGCTGTCACCAAACGTAGTTGCTGACGTGATTCACTTTCTTCAGTGGAATTCGCAATAGGGCGCCAGCCGTTTTCCAGTTAATTGCTTTTCCAGTATGGTCACGTGTAGCAATACATATGCTGCGAGGAGAATTCATTATTGTATGCGGACCACTGCTGAGATATAAATTGGTTTATCATGCCAGAGCAAACCTTTCCGAGGTTGATAGTACAAAAATATCGCAAATTCATGGCAGAAAGTTTACTTCTGAAAGCGTTGCATCCCAAAAACGACCGCCAAAGCCCCTTTTTACAGCAGTGAATAATCCGTTCGGCTTTCCTCAGGGTGCGCGACGTATATGCCAGCGTTGTTTCGTGATTGTTCGGAACATAGCACAACATAACGGAGCTCCTACTTCGTAGGTAGATGATTCTGCAGCTAATCCTCGTGGTTTGTAGTGGTCCCAGAGCATCAAAACGTTATCGTTTGTTAGCAATTGCGTCGTTCCTTAACTGACCAATGCCAGGCTTGACTCTTTTTCAGTAGGTTATACAATGGTTTAAGCTAAGCCGACATGTTCGAAATGACCTTGGCTCAAAATGCAAGCGATCCAAGATAAACTTTGAGCTCCATCAGGTTTGTGGGAGCTGGAGCGCTTCTGGTGGCATTAACCATACTCTGTGCAAGGGCGCAATCCTGAATTTTCAACCGTGTGTCTTAACTACATCACAGAGGTGGAGGTGAAACCTTGCGAGCCCAGCCTCCCCCCGAGTCCGGCGTTCCTCAGTAGATGCTCCGGGTATGAGGACGTCACCCAAGTAACACACGACTTCTTCCTCTCCTCTCAGTGTCTTGTCCATAGGAGACCGAAAAACTGCCGAGGCACTTGAAATGCCGTACGGCATGCGCAGACATTTGAACAAGCCAAGGTGCGTTTGTTAATAGTAAGCAACTTTGCGAATCTTCATGCCGCGGTTAAGGAAGCACAGTGAAGACGTTCCCGCCAAGTAACGCGAAAATATCCCCTACTACTGGCAATGGGTAGTTAATGGTCTTTATGGAAGGATTTAACGTCACTTTATAGTCTCCACGCAGGCTCACCTTATGCTCAGGCTTTGGGACGACTGCAAGTGGTGTCGCCCAGTCACTCTGCAGAACGGGCTGCAAGATCCCCTTTTCTTTGAGTCCATCTATTTTCTCAACGACATGTTTCAGTACATAGGGAATAGGATGTGCTTGGGCAAAGACGAGACGGGCCTCCTCTTTAAAGAATATTTTTCGCTTCATTGCCCTTTATACAACCAACTTGCGGGCTGACCGCGTCAGGAAACTTCTGCAGCAGGACTTCTACTTGTTGTTCTGCTTCCTCGTTGAAAACGCCATTCCTGTTCAATTTGACCTGCGCTAGCCAGTCTCGCCCTAGAAGGCATGGTTGAGTTCCAGTAAATAGCAGCCACGGACGGAGTTTTCTTTTGACGTTCATAATCGCCCCTTGTCCTTCCGTCTCAAACGGCGTGCCGCCGCAACTTTTCAGTTCCAGAAGGCACTTTCTCAAGCCTGGCTTCCATTGCAGCAGAGCGTAGATTTCATCATTGACAACATATAAGGCTGCACCGATGTCTATATGCATGGTAACAGGATGCCAGATAGTGCCGTTGTATATGCTCGTTTCTCTCGACTTGAAAAAGCTTCAAGTAGTACGGGTCACCCTCTGCTCCAAACGTCACTTGTACTGCGCTGTTTCGATATCTCTTTCGAATTCTAAATTCTCATTTAAGCACGACAACCTTCACTCATAGCATTAGTAGCGTTTTTTTATCTACTGGGGCGAGTTTCCGGCTGTAAATAGCACTTCAATGAAATTATCACTCAAATTATTACTGTGCTCATTAAGTTATAAATAATTTACCATTGGCATTCTTTTTTTGTATCAACATGTGCTCCATGGCCAAAAATCCGAAGTTAAAGCAGAGATCTGCCGCGTGCCTAAATGTGCACATTGCTGGAGATTGCGCTTTATATAGGATAAACGTAATATTTTGCACATAGTCTTTAGATCTGCAGCGTTCAAATACGTAGCGCAGCCAAAGCTTCGCTTCGCATATATTCCAGCGTGTGCGTTGGATCTGCGTACTTTTTCAGGTAACTTATGATGCGTGTCCTCGAAAAGGAACAGAGGGCGTTTTTTTTTATAACCACACTGAGAACCGAGGATCAAGAAAACACAAAAAGCACGCACATGTGTACGGCCGTCCTTTACCCGCGGGAGGACGTGCGGGGGTGAGCGTAAAACAGCTAGTTAGTTATGCTAATTAGTTATGCTGCTAGTTATGACGAGCTAGGGAGCATTTGACAAGAACGTAAACAAGCAAGATACCCACCAAAGGCCAGAACGCTGTTGGTAGCGCAAGCATTTTCAGTTTCTCGTTATTTCAGCAACGAAAACGCGAGGGTATGCGGTCATCTCGGAAATTATTTAGTCATCACACCACCCGCGATTCTGTAACGTGCACTCAGAGCACGCTAACCGAACACGTTTCACATTGCTTTCTCGTCGAAATGCGGCTGCCGCTGCTGGCAATCACACCGCTGATCTGATTTTCAGCCGCAGAACCCAGCTTATGTTAGGAACGAAGCGATATGCTTGGGTAAACCTTTTTTTAATCTGACAGCTACTACTAACGTCCATTCTACCATATTGGCGCGCGTGTAAAATAAAAAGCTCATATAGCTTACTACAGCAAATGGATTTATTAGGCCCCTTCCAGAAGCTGGGGCCGCCAGGTAAAGTTGTAGTAAATTTCTTTTGCCAATAAGGAGCTACATGTGTCACAAAATTTTCTTGCAGGTGTTCAACCGACTTAGAAGCTAAGTTTAAAAACTTCTGGCGGAAAATATTCAGTTCCTAGTCTTTGATTTGCTCATATCTGACGCAATGCCCGAGTCGAGCAGTCAGTTGGGCTCCTTCAAGGCCTGGCGCGTGTTGTGTACTGCGCATGCAAAAAAAAAATGAGCACGGAAAGACGTAAATTAAGGCACTAGCCATTCTTTATTTATTTTTTTCATTTTATGTGTATACCGCGTTTTCATTTTATTACGCGCATCCGCTGCACACAAAGGCGTCGTCACTCGCTCGTATCGTAACGTAGATCTGTGCAAAGTGAAACAGAGATATAAACAGCTTCTTTTTCTTTTTTCAAGAAAACACGCTCACACCGTCGTAATAGGACAACGTACAGGGCATAGAAGGACGCACACAGGCGACTAGAAAAATGTTAAAGGGACACTAAAGAGGGAACCAAGTTGGGCAGCATCATTGAATTACATTTCTACAACAGCCGAGCAGTCACAGAGAAAATCCGGTAAATCATTACACAATGGCAAACGTCGAAAGCATTCCGCGACGCCACTCAAAGGTAGCCGCACCAGCATCCCATGGCGCCACAAATTTTTGAGGGCGTGTTCTTAATATAGTTCATCGTTCATCGACATAGAACGACTACGTTGCATTCTAAAAGATCCAAGCACAGATTTCGTAAGTTTAGAGAACTGAGTCTGTGCCAGGAAAACCCAAGTACTAGAAAGTAATTTGAACTCCGTGACGTCACACTGGCATGTGGCTCTAATGTTTCAAGGCAAAATGCGGCGAACATTGACCTTCGTTAGCCGTGCTGGTAATGTACCCTTAACCGCCAAATGAGCGGCAATAGAGTCTCGAATCAATGCTTTACAAGAATCGATTTCTTATTGCTCGTTGGTGTCCCTTTAAAAACAAATCTGGGGAAATACAAACACGCTAATCAATACATTGTAAACAATAAAAGAAACTATAAGCAGTGTGCCGCAAGAAACCTGTGCTTTTATAGCTCTCTAGACAACGAAACGAAACTACGCAGGAAGACGTTCATAGAGAGAGGTCCATATTACCCAATACAAAAAAGCTAAATTACTTATACATGCGTAATGTGAAGAGTTAGGTCCATCGTTAAGTGTTCTTTAAGTAACTATCGCCGACGTGTGCCAGTCCCAGAGTAACAAGACCAAAAATAAAGTTTATCCTACTTAGAATCACCGTGAATTAATTGTATTGCTTTTTAAACAGCGTATGAAGCCAAAATGATTTTCAATCATTTCCTCTTCTGCATTTTACTCACAGTCTCTTAATGTTAAGCTATCCCACAACGGCCACCTAATAATCTAGTGCTTCAGAAGATCTTGTTTGGTATAACGTAGGCACAAGGAATCCTCGAGGCAAAAGTTGTAGAGTACGTCCAATCAGCCGCAAGATAATTTGGTCACTTCTTTCTTTACTTTTTGGTCACTTTTTTTACTTTCTTTTCTTAGTGTATCTTTTTAGTTAGGTTCATTTGTGGTGTTTCCTTTGTTTCTTTAGCAGTATTATTGCGAATTTCCTCTCTTTCTTTCTATTATTCGCAGTTATGTTGGACATATTTCATGGCCACAGCATAGCCTTGCTATGCTCTTAAAAATGAGACCATCAGGAAGCTAAAACATTTTTCTTTGGCTCTTCCCTTCCCATTTCCTCCAATAAATTAGTACTGCCCGTACATTACGTCTGCCTCCTGTACACACAATTTCTACATACTCCAAAAATCGCAACCAGCGATTCTTGTCCGGGGAAAACTAACAGAACTCTCTGATTGCATTCGAGGTCGTTCAGTTTGCTACCCCACGAGGACCTCAACTGGTCAACTAGTCATGCCTTCTGTCTCGTACTCTGACATTACCATGGCGACATCGTTCCTTGGAGTAAACAGGTCTTCTTTACAGCACTTTCAGCTGAAATGCAACAAGTTTGCAGCCAACCCATGCAGAATATGAGTTCGAAGTTCGTTTGTGTTGTATACAAAACTTTGCCTGGTCCTTGAGATAGCACAGTTATCCGAATTAAGCTTTCAGGGCAGAGGAAAGAGTATTTCCAATGTTAATTCATGTGACAATGCAAAAAGATGAAAAACGTGTTTTCTCCATGGAAAATACCATACTTGCCCCGTGCTGTCAATTCATCTTCAAACCACATCACCACGACAGCATCTAGCCAGTTCATCTGTCGTGGAGAAAACACAGTGGTATCTCGTTGGCATCTACGGAACTAGATCTGTTGAAAATAATCCAGCTGAATGACTCCGTTATAAGGAGCGTAATGGCACACTTTAGGCTTTAAAAAAATTATCCCTTTTAATTTACAAATTAGTGTGCCGCGAAAAACAAATGACTCGACGCGATGCGCAACCGATTTTTGATTTTGAAAAGTGGTCCTAAATTGAACTGACAGCAGCCGTTTTCGGCAACCAAGGTTCACTTGTATGCCGTTAATTTGAAACCAAAATTATTTGCAAGGACGGTTGAGGGGTGTAACTTGCAATATATCAAACAATACTATCTAATATTCGAGGATTGTAGCAGCACAGCGTCACCGATCGCACACATGCCAACCGCACAACCTCAGCAAGCGTCTCTGCATAGGATCACTTTTTTTAGGCTTTGTATCATGAAATATTATCCACATTTTCTTTCCAACATCTAACAGATCACCATCTAATGATTCGATTACCCACTGCTGAATTATTCAAATTGCGTAGCACTAAATTACATAATTCCAAACGTGCTCTGAAGAACCCAGAAGCACTGATACTTCAGAATTAACATCAAATGGATTTGTTGTTGAATATTGCACACAAAAACGTGAAGCCTGGTTTTACACTATTCTTCTGACCTTCAAGCGTAGTACATGTGGAGCGCCAATTTTTGTCAACCTCTTCATTTTTCACGCTTGTTCTGCAGCTCCTAGTACATTCTCGTTCATCAAATCCTGATGTGATTATGGTTGAATTCGTAAACACAATTCAACGTTACGATAGCAGTACAAATTCTGTGCCACATACAAAATTTCACGTAACGCTGACAGTGTCTGTGCACCTTTTTCTCTAGCTTCTTGCTTTACTTTTGCATTAGAGTAACGAAATCGAACAGAGCAAAAGATATGTCCAAGTACACATATTAAAACACGTATATTGAGCCAGATAAACTGTTTCTTTGACGAAGCTAAACTGAGCGCTAAGCGAAGGAGATTCATTCTTATCTCCCGTTGGTCGATAGGCAAGGTGCACACTGGTGCAGCGTGCTGCCCAGAACAAGTACAAAAAAGTACAATTCGCGTACACACGGAAGTGTAGCACACATATACGAAACAGCACTGGACACCTAAACGTTTTTTTCAATAGAAGCCACGTACGTACACCACAAAACAGCAAAACTGTGTACTGTACAAATAAAACAGTGCATATAATATTATAAACTGACTAGAGAACAGCCTGTTTAACGCAACTAATCATCAGAGCCACTCACTTCCCTCTGACAGAACGTGGGAAAAATACATTTACACATTTATATAAATATATACATACACACGAGTGGTGCAAATCACATGCACCTTCGCATTGCTCATGAACGACACGGGAAGGTCTTCATTCTTAGTTAATTCAAAAACAATGTAACATTTACGACAATTTAAAAAGCGAGCTATATTATTGTTTTTCAAGAGCTAACAATGCGTCAGTTCATCTAAGGAAATTCGATTTCAAATTTTAGCTTTAAACTACCACATGAACACATGGACTGTGAGCGACGCCGTACCACGAGCTCCGAATTCTGCAGCCTAGACTTCCTTAACTGGAACCCAGAGCACGTTGTATTCGCAGTTTACGTTCCGTCAGCCCAGCCCCCACTCCTTTTGAGTTTAGCAAAAGTACCACGCCATCTCTGGCGTCTGACAGAAAATACACAATAATGCACGTACGGTCCTTGGTACAGTGCTCTGTTTCGTTCAGGATATCCAGCCTTTTAACATATTTTTACAACCCTTACGGTACATATTTTCCACTGGCATGTAGATGGCTTTTTTAATGCATGTGTAAATGCACAACTTTCAAAGTGTTCCAAAAAATGACGCGTTACTAAGCAACAAAAACACATTTGCAAGTATGTGCAGCTTACTGGGTAGTAGCTGCACGAAACAAATGTCTCTGAAAGTCCGCTCTTCCTTCGACCGAGCTTCTCATCCCTGTGACTGGAACAAGTGAAATATATACTCGCAAACATGTCACACATAGTGTCACATATATATAGGACTAGAATAACAGTGTATCTTTAAACGAAAGCCCCGTCGCTTGCAGTGTTCATGTGCAATGCGCAGCGCCGCGCAACTTATGCGTGAAAACACGACAAAGTGCGACACATTTAAAAGTATACGATCAGAAACATTACGCGTGTTTTCACACATTCCTGGGTGTGCTGACCCATGCGCGACCTACGGGATATTGTTTAAGTTGTCTATTGTGGCAGTAACATGGTGGCTCAATGTACGGCCGATTCTAGTTTAGTCGAAAGCAATTACTGAATAAGTAAAATTTGCCACCTCAGAGGGTAACACTTCTTTTCGCTTCAGCAAAGTGCACAGAAATACACATTATAAGCAGGTGCCTCGGCAAGATTATACATCAAGGCAGCACTTTCATCACAATAGAATGTATTTGAAGTTCAAAATTTCGAGTGCACAACACATCAGGCCTAACAATGACTACCACAATATCCCGAGAGACTGCACAACACAAAAACAAAAGTTAATCAAATCAGAATATGATGGGAGCTAGTGCCCTATGTGCGACCAAAAATTTTCATCGGCAATACTGTGCCCATAGACGAAATGACGAGAAGCGGGTTCATGTGGCACTAAGTCCTTTGCTGACTAGTGGGGCTTGGGCGACGTTGAGAAAAGAAAACTGAAGTTTAGAATGCTTTGTCAGGCCACTTCGAATATTCAGGGCCAGTTGTCGTCCAGTTACCAGCAACGTTCAGCTTGCGGGTCACAAAGCCTCTGTATTTCCCAAGAAACAAGCGGGCCACCTCTCGTAATTTCACAGGAATCGTAAGGCAGAGTGCCTTTCCTATAAGTATCCAGCTCACAAAGAACCAAGGACAATCAACTCTCCAACTCATCAAATAACGAGCAGTACAGGACTGGCAGAACCGGCATGAAGAATGCATATAACAGAGTGCATGGCTTTCTTAGTGCACAGTACGAGAACGACAAGCAACAAATCTCTCATCTCCCCCACGTGACGTAAGCTGCCAAAATGAGACAATGTCAGATGGAGCTTGCAGTGTTCAAAACCTGCACGGTTATTGAGTGCGCTGAAGACGAGTTGAGTCATGTGCGGCGGAAAAGTGTGAGCGTGGGTAAAGCCCACACGCTCTACGGTAAATTGCATGCGTGTTTGTGAGCGATTAACACCGAGACACGACAACGATCGAGGCCCACTTCCCATTACAAAGGAGTGGGCACCTAGACTAGATGACACGCATCTCACATCACATGTCTTGCTGCATTATTCTTCAGGTACAATCTCAAGATTGTTTCGTGATGCAGAGTGGGTGGATGGTAAGTGTTGAGCACGAGTCACGGCTGTGCGCTAAAGTGTGCGACCCCCTACACAGCTACGGCGAGTGGCAACCTCCTATAGGCGTAAGACGAGGTTACGATGAACATGTCTGCGTGAACAATGGCTTCCTTTCGGGGATCGTTCACTGCGCATGAGCAAATGGCTTGCGAGTAACGTTATCTATATATGTCTGGACACATGCAACCACTTGACAACGAGTGATGAAAGGGACTAATATTGTGTAGCGGTTCTCCCGGGTGTAACTAAGCAACGCGTTCCATATCTTCAACACCACGCTCTCGTTGTTGTTGGAGCACAACATCATCAAAGTAGGTGCCCCCAGCAATTGTGGACTCCGCGTATGCTTTTTAAATGCCAAGAAACATTTTTCGCTCCACCATATATGCATTTCATGGTGCCCTTTCGGCTAATCTTACTCTTAACTACCTTACAAATATGGTAACGTCTTGCTCATGTAGAAACCTTTCGTCCTAACTAAATTCGCATACGCACGTTGCATCTGCTGACGACAGTAATTTTCTTGCGCAGGTCAGCAGCTTTGAGACATTTGCATGCGTCTGCCTAGTTTCATTTTTATATTACATATCAGCTCGGCAAAGCAACAGCTACACGCAAAATCATACCTACAGTGTATATAAAGTGAGTGACCGGAGAATCAGAATGACACTGGCAAAGATGTCAAATGCTTATTGCCCACTGCAGTGCTGCTGAATGAGCAGCTTCTTGTTTTCAGTTCAAATGCACTTGACGGCTGAAATTCTAGGCAGCCGCGGCCTATTAAATCTATGGCATCCACCTGTTTTAGGCAGCATTTGATAAAACCATGAAATATACAACATTTAGGCGAACGCAGTGAGCATTCCTTCCGGAAGTTTGCTAGAACACTTTCCAGAAGGTATGGGTCAATTTTGAAAATGCCCATCACTTCTGCTGCAGATCCTGCTGCTCGTTCCCAAACCAAGCACCTATAACATTGCCAATATATTCTTAACGCTGTTATGTCAGCGCCTCAAATTTGTGCCGCATTTATTATGGAAAATTGAAGTTTGTATTGCCAGACAATGTCGTTGCTATTATGCCAGACATACATTGGTTTCCAAGCCTGTCGCGTGGGTTCTTTTGCATGTTGTCACGGACGTCATATTAGATTGCGACAGATACGAGGACAGTGAGGATTGCATAGCTGACAGTGCACTGATGAACTGCGCAGTTCCCACGACGATTTGCACTCCTTTTATGCTACTTTGCCCCAGCCCCAGCGTCACACCATCAGCCAGATGTATAGAATGCTGGCACTGGCCCGTTCCCTACAATAATTATCGTTACAATAACAGTGACAGCATTGCACGTTCCAGGCTAAAGAATATGAAAGAGCAAAGCTAGTTTTCGACACCTCGTGTATGCAACGTCTCAGACCTGAAAGAAGGTACCTTTTGCAAGCTATTTCACCACGGTTAATTTCTACTTGTGCCAGAATGTGCCAACTGTATGGTTCCGTGACGACGTTACCCAGGAAGATGCATCAAAATGTGGCTAGGTTTACAAAACGACGAAAATCTTTCGTCCAAACTTAAGCCATAACGTGATGTTGTGAAGATGTTGCATTGCTTCGATAGAGACTATCATAACAACGTGTGAAGCCTTAACACTGCCATAAATACGAATTTCGCAACTTTTGCATGCTGCTTTTCACAAGTGCAGATCTTTCGCACGCTCTTTTAGTATCTGAGATTACCAACACAAAATTTATTAGGTACGATATTCTACTTTGCACAGAAATGCCAAGGAGATGTACGATTTCCGTTTTTGACCACACACGCCGCTTTGGCAGAAGCGTCAGTCATAAGTGCGAACACTAAGTCTTGACATTGCCAAGTCAAGCCACCTTTCTTGGTGTTGGTTACTTGTGTAAACACTTGAATACAAATCACACTCCGTATAGAAAAAGTACGTTCTTAAGAACGCAATTGGTACTATCTTATGAAACCATTGTGCGTTTTTAAACTGCATCGTAAGGGATCCCTTAGAGAGAAAAATTTTGCACCGTGGTTTCTTTTTTTGGGGAATGATAGGCACAACGCTATTATTCAGGCACAAAACAGGGCACAACTCAGTAATGGCTTATATTCTTTCTTCTTGCGGTATCGTTCATTCTGTACTTCGTGCAGGCATTATACACGATCAATTTGCCCTCTTTAATAAGACTTTTGTTGGCACCCTTTCGTTGGCAATACTGCTTTTACTACGAGCACCACCGGCAAGGTTATTTCTATATAGTTTACTTGCATTGAAGATTTGACACCGGTAAGTATACGATGGTGGTGATAACTCATAACAATGAAGGGAGAAGTAGAAACTATCATCGGGCTAACAAATGAATTCTTTCCCTTCCCTCAATACTCGAGATTACCAGTACATGATCGTCATCAAAATTTTGTTCAATTCGTTAGTCTGGAAAATTGTAATCACTTAAAACCTGAAGTTGCGCCGATTCTTGATGTCCTCTTCCCTTCACTGTTTGAAGACAAAAGAATATGTTTAGTTGCAATAACAGAAGATTCTGTGATGCCTCCGAAGGCGATCTTGCTGTCGTGGCATAAAGTTCTGCCTCAACAATAAATGTCTTGTTCTACCTATATTACATCGGCTTTTGCGTCAATACAAACTGAATTTTATTGCAGTGCGACACCATGTCTTAATTCGAACATCTTGTAATTACGACAGAAGCCTGTACCAGTAAATCTTTTTGTTCGGCTATAATTTTATACCTACTTACGGTTGAAGGTTAGGAATTGCCTTCGTTTTCTTTCTTGTGACTTAGCTTGTTTCTTTGCTAAATCCAGCCGCAAGAAAGTTATCTTGAAAACTTTGTCGTTCCAACAAGACGTCAGATTTAAGACAGACACCCATCTCATTTTGGTACACACATTCCTCGCAGAGCTTTTTCATCTGCATATCTTAACTTGAATATTAAGGTCAGCTTATATTGCGAGCATAATGGGCCTCACAATTTTGTCTCACCTTCTCTTATACGTTAGCTGTGTCACGATTTGCTTTATCGTCATCTTTTTAACATCGTATCGCGCAACCCTCTTTTTTACAGTCTTGTTCCAAAAATACATCAGCAAAGCCACGTTACCATTTTGCAAGGTATCATTGCTACATCTATATTTTCACAGAGTATGTTCAAAGTTCTCCCCAATACATTTCACAAGTAAGGAAAACAAATGTGAAGGGTTCTTGGAGTTCACCCATACGAAACAAATGTTAGAGTGTGTCACTGTGGTATGAAAGTCCTTAGATGTAAGAAAATATTAAATACTTCTCGTTTCTAACTGCTAACCACTTGACTTTAGTGTCGTGTGCATATCATTCTAGTTTCAGATGACAGACCACAATGAAGAGAAAAGAGAAAAAATATAGGCCACAACAACAGAGAACCGACGAAGTACTGCTTGACCACTTCCCCGTGTATGTCTTGTCTACACACAGCGCCGTTTTGCACACATAACGTTCCATAAATCCCCATTGTAATCCTTTTAAGTGGGGGTGTTTCAATAGCGAAATTTTCGAATCGAATCGAATACAGATGTTTAAACAAAAGCGAGGCTTCCATGTATCCAATCAATCGCCGAACATTTTCTTCTACCTCCAAAAAATTGGTAAACAAACTTCGAGAACAATGGTGAAACAAAGCTTTTTTTTTCTATTGCCTTTATTGCAACAACGCTATTTGGCAGTCCGTTCAATTGAGCTGCTCTTCACTTAGGAAAAGCTGAAAAGACATGGAAGTTCCCAGTTGCCTTACAACAGGCACTGAGGTCTGCCTGTAGATCGCATGGACTATTTGCATATGATGAATGGACCGCGTGGATCATTTTGCATCGCAGTTCCGCTCCAACAATCGTAGTAGACCAGCATGTACGTTCACTTCAAGACGTCCAATTCTAAAACACGAGTTCTCAATATGTAGACTTCAAATTTCAAGTGTTGAATCGAAATTCCGCGCACTGATTTCTGCGCATTAAGCGATTACGTTTATTTCAGAAATTTGACTTTTTTTAATCGCTTTCGCAACATTCAAACAATTCAAACTCAGATTTTCGAACGAATATATTGATCTTCCTAATATTGAGAGTCAGTCCCAATTTCCGAATGGCATCATTCTCGAATGGAATACTTGCACTCTCAAAAAAAAAAAAGTTGTTTCGATTCGTATTCGAAAACTTCGAATATCCGTGCACCCCCTACTTAAAAAGTGAAACGCAAAACAAAAAGGGAAGTACGAAGGTCGAGGAGGCCTGCGTGACGTCATCGTCGTCGGTGCGTTCACTTGCGCCCTCCCGCGGGGTCGTTCGCCTTGGCCGCGATGCTCTTGGTGCCGGCGAAGAAGACCCGGTCGAGCAGCGACTGCTTGGAGCGCCGCCTGTGGGCGTAGACGTCGCGGCAGAGGTCGGCGAACGCCTGCGCCACCTGGTGCACCTGCTCGGAGGCCGTGAGCTCGACGAAGCCGTCGTCCGCGTCCTTGGCCAGGATCTCACCTTCCTCAGTGCTCACCTGAAGGGTCGAGGTGGAGGAGAAATAGATTTTGCTTCGCTGGTTGTTATTATCATTGTCATTACTACTGCTGCTACTACTACTACTGCTACTACTACTACTACTACTACTACTACTACTACTACTATTACTGCTACTACTACTACTACTACTACTACTACTACTACTACTACTACTACTACTACTACTACTGCTGCTGCTGCTGCTGCTGCTGCTACTACTACTACTACTACTACAACTACTACTACTACTACTACTAGTACTACTACTGAGCAGCCTACTTGAAACAGGGCAGTACCATATTTCACCAAGCTCATTCGTTTCACCTATCTAGTGCATCTCATATTCTTAAAGTGCTTTCATACACTACCAACCATATGAACAACAACCATATGAACGTATAGAAAATATGGTCATATGAATCTTATCGTTTTTGGGAGCAATCGTATTTCTTGATGATAAAAAGGCAGCCATGGAGATCATATGTCCATGTGCTCATCGCTAACGAAAAATCCCTCATCTTGGCTGCCCTTATTGATGCGAAAGAGTCAAATGGCCCACTGAGGGAAAAGGATGGAGTCTGTAGTCTGTAGCAGGGAGGCGGCACCTAAATTGCCATTGGCTGCAACGCCACATCACGAGGGCACCTCGACGGAGCAGAGCGGACGAAAGAGAACGCATACTTCGGAGGTAGCGCGCCAGATGTTGCATGAGGGGAGAGGGCATCACCGCGACGCCGCATCACCTTCGCTCTCGCTCTCAGAAGCCGGCGCGCGGTCCCTATCTGTCTCTCTCATCACCACTGGGCTTAGCTGCTGCGCGAGCCTTCGTGGCTGCTGCTGCTTCCTCGGTCTCTCGTCGCGCAGGACGTCGGTGGCATGCGGCGTTTGCACCGCGGGTTGCTGCTGCTTGCTGGTTCGGGCAGCACGGACCCCTATGGTGGATTGCTCGCGGCGCTAAACTTGAAGGAACGCTCAGCTACGTCAAATTGGATATTGATGCTTTATAGCATGCACAGCTAATAAGAAGTGCTTAGGTGTCCTCCCACTTTACTTTCCGCTTTATACGCTATGCTACGTCATTCAAAATGCAAATTTATCTTTATTGCAATTTGTATTGTTTTCCTCTGCGCAACCAGCTCTTCAGCCCGCCAACGCTACCACAAGCACATTCTTTTCGAGGTTCTCTCACATTAGCTGCACTGAAGACAACGATCTTGACCGTATCATCTAGGCCAAGTATTGACTGCGTGCTCAAGATAGTGAGAGAAAAATTCTACTTTTAACATGTGGGTTGGAGCACATAGGGCAGGAATTGTCAGATCAACGACCGATAGCTTAATGATAGTCTTGAATATAAACGTATATAATCGAAGCACTCTTGCTCAGTAATAGTCGTAACTAGCTTGAGGCTATGCGTCCAGCCAGTTTCGGAAACTGTGTATTCTATGTCTGCATAACGAAAAAAATTGGCTCACCATCTTGGCCCTGCGCAAGCGGATATCCAGCGAAGCTGTTGAAAACCACCACTAGAACTGCTGTGGGGCTTACGCAATGCTTTATTGTTTTGGAGTAGTGGTGGTAATGTTAATTTAGAGTAATGGTAGTAATCTAATTTTGTCAGCACACCACCGCTGGTCGTATTGCCGTTTCTTTTCCCTTGCCGCTTCCTGTTTTCACGCTGCTCCTCGAGAGTCCCAACTATGCGTTGCCTACCCAAAGCCGTGGTGCAACAATGGAATCAGTTGCTAGGTTGGTATTTTTATATATGAAATGCTAGTGACGTCACAACCAACGTCACAAGCTGTGTTCGCCGCGGCAACTTGGGCAACAGTGATCTTTACCGGGACACGCATGGACACGTAGGGAGCGCTAAGTGCATCGCATTGTTATGAGGAGCGCCTTATCATCAATGATGTGGTATGGTATGGTATGAAGAACTTTATTTAGGTCCTGAGGGATCAATCTGGGACTGATGCGGGCCGCTCCCACGTCGGTACAGAGAGGCCGAGCCCCTCTGCCATCACACGGGCCCTCTGGACAGCCCTGAGTTGGTCCGCCAGCACTTCACTGTGCAGCATGCGCTGCCACCACTGTTCACCTCGAGAACCAATGATGTGGTCATCGAAATCAATGATGTGGTTTCGATGCGTGTTTTTTCCTTGTCCTTTACTGTAACGAATGTTGTGCTGCATGTTATATGCGTGATACCACATAATGTGCGTACTTTTCGCTTCAATCACTGTAGGTTTCTTTTAATCAGTGAAGACTTTTTTTCCGAGAGCCGACGATGCAGCGGTTAGGCTCGGCCTACCAGTCCCCACGTGGGAGCAGCCCGCAGCTCTGCCCTAGGGCAGAGCTACTCAGGACCTTGTAAAGTTCTTTGTCTGTCTATCTGTCTGTCGGTGGATGTATGTATGTATGTATGTATGTATGTATGTATGTATGTATGTATGTATGTATGTATGTATGTATGTATGTATGTATGTATGTATGTATGTATGTATGTATGTATGTACGTACGTACGTACGTATGTATGTATGCGTGTGTGTGTGCGTGTGTACTTAATAACCTGCTTGTCTGCTTGTCTGTCTGCTCGCTCGTTCGTTCGCTCCTTCCTTACTTCGTCCCCCTTCCCATGCTCACCTGCCTGAGGTGTATGAGGTCGGCCTTGTTGGCCACGATGCACACGGGCGCCGGCACGGGCGCCTGCTGCGCCTGCTGCTGGGGGGCGCCACCGGCCCCCGCGGGGCCCCCGCCCGAGTGGGAGAGCGTGGCCGCCCTGTGCAGGTTGGGCAGCGTGTTGTTCAGGTGCCGGCGCAGGAGGCCCAAGTAGCGGAAGCTGGCCCGGTCCACGATGGAGTAGACGAGCATGAAGCCGTCCGCCCACTGCAGGATCTCGTCCCGGGGGAGTTCGTCCTCACTCTGCAGAC
This sequence comes from Dermacentor albipictus, assembly GCF_038994185.2. Lineage (NCBI taxonomy): Eukaryota > Metazoa > Arthropoda > Arachnida > Ixodida > Ixodidae > Dermacentor > Dermacentor albipictus. Next base: position 25,614,364 of record NC_091830.1, on the reverse strand, counting down.
GCGGCGCAAGCGTGCGAGTAAGACCTTGTCATCATCGTCATCATCATCATCCTGGCTACGCCCACTGCAGGGCAAGGGCCTCTCCCATACTTCTGCAACTACCCCGGTCATGCGCTAACTGTGGCCATGTTGTCCCTGCAAACTCCTTAATCTCATCCGCCCCACCTAACTTTCTGCCGCCCCCTGCTAGGCTTCGCTTCTCTTGCAGTCCAGTCCGTAACCCTTAATGGTGACGTCCGAGACCGGGGCGAATGCGAATCGAACAGCGCCAGCAATAAGGTCGGTAGACTGGGTGGACCAATAGTTTTGCAGTCTCCACGTGAAAGGGAGTCTACGCACTCACTCTTCTGGCGCACTCACACTGGTCGGAACTCACTCATATACGCCCCGTATTCGTATGAGTAAATTACTCTTCCAGAACACCAACAAAAATCTTACCGTCAACAGAGGCTTCGCAAGTCAGAAAATGCTTTAATGTGAAAGACGGGTTGTGAAGCCAGATTTAAAAGTATTTGGAGGCTGCGAGGCCTGCATCCGTTAATACTGCAAGGCCTACAGTGTTTCTTTATGAAATATCGCAGGCATCGTGAAAGCCAAAGCAGGACTCGTAAGACACACACAGAATAAGACACTGAATGTGAGAAACCGAAATACAGTGCAAAATGTTACAACAAACTTTTTAGGCAAGAAATAAATAAATAAATGTAGCTGAAATACATTTAAAAACGTCCACAGGGCTTCAACTAAAGTGTCCACAGATTACGCTGGGAGTGCATTGCGCATTCTTAATAGGTCTGCAACCTGTTGAATTTTTCTTGCATCGACAGCAGTCGCAGCGAACGAAAATTTCCCGGCATTAAAAAGTAATCCGTTCACTCGGAAAATGCCCACGATTCTTTTTTTTTTCTTCATCATAGAAGCCAGATTACAGTCACCACTCCTGAGAAACCAAAAATCGGCAGTCCTTTGTTGCATTTGGCGTTCTGTTTGCATGAATTTTTCTCCGACAAAGCAAGAATAAATACGTGAACAAAAGTGGATCGGGGATTACCACCGCCAGCTGCCTGCCGCCGTTACTTAATCCCCCAGAAATCTCCGTCGTTCGGTTTCACATACTTTGTACTTTCCTTTTTTTTTTACCCCGACTGCAGCCATAATGCCACCGCCTCGGTAGATCTGCGTTCCCAGCCAAAATTTCCGACCTTTTTTATATTTGACCGTTCTTTTCTCGTTAGCTCACTTTCAACATTCGACGCAGCGGTCCAAAGAACGCTCAAAAAAGAGCGACCAGGTTTCCGAGGAACCTGGGACATCCTCATTATCTGGGGAAGGACTTGAAACCGAGGATCCCGGAGCTTTGAGAGGATTAGAGGAGGATTTAAAACCGCGAGCAGAAAATGAACGCGAAGCTTTCTCTCTATTTTTTTTTTCAAGTCTATCACCCATGATTGTCAAGCACAAGCTTAGAATGGCTCAAGGGGATTTCACTGACCGGCAGCATTAAAGTCAGAGCTGCCCCCGTTCGGCGATCGAGCTCAGCGAAGTAACGCTGCTCTCTTTTGAATTATCGCAGAGATTGCGGAAAGAATCAGGACAGCTACAGTTTTTTTTTTCCTTCGGGATTTAACTTGTTTAACTTTCATCTAATAATTAACACGGCAGGACACACCAGATAGGGCGGCAATGCACATGTCGTCTCGGTCTACTGTCTAGTGTGTCCTCCCACGTGTTAATAGCCGTAGCCAGTTTGACTCAGCGCATTACAATACTAACGCAAACTAGCGCAATCTCTCACTTTACTCAGTTGTTTTAACCACGGAAAGAATGCTAACATCTGGTTTAATTTTTTTTTGCGAGTTTCCTGGCAGCAATTTTGTAAAGGTCAAGGTGTCAAGGTGTAAAAATGAACCCCTCGCTGACTTAGTTTTTTTTCTTTTTGTCTTTCGAGTGCTCGCACGTCAGTGCTGATTATTCGAAAGCTATTCCATAAAAAATATTTGCTGTTTCTAGTATTAACTATTCATTTATGTCGCCGTGGTTGCTTAGTGGCTATGGTGTTGGGTTGCCAAGCACGAGGTCGCGGGATCGAATACCGGTCACGGTGGCCGCATTTCAATGGGAGCGAAAAAAAAAACCGTGTACCGAGATTTAGGCGCACGCTAAAGAGCCCCGGGTGGTCAAAATTTCCAGAGTCCCCCACTACGGCGTCCTCATAATCAGATGGTGATTCTCGCACGTAAAATCCCATAATTAAAATTGATTGTACTCGATGTGAATCCCAAATCAAAAACAAATTTATCCGATTTGTTGTACGAAATTTTTGAATATTCGCTCACTTTGTGAAAGAAAGAAAGAAAGCAAGAAAGCGTTCAATCAAGCAAGCAAGTTTGGGGTCACTGTATTAGCTGCGTACACACACGAAAAGCTTGCAAGTGAAAAACGGTGCATAAGCCGTTCAGTGCTGGTCTGTTGGATAAGCTTGAAGAAGGCATTTATCAATTCTTGTGGGGCAGTAACTATCTGACACTCACCCTTGGACAGGTGTCCAGAATTTCAAAGAGAACGGGTTCACCGTCCACCATCATCTCACTTTTGTACCTGTTTTCTGTAGGCAACAAAGAAAAAAAGAATACGCTGGTAAAAACATTCACACTTTGAGCAACATGTTCCATCGGCTAAACATTTACAAGCGCTGCAATCGCAATATGGCAATCACTTAGCAGAGAACGCGATCAGAAACATGAAGGTACTACGTGTCCCTCCCCAAAAAATTCGGATCAGCAATTTTCCACGACTCCGAGCAATTAATAGTCAAGTTTCGCAATTTATTGTACCCGATTGCGACGGTCAGCGGTTACTCAGCGGTTTAAACTTAACAGCATTGCAATGCGACGAAAAAGGAATAGTAAAAGTAATAGGAATAGGAATAGTAAAATGAATAGTAAAAGGAATAATAGAAATGAAATAGTAAAAGAAATAGGAAAAAGTCAGTTTACTTTGATACAGAATTCTTAAAAACCCTGTTTGTGTCAGATTTGCAGGGATAGGTTGATTATTAGAGGAGAAAAAAAAAAGTAGTTCCCAGTTATATTTCAAAATTTGGTGCTGAAGACCCGGCGCCGCCATACGTCAGGGTGACGTCGTGGATTTCAATGTGGTTTTCTTCGCATTCGGGCAGTTGTGGACCCGTGAATGCTATTTAAGCTTGCTCAGTTCAGGCTTTGTATTCTTTAGAATGCAATGTAGTCCATCCATGTCTACAATAAAGGATTAACTTTGAGCAATTGAGAACAATCCCAGTCTGTGACGTCACGGCAAGGTGAGGCGGGAACTTCGATGCAGCGTCACCACCCGTGTGTCAAGTTTGCTTTTTTTTCTTCGCTTTCAAGCGAATATATATATATATATATATATATATATATATATATATGTCTTTATTTAGGGTCGCTTTATGGTTTCCAAATCTCGTAGCTGTTCAGTGCGCCTCCAGCATGCATGCCATTTTACACGTATTTAAGGTGGCGCTGAGCCCTGCTACGCCTGACATAAGGCTATCGCTTCTCGAAGATGGTAACGTACCTGTTTGGTGGTCATACTCTCCTATGTACCTCTTCGTCAGGAACCTCACAACCAGTGCTGAAAGAAATATGGAACGGACGTGTCAAGAAACGAAGGCCCGTTAACATGAAATGTTCAAAAAATCTAATCTGGGACTAAGTTTCAGCTTTTGAGCTAAGTGCTAGACTGCCCTTGATTTAAAAATTTACTTGTTGATTTTTCTTTGTTATTATTACTGTCAAACGTAGAGAAATGGCGTGCTATAGGCCTCTTTAGAGGCGACTATCCCAAATTCCGAAATGCATAACCTGGCAAAGCAACAATGTTATACTAATCTGAAATTTTACCTAATTTTAGACACGTACAGACCCCTATCAAAAGTTCTCAGGCCATAACGTGTTCGCCAAGGTTCACTCTCCGGCTAATGGCCTGGCTCCTGGAGTAACTTTGGCAGTCGGAAGTTGTGGGTGCTGAGAGACACTGCCCTGTACCCCCTTCCCAAAAAAAGCTCGCGACCCTTCTGATCCGATAGATGACAGATGATGATGATAGTTGAGAGTCGACGTGTTTGCGCAAGTTGTGGCTTGGAAACTTTTTACCTCCCCTGTACATATAAAAACAAAGGGAAAGAAATACGCAAATAGCTAACGCTACACGGCGCTAACACGTCACAAACCCTGTCACCTCAGGCAACGAGCACCCGAAGTGAGTTCATTTGGGACAGTCACGACATCATCCCGTCAGGTCGAATCACCACGTCCTCGAATTCCGCACTAGCTGAAAGCACCGTAGGAAACCGGCACTCAGAGGCAGTCCGTGAGATTGCTGTACAATAAGAAAGCGCAAAGGGGGGCTGACGGCACTTCTCTGCTTCTCAGGACATGCGTTTCTGAAGTAGAAAGCCACGTGCAGTAACCGACGTGTCTGCCCGTACGTATGCCTGTTCCAGTGCAGTCGAAGTATTCTACTGAACGTTGCGACGAAAACGGCGCAAACGATCGGAGCATGTTCCGGGGACCTGTAGAATTGCATATTGTTAGGTCTCGCTTCGTGCGCGTGAGAAGCAAAACGTTGTTGTGATCGTTCCGCTATTTGTCATTGAAGCGTGTCGCTGAACTGAGACAAAAAAAAGTTATGCAGATGAAACGCACATGTTGAAATCCATGTGAAGCGAAGCTATCATGATTCGGGTAATAAAGTGCAATAAGTTTGCCCAATTGCTCGAGCAATTAGGTTTACGGGGCACGTCAAAGAAACCCAGGCGGTCGAATTTAATCCCGAGTCCCCACACTACGGTGTTCCTCGTAATCAGATCGCCATTCCGGCACGTAAGACGGCCGAGTTTAATTTATAATTTTTTTCAGCAAATCCACGACCCATCCTTTGACGCAACACTTGCGCGCTTCATCCAAACCCTCGGGTTTGTGAACTCGTTCGCCCTGCTATTGAGCAAGAAACAGTGCGGGGGGGGGGGGGGGGGCGAAACCGCTAGTCTTGGTACAATGCCAGGCGACCTCGCTACGTCATCCCGAACATGACGTCACGTCATTGTCTCTTGGCGGCGAACAAAACAAACGATGTCTTTCCACCGACTCTCAACCGAGCGGATCTCCCTTTCCAAGTCTGTCTCTCGGCAGCGCGCTTTATTTATTCCCGTTGCTCGCTGCACCTGACGCGCATGCGCACACGTGCGACGCATCTGCGGGGCCAAGGTGACGTCAGTGCTTGTCACGTGTTTGGCGCTGTGCGACGAAAAAAAAAAACGTTTCATTCCCCGCGGTCCCGTCAGCGTGCATTGAGATAGTAATATGCGCTGTTTGTAAATGCTGTAAAATGTGATTTGCTGATTGCGCCGTATATCACGATTTCTACCTCGTAAACTTTTTGTGTGTGTGGCTGCAGAGTCCTGGTAAAGAGTGCGAGGTCGCTGGTTCGTTCCCCGGCCACGTCGGCCGCATTGCGATGGGAAGCGAAATGCGAAAAAACGCTCGTGTGCCATGCGCTCGGCGCACGTTAAGAAAAATACAAATGGTTCAGAACTGACATGGCGTCCTCCCTCACCCCCCCTCCCACACTAAGTACGAGCCTCATAACCCACTGTGAAGTTGCGGGACATTAAACATCATCATTATAGGATCCTATATCATCGCATGCACCAGGTATGGTATGCTTGTATGCGATAATTTTGTAGGTTGTTTTTTTTTCTTACATCGCAGCACATAGTACCGGCTGTCATTTCATGACGAACAAGTCAATATTACTGTTGCCAAGAGAGCAATACGTGTAGGTATATGTACAGGTTGATCCCTATAACCCTTGTAAGAGTTGTGGCAGGAGATATTATTGTCAACACGAGAAATAAACATGCAACGAACAGATTCATGGTGGCAAAATTAAAAACTAAAGAAAAAAAGAACATAGGGTTTGTGGATACGCCAAGTGAACACGTATACACGGCATTCAAATGTTTTGCTAATAGTGAGCCAGCCGGTAAACTTCAAGGTGCGAGAGTGAAAAACAACCAAAAGAATCACTGCAGGCATACACACAGTATACACATTCCATTTGCGCGTTTACGCTTACAAGGTTCCCCCTGACGGATTACACTGCTCACACCGCACATCTGTAAATTTCGAATAAACTTCAATAAGCGTGACTCCCCTCCGGCGCTTGATACAGTCGCGGCTCAACGGTGCAGCTGGGGGTCTCCAGGGGAAGCTTTTTTTCCGCGCACGTGCTGTTTTAGTCCTAGGTGTAGCGCCCACCTACATCCACACACAGGCGCGCATTCACCCATCCCTCTCTCTCTCTCTCTTTCTATCCCCCTCTCTATCCAGCATCCTGGCGCGTACCTTCTCAACGTATTCCCCACCGCTCTCGTCTCGCATCGATTTCCGTTCCGCGAACCGTTCCGCTTGGGCTCCTGCATTTCGTATCACTTCCCGAGCTTTTCCCTTGCCACTGCCGCTGCTTCGAGGAAAGACTGCAAATACGCGGAAGGGCATTCGTGGCAAAGCGCGTCACCTTCTAATCAGTCGACTACGCGTACCCCACTGTACAGTCGCGATCAATTTGAAGGTGATCGCTCGAGCTGCGACCGGCGGGCCTTACAAGCAGCACAGCGGCCGATTTCGGGAACTGCGAAGATAAAAATTGCGCTACCTTCTTCCCCTTTTACGCTCGTCCAGGCTGCAACCGTCACCCCCAAGACTAAGTCCCCACATTTTTGTGTTTGTTACCCTTTCACGGCAATGATGTGTGTGCGTCCCTGCCTCATGCATACATTGGCTAACAATGACGCCTCTGTGCAATAGCTGATAAGGCAGTCGAAATGAATTCGCAGGTTATCTCGTGAAGGGTGACGAAAAGCTGCGAGTTGCCAGACGGGAGTGACAGCAGCTCAGCGAACAGCAAAAGAGAGAGAGGGAAGCTATCTGATGTTTCTCTCTTGACTGACGGTGATGACATAACGTGGCGCTGCTCCTAGTTTCGGTCGCCGCTCGAGCGATCACCTTCAAATTGATCGCGACTGTACGTAAGCAAAAGGCGTCGACCCACCCTCCCGTCGTTTCGAAGCCCGTTTGTTCGGCACCCGAACACGAACTTGAAGTTGCTGGTGATGTTCCGTGTTACTTTTAGACAGGCTGCAGGGTGTGCCTGCTAACTGCGTCGAATGCACGCAACGCATAGCGTTGGATAGAAACATCGACAGGCTTCAGCGGCTGCTCCAGGTTTAGGGTCATTTACTGCGAGAGCAGCTGTTTCTTGCAGCGGATTATGGCCTCTTCGAGGTTCCTCCATATATAAATCGTCACATTCGCCATCTTGTGAACTCTGATTAGCCGACGAGATTTCGAGCTCATCATTCTGACGGGCTCGAAACGTACGCTCGGCGAAATTCGATTTGGCGCTGTACAGGAAAGAACAGCCGCAGGCATTCATCTCGTATATCCGAGCGTGTTACCGCGAGCTCCGAATGGCTCTGACAAGATGGCGCTCAGTAAGCTGGGACAGGTTCGCAAGATTTTGAGCCAGCCTCTCCGATTTGCTGCAAGCGCCAATATCCTCCTGAGACCACTTGTACATTATATTGTGCGTTGCCTGCCGTCATAATTTTTTTTTTCAAGATAACTCGAAAGGGATTACGTACAACAGGCATCTCGCGATTATGAAATCAGGCATGTGTCAAAGCGGTTCGAGCGTACTCTCGCTTTCACGTTTTGAGAACATGTACAGTAGTAGGAGGAGGAGTAGACTTTAATGGAGAGAAAGGAGGAGAGGTCATGTACAGTAATTTATTCTAGACACACGCTACGAAAAGCGACCATGAGGTACGTTTCGCATACCGTGACTCCACATCAAAATTCAGGCTACAGCATGGACATGGCAACCTGCCACACGATGTTACATCATTATCTTCGCGTTGAGTCAAAGAAAAAAACTGCTTTCACCATGAGAAACGCGAGGAAATAGTTATGTTGTCCACGTACGTGCATATGTTACCGTTGACATCTAACGAGCGTATCTGAACAAAAGAAACTATTTCTAATGTCATAAGCATATTTTGGAGAACTTCGCCAATTTGTGGCATTTATGACGTCCGCGTATCTAACCTCTTTCATGATAACTTGGTTCACTGGCTTATGTGCACTTGGTATGTGGCAAGACAGACAACTTTGACCACTGGACAAGTGCCGCTAGGTTTGTATCAGCGAACATTGTATAACTGCGCGAGCAAACGAACCACAAAGACAGCGAAGGACAAGGACGGGCGCAGACTTGCAACTAAAGTTTATTCCACAAGGTACACATATAAATACACACCCGACATACATCACTGCGCGTGCGCGAAAAAAAGGGGAAGGTAAAAGAAAAGTAGCACCTTGTATATGCGAAACGCGACCTACCTACGCTCGTCAATAAACCTAATCTCACTGGTATGTAAATACATATGTATGCATTTACATACCAGTGAGATTAGGTTTATTGACGAGCGTAGGTAGGTCGCGTTTCGCATATACAAGGTGCTACTTTTCTTTTACCTTCCCCTTTTTTTCGCGCACGCGCAGTGATGTATGTCGGGTGTGTATTTATATGTGTACCTTGTGGAATAAACTTTAGTTGCAAGTCTGCGCCCGTCCTTGTCCCTCGCTGTCTTTGTGGTTCGTTTGCTCGCGCAGTTATACAATGTTCGCTAATACCTACCAACTCGCCCAACAACAAGTTCTACTAGGTTTGTATCAACGGGCAAGTGCCCCATCTTAGTCGATCCCTCGAGTAGGTATGTTTAACACTTTTAAAAAGAAATCCTTCAATATTTATCCTGCCCTGGGGGAGAACGGAATCAGTGCCATACACTGTTTCCAGAAGCGCAGCAGCGTGACGGTTCAGCGCGTTGCGCCACGTACACGTTCGAGCAGCGAAGGAACAATTCTCAGAGTCCGCACGCACCGGCTCTCCTCGCATCTCGGAGGCCTTGTGCTGACTTTGCGGCGGCGGCGCTAGAAGGCGCAGCGTGTGCAGATGTAAGCGCGGGAGAGCAGTTCGGTGCAGTGGACGCCTCGTACATCCAGGTTTTGACGGTGGCAGTACGGTTTGTCACTACATCACTTCAATGCTAATCGCAACAACGCGGACTGCCGTCGTGAGACGGCGTGTTCTGGAGTTCGTAACGTAACCAGCTGCCAATAGGAACCATACTTAAGAAAGCTCCCTTCCGGTGTCGGGAGGACACGGAGGATCTCGACGTCATCCGAGGGACACTTCCGCCGGGGTTTCTCGCGAAGAACGTTGTTATCGCGAGAGCCGCGGGCTGTTTCAGCGTCGCGCACTTTTCGCCGCGGTGCACGGAACTAAGAGCCCAGACTCGGAGATATGCGGCTCGCGGTCGACCAACGCAGCCCGCCCACGGCACGCGAATTGCGCGCAGCGAAGCGTGCCTCCCATAGTCGCGGAGGAGCGGATATATTTAAAAGTGCGGCCTACGCGGCGCCCCGCAGACTACGTCACCGACGACTGACGCGTCGTGGAGACAGCGGAGAGGAGGCTGAAGGGGGGGGGGGGGGGGCAGAGACGCGTGGCGAAATAAACGAAGGCGTATGGAGGAACGCCGGCAGCCTCTCGTACTTCTAGTTAGTTAGTTGGTTGGTTGGTTAGTTTGCATACCTGTTCTCGCCTGATTCTGAGCAGTGTTTCCGAGGCAACATTCCGCGCTGCGCCAAACAGTTAACGAGGCGATAAGTTACTTTACTTAGTTATTAGTCAGTATTTAGTTAACTTGTTTGTAAGTTAGTAAGTTAGCAAGAAAGTTTGCGCGGTTTGCTCGTGTCGCTTGAGTTGTCGCAGTGTTGTCGAAGCAACGCAGTGTTGAGACTAACCGTTACCGGAGCTCTTAACTATTTCATCTACTGTTTTCTTGGTTACTTAGATATCTTGCTTGCTCGTTTCTCCATTTGTGCTTGTTTGGTTTTGTGCAGCATTTTCGAAGGGGCAATCAAATTACGGCCGACATTAAGTTAACGAGGCTCTTAGTTAGCGGCCGGTTACGTTGCTTACCTGTTTGTTTGAGCGTTTTATTTCTTATAGCGTCGTATGTCACACGTGTTGACTGCTATAATTGGGGCGAGAATTGGTGTGCCAGCGGATCCAAAGATGTGGCTTCCTCACCCGCTTGACGCGCGCCCACGAACGATATTATAAGTGTCGCAAACCGGAAACAAGTGTAGACCTTTGTGCAGTGTGAAATACGAGGCCACACCTAACACTAACGCTTTTTTTTTCGTGAGACTGACGAGTAGTTGATAACCTCCACGTCGGCAAACACGCATGCATCCGTAACCATTTCTAGTTGCAGCATTTATGAAGCAATATATTGCCGAAAAATTATCAGCGTGCAACATTGCGATGAAGTTTAGGCGAATCCGTATACTGTTCGTCGTTCTCCTGCCTCCCATGGGAATACCTGTCACTGTAAGTTTTTTGTCCTCGGACAGCAAGCCCAATCCTCAAAAAAACGAGACGCGGCCTTTTGTGCTATCGCACCAACTTCATTTCCCGATTTCTTGCTGTCCACCTTTGCAAGAGTCCACGTACTTTCCATGTTTCTGCGTTTCGCGTCCAAGCGTACCTTCCCTGTTAAAAGCTCGGAAAGTGCGGGGTACCATGGGAATATTTGTCACTGTAAGTTTTTAGTCCTCGGACAGCAAGCTCAAACTTCAAAAAAGCAAGACGCGGCCTTTTTGTGCTATCGCACAAACTTTATTTCCCGATTTCTTGCTGTCCCCCTTTGCAAGAGTCCATGTACTTTCCATGTTTCTGTGTCTCGCATCCGAGTATACCTTCTCTGATAAAAGCTCGGGAAGCGCAGGGTAGTGGCGAATACCCATAATTCCTGGTCGTGTTGTATGCAATCGTCGCTTCAGATGCAGCGCGTTGGCGGGGGCTGCAGAAGTGCGCCCGGCGACGACACTTTACTTCTCTTCGACGCTTGAGAAAGAATTGCGGTGAAGGAAAGAAAAAAGTTAGCAAACAAGAAAGAAAAAATAAATCGTGAGCCTCTCGTCGACGACTCGTTTAGTACGGGACCCACCAACGCCGATAGTGCAGCCGTCGAGCAAAAAAAAAAAAGAAGAATGAAGAGGGAGCTGGGTGTGTGATGAACGCGTCTACAGAGTTGTTGTGCCTTCTCTCTCTCTCTCTCTCTCTCTCTCTCTCTCTCTCTCTCTCCGCGCCATGACCCGTCAAACGAGCGCAGACGTGCACGACCGAGTGTGACGAGCGACGCCGCAAGAGTTGCGTAAGAGCGAGGAAAAAGGTATCTGCGTGGTGTGAACTTGGCTACGTACGACTCCCGCGCGAAACGTTTTACGCCTTTATTGGTGTAATTTTCGCGGGTAACGGCTGTCGTCGTTATTACCGCGTGCTTATTGTGCCTTCCCAGACGCCGTGCGACCGGTGTTTTACCCTCGGGTAGACTGTGGATTATTTAAACGGGCAAGCCTTCCTAGCGGGACAGGAACCGGCGGTGGAGGTTACTCCCTTTGAGGTGCAAGTATGTCCCGCAGTACAGACGCACTATATCTTTTTTCCCGGAAGCGAATTTTCCCCACTCTTACATGCATTTCCTCCTTTAGGAATAAACATATATAGGAATAAAGACCTTTCCTAGCAAGACAAAAACCGGCGTAAGCAAAGGGCGTTCCTAACGGAACAGTAACCAATTTTCTTTTCAGTTACGCCTTTATTGCGCATAGTACAAGACAGGAACCCGCTTGCTGTACTGTTATGAACGCTGCTTCTTTCTTCCCTCGGAAGTAAGCGAAATAAATGCACTAAGAGATACCGACTATAGCTGCGTGAAAAAAAAAAAATAGACGCCAAAGGGTATGTACACTTTCTCGGTTTATATTGCAAGATATGCTTACGTCTCAAAAGGTGTAATCCCATTTAAGAATTCTTCGACACGTAGAAAGGTGTCAACAACATTTTCACTCCATCTTTGTGGAGTTTCCGGAGGAAGTTCGCCACGTCAGTCTTGAAGTTTGTTCTTGTCTCGCTTTTCTTCCAGCTTCCCTCGCCTCCAGTATAGAGTAGCAAACCAGGTGTGATCTGAACGTGGTTAACTTCCCTGGCTTTTCGTATCTTTCTCTCCATATCGCTCTCTCCATATATATATCATTTCATCGAAGGAAAACAACCCAAAGAGGATTCCAGCAAGCGCTCTCTCTCTCTCTCCCTCTCTCTCTCTCTCTCTCTCTATCTATCTATCTATCTATCTATCTATCTATCTATCTATCTATCTATCTATCTATCTATCTATCTATCTATCTATCTATCTATCTGTCTGTTTGTCTATCTATCTATCTATATATCTATCTCTATCTATCTATCTATATCTCTCTATCTCTCTATCTAACTATCTATATATCTCTATCTATCTCTCGCTCTCTCTACCTATCTATCTATCTCTCGCTTTCTCTCTCTTTCTATCTATCTATCTATCGCTCGCTCGCTCTCTATCTATCTATCTCTCTCTTTCTTTCTCTCTCTCTCTCTCTCCCCTTTACGGCGGCTCCGTTCAGTCGCAACGTCGTGTGCAACCGCACTTCCGGTGATCTACTGCCCCATTCGTTCCACGTCCGAGCCAGATCCGAAAGCTCCGACTGGTCGCCCGCGCTCTCCGCTCTTATTATTTATAGACCGCGCACGAAGAAGCTTCGAAGCGGCGGCAAAGCCTCCTGAACGGGAGGAACATGAAAAAAAGAATTCAAAGCAGCTCCCAAGAAGTCTGCTTTCTAAAACATTGCCGCCGCCTCCCCCTTACCCAAACACCCAGTAGCCATCTTCTATCCTTAAAGAAGCAAAACCAAACGGCCAAGTGAACGAGTGATAGAAAAGAACCAAAAAGAAAGAGAGAAAGAAAGAGAAAGGGAAAGGGAAAGAGAAAGAAACCGTCTCGCATCGGCTCCTTCCTTCTCAAACGCTTGTTGCGCCCTCTGCCCCTTCTCCGAGCAGAGAGGAAAAGGAGAAACGGTGGAGAGGGTTGGGCAGAGGATTCCCGAATGTCTTCTTCGACCAGAATAGTCTCTCTCCTGCCAAGAGCCCTCCTTGTTCACCATGGCCGAGGTGTTGTTCTGTACCGATGTTATTCTCTCGCTAACGGTGCCCATGTTTCTTCGGGATTTAGATATTGCGGCTTCGGCATGCCTTTCGGACGACGATTGTCGACACCTCATTTCATCTTTTCCTTTAGGTTGTTTTAGCATGTCTAGCCTGTCTCTCTAGCGGATTAAGTTACTGCTCATTGGCGCAGTTACTGGTCGCTGTAATTAATTACATTTTCAAATGAAGCAATTGTAATTGGTTACTTTGGGTTTTGTAACCTGTACAATTCCGCGACGAAGATCACCTGCCGATGTTCATAGAGCTCGCTCGACAGAATTCATCCAGCCAGTCCCTGTACTCTACGACGTTTTCATGATTGCTCTCATTACCAGTGAAAGTTTACCCAGGGCATTTACAACATTGATAACTTCGAATCCCCTGATTTTCTTTCCTGGCTTTCCCCGACGACTGTTTTCCTTTATTAAATATTCACATGCAGTCTAAACACTTGCAGATTTATTCTCAGAAAAAAAATACGAGGGTTTCTAACTACGAAAAACCATAGTTTTTAAAAAACTACTACCAGTAAAAGATGTAAATCAAGTGGGACGCGCAACGAAATTTCACTGAACCACGTGTTTCATCATATTCCAGCCATCCTGCCACGCACACACTCAAAGAGCTAGAAGAAAGATTTTCAGATAGCGTAGGTTCACTTGAAAAATTCGCTTCCTCTAGGCAGACCAGCTCCTGCCATAACCATGCTACAAACCGTTTAATCTAAGGCGCCGTCATTTTGAGGTCACAGCGCCACTTCTCGATTCGGCATTATGCTGGTATGTGGGAACGCCCTGGAGGGTGCACCGCGAACGTGGTGTTAACGACTAGTGTCCAGTTTTCGCGTTTTCTGAGATGTGTCGACAAGTATGTTTTTCTGATTGGGAAACTTCTTAGCGTGTCGCTACTAAGTCTCGCGCTTCTATAGAGCCGCAATATCGAGCGGCGTCGGGTCTAGAGGCGTTGCCCCAGCTCTACCCGCGTTCGAAATAGGAGGCGAGTTAAGCCTAAACATTGTCCATGCATACAACGTGTTATTATCGTATCTCTAGCCTAGAACTCTACTAGATATCACTCACGTGACAACAGTCAGAGCTGTCTCCGTGTGCCACGCGGTGTGCCGCACCGGCATCCGATCCAGGTGACTATAGCAAAACTCCGAGGAAACGCATTTTGCTAGCTTTCGTGCTCAAAAACTTTCGCTGTACGATTTTCTAAGCATCGTTTACCTGGAACCCGGCGTATAAAGCTTGATAACATAAAAAATTGCTTACTCGGCTCCTATTCTCCATGGTTTATCGCAATCTTCTGAGGAACGCCTTCAACGTTTACTGGCAAGAGGGCTGCGAGTGTGTCTTGGGGTTCCGCAGGCTACCTCGAGTTCTTTAGTAATTGCTGAAGCTCGTCACCCACCATTTCCAGTCATACGAACGGTTGAAACATGCCGACATATTTATCGCATCTTAACCCAACACGAGAATCATCCATTAAACCTCGCGAGTAGCCGGTGCCACCATAAAGGCGCCAACCTCTCCTAACATTCATCTCAATAAAAAAAAAAAAGAACTGAAAAATAACTCGACCGGAAGCGCCATTAGCAGGAGAGAGAGAGAAAGCAAGGGTAGGGAAGGCAGGGAGGTCAACCAGAACAGCATCCGGTTTGCTACCCTACACTGGGGGTGGGGGAAAGGGGAATAGAAAGAGGAAGAAAGGGAGAGAGTCAGCACTGAGTACATGTGGGAGGGACACCTTACACAATGACACTATAAGCGGTCTCTTAAGCCCGTGCACTTTAAGTACCGCACTAGTGCACGAATCGCTTTTCGAGCCAGTGACGGTTGTGGCCACGGTCCGAGTATCTTTGACTCGGTGAATGGTCTCGAGTCTAGTCTGTGTAAAGTTGCCCGCAGAGGGAGGCGGTAGACATCGTAGCGAGGGCAGGTACACAATACGTGCTCGATGGACTCCTCGCACCCACAGGAGTCGCACATCGGGCTCTCGGCCATTCCCATACGGTAGGAGTATGCGTTCGTGAACGCCACTCCCAACCACAAGCGACACAACAAGGTTGCTTCGCCGCGGGAAAGGCTAGGTGGCAGTTGTAGCCGTAGCGTGGGGTCCAGTTGACGTAATCTGCAATTGAAGCCACTTGATGTCCAGAGATCTTGGGACTTCTTGCGCGCAAGTAGGCGAAGTTCTCTGGCAGCGTCCGACCTCGCCAAAGGTGTTG
Organism: Dermacentor albipictus; assembly: GCF_038994185.2. NCBI lineage: Eukaryota > Metazoa > Arthropoda > Arachnida > Ixodida > Ixodidae > Dermacentor > Dermacentor albipictus. The sequence continues at coordinate 25,598,916 of NC_091830.1, read as the reverse complement.
GACGCGTCTTTGTATCTTCGTGGGCACACCGGGCAGCCTTGTCAGCTAGGTTGTTGCCGACGATGCCACAGTGAGCAGGAATCCACTGAAATACAATGTGGTGTCCTCTTTCCAGAGCATGGTGGTGCAGTTCCCTGATTTCAGATGTCATTTGCTCGTAAGTTCTGTGACGTAACGCGGACTTGATGCTATGAAGGGCTGCCTTGGAATCACAAAATACGACCCACTTCTCTGTTGGCTCTTCGGTGATGTACATCATAGCGGCATGGAGAGCTGCAAGTTCTGCCGATGTAGATGTAGTCGTGTGCGACAGTTTGAATTTAACTGTAACGTTCTTGGCTGGAACGACGAATGCGGCAGTTGAGCTGGTAGGTGAGGTTGAACCATCGGTATATATGTGTATGCGGTCATGATACGTCTGGTGCAGTAATAGGAGTGTAAGTTGCTTCAGAGCCGGCGATGGATGATTGGACTTTTTTGTAATTCCAGGAATATCAAAATTCACTTGAGGCTGTCGCAGGCACCACAGGGGGGAGGAAGGCTTCGCCGCCGGTGTAAAACTTGCTGGTATGTACTCTTGATGAGCGTTAATCATTCGTGAAAAGGTCGCTTGAGGTCTCTCGGCTGGTAGGGAGGCCAAATGGTGGTCGGGGATCCTTGACAGATGGCGAATGTGCGCTCTGAGAGAGTCGACAGCTACATGTGTCTGGATTGTATGGTCTCCTGCGATGGCAATTGTTGCTGCTGTTGACGTGCACCGAGGCAGCCCCAAACACGTGCGTAGGGCTTGACCTTGTATGCTCTCCAAGGTGCGAAAGTTCGTCTTGCATGCATTGGACAACACTGGTAGGCTGTAACGTAGGAGTCCGAGAAACAGAACCCTGTACAGCTGCAACATAGAATGGACTGGTGTACCCCAGTTTTTCCCGCATAGAAATTTGAAGACTTGAGAAATGGCGACTAGCTTCTTCTTCAGATAGACGCAGTGAGGGCTCCACGAGAGGTTGCGGTCAATGATGACGCCCAGAAACCGATGTGTCTTAACATAGAATACAGCTTGGCCATTGATGGTAACAGGATACGATGACATTTGTTTCCGCGTAAAACCAAGTAATGCGCACTTCTCAGTAGACACACTGAGGCCTTGTTCTCGGAGATAAGAAGCCGTCATGGTTGCCGCCCGCTGAAGCCTGGCTCTTAGCTGAGGGCGAGTCACCGCAGAGGCCCAGATGCAAATGTCGTCGGCGTATATTGAGACATGTACTGTCTGCGGTAGGTAATCCGCTAGTCCTACCAGGACGAGGTTGAACAAAATAGGGCTCAACACTCCACCTTGCGGCACACCACGGCAGATGTAATGGTCTGAAGTTGGGCCGTCTTCGGTCTGTAAGAAAAAACGCCTTTCAGTCAAATAGTCTTGAAGCCATTGATACATCCGGCCACCAACTCCAACAGCCTCAAGTGAGTTTAGTATGGCCTCATGGGTGACGTTATCATAGGCTCCTTTTATATCCAGAAAAAGTGCCGCAGACAGGCGCTTGTGGCTTTTTTGATTTTGGACCCATGTTACGATGTCAATGACGTTGTCTATGGACGTGCGACCCCGACGGAAGCCTGTCATGGCGTTCGGATAGATGTTGAATCGTTCTAGGTACCATTCCAATCGGGCAAGAATCATTCTTTCCATCACTTTGCCGACGCAGCTCGAAAGCGCAATCGGACGATATGATGAGATCTCAAGCGGTGACTTTCCAGGTTTCAGAATGGGGATCAAGCGGCTCGATTTCCATTGTTTAGGAACGGCGCCGTTCTGCCAAGACTCATTGTAGTAGTTGAGAAGCTCATCACGTGCCTCATGTCCAAGGTGGCATAGGGCAGCATACGTGATGCCATCAGGTCCTGGTGACGAAGAACGCCTGCAAGTCACCAACGCAGCATCGAGCTCTTCGAGTGAAAATAGCACGTTGATTTCTGGTACACGTGCCTCAGGGATGTCATTCAATGCTGCGCCAGTAATGATGGCCACGGACCCAGCAATCCGTGCGCAGAACTCTTCAGCCAATTGAAGTTCCGAGCGAAGTTGGTAGAGGGCCAGAGCAGCGAAGGGCTTCCTTTGATGCGGAGATGAGCGAAGACCCCTAACCGTTCTCCATATGTGCGAGAGCGATTTTCGGGGATCAAGCGACTGACAGAATGTTTTCCATCGCTTATCTTCCAATTTATCCATGCGACGCTGGATTTTCTTTTGTATGCGCCGTGAAGCCCTCAGATCCAAGACGGACTTCGTGCGCCGATACCTCCTCTCCGCCTGTCGGCGTGTCGCACGCAGCCTATCCAGTTCCACGTCCAAGTCTGTTCGCCTTGTTGACCTTGTAAGCGAGCACATGGACGTTTTCAATGCCTCTGCGATTGTTTCTTCGAAAGTGTGTGAGAGGCCTTCCCGACAAGTGTCATCCATATCCTTCTTAAATTTTGTCCAATCAACTGTACGCAACACAGTAGAGGAGCGTTGGTCAATTCCTCTAATCGTTATGTATGTTGGAATATGGTCGCTTCCATGTGTTTCTACGTCTGTAAACCATTGGACGCTCGAGGCAAAGCGCCGTGACACCAAAGTCAAGTCCAAGCAGCTACTGTAGGTCGTGCCTCGCAGAAATGTAGGGCTGCCGTCATTTACACAGCACAAATCATGGTCGGCAGCAAAGGAGGCAAGGCTCCTGCCTTTGGAGTCCATTTTAGTGCTTCCCCATAGCTGGTGATGCGCGTTGAAGTCACCTGTGATAACCCAGGGACCATTGTTCATTAGTAATATTTTCTTGAGTCGTTCGCCGTCAAAGTGACCCGCTGGGGATATGTAGGCACCAATTAGTGTAAATGACACATTCTTCTTTTGGACATTTAGGCAGACATATTGGTTGTCGTCATGAGGCTCTATTGCGTTAGCGACATATGTGAAGTCCGTGCGGATGTAGATGATCACTTTCGTGCTCGCACCGCGTGTGGACGAGACGAAAGATTCATAACCGGACAGTCTGAGTGGAGTTGATGTATTTGGTTCGCAAATGACCAGTATGGGGAAGCGATTTGTGAAAATGAATTGACGAAAGTCTGATATACGGGTCCTTAGACCCCTGGCATTCCATTGAAAGATCGACGCACTTTTAAGTTCAGTGCGGAAGGGGACTATTGGTCGAGCCATGGTGCTTAAACGATGCTAGCAAGCACTGGATTTAGTGCATCCAGTATTTGCAGAGCGCTTCGAGCTGCTGGTGTTTGCAGCTTGTTCAGTATAATGCGCATTGTATTAATTAGCGATTGCAGCATATCAGCCACCTGCCTGTCTTGGTCGCACACATCGCCGACAGTAGACGTCGGGGGTTGTCCAGCGAAAGTTTGCTGTGATTCTGTTGGTGAATGTTGTCGTTTTGGTAGAGCCGGCCAAGATTCGGCAGATGTGGCCTTCTCAGTGGACTTGCTCTTCGCGGTCCTTTCCACATTGTCTGGCCTAGGCGGTGGAGGAGGAGGTGGTGTTGTAGGAAGTGGCATGCGCCTTCCTTGAGAAGCCTGTCTTGAGGAGCGCCGGTGACGTGAACGTCGCTTCCTGATTTTTTCGGCGGCTTCGCGATGAGATGAATGATCTCTCGCCATCTCTTTCAAGATGGCCATTTCCTTCTTAATATGTGGGCACTTCTTCGATGAAGCTTCATGCGATCCTCCGCAGTTTGAACACTTCACCACAGTCGCGCCACATTTATCTGCAGTGTGGGGCTCTCCGCAGCGGGGGCATGTTGCCTGATTTTCGCAGACGCTGCTCACGTGTCCCAGTTTCATGCATTTGCGGCACTGGAGAGGTTTCGCAATGAAAGGCCGCACTGCATGTCTGAAGTGTCCAACCTTGACATGCGAGGGTATATGTTTGCCCTTGAATGCTATTTTCACGCAGCGTGAACTGCCTAGCCGCTTAACATCAACGATGACCTCATCATTGGCTGGCTTGATAAGAATCGGCAAGTCGTTATTAAGGATGGCGACGTCTACGTCGTAGATAACGCCGGTGACTACGTCAGATCCCAGAGGGATGTAAGAGCGCACCTGAATGCCATCGAGGTCCGTTACGCTGCGTAGAGTGGTGAAAGCAGCCGCATGCTGGACATCAACCGCCAGAAGATTTTTTCGGGTGTTCACTCGAATGTCCGATATTTCATTTGGCACCAAGGCTTCCAGTGACATCGACACAGATTGCCTGTTAAGTAGCTTCATGTTGACGTTGGGAAGCAGGGGCACAAAGATGATGGTATTGGCGTCCGGCCTCTGTGTCTGTCTCACTGTTTCCGTGCTTGACGATGAGGACGTCCTGGTGTTCCGTCGCTTCGCTCTGCGGCTCTGTACAAGCTGGAAGTCGTCATCGGAAGTGTCCTCACTGCTGAGAGAGTAGACATGGGTGTCCTCGCTGTCGGTGTCGCTCTGCTGACCGATCCGCTTCCTGGAGGCGGCCGCCGCTGACGCCGCCGTCGCCGGCAGACGTGCGGGGTCGTCCACTTCCATTGCGACTGAGCAGGGAGCGAGGACCAGCGGATGAACTTAGGTTTTCACAGAAATAACCCGGAGCTAGAAAGAACAGCGCTGTATCAAAAGACACTTCGTCGTCGTTGCCATTAGCAGGAAGTACTCGACAAAGCCACCTGCTGACAGTGACAGTGACATATGTACTTATCTATCCGTTTATCTATTGGAAAGACATTGCCATTCTCCCAACTGTTGCACGAAGCTAGAAAGTAAACCCGTAGGGGTCCTTAGAAAGAAAGCTTCGCGGTTGAACAAAAATTCATCCTGGTCTCAAGTAACTCCTCTACGATGACCTCCATGTGATTTCTTTAGCGCAAATGAGAATACTTTTCAAGGGTCCTTTCCAAAAGCCTGTCCCGGACTGATCCCTTTAGTGTGATGATGCTACAGCTTCGGGTTTTAGCACCGGGAACATTTGTGACCCCGTTTTGCGATTTCCCGAACACAACAAGGGCAACTTCGGGCTAAATTATTTCGCAATTAATCATTTTCTTCTTCACCACAATATTCAATAGTTATTATTCGATGCACATTCGTGTCGGTTAACCAGTTTCAATGCTATAGTTGTTTGTTTCTGTTATTCTTACATACATAGAATTTTCTATTATTCTTCTTCACTTCTACCAGCCAATTTTCGATCGATTCCGCACCCTCCACACCCCAAAAACAAACCAAACATAAAGGAGTCGGTGCCCTAATTACACTGAGGAACAACTAACACATCAATCAGCCATCCGACATTAGGCGTACCATACACTGCATAGCTTCACAGAACGACGTTGGACAGCGGCATACCGAAGGTTCCGGGCGAGCGAATGCTAATTACTTTCCCACTTCATTTCTCTTCTTTTTTTTTCAATTATGCTAGCTTCTACGACACCGTAGGGGAATGTTCCCATTTCGCGTACGCGGTCCAAGAGGGGCGCGGGGCGGAGGGAGTGTTATAAATTGGGGCTGGTGGACAGACTCCCCGTGAGCGAGTCAGGGGGCATAGGTGCGCGAAAACGATTCGTACGTCGTCACCATTCCGACTGGCTGCCTCTGCCAAGCGATCAGAGTGCAGCCAGGCGTTACAAATAACATCGTCGTGGCTAGGAGAGTGGGCCGAAGGCCAACGAATAACCGCGTTTGCGCACAACGTCGGATGTTCCGTGCACTGAGTATAGTTCATTAAAACCACACTGTCTAAGAAGTGTGTGTGTGCGTGGGGGGGAGGGGGTCTACAGGGAATGGTAATGGAAAACGATTTGGCTTTTTCGTTAATCAAAAGGGTGTGGGGTGTATATCTGCCACACAACAATAATCGTCATCTGCCTTGCTTGCGTTTCCTTTATGAAACGCCACGCCCGCTACTTTCCTGTCGGGAATGCTAAGATTAGATTAGATTAGATTAGACAGACAGACAGACAGACAGACAGACAGACAGACAGACAGACAGACAGACAGACAGACAGACAGACAGACAGACAGACAGACAGACAGACAGACAGACAGACAGACAGACAGACAGACAGACAGACAGACAGACAGACAGACAGACAGACAGACAGACAGACAGACAGACAGACAGACAGACAGACAGACAGACAGACAGACAGACAGACAGACAGACAGACAGACAGACAGACAGACAGACAGACAGACAGACAGACAGACAGACAGACAGACAGACAGACAGACAGACAGACAGACAGACAGACAGACAGACAGACAGACAGACAGACAGACAGACAGACAGACAGACAGACAGACAGACAGACAGACAGACAGACAGACAGACAGACAGACAGACAGACAGACAGACAGACAGACAGACAGACAGACAGACAGACAGACAGACAGACAGACAGACAGACAGACAGACAGACAGACAGACAGACAGACAGACAGACAGACAGACAGACAGACAGACAGACAGACAGACAGACAGACAGACAGACAGACAGACAGACAGACAGACAGACAGACAGACAGATAGATAGCGCGAACGACAAAACTCGGCGAACTGTGTTTAAGAGTCGTTGTGTTCCAGCCAAGCGCTGGTTAGTTGCTTAGTTTAAAATATCATTGTGAGTGCGAGTGAACGTAACAAGTGCGGTGCGTAGCTAAGTTGGTTACGAGAAGTTTTAGGAGCTGCGCTAGAAGTGCGTGACCGAATGAGCCGAGAGCTCCACTTTTCACCGTCCTGCACTCAATTACTGTCGCGGCCCGTCGCTAGATAGAGTGTCGAGTGCCCCCATTTTAGTCATTTCAGTGCCAGTAGCGCACGCACGTCTCGGGCTAGCATGTGCCGCAGTTTCCGGGAACCGACGTTAGGTTAGTTAAGCAGAGCTCTAATGACCTCTTCCCGAAGAGAGGTGGGCGTGCCGATATCATAGTGTAGGTCCCTGGGCCCCTATGCCATTAATTTTGCCCGATATAACAACGACAGAGACCGCTGCTGTCATCGGAAGCATAAAAGTTTGTTTGGCTTTTTTTTCTTCTTTCGTTTTTTTTTTAATGGGAGCGCATGTCTGGAGACACCGAGTCAAATCGATCGTGTCTCAAGCAAAGCACGTCCCTGAGTAGACTTCGTATTTAGCCGATTTTACCAAGAAAGTAGGGCCCTCAGTGTGGAAGCATCTATCTATCTATCTATCTATCTATCTATCTATCTATCTATCTATCTATCTTATCTATCTATCTAGCTAACTAACTAACTAGCTAGCTAGCTAGCTAGCTAGCGTTTGACATGAGCCCGACATTCGCAGGCTGAGTCGGCTTGTGTGGCTGTAATCGGCCTACCGAGTCCGTGTGAACACAATCTGGCGTCGCTGAGCGAGCGTTGAGTCGAAACGAGCCAGCTCAACGGCCCGACCCATCTGCACCGCGCATGTAAGTGCGGACGAGTCGCACCAACCATGCAGCTCCGAGACCTTAGCACTGGCCTACTGAAACGTCGGAGTTGTCATTTCCCAGCACCGGGAACGGCATCAGGACACGGCAAAGAATGAGCACTGTGCAGTTCGACCTTATCCATGCGTGTTGTTCTAGACATTGGCCCATCATTTTTAAAAATGACTATTGAAATGTTGTTCGCATATTGTTGAATTGTTGACTCAATAGCCTTTCAACAATAATTCAACAGAGCAATAATTCAACAATAAGGTTGTTGGGAAGTTCCCAACAAAAAAGTCGTTGACTAATTCTGTTGACATATTCAAGTCTATTGAATATTTTTGAGCCATTGTTGACTATTGACAACAATAAAGTCGTTGGCTAAATGCTGTTGACCTATTTCTTGAATAACATTGAGTCTTATTGAACAATATTGAGTTTCGAAGTATATGTGATAAACACGCGCTTGTGTATGTGTGCGTCTTTAGCACAATATATTGTTTTATTGATCACTTAATCACCATTGCATATATACAGGGTGTTGTTTCACGTTACTTGAACCATAGACGTATCTACCGAGTGGGCAGGGGGACACTGCCCACTGCCCACGATGTAGATACGCCTATAGTTCAAATTACGTGAGTTGAACGGGGGAGGGGATGTGCCCCCTTCACGTTACTGGTTGGGCGCCGCCTGTCCACAGCTGCAACAATATTTCAAAGGACTTTCAATGTTGAGACTCAGCAGATCTGTAACAATGATTCAATGGGCTTTTAATATTAATAAACAACACATTTCAATAATACCTCAATGGCTTTCAATTTTGAGACTCAACTTATCTTCAACAATGCTTCAATGGGCTTTCAACATTGAAATACATCAGTTTCAACAATACATCAATGATCTTTCAAATTGGAAGGCCCCAATCATGTTTCGACAAAATGTCGCGGGCCAATTATCAACACCTGTTAACAACTTGGTCCATAATGATTCAACAATTCCCTAATGTTCTTTCAATATTATTTGTTGACGTTGAACAATGACATTTCAATAAAGTTTCACCAGTTTTTTAACAGTTGGTAAGGGATTCCGCCATCTTGTCAGCTCTGATTGGCCCAGAGGCATGCCACGACCTCTCTATGGCCTCTCTGACTGGCTCAAATTGCCGCCATTGCAGAATTTGACAACATGGAGGAATTTGATAATTTCCAAAATAACCCCCGTTGCAACGGTAAGCGATATATGAAATAGACCTGTTGCAGACGGCGGCGGGAACCGGACGCCCTTTTCGAGTCACATGACGGAATGAAATAACGTTCTACGTCAATTTTCGAGTTCATACGTTACAGTCGCAGTACATGAAGCAAGTGCCAGGAAGAACACATCGCTCGTGTCAACGTGTCATCTAAGGAACGCGTGTTGACGTCTCGTCTCGACGCTGCGGGGCCGCCGTTCGTCCAAAATCCGTCGGAAGCGGGTTCGTGTGAATGCACTCACTTTGGGTCTGCTCAGTGCGATTTCTGCTCGACCCGCTCGCGTCGGGTTTGTGTAAACATAGCCATCGTTTGCGAGATCGACCCACCCTCCTCGGCAAGGAACTTGCCGAGTAGACGCGCCAAATCCCAGGGGAAAAGAGCGAAGAATGTTTGTTTGCTTTTTGTTCGCTCGTTCGTTCGTTCGTTCGTTCGTTCGTTCGTTCGTTCGCTCGTTCGTTCGTTCGTTCGTTCGTTCGTTCGTTCGTTCGTTCGTCCGTCCGTCCGTCCGTCCGTCCGTTCGTTCGTTCGTTCGTTCGTTCGTTCATCCGTTCGTCCGTCCGTTCGTTCGTTCGTTCGTTCGTTCGTTCGTTCGTTCGTTCGTTCGTTCGTTCGTTCGTTCGTTCGTTCGTTCGTTCGTTCGTTCGTTCGTTCGTTCGTTCGTTCGTTCGTTCGTTCGTTCGTTCGTTCGTTCGTTCGTTCGTTCGTTCGTTCGTTCGTTCGTTCGTTCGTTCGTTCGTTCGTTCGTTCGTTCGTTCGTTCGTTCGTTCGTTCGTTCGTTCGTTCGTTCGTTCGTTCGTTCGTTCGTTCGTTCGTTCGTTCGTTCGTTCGTTCGTTCGTTCGTTCGTTCGTTCGTTCGTTCGTTCGTTCGTTCGTTCGTTCGTTCGTTCGTTCGTTCGTTCGTTCGTTCGTTCGTTCGTTCGTTCGTTCGTTCGTTCGTTCGTTCGTTCGTTCGTTCGTTCGTTCGTTCGTTCGTTCGTTCGTTCGTTCGTTGGCTCGCTCACTCGCTTCCTCCCCGTTTTTCTCGCTTGCGCGCCCGAGATCGTGCCGCCATCGTCGGCTCACCCTCGCGTGCTTTCACTCGCACATATAGCACACGGCTCTCAGCGACGGCGATATCGCCTTTGGACTTTACGCGGAGCCTCAAGGCAATGGCGACGCCGACAGCAGAAATGCGCCCGGAGTATCTGTACAATTGCCACCGCTATAAAAAAACTGTGGATGATCGCTGTGTTGATCAAGGATGTTGGTGTTACTATTGATGTGCAGCGCTCACGCCTTGTACAGCTTGTAGTCGCTGATCTTGCTTTCCTGCACACAACTGCAGTGCAAGACAAGCGTAATACAGCGCTGGTAGCATTCACGTTGCTGCCGCCAAAGAAGCTCCGATTTTCAAGTGAGAACCCTTCCGCGTCCCGTCGGCTGTCACTGGAAGAGCTGCAGCAGATGATCCGTACTGGCAAGCGGAAGTGGGCCACTGGTTGGAATAAACGTCTATATTTATTGCATTTGTGTACTTGTGTTTAAGGGTAGCCAAGTTACTATGCACATGCTATTAAAGGTAAGCTTAATGCAGTGGCATGTTTCAAGCGTTTGCGATGACGTAATCTGGGTAGCCAATCGGATCGCTCGCCCGAGTGACATCACCCACCCTCGCTACACGTAGACCTTATGCAACGAGCAGTCTGCGCACCGCGCACCAGATGCCGCCACCAGAGTATTAACGTGGAAAGTTGGGCGATTTGGTATACATTCACAATGGTATACAGCGCGAACAAAACGACGACAGAGTGAAAGCAGCTCTCGTACTGTGTCCTTTCACTCCGCCGTCCTTTTGTTCGCGCTGTTACCGTTATGAATGCCACCACAGACCCACCGCCGTTGGACGCCGTCTGAATCGGAAGCAAGCAGTTACCAGGCGCCTCCCGCCGCTCCAGCAAAGTTCCACCGAGAGGCCGGGGAATCGCTCAGTACTGCTTACGTAAAATGCAGAAGAAGAGAGGGCAAAGTGTGCTGCGTCCTGAACTGCAAGAACAGCGACAGGAACTCGAACATTTGGAACGTGAGTTCACGAGCGAGATTTTATCCGCCTCAACTGGGCAGGGAGGGCCCGCGTCTATGCGACAGTTCGTCATGCGCTCCTACGATTTAACGCAAGTGCCCTGGATAGGCAGTAACCGTCAGTGACGGGCGACCAATTACTGGCAATGTCTTCCAGGCTAAACGCCACCTACAGCAACGACACAGCATTACTGCCACCACTTGGCACACGGTATCGCGGAACGTTGAGCTTCGATAAGCATGCTAGTCATGCGCTGCCAATCTGTCTCGCGCAAGCGCGACTGACACACTCGAGCAACTTCACTCTCCATAAAAGCGAAGTCGAACGTGGAATAATGAGCGGGCACCGCGAATTTCCTTTCTGCACCGGGTACAAACAGCGGGCGAGCGATTGCCGAGCCACTCGCAGCATTTTTGTCGAAGCACACGCGAATACATTTTAATATGCGCCGTAAACAATCAGAGAATCTCTTTCCAAATTAAGTTAACCGATTAGTGCTGGCGACGAGAATCATGCGGTCGCAACCAACCACCGCAGTCGGAGCCGATCGCAAAGATCCATTTTTCTGCGCGCGCCTTACAGCCTTACAAGCCTTACAAGTTTACCGCTGTTAAATACTAGAACATGAAGGGTAAAAAGCAAACAACCGGGCTGCTACATTCGTCGCTTTCAGACGGTATAAGCTTGTATACTGTAAAATAATTTACACCCTTAAAAGTGAAAAAGGGTGTAAATGTGTCTGTAACTCACACCCTTAGGGTGTGATCTAAATAACCTACACCCTAAGGGTGTGAGTTACAGACACATTTATACCATTTTTAACTTTTAAGGGCGTAATTTATTTTACAGTGCTATAGACTATTGAGATTGCAGTGCAGACGTAATCGATAAATTAAAGTTATGCTTAGACTGGCCTCTGCAGCTTTGTCCAAAGTCTTACGTCGTCTACCCACTCACTGCTCACCGTGCTGGCCGAAGTAGCATTTTAGTCGTGACTGCGGCCGGCGTGGTCATTGTGACCAAGTGAGCGAACGCCGATCAGAAAAACCATCAATGGCGGGCGCTGTCACGTGAGCAAATATGGCGGCCTCCATGGGTATATACCATATATGGTGCTATGAAAGGCTTAAGGCGATTGAAAACGCAGGGAAGCGGCGGCGCTGCTATATAGTTGGCAATTCACATTTCTTTTACCTAATAATAAATCCCACGCCTTCGCGCAGAGCCCTTAACTGTCTTTTAATCGTCAAAAGGACGTATACCCTGTAACGACTCAGTACGTTTGTACACAATGGTCAAAACCGTTTCAGGGTCCCTTCGAGCTAAAGCTTCCGCTTAACGAACCGCGCCACAAGGGACCATTTGAAGTTGGCAGTTGCTGAACACGTTGCTTTCATTATGCAACTTAGCGCAATTTCTGCGTGTTCCCAGTTAAATGCAACGCGCTGTGAAAGGAGTGCTTACCATGCAAGTCTGTGTTTTGGTACAGACACAAAATTCTGCGATGCGTTTAGAAAGAAGCAGCAAGGATCCCCAGAGCTACTATCGGGGGTCTGTAGGATGAAAGATATAATTTTCATATTGGGCGTGCTTGCAATACAAAACTGTGAGCATATTTAGGGAGGTAGTCTGTGACGAGAGTGTTTCCATTTGTATAACGTCGCGAACAAACAAGGGCGTGGAACTTGCCGATTTGTTGCCGAATCCAATGAATTTCTTCTTTAAACAACCTCTTCTCGTCACCTAACATATTGCAGTAATATTTTATTCCAATCGCCTCTCAGTAATAGGCCGTTTGGCTTAGAAGTTGCCACGTCTGTTTCAGTTGGCATAAGTCGGTTTATCGTCTTTGTTAGCGCGCTACTATGTTTATTTGTTCTAAAAGGAGGCTAATGTGATACACCGAATAAATTTAGAATAACAAATTAATCTATAATGAGTAGTTTCATTAATTTCGCCGTTAATAGGTTGGTGATTCGAAGAGAAAATGACGGTGAAAGTCTCATTTTTTTTATTTCGCGCCGAAACCCCAGGGTCGGTACGTCAGTGTGACGTCACAGATAGCAAATAACCCTTTCTTTTCTCGCGCATTTAGGCCATTGGGGCTCAGCAAAGCTTCTTGAAACTTTCCATGCTCACTCTTTGGCTCTTTTAGAATACAATGTAGTCAGTCTTTACCGATAAAAGCTTAATCAAGCCCGAGCAGACGGCATCAAAATCCGCGACGTATGGGCAAGCTGATGCGGCAATTTCAAGGCGGGGTCGTAGCCCGTGTTTCTCTTGTGCACCTTTTTTTTTTTTTGCTTACCAAGCACCGTATTGCGGTAAGAGTGGCTATTTGGTACGTGTAGGGGAAATTTACTACTACAGATCAAATTATTTTTCTCTTTAGTGTCTCCCTAAGTGTCGCTGTGGTGTGTTCAGGCTCTGCATTGTACAATAAGTTAACTTTGTCTATAATTGTTATTAAATGCGTTAAGAGAGATAAGATAATGCAGAGAAAGGCAGGGAGGTTAACCAGAGGTAGTTCCGGTTGGCTACTCTGCGCAGGGGGAAGGGTTAAAGGGGATAAAAAGAGAAACAGAGCGGAAGAGGAAGATAGAAAGAAAGAGAGACAAGCACGAACAAAGCGCGTACAGTAAAGAGCGGTAGGGGGCGGCATTCTTAGAGTCTGTCGTGAAGCCCCGCAGACCGCAGGAACCTTAATAACGCGAGTAAGGCCTTTAACACGCATGTTTTTTCGGAGCATTGACCTAAAGCTTTTAGTTCTGATAGTGGACGATTGTCCAACTGGTCCAGTACTCTGCACATCACCGTCTGTGGCTAGGCGTTGCCTTTACTAACTCATATGCTTTCCTCATTGGAATGGCCAACAGCCCCACGTGTGACACATGCAACATCGACGAGACGCTCTCACATATTATCTGTGTCTTCCCGCGTTATAGTGCTCAGAGACAAAAAAAAAAATGCGTTAAATATATTATTTGTAGAAGTACAAAAAATATTCATATCAAAAGAATTACGTTGCAGTCGATCTGCTGTGGGTAATTCCATTCTATACAACTATTAACATCGTTATAGCGAAGCCGGACCAGAGACGAAAATACGTGTTATATTCGATATTCGTTGTAAGCATATACTTGCTACACACTGCTGCTGGCGAGAAACAGTCTATCTTTTAGTTCGTTAGATCCGAAAATTCGTTATATCCGTGTTCTTTATATTGAGGTTTAATAACTGCGATGCATACAATTGTGCTCATTTTCATGTCATGCAAGGTTTAATGGTATATGTTTACGTTCATAGATTACGTCTTTCACAGGATGTGCTGCAATGCAAACCAAATTAGGCGGCTGCACCCCGGGGACTTCGACGACTTGACGTGACAATTACGAAGGCGGTGTATAACAACGTTTGTCTAGGGAAGAATGGAAATGTTATAGAGGTACGGGCACAGAGAAGTACGAACTTGAGGATCCTATACCTGTTGCATCGCAGTGGCACATGCCATTTCTGGAGAAATGGCCGGGAATAGGCACATATATTATTTCCATAGAAAATATAGACACTCCAGGCGAATTTTCGCCATCACCGTGATGTTTCGTATATACTCATCCATAAGTATGCTATATGTTTATAAACGCCGCATATGCAACGTAGATGCTACAATATTCAACCGAAAAGTTGCTCAAGTGAGGTCTTACGTTCCTACTGAATTTGTTCTACAGAAGCTCGGAGAATTGTGGCAAGCAAACAAAAATAATAAGTTTTCTCGGACTATTAAAAAAGTGCAAAACAATGTCGGTGCTCGTGTGCAATCTCAGAGTGACGCAATTTCACTTGCACCGCTCCTTAGGGGAAACGCAGTGGCACCTCTGCGATGCCATTACAATTAAAGGTGCCAGGAATGTTGGCGCACCCGCGTATGGTCAGAGCACTGTCCGAAGAGTTGAAAGCGCAATGCTAAACCTAATTTCTATCGCTGTCACTGGAGGGTGTCAACTGCCAGTTTTCGAGTGGCACATACCCAGTTTCACATGTACCGAGTGCCGTCTGTTCGGCCACGCACTGCGGCAGGGGAAGTGTATTACAGTCTAACTCGCATTCCCGTGATTGGGTAAAACCATCAGCCTACAAATAAACGGGAGTAGGCCAATGCAAGCCGTTAATCTGGCCACGATCTACTTCAAGTGGCTATGTACTTAATAGGGAAGCCACTTTCGCTTTCGATTATGTTAACGCGCCTGCTGTCGCATCGCTATAGCCATGCAGAAGCTCATTGATGCTGGAGCCCAACGCGGGACGCTCTAAAAGACAATCTGTGCGCATGGCCATGGTTTGGTTCATTACAGTCTAATTCGAATTCCCATGATTGGGTAAAACCATCAACCCTGCAAGGAAACCGGCAGCATACCAATGCAATCCGTTAATCTGGCAACAATCTAGTTCAAGTTGCTACGTACTTAATAGGGAAGCGGCTTTCGCTTTCGGATATGTTAACGCGCGTCCTGTAGCATCGCTATAGCCATTGTTGTGCCATTACCACAAGCCCGGATCCCGAATCTGCAAGATGCAGAATCTATCCTGCGAGCGCCACAATTGACAACTTGCAGAAGTACGACTGCGCATGCGCCGTAACCGGCCGCGGGGCGGCGCTTCGTGAGCGCGCTCTCCGTGGTTGGAAAGCAAACTGCGCAGCTCGGGCGTGACATGCCGGCCAACAGCGTCGCTTTCGGCTGCATGAGCTATTATTTTGGAAATGGAAATAGAATTTCTTCAGATTTTCACCCGCGAAGGTCAACGTGAAGAGGAGAACTTTGTGGACGACAGCGGGGAAGCGGTCGAACCCAGACGGCACGCCGTGGCAGCTAATAATACATTCTAGGATCTGTGGCCAGTGCAGGCGACTTCCATTCCCTTGTCATCTCCTTCCAGTTCTGTAACGCTGAGCAGAAGGCCAGCGACGTGCAGGCAGGTCTCGCTAAGGCTGTAAAATATAAAGGATGCAGTTTTTCTTCGCGCTAGTCACTGAGTGCCTCTGAGTATATGCGAGTACGATTGAGTGATTTGTGAAAAACGACGCCAACAGATGCAGCCAGTCTATGTACTTCGTGTCATTTGTGAGTCAGCGCTCGTCTTCTTTTCTTCCGTACATGTCAGTTAAGTTGCGCTCTCTTCCACTATGACTTCGAACCAATTCGCCCAGCTATCTGCCTTGATGAGTATTCGCGAGTGAGCGGGAGCGCACTGGCCTGCGGACGCACGCGCTGCCCATATTTAAGCTAATATAACGTATAATAAAATAGGTTGGTGTAAGCTTTGAGGCCTTAGCGCTCGCAAAAACACACTGAATAACATACCGCGTACATACAGCGCATGCGAAATTTGGGATACGGTTTGGTACAGCTACAAGCATGGAACACAGCAGTTTGGCGAAACAGCAGCGAATGAATACCAAATTTGCAAGCTAGAGCATGTACATCTAATGTTCCATGCAACAACTAAGAGTTCCGGGAATGCGACAGGCCTAATGTGCTCATCCGGTCGCACATTCACAGTGCTCTCCGGCAATGTCGCCAATGACTTTTGTGAACCATGCTGTAACCACATAGATACCCGACTTCATGGATGGCGTGCACGTAACTCGTGTGAGGCCAAGTGCAGGGTCCGAGGTGTTTACGTCAAGTTTTATGTTCTTAACTTAACCTTCTTTTAAAGCCCATCGGCGGTGTGCCTGACAAACGGACAGAGTGTTGGCGTGAAAATAACCTCACGCATTGTCGCTCGTTGCCCGGCACTCTGAGAAGTCAATTTTCTGTCCCATTTGCAAAAACGGCAAGGGAATGAAGTCCTCGTCAATCATATTTGAGGCAGGTCATATGCAACTACCAAAGAACGTCGACGCTTTCCCAAAACGTGAAAAACGCTCTGCAAACACAATGTCCCCACTCGATGCCGTCGTACCAAAGCAAGGCTGGAGCCGGGATGTTTTCCAACCAAGCGACGAGGCACAAGCTTCCTGTTTTTCGCGCTAGGTGGCGCTCCGACTTCTGCAAGTGGTCAATTCTCCCTTCACAAGTCAAGATGCTGCGCCTTCGTGCGGGAGAGGCCTCGGCGAAGCAGCGTGTTTAAACGTGTTCGCGTGTGCCCGACAGCCCGGCGCCGCACCTCCCTTGCCTGGAGGTCACCGCGCGCGCGAACTTTGAACCGGGTGGCCAGCGCGGTCGCTGGTTGGACCCCTCGGACGACCGTCGTGTGCTGACTTTGTATTGGGCCGGTTGAGTGACAATGGGCCTCGGGGATTATAAAAGCAGTGACACGCCGCTCGAAAACAGGATCCGCCGACCCCACCTGGAGAGAGGGTCGCTCCCGACTGGGGTGAGATGTGTCACGCGTTTTCGCCGGACGCCGTCGTGCGAGAACAGTCGCGTTTGTGTGAGCTCTCGGCCCCAGTGCCGATCCGTTTATGTCCTGTATGATAACCTGTATATAATGTATAAAGTCCCTTTTGTTATTCTCATCGACGCCAGGCTCGGAGTCTTCGCTACCAACGCTCTGTCACGAAACGGGTGAAGAGCGCTACGGGACCACAAAGCCGTAATCGTGGTGCAGCGGTTGAAGTTCGTAACACTGCTGGCACCGGTTGGAAGTTCGTAACACTGGATGGCAGCTACGGGATTGACCGGCATCAGCTACCTCGGCGCGGTGAGTGCCTGAAGTTTACCTCAAACACCAGACTTTCTCTGACACAGGTTATAGTAGCTTAGGGAAGGATTTGGTGTTGCATTGTGATAACCTTGTGTGTTTCAAGCCTAGTAAGAGCGTTTTGAAAACCAGGGGATGCTGAGGGGGTAAACAGGGCAGTGTGTGATATACTTGCATATGTGTTACTAGTAGTGTTGTAGTAGCGTACGGCAGGTATATTCAAAAAGGGTAAACAGCAGGAGGACAGTGTGAACGATGGAGAAGTACAAGGTGAAGGAACTTCTCGAAATTTGTGAGGAGTTGGGCATTGAGTTGGGCTCAACTAAAAGAAAGAATGCGATCCTTGAGGTCATGAGGACTGGGGACGTAACGGCGGAGGAAGCCGCAGAGGCCTGGGCGGATATCAAGGAACGGCGGGAAAGGGAGGAAAGGGAGAAGGAACGTTGCGAGCAGGAAAGGAGAGAACAGCAACGTCGCGAGGAGGAAAAGGAGGAAAGGAGAGAGAGGGAGCGACGGGAGCACGAGCTTAAAATGAAAGAGTTGGAGACCCGAAATAGCTCGCCAGCGCCTAGTCTCACTTCTAATGTTCCAAGAATACGCGATCAACTTCCACCCTTTGTCGTCGGAGAGGATATGGCCAAATACCTCGTGAAATTTGAGCACGTGTGCGAACGGAATAGCATTGAGCGATCCCTCTGGGCACAGAATCTGTTAGCGTTGCTTCCTGGGGAGGCATCAGACGTAATAACTTGCTTATCGAAAGAGGCGTTTGAGAGCTACAGTGATGTGAAGGAAGCGCTACTGCGGAAGTACAAATTGTCGCCCGAAGCTTTCCGGCAGAGGTTCCGGTATGCAAAAAAGGGTAAGGAGTCGAATGTTGACTTCGCGTTCCGTCTAAAAGCCGACCTGGTGGAATGGCTGAAGGGCGAAGAGGTTTACGACGACCGCGACAAAATTGTCGAATGCATCGCGTTGGAGCAGTTCTACCGTTGCATTGATGAGGATGTCCGGCTCTGGCTGCAAGATAGGCTAAAGGAGGTTAAGCTAAACAAGGCAGCAGAGTTAGCGGAAGAGTATTACACCCGCCGCAGCTTGCACAGCAAGGCAGTGCGTGTAGAAAAAGCAGATAGGAGAGATGTGTTTTACGGGAAGCCCGACGAACGGAAGGAAATCACGCGTCGCGAGTTTCAGGACGACGAGTCCCTTCCCAAAGAAACTGTAAGGGATGGACAGAATGCATCTCAGAATGATGACGATGGTCCGAAACAGCGAAACGAAATGACGCGTTCTTTTGAAAAACGGAGACCGTTAACCTGCTACAATTGCAAAAAGCAAGGGCACATCGCTGCAAGCTGCCCAGAGAGAATTGCTTTTGCAACGATACGGGAAACTCACAAGAACATACGTCTATTGGAGCCCTATGTGCAGGAAATTAAGGTAAACGGCAAGAAGTGCCGAGCACTGCGGGACTCTGCAGCAACTATGGACGTTGTTCACCCGTCTTTCGTCTCCTCGAGTGATTTTACGGGAGAGTGCGTTAGGATACGGCAAGTGGCCGAGAAGGAGAGTGTCTGTTTACCGATCGCAACGGTTAGCATTGAAGGAGAATTTGGAAAACTTAACACCGAAGCCGCTGTGTCAGCCGCCCTCCCGGAGCAATTTTCCTACCTCTTCTCAAATAGCTCGGAGCAGCTGCTGAGGGATCAGGGCAAATCATTCTTTGCCGACGTGGCGTACATGGCCCCCACGCGATCCAAAGCGCGCCCGCTGTCGAGGGAACTTGACTTAGCGTCGGGAAGCGAAAGGCGGTGCGGCACACGGACCGATCACGGTAACTTGAGTGGCGAGCAGTCACGGGAGAGGCAGAGCTCGGAGGCTGGCCTAGACGAGCGGGTCCTGGAAGTGAGTGGGAGTGACGCGTGCAGTGCTAGCCGAGATATAGACTCGACGCCGCAATTAGGCGACGCGGGCTCCGCACTCGCTCCGGTTTCCGCCAGCCGGCAGGAGCAGGCTGCAGTTGAAAGAAAAAGTCTGATTCGCGAGCAACAGGAAGATTGTTCATTAGCCGATCTGAGGAAGAGCGTCAAACGGGGAGTGGAAAAAAAGGGGGTTTCATTTGGCAAGGAACCTGGCTTATTGTACCGCCGCTACACGGATAAGCAGGGTCGCAAATATAAGCAGCTTCAGATTCCGCGAAAATATCGCCGGGAAAAATGAATGACCTCATTTGCTTCCTCAGAAGTATGTTTTCGGTCCAAAGCGATTTCAAGGGGACCATTCTATTTGTAATTATTATTGCTGATTAATAATTGTTTCTATTTTGGTGTGTTGTTGATTTGAAAACTGATTGTTTGAGCCTTGTGTGCTAGATCGTACACCTGCCTCTTGTTGCAGCGGGAGCAAAAGGGGATAGCGATTAATTAGGTTGATTTGAATTATGGCTTTGTCTGGTGTTTGACGGGAGACAGAGGGCACTTGTTCGTGTTGGGTGTTGCCTTTTGCCGGTCGATTTTGCAAGCTGCAGAACGACCAAGCGGGACCAGTGGCGAGAAGCAAGGTCTTAGGAACGACCCGAGCGGAGCTGGTCAAGGTGCCTTGGCGACGACGTGGTGAGCAGAGCTCCTGTCCTGGCGAGTCGGACCTGGGCACGTGAGGTTACCTGGCGTCCCGACACTGGACGTGAACTTGGACGAGCCTGACGAACGTGCGCGCCTGGCATCCGAGCCACGTGGAGGCAGCTCGTCTTCCCGGCGCCTTATCTGAGGGCGGGGATGCTGTTGTGCCATTACCACAAGCCCGGATCCCGAATCTGCAAGATGCAGAATCTATCCTGCGAGCGCCACAATTCTCCCTTCACAAGTCAAGATGCTGCGCCTTCGTGCGGGAGAGGCCTCGGCGAAGCAGCGTGTTTAAACGTGTTCGCGTGTGCCCGACAGCCCGGCGCCGCACCTCCCTTGCCTGGAGGTCACCGCGCGCGCGAACTTTGAACCGGGTGGCCAGCGCGGTCGCTGGTTGGACCCCTCGGACGACCGTCGTGTGCTGACTTTGTATTGGGCCGGTTGAGTGACAATGGGCCTCGGGGATTATAAAAGCAGTGACACGCCGCTCGAAAACAGGATCCGCCGACCCCACCTGGAGAGAGGGTCGCTCCCGACTGGGGTGAGATGTGTCACGCGTTTTCGCCGGACGCCGTCGTGCGAGAACAGTCGCGTTTGTGTGAGCTCTCGGCCCCAGTGCCGATCCGTTTATGTCCTGTATGATAACCTGTATATAATGTATAAAGTCCCTTTTGTTATTCTCATCGACGCCAGGCTCGGAGTCTTCGCTACCAACGCTCTGTCACGAAACGGGTGAAGAGCGCTACGGGACCACAAAGCCGTAATCGTGGTGCAGCGGTTGAAGTTCGTAACACTGCTGGCACCGGTTGGATGTCGTAACACCATGCAGAAGCACGTTGACGCTGGAGCCTAACGCGGGGCGCTCTAAAATACAATCTGCGCACATGGCAGTGGTTTGGTTCAGGTAGCCACTCGGAAATCGCTTTCACTTTGGATAAAATGGATGTACCCGTATCGTAGCCTATAGAAATGCGCTGTAGCCGAAACGCGATGATCGAGGGTCGTTCCCAACAACAAAAAAACGCGACAACCATTGACTAGCAAAAACCAACCTCCACAAGCCGACCATCTGTCAGTACAGTCCAGCCCGGCTGGTCACATATTCTGTCGGGATGTCGCGTTCACCTTAAAAAAAACAAAAAAAAAACAACAACCGCAGTCCTATAGCTACGTCACAGTGTTGCCTGCAAAATCCTATACTGCCGCAGTTAACGTAACGAGGGGTATACGCTCCGAGTTGAGACACGGCGTCGACCTTGATCCACAAAGCCAGCACCCGGGACGGAGCCAGCCTGGCCACGCGCTGTGCGAGCCGCAGGTGTTCCTAAGTGGTGCCGCTGCTCTGCGCCCGCCAAACATCGATTTCTTAACCTCCGCTTCTCCTCACGCAAGCTGCGTGTGTTGCTCAAGATCAGCCCAGCGAGGTCTCCGTTCCTGAAGGGCGACTCATGCATGCAGCCCCTCTTCTTGCTCCCTTTTCTTTCTCTTTTTTCATCACCGGGCGCAGAGAGCTTTCTCAAGAAAAGGAAAGGAAGAAAAAAAAAGAAACTCGCGGCGGATGTCGTCAACGCGGGTTTGCGGCGAAACGCGCACTGTTATATACCTTCCTTCGACTGTCGACGGAATTTGCTGCGCGCGGTTCAGTAAACACGAAAAAATCTCCCAAACCCACTCCTCGGCCACAGTGCGCGTAGTAGCGCTTAGCCATACAGAGCGACACCACCGACTGGACGAAGCCGTCGGTGGCCGACACGGGGTCGAGATCCGCGCGCACTCGCGGGTAAGCCTAAACGGCTTAGCCGACGACCAACTCACCGCTCTTTCCTACGCCCGACGCCCCGAGTACGGCGATCTTCACTTCGGAGAGCGTCGATTTCTTGCGCCGGATGCCCCGGATGGCGTTGGAACTCATCTCGCCGTCGAGGGGCTCGGTGTTCACCTCATCGTTCCGCCCAACTCGCCTGCCTACACACACGCGCACGCACGTTCACGGGCGCTCCTGCGGACCACCTCGGAATGGAGCGAGAGGAAAATAAAGAAAGAACGGCGAAAACAAAAAAAAATGAAAGACGCGAGATAGCAGCGAGAGAAAAACCGCCACCGCCAGCCACACGCTCAGCGCAAACTGCTCCGTCTGCTACTCTGTCGTCTGCTGCGCCGTCGACGTCGGAGGAGGAAGCCGGGAGGGGAGGGGGGAGAGGGAGAGGATGAATTTGGCGCGGTTTCTCTAGCGGCTTCCCTCGCCTGCTCGCGCAACCCGTGCCAGACCGGATGTGGAGGAGGCGTGACGTCACCTCCGGTTGCTGCATCCTCATCCGAAGGAGCAGCAGCAGAGGAGGCGGAGCGGCCGGAGGGGATGATGGAGAGAAGGCTGGAGTGAAAGGATATGCGGCGCGCTTGGACGAAACTATAAACCACCACAACCAAACGACGTCTGGTGATGCGCGCTTTCTCTGGCGCACAGTACAAGCGCTAGGAATCTGGGCCAGACAGGGAGGGAATAAATCTGAAGGAAATAAATTCTAAGAAGTTGGGGCCTTTCAATAGCGAAATGTTCGGACAGAATGCGAATATTATCGAGAAGCACTACCTGTTAATACAGAATGCAATGGTGAATATTTCCAATATATATATTTGACGTATTTTAATACTTGCGACAGAAGGCTTCTTTATCTCCTTTGATACGTATCATACATTTCTCAACTGGATGTTCACGTCAATTCACAAGCTCGTTATTGCTAACAAAGTAATGCCAATTAACGTCCTTACACCAAGAATTTTAGTAACACATTTTCCGAAGCTCGCGTATACAATGTAGCAGTTTTACGTAAGCTGTACATTAATATATCAATATATACATAATTCACCTCAAATATATGTATTGCTCACGTAAGATGTGAACTAAAACATGCATATGCGCATAATTAAACAAAGATATGCGTATTTTCTTTAGACGATCTAACAGACAAATTTTACGGAATGCTGATGTATGTATTTTGGTGCAGAGCTATGTTGTTTTGAGTAATTCGAATGAACTCTTAATTTTTTATTCGTTTATTTATAATTTATTTATTTATTTATTTTATCAGTTTTCGACAACTTTTGTGAAGGTCGGAGACAGATATCAAGACCACTTTCTAAAATTAGTAGAATTTACTAATTTCTTTCAAATGAAATTACTTTACACATTATTCTGCGGTTAGCTAAAGAGCTCATATCTGCGGTTCCCACGCGGATGAAGAAGGATATCAGCGTTTGCCTTGAGCTAAAGCTCTCTTACAAGAGTGCTCCGCCACGCCACGGCACTGTCTTGTGGCAAAGCCTTCCAATTTCTCTCCGGCCGTATCGCGGTTTCTGGCTTTTATTTTTCCAATATTCAGCACATTTCTTTCTTGCACGATTATCCAAAGGTACCAATTTTTGCTACGGCGGTTCTATTATTTGAATACATTTACCGATTCTCTTTGTAACTACTCTTTATTTTATTGTTTCGCTTTGTATATTATATGATATCGCCGCGTTATTCTATCATTTTTTACATGAAACATAACGCGATTTACGCAATATTTGTAATTGCAGTAATACGCCACAGGCCCATCATTGCTTACTTCAATGCACTATCAACGAGTACAAAAAAAAAGGGTCGCAGTTTCGGCCGAAAGGCTAAGCATCAATTGCGATAACAAATGTGTATGCAGCAATACGAAGTAATGATAGCAGTTTTATTAGTTTTAGTAAGTGGTCTGTACTCATTGATTACGCAATGCCACTATGACTGCTGGTATCTCTACTGAATCAAATGCGTTTTCGTAATCTATGAAAGCCATATAGAGAGGCTTATTGTACTCTGCGGATTTCTCAATAACCTGATTAATGATGTAAATCTGACCCATCGTACAGTATCCCTCCCTGAAGCCAGCCTGTTCCCTTGGTTGACTAAAGTCCAGTGTTGCCTTTATTCTATTGGAGGTTATTTTGGTAAATATATAATTCTGGGAGTAAGCTAACGGGCTTATAATTTTTCAATTCTTTAACGTTTCCCTTCTTTGTGGATTAATATAATGTTTGCATTATTCCAGTTTTCTGCGACCCTTGCGTCGACAGAGACTTCGTATAGAAAGCCGCCAGTTTTCTTAGCATTACGTCTCCATCTTTGATTAAATCGACTGTTATTCTATCCTCTCTTGCCGCTTTTCCCCATTTCGTGCCTTGCAAGGCCTGTCTGACCTCATCTCTAGTTATAGGAGTTTCTGTATACTGTCTATTATTGTTTCGAATGGAGTACTCGCGAGTCTTCTGGGTACTGTGCCGACCTTTATTATGCCTTCGAGATTGCTGGCGATATTACCCTTATCTTTCAGTGCATATATTATATTGGTTTGTCCTATGCCAAGTTTCCATCTCACTGATTTTCAGGCTGCGTCCAGTTTTAACGGCTTCTTCAGTCTTTTTCACGCTATAATTTCGAATATGCACTAATTATCGTTTTGTTGATCAGTTTTGACAGTTCCGCGAAATGTTTATTCGATTGGCGCAGAGGTGAACATGCATCTCTGTAATTAAGGAATGTGTCGGCATACCACGCACGGACCTCCAATCGGTGCCGAATGCGAGTGGCAGCCTTCGGGATCGGTAAGGTACCATTGTTGGCACAGCGCCGTATAGCCACTTATTGTCTACGCGCCAGGCGAAGTAAATAGTAGTCGATTTCGAATACCTAAGGCCAGAACTGGCATATAAAAGCAGTTTCCCTTGACTTGAATGCATTTCAGTTGCGCCAGTAGCGGGTGCACCAATTCGACGGCGCCTGGCTTAACCTTCGCTGAACAGGACCATTACCAGACATAATCAGGCTATCGATAACCATGGATCAGGCTATCAGCATGCTGCAAGTAATCTGAAATTACTTGGAGGCATTTCAAAGGCAAGACACTTCAGAAGCTGGATTATCGACTCTGGAACTATGTCCAAAATTTTATTTCAGTTCACGTAGAACTACAGCGAACGCCTAAGTGCCGACAATATGCACTACAAAAAAAAAAAAAAGAGGAAGAAAGGTTTACAAACGTGCAATATGTTCTCCACGCAGGGGAAATACTCTTGTGAAAAAGGACACCATCATTTTATTAAGTTCCAGTGAAAATTGTAAAGCAAGTACATGTTGTATGGAAGCACAAGTGGGTGCGAACAGGTAAATTGACACAAGGCAATTAGCAGTGCATTAGCATTGGAAGTACATTAAGTAACGGCGATGAAACAGTGATCAAGACGTAACATAGCAGGCACGTGCAGTGGTGGTGTCCGATCAATGTCCAATGTTGCGGAAGGGAGGTTCAGGATCTGCTTTGCTTGGTTGTGTAGTGGTACGGAATTGTACCGCTAACATAAATAATGACTGTAGACAGGTTTTCTAAAATATTCTGCTGTGCATAATTCACACCATATGCTTTTTGTAACGGTACGCTGATGCTTCGCATTAGCAATGAAGAAATGACGTGATAAACAAGCAAGATATGGACAAAGAAAAGATACCAACAGAAACTCCTTCGATTAAAAAATAAGCCGACAGGTCAAGGACACGGCGAGTGGACGCCCCTAAAGTAAGGGTAACGCCCAGAGCCAAAGTTTCAAGGGTGTCCGAAAAGACCAGCGACCATCTCTGCGGAACCATCAAAGAACTTCCGGATGGAAATAACCGACGAGACGAGGCCAGCCAGCAAGGATGCTATGGGAGAAGCGAGAACGAACCCAGCGAAAGATATGCCGACAACCAGATGAAGCGATTTAAGTCGCACGCGCGTACAGGAATTACACAACAGACATGCATCAACACACGCACACAACCACACACGCATGCTCACACGAACACATACGCGCGCGCAACTTCGCAATGCGAACCAGCATCAGCGTACCATTACTTAGCACAGGATGTGAATTAATGTGCACCAACGTCCAGATTGAGCAGTGTACCACAGACTGGCCACCATGCTACTTAGAATAGTTCGATCCACTCGTCACAGTTATAGACTGTCCATACTAGAGTACCTAACGGCCATGATGCAGCTACCGGGAGGAAAGATTTCTCGCAGGGATGTCGTGGTCGGTGATCACGTCACGACTTCGAAGCTCTGCAGCGTCTTCGAGGCAGCACGAAGCACGCAAAGGGACTTCTGCAGGTCAACGTCAGCGGGCGTAGCGATGTGATGAACTGCGTGGGCAAGGCTGCGTAGTAGACCGCTGTGAAGATTTTTTTCATTGGCCAGGAAACCAGTAGCTGTGTGGCTGGAGGAGAACTGCCCAGACTGTCGGCCGCGGGATAGGCGATGAACGTCATTTGTCCGGGACACGGCAGGCCGCAGGAAAACCGGTCGCACGTGACTGATGGCCAAGGGTGGGGAACTGAAACGACAAGGAGGCGTCGTGTTAGGCACTCGTCAGCACACCAACAGAGCACGGGCCAGAAGAACTGGCATTTACTTACGCGCAGGCGACGTGCTTCCGGGTGGCTCGTGAAGGTCTTTTTCATTGGCCAGGAAACCAGTAGCTGTGTGGCTGGAGAACTGCCCGGACGGTCGGCCGCGAGACAGGCGATGAACGGCATCTGTCCGGGACACGGCAAGCCGCAGGAAAACCGGCCGCACGTGACTGATGGCAAAGAGTGGGGAACTGAAACAAGGAGGCGTCCTGTTAGGCACTCGTCAGCACACCAACAGAGCACGGGCCAGAAGAACTGGCATTTACTTACGCGAAGGCAACGTGCTTCAGAGTGGCTCGTGAAGGCTTTTTTTATTGGCCAGTAAGCGAGTAGCTGTGTTGCTGGACGGTTTGCCGCGGGACGACAGGAAATGAACGTCAACCAACCGGGACACTGCTGGGGGCAGGGACGTTGCTGGAGTGCGCTGGAAGCGGCGGCCAAGGGTGCGTACCTAAAAATAAAAAGGCAGCTGTCCAAATTGGAACATAACCAGTAAGTAGGTACTCACCATGACAAGCGTCGTCGCGCGAGCCGTACGAGGGAGATGAACGCGTCAAACATGGTCCGCATGTCGAGCGACAAAAACACAACGTGGCACAAGGAATGGAGAAGAAAGAAAAGTCACCACATACTCTGGCCACAGCGCGCCGCGCCACGGACCGAAGGCAACGTCCGTTCTTCAGCGTAGCTAGATGTACTGGAAGCAATACGCCACTGGTTAAGACACCCTGACACTAATTCCGGATGCCACCACTTCCGCGACTCCACACTCCGCGCCCTTTTCTCGCGCGCGTGGGCGCGGAATGGGGCCGTGAAGCGATAGCGCCCAGAATGGGCCGACGTCCGTGTCGCAAACGAGAGAGGACCCCTGCAGCTGTTGCCTACGCGCAGGGCCAGCTACCTGCTATAGTATTAGCTCAGCCTGAAGCTACGATCGCCCCACCCTGTCCACTCCGCTTCCGTCACGGCGACGACCCCATGTGGCTGCGGCCGAAGCTCGTGCGTAATCAAGCACCACAGTTAACTGCAGATAATTTGCCAATGTTGTCAATCAGTTTTTGACGGGGAAGTTAAAGGCCGAGCCGCCCTCGCAAGCTGAATGTTCCCACCTCGGCGTTTAGATGCCGAGGCTACGCTGCGGAGATCAGTTGCTGCGTTGTCCTTCGGGGGTAGTGCCACGGTCCCTTGGTTGCAAGCGCTGCACCTACGGCAGGGAAGATAAAGACGAGTCATGCCAAGCACGAGCATATTGCAACACGAATGCAAACACGAATACAACGCTACCCCGAAAAGCAAAAAAGCGCAACACCGGATGCATCGCAGGGCTTGAGCACGCTCACGCTGCACTAACGGCGCTGTAAATGCAGAGGGCACGAAGAGCTGCAGTACAGAGGTGGGCAGCCTTGTCTACGGAGCGCGCATGCCGGGCCCCTGCGGTGCAATACAGCGCTGTGCAACGTTAGCCGCTGCGCTCGAGTAGGACTGCGCACGTGCTAAGAACAGAAACGAGCCGGGTGCCTCATGGCTCCATTATGCAGTTCCCGCCTTGTGCACTGGCGCCCCGCCCTCCATACGGCCACGCTGCATGGCTACGTGGTTTTATTACGAGGCGCGGCAAGCCCACTATCATTCCCGCTCGCTTGCCTGGAAGCCGTAGAGACGTCACTTCAAAGCCACAATAGCAATGAAGCGCGGCCACGTCGGCACGAAGCTAACGCACGAAGTGGGAACCGGTCAAGGAAGCGATGAGTAGCAGGCACCCGACTACCGCGCGTACGCAATGGATCCAGCCAACTCGAGCCTGCAGCGGCTAGGGTTAAGAGTTGCTCTGCAGGGCTCCGGCGGCGCGCCCTAGACAAGGCCGCCCACCTCCGTACAGAACAGCACCGAAGGCGACGTAATCTTGTGACGAATACGAAGACTTGGCGAGGCGCGTTAAGAGGCGAGAAAATATCGAGGGAAAGAAAAACTCGTATTTTTGGAAATACGCTCGTTACGTATAACGCGCTTAACATGGGAAGAAGCCGTCATGGAGGTATTAAAAAAACAGGGGTGGGGGAACAGCCGCGGCAGCGTCAGATATGGCGTTCCAGCTAACCTTAGCCAAGGCGTTGCAGAAAATAAAAAGCGGGGTGCAAAACAGTCTTAAGGTTACGGTGCTCGGTCGCCAAAATTTTAACGATAGAAAACCGCAGGTTTTATCGGCTCTTACACCGTTAATTGTTACGCGCTTTCTTTTCTCTTTGAACGGCTTGGATAATTTTAGCTACGACATACAGCATACACGCGCGCGCACCCACCCACAGTGGCTCACCTCGCAAGGTAGTTGAAGCAGCCGCCGACGACAGTTGCCTCGTTGTCCCTCGGTCGAATGGTACGGTCAGTCCGTTCGTCGGAAAACGCGCACATAAGAAAATACCGCGACAGGCGCTACTTCAGATGGCAGCAACGGCGTCGTTGACATCAGGTGTGACAACTCAGGTTTGAGAACGGATGGAATGGCCGGCGCCCGTCGCGTAGTACGTATTCCGGAAGCTCTATAGTGGTTCGTGCGAGAATTCCAGAGCAAAAGAGTCCCGTAACCGCAGTTGCAGAAGTCCATGGCCGTAAGTGGCGCAGCCGCGGCGACAAAAAGCTTCGAAGAACGCCGTACGACAGAAGCCAGTGCCGGAATCCATGGCTCTTTCGGGGTCGGTGATGTGGTCGACTATCGCTGCCAGAGCGTAGACGGTACGACGCAGAGGTCTCAGCTGACACGCGCGGCAGCGCCGTGAAACGCGAAATGAAGGGCGGGCCACTCGACGGCCGCTTCTTACGGCGAAATTTAAGGGCGATTTTCAGCTGTTGGCGCATGCGCTGTTGTGCCCGGGCGTCTTCGTGCGCCGCACGTCGTCGCTCGTCGCCACCGCATCGCAACAGCCGTTATCGCCGAGATCGTCTGCAACCGCTCGTCTGCCAGAAAAAAAAAAAGAAAAGGAAACTGAAGGATAATTATCGCTGCCATCTTCTGGCCTTCCATAATGCGCCAGTTTCGGATTGTTCCTGTAGCGTCCACTTTGTTTACAAACTACGGCGGCGTGCCACACTCAGGATGCGGTACCGTCCGCAGCCGCGTCGTCTGCTCCGATCGCGCTGTCAGAAACTGCGCGGCTTGTAATCGACGGGCCCGTATACTGCGTAACCTGTCGGAACCCCTTTCGAGTTTCATTATCGATTTCATTATTTATTCGCGCCGTCTAGTTAACCGACTGCTATAGCGACAATGGTTCGCCGTTCGTTTGATGTGACCCCGCGTTGCTGATGTTTCGATTTTATGTCGCGCGCGCTTACATCGTGACTCCGATGCCGTGGATGTGCTAGCAGCGCTCTAAATCGCGGTTAACGGTTAGAAAAAATTAAGACAAAGGGCTGTTCGCTGCAATGCCGGCGCGATTGAGGCCAACCGTCGAGGGCAAAGGCCCGCGTCTCAACGACGATGACTATACCACGTTGCGAGAAACAATTAGCGCCGACGATAGGGTTGTTTCATAACGTCTCTTTCTACGCCTGTTTTCAGAGCTTGCTTTGCGTGGTGTTCAGCTCGCTGTGCTTTAGCTATCCGCTTACCCTCAGTATACGTACATCCGCACTATAGCTGCCCGCCGCATGCTGTGGCATTCTGGCGCCCAACACGAGGTCGCCGGTTCGGTTCCCTGCGGTGGCGGCCGCCACATTCTGATGTAGTAAGAAAATGCTCGCGTACTCGGATGTGTACAGTCAGCGACACCTTTGTGTAGAGCGCGAGAACAGCGGCCTCCGAGGAGCTCCGGAGGCAGCCAGCGACGTATAACGCTTGCTGCTGGGCTCGACGTTTAACGGTAACTTCTGGGTAGCTTCTGGTATACCATTAGACGTCGCTGGCTGCCTCCGGAGCGCCTCAGAGGCCGCCGTTCCTGCGTTCTACACAAGGGTGACGCCGACTGTACGTACGTCACTTCACGTAAGAAGTCACTGCGGCCGTTATGGGCGTTCCTGCGCTACGTTTGTCGTGTGTGGACCAATTCTCTGGGATTTTCCATCTTGGTCACAGTTGTCGACAGTACGGAGCGCCTCGCTTACCTTACCATAAACGCATAATTCTGGTATATTTAGAGGGCTAATTTACAATTCTCGACAAGAGGGTTGCAAGAACAAGCCTTGCTACGCGTGTTGCAAGCACTCCTCACCAGTCGAATAACATACGGCACGCCCGAACTCGCGCCGAAGAATGCAGAGTTAGAAAAAATTAACATTAAAATGCGCAAAGCCATCAAAATCTCCCCATGGGCCTTCCATCTACGGCTTCGACTACGAGACTTCTCAAGATGGGCGTATACACAACACCTGGCAAGAACTAGCCGAAGCTCATAAAACCAGTCAATTAGAACGACTGAAGCTCACGTCCACCGGAAGATCAGTGCTGCAACGGCTGAGCTACGGTGAAACCTTTATAGCCACCACGGACCGGAAAGAAAGAAATGCGCCAAACATCCGCGAATTCCTGTGCGTAGCACCAATTCCACGCTACATGCACCCCACGTACCACAAGGAAAGAAGACATGCCCGAGTGCATGCCCTGTAGCGAAGACACAGCCAAGATCCGAACACCAGATACACCGACGCAGAAACGCTTACTCCCTGAGCGTCGTAGATTCTCAGCGCAGAGAGCAAGCCACAGTCCGTGCACAAAACCCTGAGACTGCAGAGGGGACGGCGATCGTCCTAGCAACTACCACGTGCATGGACGCAGCTGTCGTCTTTTCCAATTCTGAAGCAGCTGTTAGGAACTACGCTAAGGGTTGCGTGTCGACAGAAGCACTGAAGATATTGAAGCACCGCAGCACTCCGACCCCCTACACCTGCGTGACGTGGGTTCCTGGGCATGAGGGGCTGGAGGGGACCGAAGCGGCACACGCCGCGGCCCGAGGCCACACCTGCCAGGCTAACCCTTCCTACTCTCGAGACGCCTGGTCTGCGTCAGCGGGGGGCAGTGACCGTACCCGTCACCTTCTCAGGGATCCTTCAACATCACAGGCTGGAACGCAGGGTGTACCCACCATCTCACCCAGAGCTCAACAAAGAAAAAAGTACCACACTCAGAAGACTACAGAGAAACACTTACACCCGCGGAATCCTCATGCACAGACTATACCAAGCGTTACAAGGATTTCACTGCCTAATGTGCGGCGTACCGGATACCTTGGCGCACCTGATCCTCGAATGCCCATGGCATCTAGACACCGACGCATTGCCTTCACCGAAAGACTGTTGTAACGCCAGACAAGAAAGCGAAGACCTCACAGAAACGTGGGAGGCCAAGCTCATCTCTGAGGACCTGGATCAACAACGACACCTCGTCGCCAGGTCCAAGGAGGCAGCGAAGGCCTGAGGGTTCCTGGAATGAGGAGACCTTCCACCTAGAGTAGAACCGGGGCGTAACCCGGGATACTGTTTCATAAATAAATGTTCATTCTTCCTTCTCCTTCCGTTGTTTCAATCGTCAATGTCAACGAATTCAAAAACGTCCTTCCCATTGGACCATGAATATCCTCTGAACATCCGGATTAGATCCGAACTTGCAAGTCCCGGTCCGGTGGATGACATGTGGACATTAATTTATGAGTGCCCTATTCAAGACATCCTTCGGACATTCACACGATTGAACTTCTGGGATCTAAACAAAATCCCAAAACTTTCCTCCTATGGATGTCTGAAGGATCCACTCAACGGCATGCCCCCTACCAGCCATATGTGGACCAACACACAATCCAACACGTACCAGGTGATCATATCGCGGATTGTTAAGTCTTTTCCACAGCTGCCTTCAGCGCACGCTCTTCCGAAAAGACATGTCAGCCAGCAATGCGAAGCTGCTGCACTCAGAATCAAACTTCCAATGCAGGCGATAAATGGAGAAGTTGAAATGAACGACCGAAACTGCACAAGCATATCGGGAGCAAATGTCACAAAGCGATAGGCAGAGCGCCGGAGCAGCTGCATATTACCAGCTACCGCAAGGCGTAACCGAATCAATCGTGTGTGGTCCTACCAGAGAACACCTACACAAACTGGTCCTACGCTCTATGAGCATGTCGAGAAAACCGAGTATGGCAACCTCTACAACGGCTGCAACCCCTGCCGTAGAACAGAGCCCGGTGAACAGAGCACGGACTGCCTTTACCCAGTCGAATCGCCACTGTCTGTTGCATGCATGCGCACGCTTTGCGCGTAGCACTTAGATGCGTCATTTAATGATCAGAAGGAACTACTATAACGGCTCGGTACTTTTGTGTAAAGCGTGCAATTTATTATAAGGTTGTAAAAATGTACATCGCTGCCGATCGCAGCACATCGCTCGGCTGAATTTCAAGCAGCCCCTACCCATTTGACGTCATCTACCCCAGTGATGTTTGTAGGCCCAACTATCCGATTGGCTGCCCAGGTCGCATCATCAATAATTTTTCTAACTATATGGTGAACAAATTTTGTTCGCAATAGTTGGAAGGTTAGTTAATTTGTTTCTAAAAAAGGAAAGTAACAGAAAGAGAATGCACATGAACAATTTCTCACTACACTTAAGCACTTCCGTCACACAGCAAGTGTCGTCTGCTTGTGTTAGAACGCGCTCTATTTTGACGAGGGCTCCGCGGTCAGAGTCGGTCTCCGCCTTTTTGCGAGCACCATGATTCAACTTTGTGGCATTGTGGGCTGCAAACGTAGCGACTGGCAGTATGTCAAGCTGCGACATCGTGTCCCTCTGCAAGGCAGCAGACGAGCGGACTGGCTGCAGCGCATCGGACGGCCGCTATCCGATCGGTGCCAGGACTTGCGTGTTTGCAGCCGGAGGATTACACCGGAGGATTACTTTTCGCTAGGGGTGTGCGAATATTGAAATTTTCGAATGCGAATCGAATACGAATAAGGCGAAAAACTGTCTTCGAATATCGAATCGAATATCGAATATATGTGTAGTATTAAAAAATTGCAAAACGAGGTAACAATAGCTTTATTACCCTTTTAAAAATAATATTGCATTTCACGAGGTTGCTTCAGGTTAAAGAGGCACTCATTATAGGTAATGCACTCAGGTAATGTCATGTAATGCTCTGTCAGGTAAACGCTTGTTACAGATTATCGCGAAGGAAAATTGACTGCTCAACATGTTCACAAAGTAAGGGCTCTCTATGCACTGTGACAACATTTGTCCAGGTAACATTTTCTATGTGCATATTTTATTGCGCATACTTACAAAGCCCGAAAGTACATCATGTATTGTTATGAAAGAGCCCTGGAATAAAGCTTGGTCAAAAAAATTGAAACTGGTCATGTCTCACGGGCCTGATGCAGATAGACAGGAACAGAGCGTACACATTTATAGTAAGGTTCGTTACAGCACTTAAGATCACAGTGCTGTAACGCTGTGTCGTCGTTTGGTACCTTCTTTTTTCCTTGTTTTGTGTTGCGCTGTAACAAACCTTACTATGAATCCCAACCAACTGGCCCAATTTGCCATCTTGATGCAGAGCATACAGATAATGAGCGGATCATGTGAAGCTCTCAGTGAATAAACATGTTCTTAGGAGAATGAGGAGCAAGCATATAATTCGTTAATTGCTAAATTATTCACAGTCTGTCCGAATATTCGCCGTTTCGACCATTATTCGGCCATCCTCGAATATTCGGGAATTTACGAATATGCATTTCTCGAATCGAATACGCTTCGAATAAGGAAAATATTCGATTTGTATTCGAAATTTCGAATATTCGCACATCCCTACTTTTCGCGAGTCCGGTATTCGGGTAAACGCAAGCGCAAGGGGACAGGGCCTGGCCGTTTGACTGTGCCGTTTAACGGGATGAGGAGAAGCGCAACTGTGAATGGTCTTCACGGTGCAGCCACCTGGTGGCACAGAGCTCAACCACACACAGTAGCATTAACAAAATGTATTGTATGCTGCTTGTGCAAATTTTTCGCATGAGTGTAATCATCAACACGTTTTTGTTAGCATTTTACACTTTGTTCGAGCAATATTAGCGTTTTGTTTGGCTGGTTAAGCTCTGCGCCAACAGGTGGCTGTACCGTGCAGACCGATCTTTAGACCGATCAGGCCGCTCACGTACATCTGCGGTCTACGATAAGGTTCCTTCAAGAAAAAGTACCTGGCCACAAAAACACAACAGTATACACAGATGCTGCACTATACGCCAAGCAAAGAGGAACAAACATAGTAAATACAGCTACGATAGTAATAAGCCCGGACTACAAAGAGATCAGCAGCGCGTCAGTGAAGGACTGCTCGGTAACGGAAGCTGAGGAAATAGCCGTAGCTCTAGTGACAGTGGAGGGCTACCGATCCGAAAGGTCCTTAACAATACCCGCCGATTCGCAAGCTACGTGTTAGAATTACATGAACGGCAGAATAGGAGGCAGAGCGCTTCACATCCTCCGCTCCTGCAGGGCTAACAACAAAGTCAGCATATGCTTTTCTGGGTACCGGGACACGCTGTATTAGAAGGGAACCTAAGGGCGGACAAGGCAGCTCGAGAGCACACAAACCGAGTGGCCACAAGCACCAACCCTGAGGAGCCCCAGTCGACCCAAGCTACTCTGACATTCTGAATTACTATAAGGGGGTCCGAATTGAATACCCTCCACCCCACAACAGCCTAAATCAGCATGAAGCAACCCCTTGGAGGAGGCTGCAAACAGGAACATACCCAAATCTAAACACACTAAGCAAGATATTTCCCACCCAGTATGGAGACATTTGCCCCTGGTGCGGCGCCAAGCCCACCTTATATCACATTACATGGGGATGCATTGACAACCAAGAAATCCTTCAAATAAAAGACTCGAGTGCGGAGCAGTGGGAGAGGGTGCTCTCCAGCAGCGACCCGAAAGTTCAGCATGGACTAGTAAGGCACGCTCACCGAGTAGCCACCCTCAGTGGTGCCCTGGAATACGGGCGTCGACCCTGCGCAGATGTGGAAAAAGACCGTGAAGACGGCCGACCCCACCTGCCACCGTTAATTTCTAACCAATTATAGCAAATAAAGTTTTTCCTCCTCCTCTTCCTCCTCCTCCTCCTCCTCCTCCTCCTCCTCATCATCATCATCATCATCATCATCATCATCAGGTTGAGTTTACGCCTCCAGCGGTCGAAACGCCCAGCTCGCCTGCGGTTACCGGAATACGAGACACTTGCGGCGCTCCGACAGAATGCTCGAAACGCACTCTGCTTCGATAGCTCTCGCTTGGGGTCGACTTCCAATCAGCTGGCGGAGAGTTTGGAGAGGCTTCGCGCGCTCGCTCCTAGAGAGCCGGAAGTCGACGACACGACGTGCCATCATGACGCAGAGCCAGTGAAGGCGGAGCTTAGCCCCGATCACTCGGCGAATGAGTTGAGGATAACATGCATGACTAGGGAGAAGGGTAACTCGTAAGCGTACGTAGCTCTTTTAATACCCCAAACTAAAGTGTTCTCTAGAACACTCCACCCAAGCGAGAGCTATCGAAGCAGCTTGCGTTGCGAGCATTCTGTCGTAGCGCCGAACGTGCGTGGTACTCCGGTAACCACAGGCAAGCTGGGCGTTTCAACGTATGGCTGGAGGCGTAAACTCAAGCTGATGAAGAAACTTTAGCGTAGACGTACGTGAGCGGCCTGATCGGTCTGCACGGTCCAACCAACCTGTTGGCGCACAGCTTAACCAGCCAAACAAAGCGCTAATATTGCTCTAACCAAGTGTAAAAAAATTTACACATTTACAAAAACAACGTGTTAACGATCACACTCCTGCGAAATATTTACACCAGCAGCAAAGAAGAATACGTTTCGTTACTGCTACTGTGTGCGGTTGAGCTCTGTGCCACCAGATGGCTGCACCGTGCAGACCATTCACGTTTGCGCTTCTGCTCATACCGTGAAACGGCACGGTCAAACGGCCAGGCCCTGTCCTCTTGCGTTTACCCAAATACCGCACTCGCGAAACGCTATTGCAGTAGTAATCCTCCGGCGTAAAGTGACGGCCGCAAACGCGTAAATCCTGGCGCCGATCAGATAGCGGCCGTCCGATGCGCTGCAGCCAGTCTGCTCGTCTGCTGCCTTGCAGAGGGACACGATGTAGCAGCTTTACATATTGCCAGTCGCTACGTTTGCAGCCCATGCGGCAACAAATTCTAATCATGGTGCTCGCGAAAAGACTGAGACCGACTCTGACCGCGGAGCTCTCGTCAAAATGGGGCACGTTGTAACACAAACAGACAACGCTTGCTGTGTGCCGGAAGTACTTAAGTGTAGTGAGAAATTGTTCTTGTGCATTCTCTTTCTGTTACTTTCGTTTTATAGGAACAAATTAACTAACATTCCAACTATTTGTTATGGTGAACAGCATTTGTTCACCACAAGGATAGAAAATTATTAATGACGTCAAATGGGTAGGGGCGGCTTAAAATTCAGCCGAGTGATGTGCTGCGATCGGCAGCGATGTATATTTTTAAAACCTTATAATAAATTACACGCTTTACACAAACGTACTGAATCGTTGGAGAAGGTCCTTCTGATCATTAATTGACGTATCTAAGTGCTCCGTGTAATTTGATTTGATTTGGTGACCCACAAAGTACAGATATCGGAAGGTCGATCGGAGGAACTGACAACCAAACTTCTGATTTAAGAATAATTATTGCATGCTTCCAATCCAACTGAATTTGCGCGCGAGAAATTTCTCATATGTAAAGCAGAGCGCACCGTTCGGCATACCTCACAAGAGGCGCATTAGGTAGTTCATCAGCACCGGCATGGTGACCTTTCACTTTTATGTTCAGGTCAAGAAGTGGGGATAAAAGCTCCATTTTCGATATATTACGATGTCACTGTGGGATGGAGTATTATCAAGGGTAACTGTGCTTTCTATGTGCCGGTCGTCGTTCGCTTTTGCGTTCTCTTTCATTTCATTTATTTTCGCTCAGGGCTTTGACATTACGGAGAGGAGTGGGTGGTATCCAAAAAAAAAAGAGATTATGCATTTTAGCAGCATAACAGGGTTACAAGAAGTTGTTAAGGGAGTTTTTGAATTCGTTGTCATTGACGATTGAAACAACCCAAGCTTCCTTTTTTTTAATTTTCGTCCTAGACGCACGTAAATTACCCTTCTAAACATACCCGTATGACGCGTTCAGTGGCGTAGCTAGGTCGTCTGGCACCCGGGGCCCATAGGTCTTCTGTCACCCCCCCCCCCCCCCCCCTGGTGTAGTCGAGGAAGGCGAGGATATCGACAATTTCCGGGTTTCAGCACCAGTACAGCCGCCTTGGACACCGCGCACGTCCCCCGGGTCCCCCTCTCCTTCGCTTTCTTTCCTAGAGGTCGCGAATGCAGCAGGTATTGGCGGCGAGGAGTTAGGGAGTCGCCATCTATCGGAAGCGCCTCGCTGGCGTAGTATGAGGGGTCACGCGGCGCGCTCCTCATAGGTTTTGCTCTCAGCGCTCACTGAAAACACCACCCGGGTGCTCTCCCGGAAATTTCTGTAAGTACTTTCGAAACGAGAGAAGCTTTTTACTGTCTAAATAATATTATTGGGCAAACTGAAAGCACAGAATCGTTTACAGACGCTATCTCTTTACAGAATACGTACAGTGAACGCCACTGCGCGCGGTCACCGCGATTTAGTCTTCCGAACCGGCTTCTTTCGTGAAAGGTAGGCAAACGCCGAGACCAAACTATGTGAAATATGTTCTTATAGTGTTTGTATATCTAAATGGAGCGTAATAGAATGAAGCCTCAATGCAGCGATCGCACAGCTTCGCAGCGACCGACTGCGCGTCTGCATGCTTGTCAGCGCACTGTTTCGCTTTCGCCGCGTGCGCGTTTTCGCACCCTGCCATGAGCTTTAGGCCGCAGAATATGGGAATTTGACAGTATACAAGCAACCAATGTTGCGTGGGCTCTATCAGAGCTGTTCAAAAAATAATTTCATTGTAGAGACTTCGATGCCTACGGGGACTGATGTGCCGGACGTCGCGATGATTCAATCTTCTTTTTTTTCTAAATTCTTGGACGTTTCAATATTATTTATCGAGTTGCGTCGCATTATATATTTATCGGTGTTCTCAGCGTGCGATTTCCCGCTGCTTCTTTTTTTGTAATCCAGTGCATTAATTCATAACACAAACATTACCATATGCCATGCATTTTTTTTTGTGCTTCTTACCGCTCCCCATCCACTCCAGTGAACTTGCCCGTATCTAGAGCATTTGACAAGTTCATAGACCAAACCGTCATGACATTAGTCGGGCAGCGGACTCGGGCGAGCGTCTCAGTGCGCGTTTTTCGAACGTTGCAGACCCGGCGCCGAAGCAGAAATCTTCCTCGCGTCTGTGCTTGCTGCATACTCGAGTTGTAGCCGATGACTGTTTGCCGGTTTTATGTTTCGCGAGCCAAGCTTCACCCAGCTTCTTGTCCTGCGGCTACGTATGAATAAGGCTAACACCGGGCTCCGTTGCGTACGTCCGGCACTGCGGCACCGAGCAGTAGCCTACCATGTTGCGCGCCTTCAAAGGCAGCCACTAGCTATTCTAGTGCTTTCAATCGTTGTAAAGGAGACGCTCGAAGCGGGAAAATCCCGCCAATAAATGAGGACCGCAGCGTACGAGGGAACTTAAACTTTCCTTTTCAGCTCGCTTCGGCGCTCCCGAAGCAGCCGACGCGGCCGCTATGTCCACGTGATCCCTAATAGCACGTCACGCCGACGGTGGCGCCATGTTTTCCAGTGGTGGAGCTCGAGGCCAATACTCGCTGTTTTTTTCTGCGCCAAATAACACAGTGTGCTGCACTGATAACTTGTGATAAGCGCATGTGCACATCTTCTGTCAGACTGTAACGCTTGGCAACCAATACAAATGCGGCATCGTGGCAAATAAGGCTCACGTCACAAGTAAAAAAAAATTATAAAGTTTTAATTACCAATTTTAGCGGCAACATTGCATTTGCAAAATTGAAGGCCGACATTCATATCTTGCCCAACAACAACTTTACAAAAATTGTCGTAGGTACTATGTCCCGCAGTATTTTGACTGTGGGCAGCCCTGAACGAAAACGAAAATTAAATTGTGTCTCAGTGACGCTGATCTCCCCACTATATTAGAAAAACGGAAAACGCCACCTGGCTCCCTGCTGCGCGGGCGCCAATGTTATGACAATTACGACTTCTCTTTATCGTGATCAATAAAGCCTTGTTTTTATTTGCTTCTATACGGACAAACGTGATTATCCTAGCTGCGGTACCACCAAAAGATTGGGAACAGAATAGAGCACGCTCCGCGTCGATTCTTGGCGTCACCATAAAAAAAAGGACCTCGATGAAGCCCGTGCCAGCGAAACCTGTTGGTTTGCACTCGCAATGGAGAGGGTTGAGGGATCAACCTCACTGGTCCACTATTTCTTATTTCTTTCGCTACTGCCATACTGGGCGCCGTCCGCAGTGCCAAAGTGCTGTAGGTTGTAGCACCCAAAACGATCTTGTTTAAGAAGTTTTTGTTGAGTTAATAATATGACTTTGAATCCTCAATTCTGGAATTGAAGTGCTTCCTCTATAACTACTAATTAGGGGATTATTAAGGATATGCTTATTACTTACTTGCCATATTTTTCACGCTACCGAGTTCCTAGTAATCACAGACACATAACTTCATGGAATATCCGGAAATATCCTTACAAAATTCACGTTTTTTTTAAATTCTGTGCAGCTGACACTGTACAGACACACATAAGTACTGTACACTGTACTGTACAGAAGTACAGACACTGTACTTATGACATGAAGTCACACAATCCCATTCGCGACATTTGACGGCCGCACTTATGCAACGTTGCTCTCAACGAACGCTTCGCCGTAAACGCGAGAGCCGGGCGCGCTCGTTGACGGCCCTCTTACTGCTGTCTTTGTTCGTCTTCGCTGCGCGTTCTGAACGGAAGAGGGACCCAAGAGGCAGCTGAACGCCTTACTGTATGTTTAGCGACTCCTGCTCCCAGCATGAACGCACGGCACACCCCACATGACACATTCCGCTAAAGTGAATAGTTTAGCGACCATTTTGGGAGTCAAATTTTTTAGCCCGCACATTCGTGCAATTATTTCATGGGGTGTTGATAGAGCTGCAGCCGACAATTCTGCGGCGCAACGCATCGGGTACATGAGCTCGGGCCACTGGATACCGGAACATTCTTTGCCATTTGCGCCTACTCAAGCCGGCGGAAAAAGGGGTGTCTTCAGGCGTATGACAACACCCCCCCCCCTCCCACTGGCCCCTTGCACCCGGGGCCCACGGCCCCTCGGCCCTCCCTGTTGCTACGCCACTGGACGCGTTTATGGTAAGGTAAGCGAGGCGCTCAGTGATGTCGACAACTGTGACCAACATATAACATGCCAGAGAATTGGTCCAGGCACGTGACAGACGTGAGACGGGAACGCTCATAACGGCCGCGGTGATTTCTTACGTAAAGAGACGTACGTACAGTCGGCGACACCCTTGTGTAGAGCGCGAGAACAGCGGCCTCCGCGGAGCTCCGGAGGCAGCCAGCTACGTCTAAACGGTAGTCGCTGGGCGGAGGTGCGCCCAGAAGCTACATACCGTTAGACGTCGAGCCCAGCAGCAGCAAGCGAACTTTACACGTCGCTGGCTGCCTCCGGAGCTCCTCGGAGGCCGCTGTTCTCGCGCTCTACACAAGGGTGACGCCGACTGTACACATCCGAGTATACACGAGCATTTTCTGACTACATCAGAATGTGGCGGCCGCCACCGCCGGGAACCGAACCGGCGACCTCGTGTTGGGCGCCAGAATGCCACAGCATGCGGCGGGCAGCTATAGCGCGGATATACGTATACTGAGGGTAAGCGGATAGCTAAAGCACAGCGAGCTGACCACCACGCAAAGCAAGCTCTGAAAACAGGCGTAGAAAGAGACGTTATGAAACAACCCTATCGTCGGCGCTAAATGTTTCTCGCAACGTCGCATATAGTCATCGTCGTTGAGACGCGGGCCTTTGCCCTCGACGGCTGGCCTCAATCGCGCCGGCATTGCAGCGAACAGTCCTTTGTCTTAATTTGTTTTAACAGTTAACCGCGATTTTGCGCGCTGCTAACACATCCACGACGTCGGAGCCACGATGTAAGCGCGCGCGACATGAAATCGAAACATCTGCAACGCGGGGTCGCATGTCAAACGAACGGCGAACCATTGTCGCTAGCAGTCGGTAACGAGGACGGCGCGAATAAATAATTAAATCGATAATGAAACTCGAAAGTGGTTCCGACATGTTACGTAGTATTTACGGGCCCGTCGATTGCAATTCGCGCATTTTCTGATGGCGCCCATATTTGAAGTAGTAGCTTAGCGCAAATAAAACCACGGACACAAGGAAGACAGACAAGGACAAGCGCCTTCCTTGTGTCCGCGGTTTTATTTGCGCTAAGCTACTACTTCAACTATGGACGACCAACTAGCCCATCAGTCAACTCTTCTAGAATTCTGATGGCGCGTTCGGAGTGGCGGTTGCGTCTGCGTGCCATATAGACGATATGGCTGCGGACGGTACCGTAATCCTCACTGTAGCACACAGGCGCAGTAGAACAACGTAGACGCTACTGGAACATTCCGAAACCAGCGGATTATGGAAGGCCATATTTGGAAGCGATAACTTTCCTTCATTACCCTCTTTTTTTTTTTCTGGCAGACGAGCGGTTGCAGACGATCTCGGCGATAACGGCTGTTGAGATCCAGCGGCGACGAGCGACCAGGTTCGGCGCACGAAGACGCCCGGGCACAGCTGCGCATGCGCCAACAGCCGAGAATTGCGCTTAAATTTCGCCCCAAGAAGCTGCCGCCGAGTGGGCCGCCCTTCACTTTGGGCTTCACGCCGCAGCCGCGCGTGTCAGTTGAACCTCTGCGTCGTATACCGTCTACGCTCTGGCAGCGAAAGTCGACCACATCACCGACCCCCGAAAGAGCCATGGATCCCGGCGCTGGCTTCTCTTGTATGGCGTGCTTCGAAGCTTTCTGTAGCGGCTGCACCGCACACCGCCCTGGACTTCTGCAACTTCGGCTACGGGACTCTCTTTCGCTCTGGAATTCTCACACGGCCCACTACAGCTTCCGGAATACGTATGCGACGGGCGCTGGCCATTCCATCTGGTCTCGCGCCTGATATGCCAACGACGCCTTTGCTGCCGACAAGTCGCAAGTCACGCCTGCCGCGGTATTTTCTTTTGTGCGCGTTTCCCAACGAACGGACTGACCGGGTCATTCGACCGAGGGACAACGAGGCAACTGTCGTCGGCGGCTGCTTCAGCTACCTCGTGAGGTGAGCGACTGCGGGTGTGCGCGCGCGTGTATGCTGTATGTCGTAGCTGAAATTGTCCAAGCTCTTCAAAGAGAAAAAAAAAAAGCGTAATAATTTGCGGTGGACTAACCGATAAAGCCTGCGGTTTTCTATCGTCGGAATTCTGGCAACCGAACAGCGTAGCCTTCCGGATGTCTTGCACCATGCTTTCTTTTCTGACACCTTGGCTAAGGTTAGCTGGAACGCCATATCTTACGCTAGCGCGGCTGGTTTTTTTTTTTTTAATACCTCCATGACGGCCTCTTCCCATTTTGAGCGCTTAATACCTAACGAGCGTATTTCCACAAATTTAACGCGTTTTTCTTTCCCCCGATATTTTCTCGCCTCTTAACGCGCCTCGCCAAGTCTTCGGATTCGTGGCAAGTTTACGTCGCCTTCGGTACTATTCTGTACGGAGGTAGGCGGCCTCGTCTAGGGCTCGCCGCCGAGGCCCTGCGCTGCTACTCTTAACCCTAACCGCTGCAGGCTCGAGTTCGGTCCCTTCCTGCATCGCTTCCTTGACCCGTTCCCACCTCGTGCGTTCGCTTCGTGCCGGCGTGGCCGCGCTTCATCGCCATTGTAGCTTTGAATTTGACGTTGCTACGGCTTCCAGACAAGCAAGCGAGAATGGTAGTGGGCTGACCGCGCCTCGTATTAAAACAACATAGCCATGCAGCGTGGCCATTTAGTGACAGGGTGCTACTGCTCAAGGCGGGAACTGGATAATGGAGCGATTAGGGCACCCGGCTCTTTTTCTCGAGCCCAGCGGCTAACGTTGGACAGTGCTGTGTTGCACCGCAGGGGCCCGGCATGCGCGCTCCGTAGACAAGGCTGCTCACCTCTGTACTGCAGCTCTTCGTGCCCGGTGCATGTACAACGCCGTTAGTGCCGCGTGAACGTGCTCAAGCCCTGCGATGCATCCGGTTTTGCGCTTTTTTTTTTCTTTTCGGGGTAGCGTTGCATTCGTGTTTGCATTCGTGTTTGCATTCGTGTTTGCATTCGTGTTTGCATTCGTGTTTGCATTCGTGTTTGCATTCGTGTTTGCATTCGTGTTTGCATTCGTGTTTGCATTCGTGTTTGCATTCGTGTTGCAACATGCCCGTGCTAGGCATGACTTGGCTTTCTTTTATCTTCCCAACCGTAGGTGCAGCTCTCGGAACCAAGTGACCGTGGCACTACCCCCCGAAGGACAACGCAGCAACTGATCTCCGCAGCGTAGCCTCGGCATCTAAACGCCGAGGTGGGAACATTCAGCTTGCGAGGGCGGCTCGGCCTTTAACTTCCCCGTCAAAAACTGATTGACAACATTGGCAAATTATCTGCAGTTAACTGTGGTGCTTGATTACGCACGAGCTT
This sequence comes from Dermacentor albipictus, assembly GCF_038994185.2. Lineage (NCBI taxonomy): Eukaryota > Metazoa > Arthropoda > Arachnida > Ixodida > Ixodidae > Dermacentor > Dermacentor albipictus. The sequence continues at coordinate 25,554,611 of NC_091830.1, read as the reverse complement.
CGGCCGCAGCCACATAGGGTCGTCGACGTGACGGAAGCGGAGTGGACAGGGTGGGGCGATCGTAGCTTCAGGCTGAGCTAACACTATAGCAGGTAGCTGGCCCTGCGCGTAGGCAACAGCTGCAGGGGGTCCTCTCTCGTTTGCGACACGGACGTCGGCCCATTCTGGGCGCTATCGCTTCACGGCCCCATTCCGCGCCCACGCGCGCGAGAAAAGGGCGCGGAGTGTGGAGTCGCGGAAGTGGTGGCATCCGGAATTAGTGTCAGGGTGTTAACCAGTGGCGTATTGCTTCCAGTCCAACTAGCTACGCTGAAGAACGGACGTTGCCTTCGGTCCGCAGCGCGGCGCGCTGTGGCCAGAGTATGTGGTGACTTTTTTCCTTCTCCATTCCTTGTGCCCCGCTGCGTTTTTGTCGCTCGACACGAGGACCATGTTTGACGCGTTCATCTCCCTCGTACGGCTCGCGCGACGACGCTTGTCATGGTGAGTACCTACTTACTGGTTATGTTCCAATTTGAACAGCTGCCTTTTTATTTTTAGGTACGCACCCTTGGCCGCCGCTTCCAGCGCACTCCAGCAACGTCCCTGCGCCCAGCAGTGTCCCGGACGGTTAACGTTCATTTCCTGTCGTCCCGCGGCAAACCGTCCAGCAACACGGTTACTCGCTTATTGGCCAATGAAAAAAGCCTTCACGAGCCACCATGACGCACGTCGCCTGCGAGTAAGTAAATGCCAGTTCTTCTGGCCCGTGCTGTGGTGGTGTGCCGACGAGTGCCTAACACGACGCCTCCTTGTCGTTTCAGTTCCCCACTCTTTGCCATCAGTCACGTGGGACGGATTTTCCTGCGGCCTGCCGTGTCCCAGAGAGATGACGTCCATCGCCTGTCCCGCGGCCGACCGTCTGGGCAGCTCTCCTCCAGCCACAGAGCTACTGATTTCCTGGCCCATGAAAAAGACCTTCACGAGCCACCCTGAAGCACGTCGCCTTCGCGTAAGTAAATGCCAGTTCTTCTGGCCCGTGCTCTGTTGGTGTGCTGACGAGTGCCTAACACGACGCCTCCTTGTCGTTTCAGTTCCCCACTCTTTGCCATCAGTCACGTGGGACGGATTTTCCCGCGGCCTGCCGTGTCCCAGAGAGATGACGTCCATCGCCTGTCCCGCGGCCGACCGTCTGGGCAGCTCTGCTCCAGCCACAGAGCTACTGGTTTCCTGGCCCATGAAAAAGACCTTCACGAGCCACCCTGAAGCACGTCGCCTTCGCGTAAGTAAATGCCAGTTCTTCTGGCCCGTGCTCTGTTGGTGTGCTGACGAGTGCCTAACACGACGCCTCCTTGTCGTTTCAGTTCCCCACCCTTGGCCATCAGTCACGTGCGACCGGTTTTCCCGCGGCCTGTCGTGTCCCAGACAGATGACGTCCATCGCCTGTCCCGCGGCCGACCGTCTGGGCAGCTCTCCTCCAGCCACAGAGCTACTGGTTTCCTGGCCCATGAAAAAGACCTTCACGAGCCACCCTGAAGCACGTCGCCTTCGCGTAAGTAAATGCCAGTTCTTCTGGCCCGTGCTCTGTTGGTGTGCTGACGAGTGCCTAACACGACGCCTCCTTGTCGTTTCAGTTCCCCACCCTTGGCCATCAGTCACGTGCGACCGGTTTTCCCGCGGCCTGTCGTGTCCCAGACAGATGACGTCCATCGCCTGTCCCGCGGCCGACAGTCTGGGCAGCTCTCCTCCAGCCACAGAGCTACTGGTTTCCTGGCCCATGAAAAAGACCTTCACGAGCCACCCTGAAGCACGTCGCCTTCGCGTAAGTAAATGCCAGTTCTTCTGGCCCGTGCTCTGTTGGTGTGCTGACGAGTGCCTAACACGACGCCTCCTTGTCGTTTCAGTTCCCCACCCTTGGCCATCAGTCACGTGCGACCGGTTTTCCCGCGGCCTGTCGTGTCCCAGACAGATGACGTCCATCGCCTGTCCCGCGGCCGACTGTCTGGGCAGCTCTCCTCCAGCCACAGAGCTACTGGTTTCCTGGCCAATGAAGAAAGCTTCACGAGCCACCATGAAGCACGTCGGATGAGCGTAAGTCCGAGTTCCTCCAACCCGTACTGCGTCAGTGTGCTGACGGCTCATTATACCTGCTTTTTTTGTCATTTCAGTAGGCCATGCGGTCTTCTACTACGCAGCCTTGCTCGCACAGTTCATCACATTGCTACGCCCGCTATGTTCACGCTACGTTGACGCCCGCTGACACTACGCCCGCTGACGCTGTCTGCGTGCTCCGTGCTGCCTCGACGACGCTGCAGAACTTCGGAGTCGTGACACGATCACCGACCACGCTATCCCTGCGAGAAATCTTTCTGCCCGGTAGCTGCATCATGGCTCTTAGGTACTCTAGTATTGTCAGCCCATGACTGTTTGACGAGTGTATCGAACAATTCTAAGTATCATGCTGGCTCATCTGTGGTACACTGCTCAATCCGGACGTTGGCGCACATTAATTCACATCCTGTGCTAAGTAATGGTACGCTGATGCTGGTTCGCATTGCGAAGTTGCGCGCGCGTATGTGTTCGTGTGAGCATGCGTGTGTGGCTGTGTGCGTGTGCTCCTGCATGTGTGTGTATTTATCGTACGCGCGTGCGACTTCGATCGCTTCATCTGGTTGTTAGCATATGTTTCGCTGGGTTCGTTATCGCTTCTCCCATAGCATTCTTGTTGGCTGGCCTCGGCTCATCGGTGATTTCCATCCGAAAGTTCTTTGATGGTTCCGCAGAGATGGTCGCTGGTCTTTTCGGACACCCTTCAAACTTTGGCTCTGGGCGTTACCCTTCATTTAAGGGCGTCCACTCGCCGTGTCCTTGCCCTGTCGGCTTGTTTTCTATTCGGAGTTTCTGTTGGTATCTTTTCTTTGTCCATATCTTCCTTGTTTATCACGTCATTTCTTCATGGTTAATGCGAAGCATCAGCGTACCGTTACAAAAAGCATATGGTGTGGATTATGGGCAGCCAAACATTCCCGTCAACTTGTGAGGATCAAGCTTATTCTTTCAAATAGTGCTGGCATGGCACCACGTTTATTTTTACAAAACCTGTCTACAGTCATTGGTCATGTTACCGGTAATGTTGCGTACCACTATACAGCCAAGCAAAGCAGGTCCCATCCCAGCCAAGGAAAGCAGATCCTGAAGCTCCCTTCAGCAACATTGCACATTGATCGGACACCACCACCGCACGTGCCTGCGATGTTACGTCTTGATCACTAGTTTCATCGCCGTTACTTATGTACTTCACTGTTAATTGCCTTGTGTAAATTTACCTGCTCGCATACACTTGTACTTTTATATAACATGTGCTTGCTTCACAATATTCAGCTGGAACTTAGTAAAATGACCTTGTTCTTTTTCTATAAGAATATTTCCCCTGTGTGCAGAACGGTGCATGTTTGTGAACATTTCCTTTTTTTTTTTTTTTTGTAGTGCATATTGCCAATACTTTGGCATTCACTGTTCTATGCGAACTGAAATAAAATTGGACATCGTTCCAGAGTCAACAATGCAGCTTCTGCAGTGTCTTGCATTTGAAATGCCTCCACGGCTTTTGAGCTTACTTGCAGCATGCTGATAGCCTGATCGATGCTGTGGTGTTGGATCGTATCCGGTAATCACCCACGGTTCTGAATAAAGGGAAAGTCAGACATCCACCCGTTCGTAGCAATTGCTACAAAGGAAACCCGTACGGGTTCCTCGAAAGAAAACCCCGGGACCAGGACGAATTTTTTTTCAACTATGGGGCTGTTCTTTCGAGGAACCCGTATGGGTTTCCTTAGTTAGCAATTGCTACGAACGGGTGGATGTCTCATTCCCCTTTATTCATTCCTTCTCTCCACCTTGCGGGTATCCACGGAACTACCACGTAAAACCCACGGTTCCGTTCAGCGAAGGTAAAGCCTGGCGCCGTCGAATTAGTGCGCCCACTACCGCGCGGACCTGAACTGAAATGCAATTAATCGGGTCGAGGGAAACTTCTTTTATAGTTCTGGCCTTAGCGATCTGAAATAAACTGCTCCTTACAATTCGCATGGCGCGTACACATAAGTGCCTACGCGGCGCTGTGTCAGCACCTGTACGTCACCGATCCCGCGTTCGGTACCGATTGGTGGTCCGTACGTGTTATGCCGACACATTCCTTAATACCGGAGATGCATGTTTCCCTCTGCATCAAACGGGTAAACATTTGGTGCAACACCACATCAACAACCACCTCGCTCAATCGCTGCCATCCGCATTTACGCGAGGAAATCGCATGGCCTAGAAGTGAGCGCTTATGTCTAGCAGTTTCTTTTTCTAATACTTTATGGCACGCGCAAACTAAGTATGAAGGAGTAAAGTAAAAGCGGTAATCATAATAACCCATAATGTATACGTCTGGATCACAGCTGCCGTTGTTTAACCCTTTCAAATTTTTTTTTTGCCGAGTCTGGCTATGTCTTAGGCCAACACTGAATGACAGGCAGCAAGCGTCATTTGTTGATTTAGAGCAGGAACACTGGACGAGGAAGAAGTTCGATCGAGACGACTCGTTGCATATGTCTTTCGAACACAATCTCAACACGTGCGATGTAAAGCAAATGCATGAAATGTACACCTTCGGTTCACATATGACGAGAGCTGTATATAGAAATATGAAACGAAGCCTCGGTTGGCTTGGGGTGAAGCCCACTTCAAATTTCCTGCCTGCGTGTTTTTCCCATATTGCTGAAAAAAAAATTCTGCAAGATTTTTTTTTTTTGTGGCTATTGAGGCCTTCTGTACGTATAGGTAGAGCATAAACATTTCAGGAGGGTATTTAAACATCTCGTTCTTCAGGGGCAAGTGGTTCGGCCGCTCACATTGACTCGTATCTATGCGCAACAACGAGACTACGCGCAGATATATGTTTTGCAAGTTTTGACGTTACCATACATCAGCGATGCGCCATTTCCTCAACATTTGGAGCTAAAAATTAAGTATGGCTGCAGATAGAACTCCGACGCGGAAGGCTGCTCTCTAAAGTCAGCTCGAATGTGCGAAATGTCGAAAGAATGCGTAGAAGCAGTACAAAAACTGAAGTGCGAGGACGGTAGGCAGCGACAACAAACTCCAAGGCAGCCGCGTCGGCAAACGGAACTGGCATCCAGTAGTCGCGGTGTATGCGACGTGGCTCCCAGGTACGACATGCGGCCCCGGAGAAGTCAGTAATAATTAATCGCGATCCACGAAAAGCACTGCCGACGCCAACTCAACATGGGTATTGGTACCTAAATCAACCGGCGAAGGCCCCGGCACTGCCGGCACCCTTCCAAGGCGTTTCCAGTGGGATGCGGCAGAGGGCAGCACAGGAAAGAGAGAAAAAAAAAGCGTATCGCGAGCACTGCAGCTGGGGTGGCTAGAATCCTACTGCAGCTTTACAGAGGTCATTATTAATGAGAATACTACTGGTTCGTGACCATTTGAAACATCCTAGTCGACGTTTAAGCTGGTTCGAGTGTTCCAGCGTGGAATTTTCATGTAACGTATCTTCCGGTGTATTAGACGCGCGCGCCTAATGGGTCCATCTTATACATATTTATTTTTGCGCCGGAAGTGTTGTAAAAATGTGCGACTTCTACATCGGAAATTACAGTATTTTGAAATATGACAAGACATTCAAACCAGCTCGGTAGGCACCGCGAAGGCATGCCCACCGCAAAACGCGATTGTGCACGTTCATCGCGAAATACCTTGCTCGCTCATTTCAGGGCAATAAATTTCCGTCTCTCTTTCACACACACACACACAAAAAGTACACTAACAGTCACCGTGTCCTCAATTTCCAAAGGCACCTATGTTAGGATATTTCTCTCTCTTTTTTTTTTTTTCCTCCAGGGAGGTGTTTATATTTCGCGCTTACACTGTAACGCAACTTCAACTTCCTGTTTTCTGGACCGGGGTCGAAACTGTAGAGCTTTGTAGCTTTTAACACGAGCTTCACATCCGCGTTACTAGATTAGTTGAAAGCGCTAATCTAGTAACGTTGCTTCACCTCACCTACGCCGTCTTGCGCTTCTTTCGGCTAAGCTTGGCGAAGCAATACTCGGTCAGCAGGCAACCACAGTCAGTGAGATTTCAAAGATGGTAGACTACAGCAAGTGGAAAACAATCGAGGTAGGTGATTTATCTTCGTTTTTCTGTTATTAAGCGGCATCGCTGCGGCAGAACAGTGCCGCGTGAAGTGTGACTGCCGAAGGAAACCGACTTGAACCGCTAGGATTGTCTCGAGCTTTCAAAGGTCAGCGCGATAGCATCTGGGACGGAAACCCAAACCGACCCTGCATGGATCCTTCTAGAACGGCGCTTTAAAACACCAAATATTACCGCTAGACCGATCGTCGAGCGATCGACGTTATTTATTTTTTTCTGGACGAGCGCCCATGTCCCAATGGAAATAGTTTCACGCGCTTCGTAACCAACCCACTTGTAGACCGCCAAGCAGGACCCGCTAGTCTATGTAGCGGTTCTTGCTCAAGACCGTTGGCTGTGACGCCGTTACGCCCATGTCGCTTGGATTTTTACGAACGTTTGTTCATTTTATTGCACTGGGCGCTAGATGTTACGGAATATCTGATCCGACAGATTGTTTATGCGCTTTACATTATTTTTTTTTCGTTGCGATAATTGTCGCCGAGCTGCTTGTTCACGCTGTTTCTTGCGGGTGTATTAAGTGGTGTCAAAGCGCCGTCAGGTTCCTACTGTCGCGATCTTTCCTGTGCCGCTGTCAAAAAGGATGCGGATTCCATCATGCGATGATACGGTGTTCGCATCGTGGTTCGCATGATGGAATGATGAAAATGATATTCGTAATATTCTACGTTGACCTTTTCTCGGCAAGCTGCGTAGCGGGGCTCACAAGGCAGTTATTTGCATCGTGCTTGTGACGTGAAAAAGAATTAGCACGCTCAGAGTGAAAAAACAAAAAATTATATGTATGCTAACGCAAGAAAGGCGCTTTGATTCACTGTTCAGCATTTTACCTAAAGTGACCTTGGGAAATTGTGTAGGAAACGAACGGCAAGTGATCTTTGTTTGTACACTTAAACGTTTAGGTTTCACTTTCCCATCATCTGCAACACTTCGCCAGTGCTTCTTTAAGCAGCCGCACTCGAAATTTTCAATTGTTTTCTCGCGGATAAAAAATGCAAGGATAAATCAATGCGTTAGTTAACTGTATGCCATCTAAAATTTGACCATTAGTGAAATGAGCGACGTGAGTGTTATCCGCTTAACTAAAACGAGGGTCGCGGGTGCACATATCGTGTCACACTAGTGTTCAACTTTGCTTGGCGCTATTTGGCCAAACCTGGCCCTTGTGCCATTAGACCCTCCTCGTCATCATAATCAACTGTCCGTATCTAGAGGTTGACTGTGGTGCACCTAGCACCTAATCGTGGTGTTACTGTCAAGCTGTTTGGTTTACTGATTTGGCTGCCAATTCATCCATTCTCACATTGACTTGTCAACCGCCATGCTGCATAATTAATAAACTGCATAATTGAATAATTTTGCAATATTACCTTTTCGTTTCTGGAGCACGTCCTTATTTTTATTTTTGTGTCTGTGTATGTGGTTATATTGATTTGTCTTCATTAAGCCCTCCTGAGTGGACATAACGAACACAGGTTTGATTAATTAAATCAAAATTTTCTCACCGATATCAGCATGTAACAAATCTTATCGAACCTCGATGTGACTAATGCAGATATAAAAAAAATAATTAAACAGGGCAACAGACACATGTTTATAATAGATATTGGATATAATGAAACTATTTTTTGTCACATGCAACTCAATTATAACGAGGTTATACCATCATCTGGACTGTTGATACATTTTTATTAGTGGACATGAAGATTTTATGCCCGAGATACTGGTATTTTCTAAGGTTTTTGATGCACCAAGTACTTTCTCCAAGTGATTGGAGGTGGGGATGTTGAGATGCATGATAACTGTTTGCACGCTGTTTCAGGTGTCGGATGATGAGGACGACACGCACCCCAACATTGACACGCCAAGCTTGTTTCGATGGCGGCACCAGGCACGTGTCGAACGGATGAACGAAATGAAGAAAGAGCGTGAGGAGTTTAACAGGAGGAAGGCCAAGTGAGTTCCACATTCGAATAAAAATATTAATGACAATAAGACTAGGCCTACACTTGCATTAGTGTTTAAACAGAGTCGTATGCAGCGGCTGGTTGTTTTGCCCCACAACCCTGTGTAGGCCTGTGCTGTTGCATGCAATATTGTGCAGTGCCTAGACGGTAGTGTTTGTCTGAGCTTGTGGGTTGAACATAGCTAGAAAGTAGGGTAACCACCCATGCCGCGACTCGCGCAACTGTCCCGCATTGAGAGCTATTGTCCTGCGTCCCGCAAGAGATAACGAAAATCTTGAAAAATGTCCCGCATTTCACACTTTATTATTATTGTTCAGCAGTGCATTGAGTTCAGCTGCATCAGGCCACCCTGTTTGAGGATGTGCTAGCTGCAAGCACTCCAAGCTTTTGAAAAAAAGTGGCTACGAATGCTGCTGGCACCAGCTGCATGCACTGTCCCACTGTTCCCCCTGATGTGGGCCCCGGTTGAACACGCGCACACATTGCGTCTTACCACTGGCCAGCAGTAGCGTGCGTGCATCAAGTGAAGAACTAGGACAGAACCCCTGCGAAAGAAACTTTCTTGCCAAAAGTTAGAAAGTAAATTACTGTAGTTAATTTCTCATCGTGCTGTGTAAATCACCCCCCCCCCCTTGTCAGCATGTTCCACATTTCGCTAGTAGTGAGGTCACCCTACTAGAAAGGCTTGCAGAGCATCGCACGCGAAATTTGAAGGTTGTGGGATTGTTCCCCACCTGCGGCAAGTTGTTTTTTCATCCACTTTCCAACAATTTATTAAGCACCAGTAACTTCCCCTATGTTGGCCTTGGTGTCACTGTTTGTTGGCTTCTTATAATATGACTAATAAAAATCAGGCTCCTCGGTTAATGCCCTTTCTTCTCGTTTATTTCATTATCAAATTGTGGTCTTTGGCACATGAAACCCCAGAATTCAGTTCAAACATTCTGAGTATCATCATCTTAATCCCTGCTCTTGCTTTTGATGCACTATCTCAGTTTGCACAGTCGTGCCCGCAATGCCTGAATGAGTTCATGCAAAAGGCGTATTCACGGCAGCGTTCACACATTACTCCATCGTCTGTCCAGGCACGACAAAATGCTGCTGGAGGCCCGCAAGCGATGTGAGGGCAAGACTGGCAAAGACCTGGAGCAGGCAAAGCGAGATGTCGCGAAGCTCGAGAGGAAGGACAAGGAGCTGCGCAAAGAGAAGGAAGAGTTGGACAAAAAGGAGAAGGTAGGGTGCAGCTCCTTTGCCATTGATTAGGGTTGCCACCTTTGCCAAGTAAAAAAAAGAAAAGAAAGAAAGCATCACCAAGAAGAGGGAGTAGCTTGCCAATCATCCCGAATTTAGTGGATTTAGTACACAGTCCCGACTTTTCAGTAAATCTCCCGAGGACCCAGTTAGAACTGCCGAATGTCCCTACTACTATTTTTTCTGCTAAGTAGCATTGAGCCATGCGAGAGTTGGGGAAAACTGGCCAGGTTGCAGCCCCAGCTGTTGATCCATCACTGTAAGTCACTGACCTACAGATTTCTGCTTGTCAAAGTAAAGCAAGAACGAAAAATGTCACCTATTTTGTAGTACATTCGACTGGTCACTTTCAAGCAGTCTCAATGCGTGCTTTACATTAGTCTGGTCCAGATCAAGTGTTTCGAATACATTTGCACAGTATGTTTAGAGTGTTGGGCTCCAGCTCGAATGAATCCAAGGTTCTCTCGCTTGCATCCTGTGGCTATGACTTAGATTCGCTGGAGTCGCAGATCATGTGACTCACGGCACGGTGGGAGTAGCACTATGCGTGCGCAAAGCTTCAGGTGTCTGCCATATTTGTTTGCGCCAAAAGCCACACTGATGTGCTGCCTTTTTGGCATCTGAATACTCTGGCTAGTGGCTGCTAGTGCGGCTCAGGCATTCTTTCTGTGGTTCCACTCACCAGTAGGTCTGGCATTGTTACAATCCAAGTCCGAGTCTGCCAGCAACCAGTAAAAATTTTTTTGACTAAGTGATTAGATTGTTCTTTATTGACAACTAATGTTTGCAGTACAGTCGACTCTCATTACAACAAACCTTGATAATCCGACAAAAAGCTTCCGTTTTATCCAAAGTCCATAATATCCAAAACGCCTCGCTTCCGAAGTTTTGGTCACGATGTCTAACAACATTATTGCAAAGAGTGAGTGACGAACGTCCAAAGTAAACAACAAACAAAAGAAAATCGCAGTTTCCCCCTAAGGTGAAGCACACTCAATGACCGTGGAAAGTGGCTGTCAAAACGTTGAAGTGAGGAAGTGTGGCAACAGTAGCGAGTGAATTGACCTTCGTGCGGTCTCTCGCTTCAACGCGAACTAAACGTCGAAAGCACAGCGCATACAAAGCTACTGGCACTGGGTGCACTATGTCCACATCGCAGATCGCTTTGAAGATGAGGCCCACGCGAGTGAGCATTTTGTCCACATCGAAATCGCTTTCAAGATATGAGCAGCCACACCGTAAGCAGCAGCCGCCGGAGTGGAACCCCCCTCTCCCTTGCCTCGCCCGGTGCCTCGCACGCGAAAGAAAACAGCTCGTTTCTGCCCCGCCTTCCTCTCTTGCATGTCCGATATTTAGCTACTATCGTCGACTCACCCTCGCAAGTCAGTTGTCAGCCCATGTCGACACAGCAAAAGTATGTTTTGTATGCCCGATTTTCAAAAAAATTGCCGCTACTTTCATCCGCTGTAGCCGACAGTCTGTTGTAGCGCAGTCTGTTAAAAGCGAACTTTGTTGCATTAATAAAATAGGTAGAAGAAACTAAGGTTGAAGTATAGTCTGTTATATCAAAAGTCTGTTGTATGCTGGTCGATTGTAACGAGCATAGACTCTATTCAGTTTTTGCAAGGGGGATTGCAGAAGCAAGGGCAAATTGTGTTTATCTGTATGGATTTGGTCTGAAGGGCAATTAGTGGACGCCCCTGAGTGTGCGCATGTGTACGACTGCTTTGCGTTCTCGCAGACCTTGGGTGCTTTCTGGTTTTGGGGGATGCCCACCTGCTGAGCTCACGTGCTGCCTTTTCTTTTTTGTTTGTGTTTTAGCTGGCACCTTGGAATGTTGATACCATCAGCAAGGAAGGTTTTCAAAAAACGGTGAGTTGTTTACTCTTCCACATTACAAAAACCAGTTGCCTACATTCACCACTAGGTTTACTGTTGGACACCAGTTGCTATGCACAGATATACAATTCACAGAAGCATGGCAACTGGTTTGTGAAGCATCCTGCACTTTAATGCCTAACCAGTAAAACTATCATAATTATTCATGAAAGGCCTGCACTTTTGTTAGTGACACTGCAATATTTTCTCACGTGCACGCCTGTCGCGTTAAAATGCACGCTATTTGGTCGTTGCCAGTAACTTGGTTCTAAATACCTGACCGCTATTGCGTGAAGTAACAAACAGGTTGTGTCAGTGTTTATATGAATGCTTACTCCTAATAGAGTACTTGATAAAGTGCGTAGTTGGTGCAGTCGATCAATGTAGTTGTGTCAGGACTATCACTGTTTCTATTGGAGCTGCCTTCATTTTGCTTTTCTGGAGTCATGATGGTATTCGACTGAAGGAGAGAAACGAAACAAAAGAAATTCAAATCAACTTGTTCGGCTTTCTCATGCAGATTCTGAACAAGCCGAAACCAAAGGAGGAAGTCGTCTTGACAGAAGAAGAAAAGGAACAGACACAGGTAAAAATACCTTTGCCTTCAGGCATGACATCACTCTGAGCTTCGAACATTCATGTACAGTTGGTGTGGTCGTCATCCACACTTCAGCATGTTGGTTCCGTTCACTTATTCTTGATACGTAGGCAATAGAGTGGCTGTAAGTTTTGGTGCGTGTTCAGGTTTGTGTGTGTGTGTGTGTGTGTGTGCTGTGCGCGCATAGATAACGTGTGAGGAAACTTATTGTGCCAAGAAACGGTGCTGCTCCTTTGTGACTGTTACGAACTGTAATTCCTCTTGCCAACATTGTGGGTTTGAAGTCCTTTCTTTGGAGGTTAGCAACAGAACATTGGCAGACGAGTGAATTTCGTTTCCCCGAGGAAAGGTGTGCATTGTGAAGAGCCGCCAACACAGGCAGTCCTTGTGTAGCAGCGGTCACACAGATTAATTCCATTCTTCCATATGCCAGTCACCATTCTTGCAACCAACTACTGTACAGGTCTTCCCTCTTCCGTTATGCATTTAGCAGCACGAATGAAGTACAGTGTGTCACCGATCACCCCGTTGCATTTCAGACAGCTGATCGCAAAGTAGCAAGGCAGAAGCAGTAGCGGTTTTGCATTCATGTGCTTTTTTGCACGCTTTCACCCGAGGCAAAGTGCGGCATGCTGCCAGTAGCGCCATCTCGTTCCTCTACAACAAACCGCTCTGCGAAACGGATCTATGCTGAGTATATATCTACTCAGCAAAAGTGATTGTCTTCTTGTATCTACTTAATCAGCATTCTTTTTCATGTGCGTGTATAATGGTTTGTTTCCCTTAATAAACTGTAGATGTTAGTGCAGTCCTTAGTCTGTGTCTTGCCTCATTCTTGTGATCTGCCTTTCGTGCTACAGTTTGCGTCATGTTCGGTCAGTACCAGCGAGGCTGACTTCCTGTTTTGCTAAAGGCTCTGCATTGTTCTTGAACTCCGTGCAGAAAAAATTTGTGTCGGAGAACGAGTCGCTGCTGAAGCAGTTCGGGATGCTGCAGAAGTACGACGACAGCAAACGCTTCCTCCTGGAGCACCCGCACCTGGCGAGCGAGTACACGGCCAACTACTTGGTCCTCTGGTGCATACGACTCGAGATGGACGACGTAAGTGGTCGCACAATTGGCAGAAAGCACGCATTCTCCTTTTTTCTGTAACCCCTGATGGGGCACCAAAGAGGAACTCTTAAAACATTGTTTTTGTTAGCTTAGCAGTAATTTCTAGTGGTATGCAGACACTCGTATATCGCTGAATCGAATATCTACAATTTGAGTTTTCGAACATTGAGTGTATTTGGTGTAGAGACCCGCACGGGGCCGCCTGTCACGCGCACCGACTAACCTCTCGTGCTTGATGCTGCGCAAGCAAGCGCCTCACCCGTTGTTTTTGGCACAAAAAAATTGTCGAGCACACCGTCAACAAGCCACCCCAGCTGTCACGGTTGTGGGTTTTCTTGACGAGCAGCTCTGACCTGTTGCATGTGTTCCCCTGACGTCGTCCTGACGTGAGGATTGAACACACAGCGCCTGAATTCTGCAATTTACAGAAAAGCGATGCATCAGCCAGAGTCGCCTCTGTCGGTACAAAAGTTAGTCCAAGTCGACGGGACTGACGAAGTAACTTCGTGACGCAGTTTTGATTTTACAAAGTTTTTGGCTATTTCAGTCATGTACTTGGAGCGTGTATGGCTAGTAAATCTAGCAAAAAAACTATGTCGGCCGAAGCAAAAGTTATTTCAAGTGTCCTTCCGCATGAAAAGTTTGAGCGGCAAGACCGCTGTCAGAGCAGGCATGCTGAAATGTGGTAGACAAGAAAAACCGCTCTGCCATTTGTGAACAACTCAGAGAAACGAGAGCTAATGATTCCCTCTGCGCAAGAGGGATGGCGTGGGAGTGAACCCACGGTAACATGATCAAGCATGCGTTGTGGTGGATAGGGGGCAGGAACGTGTGCCTATCTGCTTTCTTCTCTGAGCACCGGTCAAGCACCGTGTCGGCCTTGGAGGTAATTTCACCGCGGCAAGCTGAACGGGATAGTGTCCTCATACACATTTTGTTCTTCGTGCGCATATGGTGTTGGCGGTCATGTAATCACAAGTTTCTGAGACATGATACAAAGCGGTAGCTCGTGGTGGGTTCATGGACTGTTGAGTTCATAGTCATTGAGTGAGGTCTGTCAGTGTTCGCCTGAGCACGCATGACACCAATAAAACTGCCAACCTTAGTTCGTGTAGTCTCCTTGCTATTGCCATCAATGCTCGACCTTTCTGGCGAAACTGACCTTTCTTTCTTTCTTTTTCTTCATTTATTTCTCAGGACCAATATTTGTATACTTTTACGCTTTTGTTTTTACACCAAAGCTTAACTGGCCAGCTCTTCAAATTGGCGATGTTTGTCTGAGGCAGCCAGGCAGGTGAACGAGGAAGGTGCCTCGAGGTGAAGAAAATTGCATGCCGGAGGCAGTATGAAGGAGCGAGCTCAGCACGCGGCAAGGTACTACCACCTAGACAAACGTGTTGGTAATGTTGAGTGAAGAGATGGAGAACTGAGGCCAAGCGTCGCGGAGGAGGAAGGCAGGCAGATGCGCGCTGGGTTGGCCTCCTCTGGTAGTTGCTACTAGTTTTCTTTGTGATGCATACGTGGTGGGTTTGTCTCGTGGTAATGTCGTCCTTGCGCGCCATATGCTGTGTGTACGAGTGAAAGCGTGCAACAGTGAGCCAACAATGGCGGCTCAATCTCGCATGCGCAAGAGGAGCAAGCACACCATATTCCGTCGTGCACATTGCACTATGGCATCAGGAAAGGAGATGGAGCAGGGGCATTGTACTTTGGCCGTGCACGGTCGTGCGTGCTTTATCTTGAAAGCGATCTGCTTTGGGGGCACAGTCTAGGTGGGCCGACGGCTGGTAGCTTTGCATGCGATGTGTTCTCACCGCTGAGTTTGCGTAGAAACGGTAGACAGCACGGAAGTCACTTTGCTCACCGCTACTGCCGCAATTCCCCATGCCAGCATATGGACACTCCAGGCACATTGCTGCCGTTGCAGTGATGTTCCGTGTAAAGTCCAGGTACGATAACATTGTTGCCTCACACCATATGCTGTATGTGCGAGTGAAAGCATGCAAGGGTGACTCGACGATGTTGACTCAGTCTCGCACCAGCAAGGGAGGAAAACGGGGAGGTAGTCTACTATCTTGCTCCATTGCAGACAAGGCTACAGATAAGGGTGTTCTACTCTGGCAGCAACTGCATAGGGCGTGGCAGCACCGGCCCTATCTTGGAAGCGATCTGCAATGGGGACAGAGTCTTAAGTGCTTCGACAGTTCATAGCTTCGTGTGCGTCGTGTTCTCGCTGCTCAGTTTGAAGCAAGAGGCAGCATGAAAGTCATTTCGCTTACTGCTGCTGCCACACTTCCTCACTCCAACATTCTGACAGCGAGTGCACGCGATCGAGTGTGGTGGGTTCGCGTTTGCCTGTGCGCGCATGACGCCGTGCTTGTTAATTTGGTTAGTAAGTGAACATTTACAAGCTTGTACGACCCATAAAACTACTATCATTACTCAGTTCATAAAGCTGTCTACTAATTTACCATTGCGATTGATGCTTCACCATTCGAACGAAACTTCGACTTTCTTAACATGTTGTTTCGAAAACACATAAATTGGCATTAAAACCTAAACTCAACAAGCAGCATTGCCTATATTTGTAAGCAGTACATCCGCAAATGCATTTATGCCAATGGAGGACTCCACAGGATAAAAGTGAGAATGGCGTTTATGTGAAGTCATCTACATCTGCTGCAAGCACAGCTCGTTGGCCTCCCGCAAGATGCAGAAATTCTTATGCTTGGCTTTGAGTTCAGATAAAGAATCCCAGGTGATTAACACTAATAGGGAGCTCTCTGCCGTTGTTTCTGTTATACTCCCGTGTTTCAAAGATTCAAAGAAATTTTATTTTCAGAAAATTGCAATACACACAACAGTTTACATGCACAATATAAGTTGCCGTAGTGCAGGAATCGTAGTAGGGACCACCTGTCAGAGTTTAAAAAGAAACGAGGAATGCAATAACAACATTTTTAGTGATACCAAAAAGTTTATAAATGCGTTATTGCAAGTGAGAACAGCGTAAAGGTGATTAACTAGTAATAACAGCATGATTGCAAATTGAAAAAGAAAAATAACTATGCGTAAAATAAAAACTACGTCAAGTTTATTGAAGACAGGTCAATATCTATAAGTCGATCTTTGTCTATGGACTGATCTTCATCGATTTGCTTTGTTATTATAAATTGTTGCCTCCACGATAGTGCTGGCACGTGCCGGCAACTTCACGTGATCTGGTACCACTGCCGAGGTGGCGCAAAGGTGTTCAGGGTCTTGATTCTCTCGCCCCGTGCAGAAGCACGAGCTCATGGCCCACGTCGCCCACCAGTGCATCTGCGTCCAGTACGTCCTGGAGCTCGGCAAGCAGCTCGAGGTGGACCCGCGATCCTGCATTTCTTCGTTCTTCACACGGTGAGCCTGAAGTGCGCTGACCCAACCGCAGTGCTTCAGCGGGACCGGTGTTCTGCTGTCGAGCGAGCAAGGTTGGGGGTTTGAACCCCTGCCGCAGTTAGACGCATTCCGGCAGGCAGAGTATGCTGAAATGCATGCATAGGTGCATGTTAAAGAGCCCCGGGTGATTGTCATTCGAAAACAAGTATAAGTAACATCAAAGATTGGGTTAGTTAGCTCTGCGCAACCCAAAATGTAGCAGCGCAACTGTGGATGAGCATATAAATCAAAGAGCATACAAGGACAAACGCTTATCTTTGTCTGCACTTAAATTCCTTTCACTTTTGTCAATAAGTAGCGTGCTTGAAATTTCAGTAATAGATACTATTCTGTGTCCTATAGTTCTGAAATGTGGTTCAGTATTTAGAAGACATGTTCTCATTGTCTAAGTGGAACAGAGCACTAATTTTGAGGTGTGTGCTATACAGTCGAACCCGACTATATCGAACCCGTTTACATCGAATTATTCCTTATATCAAACAATTTATGGACACGGTATAGTTACAATGAGTATATATAGCAAAAATTATGCATACATCGAACAAAACTAATAGCGACTCCCGATATATCGAACGTCAAGCGGCGGAAAGTGCCCCCGGAAGTTGGCTTTCCCTCGCGGTGAAGGGAAAACCCGGCGGCGCGGCTCCATCCAACCGCTCCCCCTATGCGACCGCGCTACCTCGGAGCCGCCGACACCTCCCTACAAAAAATGATCCTGGCCCGCCCGCCTGCAGCGCTTGCCCAGACAGCCAATCAGAGGCTCTTGTGCCCTCGTCATGCAAGTTGGCGAAAGTGCGAGTTGTCTCGCTGCTTATCTGATTCATTGTGTGCGCCTTCTCCCGCAGTGTTGCCGTGATGAAGCGTCAGAATTAGCCTTTCGTCGTGAAGCTCGAAATCATAAACCGGGTCGAATGCGGTGACAAGTCGGATGTCTCTGCAACGTACAAGATTCCGAGGTGCACTCTCGGCACGATCTTGAAGGGGGAAATTAGGGCTAAAGCGGCCTAACTCGCGACCCGGTGCCCGTAGTGCCCGTGGCGCCCGACGCGTATGCGCGGCCGTGTACGAGTGGTTCATCCAAAATAGCTTCAGCCGTACCGACTTCCGCGTGCTCGGTGATGACTGTAAATTCTGATTAATGCGACGAAGCCGTTGTCGTTGTTGCCGAGGTTTGGAGCCAGCTGTCAGAATTTCCGGAAGCTGTTGACGAATCAACGGTGCGTGAGTTAGTGAGCGCAAATGATGGTGTCGCGACCACGGTAGAGCCCGGAAACGAAGACTACATTGCCGACATCGTGCCGAGCACAACTGAAAATGGGCACAACGAGGAAAGCAACGACCATCTTTGGCCCACATCCTCCGAAGTGCGCTCGCACTAGTCCGGTGCTTCTGTGCGAAAGCGGAATGTTGCGGCCTCAGCTGCTCCGACTCCTTAGACAATGTGGGGAAGTGCGTGCCTCGCATGCAGCGAAATTGTCCAAGCAGAAGAAAATGCAGGACTGTTTCGTGCGAAACGAAGCTAGTTTCATCAATAAAGTGATTTTATAAATGGTATGTGCATTTATGACATCCAATTATTTAGCAGGCTTATATCGAATTATGCTCTGTATCGAACTGATAGGCGTTTTTTTGCGAGTTCGATATAGCCGGGTTCGACTGTATATATGCTTTAACATAGTAGGCAAGGCTTTCAACGGGGTCTTAAGAGGTCCGTAACTGCACGCTTTACTCTTGCGTTCAGTCTGTTCGTCAGCGGATACTCCAGCTCGAAAACACCTCAGACACGTGGATTGCCAGTCATTCAATAAGTCATTTCATTACCGTCAGCATCCAGATGGCTGACCAACAGTACAAGGATGCCTTTGAAGACGAACTGAAGGGATTCAAGGAACGTGTCCAGTTGCGAGCCCGAGAGAAGCTGGAAGAAGTGGTCAAGGAGATTGAAGAAGTGAGTGTCAGTAAGTGTGAAGAAGTGAGTGAGATACTTTGTCATTCGCATGCAAGGCATTCATGCCACTGTGCAAGGTTAGGAAATGTGTGCGCGCATCTATGTGTGCATGTCTTCCGGGTGTGTGCTCAAATGTTTCAGCAGGTAACGGAATCAGGCAGTTAGTTCTACTATTCATGGTGAAGGTCACCTGCAACAGGATCAGCGTGTTGGCATTCTAGTGCATTCTAGTGCCTTATTATTGGCCCGAATGCCCACCGAGAGCTCGAGAATAAGAGGAACTGAGGGGCTGAATTTTTTTATTAGTCACAACCATGTCAGGTGACGGAAAACGAAGCCACAGAGAGCATATGTAATTTTTATGTCTAATTGAAAAGTATAATTAATCTGGTAATCGTAATTTTAAAGTGGACAGAGAGATAGCTCACCACAGATGGGGACTGAGCCCACATTCCCTGCACTACTTCTGTGGCTCTTTACCAATGCAGCTACCGCGGCACTTTCTCGAGTATGTGTGTGCAAAATTGGCACTGGGAGTGTGAGCCAGAACCGCTCAAGCCGAAGGCAGTGGTCGTGGAATGCCCTTTTAAGCACGGGTGTCGCGTAGTGCGCGATCTTAGGAGCAGGCAATTGGACAGTTATCCCTTGTACGCTACTTTATGGCATCAAGCTTCAATCTCATTTGCATCGAGCCAGTAGACAGTCAAGTCGGGGAAAGCATAGCAGGAGCATTTCTTTTTTTTAACTGTAAATGTAGAAATAATTAGGGAAAGATGTGAAAGCAGGCGTAAAGACAACTTGCTACAAATGGGAGCTGAACCCTCCCCTTCTGCATTACGGGTGCGATGCTCAAGCAGTTGAGTTACCATGGCAGCAATCCTACCATCCGGTATTTGGGACATTGATGTATGTGTATGGTACAGATGTAACCCTGGGAGTATCAAAAAGATGTTTTGCATCCACTGCCAGGGCTGTGAGGGGTGCTGACAAACACTCCTAGGGCTAGGCCAAGTACAAGTTCGTTCAGTCCATTCGTCAGCGGATACTTGAGCTCAGAAATGGTCAGCCGGTGGTTGATGGGTCAGTGGTAAGACTTTTTATGCAAAGGAATTGAGAAAAAAGGTGCTTGAGCTCTCACGCAATGGAGTTGCGGGGCGGGAAAGAAGGGAAGGGGTCCCTCGCACTCGCTCGTTCGTTTCTTTCATTCAGGCCATTCACTTGCATTAACAGTAGTTGATGGTCCCTGCTCAATTTGTTTTAAGCCTTATTTTTCCTTTTTCTCATTATTTCTATGTTACAATTAATACAGAAGAGTTTAGGTGCCCTACGCTTTTCCACGCTTCATTGTCTGTTGGCTTCCTGTGCTAGTTACTAAGAAAATAAAGTCAAGCCACTTAGGCCTGCTTACTATTGGGGTGCTCATTATTACGAGTTCAATTCCTTTAGCGCTTGGTGCAGTGCATGGGGAAGTGAAGCGTGAACAAGTCGGAGCTAATGAGAATGCATTCTTTCACGTCTGCTTTCACTTGTTTGTATGGTGACAGCCTGATTTTGACTTTTACGGCATGGGAACTGCACCATCTTTGACGACAGGAAATGTAGCAACCTGAAATTGCTTTCTCAGCTCGTTGGTTATTTGAGCTGTTCCATTTCATGCTCTCCTGTTTGTGTTTAATATGTTTACAATTGCATAAACACATAAACTCATTTAAGACCAGGGAAACACAGCATTGGCATTTACGCCTAGTACAGGGCATAACCAGGTTGGGATTTCTTTAAATAGGTTGTTTGTATAGACGCATATATCGTGATGAGTGTTGCCTGTGAAGCTGGAAAATCTTCTGCAGTTGTAGTGACTGTTAAAAAAAACTTGCAGGAAGAACGGCAGGAGAGGCTAGGACCTGGCGGTCTTGACCCAGTTGAGGTGTTCGAGTCCCTGCCTGAGGTGAGTTGCGTCAGCCCATTTGTCATACAATATAACCGAGCTTTGGGTGCATGTTGTAGAACCCCGGGTGGTCAAATACAGTAGAGCCTCGTTCAAACGTCTTGTTTAAATAAAAATAAGCAAGAAAAATATGTGTAAACCGGGGACACATGCGATCTGATGTCACTAAAAAGTTTGGCAGATTCAACTGCAGTTGACATCTATGTAATCCGAAGTGTTGCAGCATGAGACCTCGACACATGTGGAGCTGGTGGGGACCAGATGGCTCGAGACGCAGATTGTTCTTGCAGCTTAGGCAAGAAAATGTTCACACTCCTCCAATTCAGCCTGAGTCTACCTTCTTTTCTTTTTTTCTATTTTTTTAAGAGCGCGGGTATTGTGGTATCGAGGCAGCATTCCTCCGATTCAGCCTGAGTCTACAGGTTTCCTTTTTTTTTAATATAAAGAAAGCAGGTATTGTGGTATTGTGGCAGGAAGTTTTGACGTGCCCAGGCAGTGAGAAATGCCGATGCACGTCGACCTGATGGGGCCCCGAGCAGTCTGAGGCACATTTTTTCGTTTTCCTATTGCGTAATGCCTTAAGATGGCGACAGCTGACTGGAATGAAATTGAGCTGGTGGGCAACGCCAGAATACAATGCTGCCAGAATGAAACATGATGCCCACTTCACGCCGCCTGTAGCAGGGAGCGGCAGTGCATTTGGGTTATCATTGCGAATCTAAGATTTTCAATTTTGAAACAAATTCAAATTATGAGAAACAAGTGGGAATGGAATCGCAATGCTGGTGCTGCAGCACCGTAACAGCAGCACCTGTCACACACACACCAAAAACAGTGTCGAGTCCGAAAAAGAAAAACTGCTTTCTTCTGTTGACTTGTCTATTATTTGACTCGTGACATAAAAGTACATTTTTGCCAAAATAATGGCAGAAATCGCGAGATTCGGAATATTAATTTCAAAATTGTCAACGTTGCTGCATTTGGATGTAACGCAAGGGTTGAGTTCGAACAACGACAATCGTGAAAAAATCTCGCCTTACGTACGAGTAAATGCGGTAATTGGGGAGCGGCTTACACAAGGACGTGGGCTATACGCAAAAAAGTACGGTAAAATTTTCACTGCGACTTAAGTGTATGGAGTTGCTCAGTCCTTTTCTCTTGCTTTTCCTCAATCCTTTTCTCCTGTCGTTGTCTCACAGTCTATGCAGAAGTGCTTCGAGTCTCGCGACCTGGAAATGCTGAAGGATGTCATCGCCAGCATGCCCGAGGAAGAGGCCAGGTACCACATGAAGCGCTGCGTCGACTCTGGCCTCTGGGTGCCTGACGCCAAGGCCGCGGAGGCGTCAGAGGCGTCGGCACCGTTGGAGGCGTCCTCCGAGACATCAGGCGCAGAGTGAAGGAGAAAGGACGGCAACAATGATGATGCCATGCATCGAATGAGGTAAGCCATCGTTTGAACCACTCGCATGTGGCTTTGGATTGACTGAGCCCCACGGCGCTGCCTAGGATGTGACCAGTGCCAAAGCAAACTTGAGCAGCGAACAGGATGAGGGCTTTCTAAAAAACTAGCCTGCATAGAACAAGCATTGTTTGCCGAAAGAGAGCCTAAGGAAGGATTTGGGATATCTATGTGCAACAAACTATAACGTATAAGATTGTTAAAGAAAACAGTCAAAGGGTATGCTATCGATATCGTTCAGATATGGCATAAGAATTCAAAAACGTTTTTTTATTACACTCTTTCTTTTATTGCTTTTGTTATTTTCTATCTTGTGTCAAGGTTTCATGCAAATCAGCCAAATATTCTACCTGTTCTTCTAAATGATTCTAGTATTCTGATTACTATTCATGTCAAAGCAAAAAGTTGATAGAGTCGAAGAAGAGTAATTCGCACTCCACGGGGAACGCCAGTAAGTCCGTACTGTCGAATGTACGAAAGAAACGAATTCATCCAAGAAAGATAACTTTATGTTTTAAGGGCCCTGTACAAGGAATGAGTGGTCGATTCGTTGCTGCACGTACTTCCACTTACGTGCAAGCAAGTGTGCCTGTACTTCTCTCAGTTTGTGCTGTCGCTGTATGCTGATGCAAGGACTGCAATTGCTGGAGTCAGATCCGCGTGTGAAAGCTCCGGAGCATCAAACATCATCATCATCTGAGTTAGAGTCTCTGTTTGACGGTGTGAGGCCTTAATTATTTCGTCATCGTTCAGTTCGCACACAACACCGTGCTGTCGACGTCTGCAAAGTCTTCAAATGTAGCGGTGGCAGAAATAGGCATACTGCAACTTAGCAGGTCATCAGCGATGTCCGCACTTGAGCTCAGCGTGGTATATGGCAGTTCAGGCTCTTCAGTTGCGGAGTCAGGCTCATTCGGACTGTGACTCAAGTCTGAGTCGGACTTACGAGGGCACTGTTGGTGCCACTCAACGCGGCCGCCTGTCGACAAGATCAAGAGAAAGGCTTCTTGGAGCCAGCAGAGTAAACAAACAAGCACGAAATGGCGGAATGCTGTCCGAAAGGCAAACCATAGAATAAAGAAACAGCTTTGGCAAACTCAACAAACAGCATGGAGAGAGCAGGCCATGCGCAATGTTGCCGGAATAGGATGTGATGATCGCGATGTTGATGTGACCTATAATTCAGGCAAAGCCTCCAAGATTGGGATTTGCAATTAAATTTTTTGGGGATAGTGCTGCAACCAAAGCAAGGCCTCAGGGATTACCATGTAGTGTGCAATCTCTGAGGCTATACCTGATATTTTGCATCTCTAAGGCCATACTTGGTGTCTTGTCGAGGTTGCCAGAGGAGATAACGGCAGCAAGTCGGCGTACGTTACATCTACAGATGGAGTCCAGATAAATGAATATAGAGCCGGCAGCTGTCCGAAATGTCAGTCATCTTTACACATTAAATCTATGGTTCCATTGGCGGTGCCACAAAGCTGTCCGAATTATCGGTGTCCGGATTACCGGTGTCCGATTTATCGGTCGGCGACTGTGTTTATACAAGCCTACAGAGCTCATACAGTAGCTAACCGATTTTCCGGACCTGCAGGGCACCGAGAAATCCGTGTTAGGAATTTATGAGACACCCAGTGCAAGACACCCGGCGCTTACTTGCCTTGAAGCCAGTCTCTGGAATGCCTTTTTCTCTAGCAATTTCTCTTGCCATTGCTTGCAGCAGCTTGATGTTGACAGCTCGTTACTCTCGAGTGAAGTGTTTCAGCTCCAGTTCAACTTCAGGAAACACTCCGTTCCTCGGCCTCCGAAAACTTCTTCTCGGGCTGCTGTGTACATGGAGGGTCTGCTTTTGCTTTCCCCAATCGCGAGTGCTGCGCTCATTCACACCAAACTGACGCCCTGCGGCACAGTTGACAATAGTTTTGGCAGCTACTATCACTTTTCTTTTAAAAATAGCCGAACACTGCTTTCTCAGTCCTGACATTGTGTAATACATGGCGGTCGCTAAGACAGGTTGGCTACAATGGTGACTGATGATGCCGAAAGAACTTGATGATGATAGCACTGAGTAAGTACAAAACAGGAAGTATGAATTTGGGCTAAAAAATGTCGGGATCCGCAAATAGTACGGAGCGGAAATTCCGCATTGTAAAATCTGGAAATAACCTCGCGCTATACATGGGTTCTTACATTAATCCAGTCCTCTTGGTCTCTGTAGTGCCACGCAGGCAGGTTCTTCGCGCCTTTAAAGTAATGTCCATCTTCAAAACGAGCATCTCAGCTTTTCGCTTCAGGATGTTGCCAGAGACTGGAAGGTTCTTTGATAAGGCTCCTCTCAACCATAGCTGCAAAGTACCTTCCAGCTCCGGGTGCTGTTCTTTCCAGTCACTTTTTAGTCCTGTAGTGTGACTTGTTGACAGAAGACAAGATCTTCTCCTTGTCTTTCACATCAGTGGGATGAAGTTTGCTTGGGGAGGTTAAACTCCTTCGTGACGTCGCCTTGCGTCCGCCCTTGCTCTATAAATGGCAGCCTTCCTCTCCAGTATCATGGTTAAATATTTTCCGAGCTTCTTCGATACAATTAGTGGAGGCAGGTGAAGAAGTGGGCATGTGGTGTTGAAAACACATCAGCGTTGCACTTGTTTGCTTAGTTGAGAGACACGAATAGATGGTTGCAAGGCACTCAACAAAGGCGCAAAGTAAGAAGTAACAAAATTATGAATGACAATGGTCTCGACGGATGAAAACATCCACAACTACCGTATTTACTCGCATAATGATCGCACTTTTTTGTCAGAAAAAATTGACCCAAATTCAGGGGTGCGATCATTACGCGGGTTAAATTTCCCGCGGTAAATAAAATTTTTTTTTCGTCCCGCGTTTGCTGCGGGATGCGGGTGCGGGACACCAAAACAAAAATGGCGGCCGGCAGAGCAAGCCGAACGCGCCGAACGCTATCTTTTTTTTTTCTTCTCGTGAGTACATTACGTGCGTTGAAACAGTTTATTCCGTGTCAGTGATGAATAATATCGTTAATATCGGCAAGTTTGCGGCAATAACGTAGCCATGTCCACTTTGAGGGGACAGAAACAGATGGGCCCGCTTAGGTGCCAGTGACAGAAACCCATGGCCGGCGTGCTGCGGAAACTGCGGCACCTGTTTTCACTACTATCCTAACATGGCACCTTTCCGCTAAGGGTGGGCGAATATCTTAGCTGTGTTACAAGCGTTGGCGTATGAACAGGGTACACTTTTAACGTATCAGTGTAAACATGGCTACTATCATTGCCGCGCGCAATTTGTTGCGTGCTCACGAGTGCAGATGAAAAGAATCGAAAGGCGCCTTTTGTTTTTGTTGACTACAACCATTATAAAGCCTACCCATAATATAGGCCAGTTTGTGATGAAAGTAATGAAATGAGGCATCTACTTAAGCATGTTTGGTGCGTGCAGACGAGTCGTTCGCGTAGCATTCTACAGATGGTAAGCGCGATCATTATTAGCTAGACTTGGCACACGACATATCGCTGCGGCAAGTTCAGGGTGCGATCATTATACGGGAAATAAAAAAAATCGGATTTTGACGACAAAATTCAGGGGTCCGATCATTACGCGAGTGCGATCATTATGCGAGTAAATACGGTATGTGCAACAATGAAGGAAAACTGATGACGACAGCACTTGATGTCAGCATCACCTGGCGTTAACATTGAGTTGTGCTGCTATAACAAAGAAGCCAATCCATGTCGAATCCGGAGCTAGCCAGGTGGTTTAGCATTCTAAATTGGGTCTATGTGGGGCTTACTCGAGTTCTCTGCCTGACACTGTGTGTGTTACACATGCGGTGGCGTCACCAACGGTGTCAATGTAAGACGTTGCCTGATGAAGGTGCTTGTGCGTGGTTAAAACCATGCTGTTTTCGTATTTACATGGAATTGCACATGAATCTGTGCAGTGTAACATGTGACGCTAATGTAACTGAAATGAAAAAAAAACTGGCACAAGGCATGTGCGTTGATCTACATTTGCACATGAGGCTGGACATGTGTTTCTGCTGTTAGCTCATTAAATAATATGCACTGCAGATGGGCAGTACTCGTGCGAATAGGGCTGCAGAAAATTGCATCTTTTCTGCAACTCAGTCACCGTTATTACCCGTGTGAATGTGTGATTAGACTGCATGCAAAACTCTGTGCATACATCTGTGCACATTTGACATGCATTTAGATTGTAGTAGCTTGGGCAGAGCAGCAATGGAGGATCCGTGGCAAGAAACAGCTTGGTCCTTTGGTTTTTGAGGGAACAGTGCATCTTCATAATTCTCTTGAGATATGACGCTACCACATAGGTCTCAGCCTACATTTCACTTCGCACTGGCACCTCTTCCAGCAAAGTACCTCTAGCGTACACCTTGCAATATACGTCGAATGAGAAGTGAACAAACATCTCTACCTTTTCTCATTGTACCCTGCTTTCTTGCAGTCGGCACAGACTTGCAGTAGACAATGCCGTCGTTGCCTGGGAAGTGGTGCTTGCTCCAGAACACGAAAGGAAGTCTTAAGCAGCCAATTAAATCTGCATCTGTGTTAGCTTGTAGAACCTCTGAGCTTTCTTTTGGATGAGCTTCCTGAAGCTGCGCACCTTCGGCGAGACTTTCTGTTGATTTGTTGGCACAGCCACCAACAGCACCACCACTGGTACGAGAACATAACTTTTTTTCGACTGGAACAGTTCCCGACCATTTTCTCTTTCAAGTCGACCTTTCTCATGGCTTCTTCTTCATCAAGTATGATGCCAAATTAGGCAGGATTGTAGGTACAGCATCCTCTCAGAGGCAAGGTTTTTCACGTGGAGTATGTATGCACTTCCTTCCCTTCAATTATGTGCACGTAGTCCTGTAGCTCATACTGCAGCACAAGGTACAGTTCGCAGACCACACATGTGTGGTCCAGCTTTGTCCACTCGATGCAGATTCTTTTCCCATTGCTTCCTGAAGGCTGCATCCTGCGGAATGTCAAACAAAGACGTCTTCGTGCCGACCTTCACATAGATGTAACCTGTCTGACAGCCTGGTGCAAAACAATGGTTTTGCCTTCGGCATGGCATTTTGGTCACGCAAGACAGTCACTGCTTGTCAGGCCACATCACTGTCCACAGAAAAGCCTTCGGCAGATCGAGGAAGCAGCGCGTGATGTGTTCGTGAGAGAAACAAAACTTTGCACACTCCAAAAGTGCGGAGAGGCCCGAACGCTCACTACACTGAAGGTGGCGATGGCGTCGCATTGCTTAGGCACGCCAAAGCACAATCCAGCGACATGGCCGGCATCACGGCAATGCATGGCACCGGCCAATGCGTGAGCCTACTACCTCCTTCTAGCTCACTTTAACGGCGCTGGGGACGTATTTTGTGATGATCACATTGGGCAATCACAACTGTCTCCACGGCGATAGTATTGCCGTCAAGCTCGCGCTGATTGGCTGGTCGAGCAAAATCCGATGACATAGGACTCTACCAACCAATCAGCTCATGCAATTTTGCTCAACAAGTTGATCGGCACTTGCCAGTGGTGAAGGCGTGGCCATGGCGATAGTATCGCCAAAAGCGATCATCGCAGAATACATCCCCTGTTTAGTCACAACATACTTTGCCCTGAAAATCTAACTTTTGGATTCATGTTTGAAATATTGGTTGTTCATGTGTACTGCTCCTATGCCCGGGGCAACTGACGCTTCCTTGGGAAAGTCCGGAATATTCAGCAAATATGAATTTCTTAGTCATAAAAAGCAGTCACCTACTCTATTTTGCTCTGTTTTAAGTTGCAAGGAAACTAATATTTGCCGATGCCACCTGTGGCGGCTGGATTCCGATAGGGGCACAATGCAGAAATGCTCATGTAACCTTGCAGTGGGTGCACATTAATGAACCCCAGGTGGTCAAAAATAAATCCAGAGCCTCTCACTGTAGCGTGCCTCATACTCATATTGTGGTTTCGGCAGGTAAAACCCCAGTACTATATAACTTTAAATAATTTAACAAATACCTTTTTGCTGTAACCAATATTGCCTTGAACATAGCATTTGTCGAATTTATTATAGCAGTAGGATTTTCATTGAAATAAAGCATGGCCACCGAAATCTATGTTTACTTTGTTATATTCATCTTCGTTATATTGAGGTTTGGTTGTTTTCATTCGTGTTTTCTTTGTCAGTTTGACCAGGCCATTGGTCATATAGACGCAGGCTTAGTTGCAGCCTAAATTCAGTTCTGGCAACAGCTGGGCACACTTCCTGCAGCAGCATGGGCTTTTGCTCATGCCACCATGACGGTGTAATTACCTATTCATTCCATTCTCGGGGTTTGGGAGTTATGCATCAAAGAAAAATAAAGATGAGACAGGAATTGGGTGCAAGTATACGCCTGTAACCCCTCGTGGTCATGCGCATTGACACAACTTGTAGTCACTCTGGTCAGGCGCCATTTCAAGCATTTAGACGCCGCACAAGAAGTGAACGAATGCATGTTAAGTGATTCATGTCAGAAAAGAAGAGTGTCGAGCGGGAAAAAAAAATGCTGTTGGCGTTTGGGTTTGTCACGCTCCAAGTTCGTTCCGGTTGGGAGAATTAAAAGTTTATAAACACTTGAGAACCAGTCTGCAGCACGAAACCAGTTTGCAAAACAGTTCGGCACAGAAAATGCTTTGACACAGGGCCTGGTCACGTCTGACATTTATCACAAGAGTAAAAGCAAACACAATGAATGCACTAGTCGCATGGCAAAAGTGCTTTGCATTCGCTAGCGAGGCCCCCCCCACCCAACATCTTTCCTATCAAACCCTTCCATTGCGTTGCGGTTGCACAGAGTTGACGCAGCTTCTAGAATGAGCGGCGCTGGAGAAACGGAGGTGAAGTAGAAACGTGTGGTGGGTGTTCTGCGGCATGGTAGCGATGTCTAGTAGCTTGCTATGGCTTATCATACGGCGTAGTCACATCTTACTACACAAATTACAATTTGAAACTTCTACTCTCTAACACAGAAAGCAGCCAGCAAGTTACATTCTCCTCATTTTTCTACTCTTTCTTTTTTAAGTAAAAGCAGGTGACGACATTGATCCTGGCAACCATGAAAAAGGACAGTTTGTGCTAAACAGTGCAACAATCTTTCTTATGCAACTGTAGGCGGTGCAGTCTCACACCTTCTAGGCGTGGATAAAGGAGTCCAAATCATGCATATGTAGCGTGCCCCGGGAATGATCTGCACAATTTGAAGAGCATTGCATACTGTGCTTGGAGGCACCAAAGAAGCATTGAGCCATGGCTCGCAAAAAAGGGAAAAAAAACCTGTGTTGTTTATAGCACAGGTTCTTTATTAATTAGCGACCACAGTGTCAGTTTTACAATGAGCCATGCTGGTGAACTAGTTGGTCTTCCTGTTTTTTCTCAGGAGACCCTCTATCTTGTTTTACATCTGTCTTGGCATGTGCACTTTACAGCATATCTGGTAACAGTAGCGAGCTTGTTTAATGGACGAACTGGAAGCTTCAACTGAAACTGCGATTCTGCAGTACCTTTGAAATAAGTTTTTGGCCGTACATCACAACTGGCATGGCCGAGTTCAAAAGTGCAAGCTTCTCTGCCTTGGTGATCGTACAGTTACCAGCACACCTTTAAACACATACACAAGCACACCTTACCAGCTGAAAACACCCACTTTCACGCTTGACGCAGCCCTCGAGTCGTAACAATGCGCTCATGTGGTGTGCCGACTGAAAAAGTAATCACTTCAAAGAATTGCTTATCTATTGAGCACTCGTTTGCACCCTGTGTGTTTCAACAGATTCAGGCTCAGTTCGGATGCAGTTCCACTTAGAATTCCGGTTCGGGTACAGTTTTGAGCTTGAGTTTGGTTCTACAACCTGCAGAAAACCTGCTTATTTCTGAGGCTTTCAATGGTACTTGAGCACTGTGTGGTAATGCTCGTAGCACTCTCTTCAGTGGAGCCCAGGATTTGCGCTGCAGGTCTGTAGGGTCCTCATTGTCGCTTTCTTCTAGAGTGCTCTCATTCAGTGATGCGTGCTGATCATCTGAACACAAAATATGTTCATCTGCGCCACTAAAATCATCTTCTGATTCATTGAACTTACGCGAATTTTGTCCATAAAATGCATGTGCAGAAAACGTCTCCATCCTGTCATCCTTTCAAACATAAAAGAAGGGGGAAAGAAAGTCCTGACATTGTCCAAAGACATTGCGAAGTGCACTTATTAGTTGGAAAAGTTCTCAAAAGCTGGCGTTACCAACCCAAATAACTGGCAAACTCACACAATCGCACGTCTCGGGCACTTCGGAATGTCTGATCATGTTTTCGCGTGTCGAGACGGGCTCGACACGTGACCATAAAGGGTTAATAATGACACGTTCACATACCACTGTTAAAAGTTTTCGAATCTGTGTTCATATGAAGCTGTGTATGGCCACTGGTGGGTGGCCTCTGAGGCTTCCCTACCCACCCCCCGCCCCTTACCCCTGAGAGATGCCTTCTGAAACTTGCCTTAGTCCTGGTACATATTGCTTGCATGCAAATGTCGATGCTATTTAAAGGGGCTCTGAACCAACCCTCGATCTTGATGAAAAAACATAGTCTGCGGATGGCATATCTCAGCCAACTTTGTCAGTCGCGAGTTTGCAAGCTCGCAAGTGGAGCACGAAGTCGCCTTTTTCTCAGACGCTCTCATTTCAACAGAAGCCTGCTCCTCACTCTTTTCTGGACGCTTTATTTTGTGATGTAGTGAATTACCACACATGGCTACTCTTGGCCAATAGCTGATGCCAATCAAGAAGGGTGTTTGGGTAGTGCACTTCCTACTGTTACTGGGCATATTTATGGACAGACTTAGTAAACAGGCTGAAGTAAGCAAAAATGTGCTTTCAAATTTCAATAATATTTAACTTCCAGAAGAAGCCAACTATCGGCGGCTCACGCTCTGCTGCGGCCGCCCATGTAGGTAATAAACTTTGGCCACCCTGCTTATCGGTGTCGTCTCGCTAATTTTGACTAGTTTTGAATGCTCAACTAGCCTCGAACCACCCGGAAACTAAAGGTCAGACTATACTCGTGCTTTCCAGTGCATGCTCATTCGTTGCCGCTCCGGGCTAGACGCCTTGGCTGACTAATAGCCCTTCGAAAATGCGCAAGTTGGATGTGGCTACTATCCACCAGTCAAGCTGGTGAAGGGCAAAGCCAGTCTGCACCACGTGGCATGGTCAGACCGCTGCGTATGAGGGTGAGCATGCACTCAAGCCTTGTCGTGCACCAAGCAAACAATGCACATACGCACTGCCCTTGCATGTAGCTGCAGTCTGCTACGCAGCGTAGACATGGCGGCCGCCATGAAATTTCGCAACAAGTCCACAGGCTAAATGCACTCCAGCTGGCTGAGGACAACCGCATTTGGCTTATGTTTGGCGCGTCACGGATGCCAAAATCGGAAGTGGCGTCTACATTAACATCGAAAACCAAATTTGAACTGTGCGCCACGGTGACATTTAGAAGGCCACGCCCCGCACCACCGTAGCCTTTGCAGTGCAAGGCATTGAAGGAGTGAAAGGATTATGGAGGTCGTGTTTGATTTCCAATAATTTCGCTTCTGCTGAATGCATTGGAGCGCTTTTTGTGGCAAAATGCTTCTCAAATGGCCTATTTTCACTTCAAATGCCTTTGTCTACTTCAATAAAAAAGTGGTTCAGGGCCCCTTTAACTAAACTGTAGTTACTCTGTAAACGGCAACATGGGAATTAATATAGCTCTCCCTTTTGCTTTGCAGGCCAACACAAGCAAGGGAATGCTAGAGCAGAAAAAAAATTTGAATGCCTGGAGATGTCCTTGTGCCGCGTCCAACGAGATACTTCAATACATGGACACAAATTAACTGCTTGTTTCTGTGCATAATGTTTTTGTTTTTGCTGTGTACATAGAAAGCGTCGAGATTTTTTTTTTTTTTTTACCCCCCAATTTTGCCAACACTTGGTAGGAACGTGTTTGCTGTGTTAACTTTGAGGAGATTTCGCTTACGGAAGATTTCGCTTACGGAAAAAGAAAAGTCTAACGAAATCTTGACAGATCAGTACTGGTAACCAGGAAAATGAGCATCACAGCTTCATTATTTTCACAGATGAAGAAAACTTGCCAAGAGACATGCGCCTTTCTATGCTTCCTGAAAAAATAGTCCACTAATAAATTGCTGCCGTGATTTCTGAGAATCGAAACTGGCGAGTCATGTAAATTTTTATGTAAAAAAAAAAAATTCTTTTTTTGCTGGAATAAAGTTGCACCACTCACATATTCTACTGTATTTGTGTGAAAGTTCTTCGCTCATCCTTTTTTAATACAACATAGTAATTTAAGTTTCAGCACGAGTTGCCACAATTTTATGACCAGTATAGTTGGGTGAGTGATAAGAAGTCCGAAAGTAACGCTGTGGCTATGAGAGACACTGTAGTGGAAGGACCTCAGATTAGTTTTGACCACCTGCAGTACTTCTTGCTTTTCTCATCACAAATATACATATTGTGCACCTGAACGAGGTAACGAACGAGAAAACTAGACCCAAGCTTAGCACCACTAGCTCTCTGAGTATGTAATAGCGTACTTAGATTGCGACGCCTCGACAGCGACGCGTGCATCGCAGGCGACTTTGCTCTCTCTCATTCATCAGTGTGGCACCTACATATATTATATAGCCTGTGCATGTGTAATTTCATGCATTCTGTGACGCGCTCACATGCGCGCAACGCAACTTGAGCTTGTGGGTGAAGTCTACCTGTAACGCTATGAGGAAACGAGTGGCCAGTGGAGGGATCGGACCTCTTTGCCTCCCGGCACAGCTGCCCAGTGCTCCGACCATGAGGCCACGATTGCACGCGTGCTTCTCTCGTGCCACAGCCGCCGTTTAAAACATCTGGTGCTGGTGCTGCATGCCAGTTTCTTCCATTCTTCTCTTGTGAAAACTAACGCCGTGAGACGCTGTGTCAGAGTGCCCTGGCTTCGACGTTGGCCCACGTTTTTGAGACTGCAGGATTACGGGTGTAGTCCACCCGTAATTTGCCATTGCATACAAGAATCGTCATTTTCAGCCAAAGGCACGAAGTATTGAAAGCTATGACAAGGCTTAGCATTGCACACGAAGACGGCTCAGGGTGCTGGTTTGACGAGCAGCGTCGGCAGCGCTGTTGCAGCCGTCAGACCTCGATGGTGCACGAGATGAGGCCGAAGAAAAACTGCTGATGTTTGTCGGCATCCAAAAGAAACGGTTCAATTTAGCTTGACGTCTGCTGTTTGTTCTGCTCAAACCAGTGTGTGCACCTCGGCGTGGTTTTGCACACATGTAGGTGCTCAGCAGCAACAATAATGTGTGGGTGCACAACTTTCATTCCAGCAGTGGAAGCCAGAACGCTGCCTTGGCTCTGGCACAGCACACCTGCGTTCGTGACTCAACCGCACATAGTTTATTTGCTCCTTTTTTCATTCATTCTGTCCTTTTGCCATGTTGAATTCAAGCGTCGGTATGATTGCTTGAACTGTATGCTTGTATGAATGTACTTGTATGCTCCCACCCTGCTAAGATCTTGTAAAATATCGCAATATCTATAAATAAAATTTAAAAAATAAAAGGTCGACTGAGTGAACCATGACAGTCAATCCACTTCACTTCGATTTTGTAGCAAAATGTACTGCGCGTTTCTAGAGGCATTCTGATCATCCACGCACGGGGCGAATGCACTATTGATAGAAGGACAGCACGACGGTTCCAAAAGCAACGGCACAAATGCACGTCGAGTATCCACGTACTGTAATTGTCATGGAAATAAAAAAAGAATTTTCAGTTTAATTTTCCACAATTGCCATTGCAGTAAAAAGACTTCCAGTGCGATGTTTCATAATTATATTGAAGCCTTCTATCATGAACTCAGGGTAGGCCTACTCTGAGCAAGCGGCAACCTGTGGAGTTTTTCTTAATTTCAGAGAGAACCACCGGTTTGCAGCAGTATGGCTGCATAAGTCTTGTAGCTAGGTTGCTGAGACTTATTTCTCAGCAGGTTAGTTTTAGCTTTTGTTCATTAACGTTTTACCTAGAATATTCCTTGTAAAGCATTATAATCACTTACAGTGTCGTTGGACCAGAAAATCTTATGAGCGTTTTTGCATTAAGCCATATCACAGTGTGGCCAGCAATCAATACGCGACCCCCGTACCTAGCAGCACTATGCCATAGTCACTGAGCTACTGTATTGGTATATGACCAATGTAGTCAATGCAAGTAGCCAAAATACAGCCTAACCTTGTAACAAAGTGACGGCCGGCATGAAAATACCATCGTTATGTTGGATGTTCATTATAAACGTGTATGTACGTGTTACATGCTGTAGGCGATAAACATTCTTTATCTACTTTGCTTACGTTGATGGCTTGCATCATGCCTGCACAGCCCAAGAACAGCTGGAAGGCTGATTGAAAGATGAAGGCTGGCATTATTTCCTTTAAGTTTGTGTTGCAACTGTAGAGGCTTGTCCATCTCATAATTTGCAGCTTTCTTATTAAAGAAATGCTCATTTTAAACATCTTTTTTACTATATTGCAATTTCATTCAGAAGTTCCTTTATTCTCTGTTCTTTTTTTATTCTCTAGTCATCCAAGATATCACTTGTTCTCTTACTTCTTTATGACTTGGCCGTATACCTTTTACATTCAGCATATCATGTCATAGTAAGCTCTGAACTTATTTGTGTGTGTGAAGAAATGCTTCCTAGCTTAAATGTTCTGCATACGTAAATGTTCATGCTAAATTTTCCTGCATTTTATTTTTAGCTGCTGCAAGTGGCAAACTTATTGATTTCCAACAAGTAGCAGATGCTATGAAGCTCTCGTCTTGTGTACATTTGGTGAAAGCCAACAAACTTTTGTAGTTGAAACAAACCTCTAGTTTGAATCGTGCATGTTCTCCCAGTACTTGCCAGTTTAGCATATGGCAAGCCAACATAGTGGGTGCTTGAGAGGGTGTACACACGATGACAAAATATTGCGGGGCATGAGATTTTGAGAATAAGCTGAATATCTCCGCAACCTCGCAACGTAGGCGTGTATTTGCAGTTCGGACCTCAACTAGAATATGCTAAAAACATCGTTGTATGCAGTTTTACTGGCTACTGCTACAGGCTGTTCGGGAATTGAACTTTTTCATATATCCCGTGGTCCGTAAACTTTTGTCGACGGGTGTACATGTTCCAGGGACAATCTGATTGCTTCAGGAAAGCACCATGCAAAAGGCCTCTTGATCAATGCGGTCCCTGCTATGTATTCAGCATGTCCTTCACAGACATATATATTGCCAGAGATGTCCACAGGACATGGGAAGCGCGACCAAAACATGCAATTATCAAACATCTGCTATAAGTATTTAGCACATCCCGGGGATATTCACATTCGCATAGGGGTGTTCAGTGGGCAACTAGGGGATATCGTTGAGGTCACTGGATATAGGCACTAATATACACTGATCTTTTTTTTTTAGCTGCACCAAATATTTAGTAATTGCCTGTGGCGGATTGCACGATCGCAATCCTTGATCTAAATTACTCTAGCTGGCCATTACTTCTATGAGAAATCAAAATGTCTAATTGAGTAAAAAATATAATTACTGTAATTAACTTGTTAGTTATTTTACAGCACGTAATTTAATCTACGAATTGTAGCTGATGAGTTCGCCGGGTGTATCCATTTGGAACAGACTTTCTGGACTGCACCAATTTTTAGATATTAATTTTCAAAGTGTCACGCAAGATACATTGGTATTCCAGTTACTTTTGTGCTTCAATGCATAAAACAGCGTTTTCTTAAAGAAAGGTAACTGGAATGCCAGTGCATTTCGTTGGATACTGAAAATTAATACCTCTAAGCTGGTGCAGTCCTGAGGATTCGTCCGAGTGGATACACCTTGTGAACTGCACACTGTAATTTGTAGGGTGAAGTATGTTCCGTAATGTAAATGATTTAGAAATGTAATTAGCATAATTCTGTTAATTATTCAATTGGGCATATTGATTTCTCTGGGAAGTAATGGTCGCCTCATAGAGTAATTTAGATCAAGGGTTGGAATTGTGAAATCTGCAACAGGCAAATTTTAAAAATTTGTTGCAGCTAAAAGAAAAACCTATATGTACACTGAATGAAAATTCGTGTTGGACTGGTTATAAACATTTGCACTCGACTAATGCAGACTCCTGTCAGGTTAATAAATACCTTACCCATAAAACATAACTTATTACAATAACACATGTTTTCCTTGAACTGGCACTCAAATGAAATACTAGGCACTCAACTTTTTTTTTTTTTAGCGAGTTAGCCTTAAGCACCCAGTATGGCAGAAAATCCGGCGTCGCAGTTGTCCATTAGAAAAAAAAAGTCATCCCGAACCACCCAGGCCCTCTGCGTGGCGCATAGTCGTTACTGAACTAAGTAAATTTCGCAAAGTAAAATGTGTCCTAAAATTCCTAAAGTATGACTTACACGCAACCCACAGACATGATAGCGTCGGACTGTGATATGAATATACGAGAAAACATCATTCTGTCAAGCATAAACTCCATTTGCTGCTGCCGTTTGAGGTATATCTTAGTAGGAGCCGCGCTCCCGCTCGGTTCCTTACAACATCATCCAGATGGCGCTCGCTTCTGCGCATCCACGGCACCCGCTTTGGGGGGGGGGAGAAAAAGAAAGAACCAGAAAGCTCGCCTTCGTGCATAGCTTTCGCCAGCAGCGTTTCCAGGAAAATATTACGGTTACATGAGCTGCTGTTGCCGGGAAGCGTTAGAAGCAGTGAGGGATCGTTGAATGCTATCGCGTTCCACTCTTAAAAGGTGAAACTTGAGAGGAAGCTTGGGTGCTCCTATCTAAATACATGTAAAAGGAGAATTCATTTTTCTCGGCAACTACTGCACCAAATTTGGCGAGGCTTGTTATGTCTAAAAGAAAAAAACTTGAAATCTAGTGACTGTTGGTATCGAATTTTTGATTTAGGTCGTCAAATTTTTTATAAAGATTGGCGAAAATCGCAAATTTTGATAAAACGAAACTATCAAGCTTACAACACTCCAACTCGGCAAGGAAGAATTATATAACAATTTTGTGAATTGCGTCTGATAGTACATCTAAAGCGGACAAAATTTATATGTTGCACGTGAATCTGAAAGAAATTCAGTAATATGGAATACAGCATTTGCAGAACCCTTGTACACAACGTAACAAAGTCACGTAAGATAGAAAATGACATTGAATTTGTCCGCTTTCAATGATCTAATGAATGCCGTTTAGAGAACCGCGATATCTGTTATTGATGCAGAGCTATTAATTTGTGCTGATATCTTTTTCGTACATCCAAATTTTTGAAAATCTTTTTAACAAAATTCAGGCCCTAAATCAAAAATGCGCTACAAACAGTCGGTAGAATTTAACTTTTTCTCTCAAATGCAACAGATTTCATTAAAATCGATCCTGGGGTTATCTCAGGAAAATTTTTTTTGTGTGTGTGTTTTACGCGTATTTGAATAGGCCGCGTCGGAGTTGGGCCCGAGCTAGAGCAGACTGCGCGTCTTCTGTATAAGCTGATGAAAAACGCCCGACTTCGCACTTAAGCATGCCCTAGCCTGAAGCTCAACGCCAGTGAACGAGTTTTCTTTAATCACAAATCTACACAAACTGCAGCGAAATACATCGCAAACGCGCATAATACAGCGCGAAGTCTGAAACAGCCCGCACCATCCTTGAGCAAGATCATTTTATCTTCTAGGAAGATAAGCTGGCCTCTGTGGCACATGGTCACGTCAGCACTTCGCTACCGCCCTTGCACCGAATATCCGCTATCGTCGCTATATCAACGCCGACAGTATCAGGCAAAATGGCGCCGCGCGTTTGCAACGTTAGCCTGCTTAATTATTTCTCGTCTGCTGCCTACACTCATCGAAACCGAAATTACAGTGTACCACAGTGTAGAAAGTGTAGTTTTCAAGCTACACTACAGGTATAAAAAAAAATGTCTTTGTGTAGGTGGGCGGAGTTCCATTTTTCTGCACCAAGTAAAAAAAAAGTCCCCGACTTCCTACACTAGCTACACTCGTGTAGCCTCTTTCACACGAACTCGGATCACAGAGTAGTCCACGGTAAAGGGGATGCAGCATCGGGCTGATCTGCAGAGGGAACTGGGTTAAAACCAACCGTAAGACCAATGTGGGTCACTGGTTGTGTGCCGCCTTTCAGTGAGCCTCTTACTCCAGCTTGGGTAGCTAGGTATGTGTGCCGCTCTTCAAGGAAAATTTAATTCCAACTTGAGTCACTCAGGTACGTGCCACTGTTCAATGAAACCCTTTGACAAAAAAATCGGCAGAAGGCGTTTCACGATGACAGTTGGCGGCAATGCGTTTGGCATTGAATCAATATAGCGAGGCAACGTTTTGCCACCGTCGAAACGAGCTTGATATGAGGCGTGTACTGCAGCGGAACTCTTCTTTCGCGCTTTCCCAAGAACACTTGGTGCCATCTAGTACCGCCGCCGCGAAGCCTGCGCGTGGACTTCGAAATACGTGTCGCGCCGGTGCGTGCGAAGGCTTAGAAACGCGTCGTGCGGCAACCAGGCTTCTCTCTCATGGTACGCCCACACTAGCGACAAAAACGCGCGCGACACGCCGCACCCGGCAAGCGCCCGCGCGGCAGACGCGTGCGGGCAAGTCCACAGTCGCGTTATGCGGCACGCGGCAGCGGCCCGTGGAGTCCCGCGTTGTCTCGTTCCATTCGATACTTCTCGTGACAACGCGCTCTCCGTTCTGCCCATTTCGTCTTCCATCGGAAGTGTCTGTGTTTTTTTGCGCCACTGCCGGCCACGCTCAGGCATGTCGGATACGGACGAGGAGCTACTGGTGACTGTGAACACTATAATACTTATTTGTTCTTTACTTGTGCGACGCCGACGTGCCAGAAAGCCGACGAGAAAGTTTTGGGTGCGGTACAGGGACACTGAGTGCTAGGCGCACACTCTGCTTCCCCGCCTTCACCAATTACCCACCTGTCATGCCAAACTGCTGTCCATAATGTGCCAGCGGGTGGCGCGCAGCT
Source organism: Dermacentor albipictus (assembly GCF_038994185.2). NCBI lineage: Eukaryota > Metazoa > Arthropoda > Arachnida > Ixodida > Ixodidae > Dermacentor > Dermacentor albipictus. The sequence continues at coordinate 25,515,646 of NC_091830.1, read as the reverse complement.
CCTTGTCCGACGCTCGATTTATCATAGAGGCACGCATATCCGCGAACGGTTTCCAAAACGCCTCCATTGCGAGGCGAATTCTTCGTCGATGCCTCAGTGGCGGTGTGGTAAGGCTTAACAAAAACAGCCCCCTTGACTGGAAATGGCCTCTGAGATTTTACGGCGCGCGTGTCACCGTTCAGTCTCAGAGCCCATAGATTATGATTCTTTGCTTATGCGACAGGTGGCGCCACAACAGCGCGGCTCGTAAAACGGCTCGCTTCTGATTGGTGGTCGTTTTGCGTCTGCCGCGAAAAATGGGTCTCGCACCCATTCGCGCGTTTGCCGCGCGTTGCTGCAGCTTTTGGTGAATCTTGCCGCGCGCGACAGCACCGCTCGCCGCGCGCGGTGTGTCGCGCGCGTTTTTGTCGCTAGTGTGGACGTACCATCACGCTTGTTTATGACCACGCTGCGCCATCTAGTGGCGTTGCTGAGAAGTACGCGCGGGGCCTCCGAGACCGGAAGCGCGGCGTCTGCGTCGAACGCTCAGTATTGTTCCCTCGCTTGCCGCACACCCAGTCGCACATACTCAATGACTCCAGTAGGCGAGATGTTCATTGAAGAGCGGCACATATCCAGTTCGTTCATGGCACAGTTCTCTAAAGCGTTGATGTGAAATACCGGGTATGTGCTCAGTCGATCAGATGGGCTCACAAGACGGCGCTGGGCTTAATGGAGGCCACGAGTACGGCTCGGCTCCTGCGCAGCTCGGCGTCCATAACACCCTAGAAGAAATAGCCGAGGTGCAGCACACCGCGCAAACGGAGCGTCTGTCTACTACCAAGACGGGCCGCAGTATACTGACGTCCCAATCCCCGAGCTCCCAGCCGGCAACCCTGCGAGATCAACGAGGAGGCGCGGGCCGACATGCATGTGGACCCCATCCCGAAGAACATGCACCCCGAGTACAACCAAGAACGGCGGCAGGCGCAGGCCAAGGCCCTCACCGAACAACAAGCTCAAGACCCGCACGCCCGGTACGTGGAAGGTTTCGCGGGAAGGTTTCGCGGCAGTGGCCGTTGCGGTGGCCAAACCGGCACCAAGACAGTGAGCGTGCGGTGCACGGACGCCGCAGAAGTCCGAGGAGGTTGCCATCGCTTTGGCGATCTCCGAGGCCAAGTGTCGCACCGTGCTCAGCGACTCGAGGAACGCCGTGCGCAACTTTGCCAAGAGGCGAGTATGCGCGCCGGCGGTCGCCATCCTCGGCAAGCTCGAGCTCCAAGACCGCGGCAGCACTATCCGTATCAAGTGGTTCCCGCCGCACGTCGGCGAGTGTGCAACCTCACCAAACCACAGCGAAACGACCCATTCGGCTCCACGAGCGCTTACCCTCTGCGCCCCCGAGAGTGACCGTTCAGTGTAGCGGTTCTAAACCAAGGACCGAGTGACCAGTTATGGCGAAGTTGCCAAGTGTTACCGCTTAGCTCGACGCACAATGCCGCCTCCCCACCCGGCACTCAGTCGGGAGGATGCCGTCATCCTAAGGCAGACACAGACCAGGTCACTCCTCGCCCCGGCATTGCTACACGTGCTTCACCCAGAGAACTCTATCCGAGTGGCACATCGGACCAATGACACATCATGTGGGACTGTGCCAGGTTCCCGACCGAAGCTACTTCCAGGACACACCCGCCCGAACTTCAAAGTGCAGTGCGCTCTACATACCTACATACAACTATGGGCCGTCCAGCACATAGAGTTTCATACAATTGCATGAAGCTCTATAGTCCAGCAGGCCCGGGGTGCGCTTGAAAAGCACAAGCCTCACGACCCACCACAAACGGGCCGAACTGGTGCAGAGTAGGGCATAACCTCGGGTCCACGCTTGGCCAACGTCACGAGGCGTTAAACCGTAGTTTGCCGGCATTTTAATAAAGTTATTCCTATCCTATCGTTCTTTTTCGTTTTTGTACTGTTCCGACACACTGCCCTTCTACTCTTCTTGTGGAGAACCAAAGTATATCTGTGAATCTGTGTAGATATTTTCTAAGATATTATTCACGTATGCCTCCTGTACTCCTTGATAGAGCAATGCCCCTACTTGACTTCTGGTACCTTTACTGAATCAAATGCATTTCCATAATTCGTGAAAACCATATGTAGACGTTGATTGCACTCCGCAGATTTCTCAACTGATTTATGACATAGATGTGATTCATTGTAGAATATCCCTATAGCCAGCCTTGATTGAAGTCAAGTGTTGCTCTGATTCTATTGGAAGTGATCTTGGTGAATATTTTTACCATACTAAAAGCAAGCTAATGGACTATAATTTTTCAATTCTTTAACTTCTCCGTTCTTATGGATTAGTATAATGTTGGCATTCTTCCAGTTCTCTGGTACACTTGAACTTGTGAAGCATTGCATTTTAAGAGGCCTCGGACTTTTTAAGCATGATATCTCCTCCATGTTTGATTAAATGGACTGTTATATTTCATCCTCTCCTGCCGTTTCCCTCGGTTCATGACTTGCAAGGCCGCTTCAACTTCATCGCAAGTTATAAAAGTAGTCCATCATGATATAGGTTGCTAATCGCAAATAAAGTCACCATGTCATCTCGCAAAGATAGATACGCCGACAAATTTTCCCACTTTCTTTCGCCCACCTCCTTCTAGAGCTTTTTCCTCCCCTCTCCGCAGTAAAGTTTATGTAGGAAAATACGCCGACGCCGGCAAAACTGTGGTGTACATGTACAGGCCGAGCGGCATTGTGACGTAGAGTAACTGGAACTGGAACCACTGACTCTAATGTCAAGCCGTCGGGGGCGCCGCCTGGCCTCGAGCGCCTGTGCTGTGCGCAACCAATTAGAGTCGAGACAGTCGAACGTTCGACTAGTGGTCTTCCCGGTTACGCCGGCAAAACTGTGGTGTACTTGCACAGGCCGAGCGGCAATGTCACGTAGAGTAACTGGAACCACTGACTCTAATGTCAAGCCGTCGGGGGCGCCGCCTGGCCTCGAGCGCCTGTGCTGTGCGCAACTAATTAGAGTCGAGACATGTCGAGACAGTCGAACGTTCGACTAGGGGTCTTGCTGGTTACTCCGGCAAAACTGTGGTGTACTTGTACAGGCCGAGCGGCCATGTCACGTAGAGTAACTGGAACCACTGACTCTAATGTCAAGCCGTCGGGGGCGCCGCCTGGCCTCGAGCACCTGTGCTGTGCGCAACCATTTAGAGTCGAGACATGTCGAGACAGTCGAACGTTGGACTAGTGGTCTTCCTGGTTACGCCGGCAAAACTGTGGTGTACTTGTACAGGCCGAGCGGCAATGTCACGTAGAGTAACTGGAACTGAAACCACTGACTCTAATGTCAAGCCCTCGGGGGCGCCGCCTGGCCTCGAGCGCCTGTGCTATGCGCAACCAATTAGAGTCAAGACAGTCGAACGGTCGAACGTTGCACTAGGCGTCTTCCGGGTTCTTCACTCGCCTATGTTCGTCGCCCGGCGGTATGCGGCAGCTCCCACGTTGTTCTGTTTCGGCGTCTTGGGTGGCCCCCTGGTCAAGAACGACGAGATGAATGGGAGACGAGGATCACGAACGAAAAATGTAAGCTGGACACATCTACATGTCTTCTACAATTATGCTTACGCTTGCGGCAACTTCTTCCTGCCTTGTTGCTTCCGTGGAATGCCGACGCTAGGCCTACTTTTTTTTCCTGCTGCAACGCCGGACCATTGTCCAACAACTTGAGTTGGCAAAGCCGCATGCGAGACGTAGTACCTCCAATCTGTATCAGCATGATTTAGGCTTCATACCCATATACCCTTCCACTTTATTTTTTTTTATTAAAACGCCTGGACTTCCCCAATCTCTTGGCGCGCCGCGTCACGTATTTCAGGCCTGCGTCGACGTTCATGAGAGATGTCCAGACACAGGAGCGAACCGACGGAGGAACAGGCGACGCTGAGGCGAGTGTACAATTAAAACTGCATTGAAGCTACTCCTGGGACACTTCCAGACACCAACCGACGAAGTATTTCTACGTCATCACTTCAATATCTATGATGAAGCCTCACGTGCATGCTTGCGCGAGCGAACGCTGTTGGCGTGCGGCGAACCATGTACGGAACGCGCGGACTGACTTTATCGCCCGGGCTCGCTTCATATGCTGGCAACTCGCTGCGAATTCGGATCGTAGATTTCGTCAAGCTAGCGCTACGTACTAGGAACGAACGGAGCAGGAAATGCAGGAATTTGTCAGAGCGCAGGAGAACGTTCTTTGCTCCGTTTTCCCCTTTACTCCGTTCCATACATAGCAGTCAACGCTGTGGATGCTAGAGAGACTTCTTGCAGTGGCGTCGTTTCGCACTTCGAAATAGTTCGATGTTTTTGAAGGGCCCCCTCACCAGGTCTGGCCATTTTGAGCTGACAAGCGCCGAGCATACATTGAGCGATAACGATCGCGTCTGCAAAGTATTACATCGCTACGCGCCGCGTAAAGAACTGAAATTTCAAACCGAACGCCGTTTTTCCTTCTCGCGGCCGCCGCGCTCCAAACCGGAGTGACGTACTCGTGTTCCTGCGCCAACGTAGTCGTGTCCGCTGTGTGACGTCGCTCGTGGTGACGCGACTTCGAGAATTACTCGACAACATCTGTTATCTGTGCGATCTGTTGCTTGAATTGACGAATTGAAGTTTAGAGAAATAATAAAACGGAATGTCTGCGTGTTTTTTTTTTTGTTTTACTTCGCACCGAAGCAAGAGAGATCTACTTCCGCTTCGTCTGCTTGTTCCCACGCTCGTGCGGTCACGTGCGTAGGTACCGAAATTATGCCATTTTCTACCGTTCTGCAGCGCGTGATCATGCTCTGCGATCCGCTTGTTCTGCCTCAGTATTCGTATATGAATTCTACCGCTAGTCTGAATTATACCGCTAGTCATGTTTCCTTGTGCACAGCGCGCAAAGACAACAGCTCGCGCGCGACGCCGTCAGGGGAAATGCGTAGCGCCGGAAAAAAAAAAAACAAGTGAGGAGAAAGAAAAAAAAAGAAATAAAAGGCAGGGCCTGTGACGTATGCGTCACGCGATCCTCGAGGTGTGGTAGGGGAGAACGCAGGGAAGGAATTCCGCTTGCGAAGGCTAGACGGCCGGGGGCGAGTGGAGAGAGCGTCATGCTTGGCAGTGCAGCCCGCCTGTTGAAATTACTGCACTGAAATATTTCTATCTCGGCTATTAATGAGCCGATTCGAAAAATTTTTGTGGCACAACGCTCAATAGAGGACACGTAAAAACATCCAGTGTGTAACCAAAATTTTATATGGGACTTGGTATGGGTCTATGGACCTTTAAAGCGAAGCTTTCTTTGCCTCTTTCTTCGACTTTCCCACTGCTGCAGCTGCTGTGGCTGCTTCTGTTGAGCAGATTGCGTCGGGGGGTGGTGGTTCAGAGCGTGTATATAGATGACAGGCGTGAGTAAGAGAGGACAGGTGACAGGAGAAACTCGTTCTCGCCCTACCGCATCGAATGTGCACAATGCCCTCTGGAGCTCCATGGCCATCACCACATTAGCCGCTTGACTCTGTAGTTATCTGCGACTCCCCTCAGAAGCATTGCAGAAACTGCAGCGCTTCCCCTTCTACAAAGGTGCGAGGCCAGGGTTGACACAGACAGAACTGTAGAGAGGAGGAGAGGGAGAAGAGGCAGTTTCCATATAAGAGAAAGGGGGGGGGTGACGTGAGAAATCAAGGAAGCCCCGCTAGTATATGAGAGCGGTTGATAGGGGTTGCGGGGAAACAGGATAAGCTTAAGTTCAAGGTACGGTACAGTACGTTCCTGCTATTTCTGAAAAATAAATGCCGTGCAACTATGTCAAGTGGGCAACTTACGCAGGGCGTGCAGAAGCAGATTAATTAAATCGCACTGCAGGGTCCAGGAGACACTACGGAAGCGGTCGACTGTCAAATGAACACTTCTGTGCCCGCCACGTTAACCTTGCGGCTATGGCATTGATAGAGGTCGTGGATTTGATCCCAATCATGGCAGCCGCTTTTCGACAAGGGCGAAATAGAAAACGCACATGCACTCAGATTTTGGTACGCGTTAAAGAACATCATGGTGTCAAAATTAATCCAGAGCCCGCCACTGCAGCTTGCTTGCCTCATAATTCGAGTGTGATTTTGACACGCACAGCCCCATAATCCAATTCAAGTTTAATACTTTTGCCACAATGCGATGTGCCATGTGAGGAAAAGACTCAACCCTCGGAGAGGTTGTAAAATATGGTGCAGAGCGCCTCAAGCAAACACCTCTCCTTGTGTGTTCTATGCACTACGCAGAAAAAGAGCAGTGGTGCACTCAAGGTAACGTTTAACATCAGCCCACCACTCTCGTCTTAGCCTAAATGAAATTAAGCTTTAGCCATCGACATCACTAATTACCGTCAATCAAGGCATCCAGCACTGAAAGTTTCGCTTACACCGATTCCCACAGTGCGTGGGTTCTGCATCAATTTTTACCCTGGTTGCGTGCAACTGTTAATTTATTATATAGGCCCCAGTATTGAATGAAACAAGTTTTAATCTTTAGTAACAAACACACAGTGGTATACGGCAGCTAATGCCTTGTTTTAGATAGATCATTTATATTTTTGTTGTTCCTTTCAGGTTTTTTATTTGCAATCCATTGCGAAAGAGCCTCACGTGCATGCTCGCGCGAGCGAACGCTGTTGGTGTTCGCTCGCCAAAGGTAGACGGAATACGCGGAGTGGTAACTTTTCTTGACCAAACTCCTTGCGTAGCTTTCACAGCATTGACTGCTATGCATGGAACGGAGCATAGTCTGGTTTCACAGCGTTGGCAGCTTGGGGATGTATTCTAGCTGCGATGGTCGCCTTGGCAATACTACTGCCTTCATGCATGACGTAGAGGTCAACCATGCAGCCAATCAGTGCACGCTTGACAGTGATACTATCACCGAAATTGATGGTCGCAGAATACGACCCACGGACTGCTCTAGGCTCATTAGTAGCGTTTTTGTCACAACAGTAATGAAGGAAATTGTGACAGTCGCAAACAGATCACTGATCGCGTGAGAGATTGACGAAGAATTACGTAACTTTTTTTTACTCCGTGTCCACGTGTTGGTTATCAATGCATACGGCACCGAGATTCGCGTGAACGAAAGCACGTCGATGTGTCGCAACAAATGTAGCACCCTGTAGGTAAATCTAAGAAAAGTGAACGTAGTCAAGTAATTTATGGCCCTAGACCATTATATAAGCTGTAGAGCAACATTAATTGCGACCACGAGGTTGAGAAGATGGCAACCAGTCGAGCCTTCGACAGCGTGTGACTGGATATAGAACAAACATGTTTACTCAGCTGGCTTTTCGTCTACATTAACGTGCAGTGTGTGTGTGACCATGCTTCTGTGGAAATGGTGACCCCGTGGAGCTATGGCAACAGAGCATGCACTCAAGCAGAATGTTTTCAGATGAGGCAAAGACTGTCTTCGTGCATGCAGCGGAACCACGTTTACCATAATGTTAGCGTACTCTCTCTGTTTTTATGCAACTTTGTCAGCCTTGTTTTTATAGCTCCTGGTCGTTGCCGGTGCTTCTTTACTGGAAGTGGCAGTTCATCAAATATAAGTTCCTGTTTTCCAGTTGCAAAGGTCTGCTAGCTGCCTCTGGTGTTCCGTGTTGAAGAATGTGGAAGAACTGGCTGAATGCAACATGCATCAGATTTCGCCTTCCGTCACCTTTTATTGTACATTTCACCTCGAGATGGCTGAAAAATTTGCAGAAGCATGGACTTCTGGAAAAGGTGTCTCATTTTTGTGAGACTCCTTCTGCTGCTTATACATAGTATTCACGTGACGTCACATCCGCTGCGGTCGTCTGCTTCCGCCTTCTTGGGGTACCTTATCAACAGGTGCGCTCATAGGCCTATAGGTTCCCCAAGATGGCGCTGCCGTAGACTGGAAGTCATGGAATATCACTGAATGACGTACATGCATACGATGTATATTTCTTGCAACAGGTGCACCTTTCAATGGCTACTTCACTTCCTACACCTGTCATTTACAGCACCAGGACTGAGGCCCGGCATCAATAACATTTGTAGGAGAAATTGTTTGCCGTTTAGTGCCTGACGACATAGTTGTCTAAGTGCCGACAGGATAAGCTTGAACTGCTTGGTTATATTACTTCAACAAAATTGGTATCTCTGCAGAAACCTACCTATCTCCTCTGCATATTATTTCAAAAACAAATAGTGATAGTGTCTGGAAAACCGTAAAATAAGACGTCACTGATGTTTTTCAGATACAGTTTTCCCTTATGCAGTTACTACGTGGAACAAACTGCTTCAGGAAGTTGTTGATTGTACGTCTGATACACAATTTTGCAGTTGTTTTATGGTTCTATAGTGTACATATATAACTAGTGCATTGGCATGTTTTTTTTATTATTATTATTCATGCATTCTTTTTCTTCTCACATTTGATGTCTGGCCTTTTTTTATGACTGCAGACTTCAATATGAGAGCCAATTATGATTGTGGCTGACTTGTCATGTCTGTGCATTCATTCCATTGTTGCATGTTTGTTCTGCTAACCAGTGTCTGTCATCTTATCAAAACTAAGAAGTGCAGGGAAGCAGTCAGAGACCAGTAATTTTTACCAGTGTTTAATATTTGAAGTGATCCATTTATTTAAGTTATTTCTGCAGACATGTCCTGCTGATTCAGACATGCCATGCGGCCTGGTTTTCTCTGAGACTAATGTCCAATTTGTGGCTCAAATTCATTGTGCAGCTTCCATGAACGAATCCATTCTGTGCGAAAATCTCCTTGCGCACAGAGAGGCGCCGAGCGTGTTTGCCGAACCTCTTGACGTTTATGGTGCCTTTGCGGAAGGCACATGGGGCAACCTGTGGACTGGAACCCCGAGGAGACTCATGAAGCTAATGGCAGGGCCAGGCGCGTCTTTCACAGGCGTTACATCGCCACATTTTCGAAGAATGTGGAGGAGCATGGAAAAATGGAGATCATGGACTCTGTAAGTTTTATGAAACAAGATTTCTCATTTATTATTTTTGTTTGCTACCCATTCTGCTCTATGGAAAGTGTGACCATCCAGAAAATGCTTCGCTTTTCTCATCTATAAGGCACTGAATTAGCTACTATAGCTGAAGGGGTCTTTCAAGTTTTTGCTCCAGTATGTACCCTCCAAATTTGCCAGGGTGTCGAGGGCCAGACGAGGATCAGCCCTTTGAAGTCACGAACATTACTTGTTTTGCCATTCCGATCACCAAGTATATGTGCATTTTGTCCACCGTGCGAAAGAGAATTTGTGTAGACATGCATGTACTCGTTCTTCTTAGTGCAGACTGTATTTATCATCGACACCAAGACCGTCTTCAGATTTTCTGAACTGATGCGAGTTTTCTTTCCGTGAGATGTACATGGGGAAATTATTGCTATTCTCTCGGTTGCTTTGCACCACAACATGTATGTGTGAATTCGTTCAACTTTGCCGCTGAAAACAAAAATGCTGTGCTTGTATACAGAGGCAACAAAGTACAAGTATCAGTAGTTGAAAAAGTTCCCAATGGGTGCTGCAAAATATGTGGCACATGTAAGCATGCCGAGCATTACTATTCGGACATCTTCCCAGAGAGAATATTTTTGCATGTCGAGAAGGGCACGACACATGACTGCATATGCTTAAGGGAATCTTTCTTTTTGAACATTTATGTTCAGAAAGTCGTCTTGATATGCCTTTTGAAGGGGCCCAGCTCCACCCTTTGCGTTTGGTGAAATAACATAGTTCGTGGCTAGCATACGCTGCTGTGAACACTTCAGCCAAGCTTAGCTGTCATATGCAAGTGGATCACAAAGTCACCTTTCTTGCAAACACTCTCTTTTCAGTGAAAGGCCTTTCTTCACTCTCTTCTGGATGCTTTATTTCATCATTCCCTTAGACAGCTGCTATTGGCCAATAGCTGATGGCAAGCTGTGGTCGGCTACATGGCGTAGATACAGTGGCCATCGCGGGGTGCTGCCACCAGTCTAAGTGCACTGCGGTTCGCTGAGGACAACTGCGCTTGGCTTATGCTTAGCTCATCGTAGGCAGTAAAGGTGGAAGTTGTGGCGTCGACGTTAACATCCAAAACTAAATTTTAACTGCGCACCACGGTGACATTTAGAAGGCGGAACGTTGTGGGTATGCCTCACTGCACCGTAGCCTTTGCAGTACAAGGCATCGAAGAAGGAACGGAAGCATAGCGAAGGCCGTGTTTCATTGCCAATAACTCCGCTTCTGCTGAACGCATTCAAGTACTTTTTGTGGCACAGTATTAGAAAATAGCCTATTTTCACTTCGAGTGCCTTCTTCCACTTCAGTAAAAAAGTGGTTCAGGGCCCCTTTAAATATAGGTAAAAGCAGTGGCATATGCATAGAGACAGAGATAATTTATTTGAAGGAAGGCAGAGAGGTCAGCCTGAGCTAGTATGCCCACCAGAAGCTCTTGTTCTCATTCATTTCCTGGCCAACGGGAATGGGGTGATACTACTACCAAAGTCCAAGCAGGGCTTGGTGAAGGAGCGTGGGGCGCACTACCTCTAAATGTGTGCAGGAGCTACAGGAAAGGAAAAAACATTTTTATTGTCCAGCTTTTTTAGGAGGCCTTGTAGCCCCGGGCCTTGTCATTGGCCAGGAGCCTTTGGGTCCTGGAGGAGTCTTCAGCGGGCTGGATGACCCCAAGTTGCTCTGGGTTCAAGCTGAGCAGCGAGGTCTCCCACTGGTCAATGCTGGACATGTTACCTAGCTTTTTCTTGGGCAGGCCTATGTCATATGATCTAAGTTGAATTTTTCATTGCAGAATATACATAATTCTGATTATTGGCTCGGGTAGCAATAGCTGTAGGCGACTGGCTATGGGTAGGTATTTGTAGGAGATGCCAGGCCACAGCTTGCTTCTTGGTGAGTGATGGGTCTGCGCGGGCGCTACCAGCACCTCTCATATTTGTAGTGATTTGTAATTTCTGTATTGGTCACCATGCGGTCACTCCTCGGCCCCATTGGGGACTGGCTCATCTGCTCGGCATGCGAGTCCTCGCGCTACGTGATGAACGGCCTCATTCCAGGTGAGGGAGGAGTGTGCTGGTGCCCATATAATTAGTATTGATCGATAACTGGAGCCGATCATTAGGGTTCTTAGTGCCTGTGGAGATATTTGTCCTCTGGCAAAGTTGCGTTTGGCCCTCTTAGAGCTGCTAATGATGCTTCTGGAATAAGTAGAGGCAATTACCATTGCAATGTCTGCCTCTTCTGCTAGGTTGGTGGGGTTGTCTTTCACCACAGTGCTGTCAACCAGGGGCTCCCCGTCAGTGTCCACTGCAACAGCGCCCAGTCCTCTTGTCGTTACGTATGCCTCTACCTCATCAATGGCTTCTTGTTTTCTCCATTTGGCCCTCGTTACCTTGAGCTGCCCATAGTATGATGTCATCTGCATATATTGTGTGCCTCAGCCCTTCAACCTTGTGTAATTTCCCAGGTAGCCCAGTTAGCGCTACATTGAATAAGAAGGGTGAGAAGGCAGCCCTGCCGTGTGCCGTTGCTTCCCAGCTCTATTTCGTCTGACTTAATTGCTTTTAGTGTAATTTGTGCAGTGTAATCTGAGAGAAAGTCCTCAGTGTACTGATAAGTCCTCTGGACCATGCCTAATATTTGGAGGCTCTGTAGAACTGCCTTCTGTGAGATGATGTCAGAAGCCTTAGTCAGGTCAAGGCTCAAGATTGCTTTCTTGCCTTGCAGCTCCAGGATCTTATGCTTGATCTGCAGCATCGTGCAATTATTCAGTTTTGTTAGATCGACATGTTCTGTTGATTTCCCAGCTTGGATATCATGACAGCTTGGGCAGTCTTCCACTGCTTTGGGAGTTTGCCGGGCCGAGATTGATACCTCGTCTAAGTTTCTGAGCATCGTTTTGGTCACTCTGTTGGAGCCCGGTACCGACCCTGTGTGTAGGCTACTGACTTCCACCCAGACCTCGGCTTTCATGATGGGGGTGTCTAGTGCTATGTTCTCTTTGCCTGTCTATGGCTTCAGACTTTCCTTTGTCGTGTCACCAATGTATCGGTCTTTAATTTCCTTAACTAACTCCTGCGTAATTGTGCGTATTGACATTCAAGTCGGGCCTCTGCGTGCTTTTGCTGCTTGTTGAGTGCAAGTGAAAGCTAAGCATGTGCCACGTTTTGGCTAATGCCAATCGGCTTTCCACCTTATGGCATGTGTTTTTCCAATTCTGTCTAGTGATCCTGTGTACTTGGTCCTCTATTTCATTCTCTAATTTGGCTATGCCTCTGCATTGTGTTCTGTTTAATAATTGTCATTTCCATCATTTCTGTAAGCTCTTTTTGGCTTCCCACATGTGAAGTAATTTGCTATCTGCTTCCCCTAGGATAAATTTGGTGGCCTTCATTAGGCTGTGTTTGAGTGAATGTGTCCATGTGTCTATGTGTGTAATTGTCTAATCTGCTATAACCCCTGAATTTTGCAGAAAGTATCCCATTCAGCGATTCCCAACTTCGTCTTCTCTTTTTATGGGTGGCCCAGTGTATTTTTGTGGCTGTAATGAAGGGATCACTGCCCAAGTACTCCTTTGTGTTACTCCATTTTGAGTCGTTCGTGCTAATGAATGTGAAATATGGCGTGGTGTCTGCGCATATGCCATTTCCTGTTCTCAAGGGAAATGGCGGGGGTCAGTGGCCGGTATAGAGCCTGCCTGCTGAGCGTCAAGACATAGGTTGCACACTTTGGCGGTCTCATGGCGGGTAGCCCCATGCCATGTTCTCTGCATCAAAGTTGCCCACGGCTACCAAAGTCTGCCTCTTTGCTATTTCTAGAGATTTCCAAAATAGTGGTTCTATTTAAAAACAAAGGTTACGGTGCTAAGCATATGAGGACAAAGTGAGACAAACGACGCATACAGGCACCAACTTCGAACAGTTGGAAGTTGGAGCCCGTATGTGTCTTGTGTCTCCCTTCATCCTCGTCTGCTTAGCGCCGTAACCTTTGTTCTTAAGTCAGGAACCAACTAGCTCAGCAACAAGTTTTCTTAAAGCGGCTCTGTCCTCACTTTATGCCTTGGGCTGCTACAGATGTTCAAAAAGAAGATGCTGCCTTCATCATTTTTGTTGTGATTTATCTCAATTAGCATGTGATCGATGCCTGATACCACAGTGTCTTGTTCAATCGATGCTAGATTCCTTTGTACTAGCGTAATGATGTGTGACTTGTATCCCGACAATTTTGACAGGCCCCGCATTCGTTGAAGTGCAATAACATCTGGCATGTCCTTTCTATCTAGCGTTTTGATAAACTCTAGCAGGCTTCCTCGTTTCTGGTGATACCTGCCACAGTTCCATTGCTAGACATATTTTTTTATTCGGAGCCATTTTCAACTTATTGACCTCCCCCGGGTGCTTTGTTTCTTTCTTCAGAAATCATTCGGTTTTAGCGCTTTGCCATAATTGAGCCTGCTCCTACTGGTCTTATTTTTGTAATGAAAACTTCAAGTGCTGTTGTGCGCGAGGCCATTTCACTGGTCTTGGCTTCAACTGCGGCTACTCGGGCCTCTGTACGTGTTAATTAAGATTTGATTTTGCCATATTGCTGCTACCTTGTCTTAGCGAGTTTGGGGAACATGTCTCTGATAGATTCGGGCTCCTCTGCTGCTTTATGCTTCTGTAGTGGTGCCATTGGCATGTTTTGCGGGGTTGGCGCTCTGATGGGCGTTGGCGCCTCGCAAGCTGTGCATTTGGCTTGCTGTAGCTTGGCGTTCTCTTTACTGAGCGATGTATCTCATCTCTGTGCTTTACATTATAATGTGTCGCTAGCTCTGGCAATTTCATAATTTGTGTCACTTCCTGCTCTAATGCTTTGTCTGACCAGCTACTGAGTTGCCGGAGGTCATGTCTACCCAGGTCTTCTTGTTCATGTTGTTCCCCTCATTGGCACTGTTGGGACCGTGCGACAACTCCGGTGGCGACCTCGATCCGAACCTGGGCCTAAACTTGGACCTCGATTGGGACCGGGGCCTGCTGTCGCCTCTGTTGGTGGGAGGTCTCAGGTAGGAGTGGGAGTGGCTTCTGCTAGCCCCAACTTGGGGGTCACTCGTGCTCTCCCTTGAATGGCTGGGTTTCTCTTCTGCTCTTGATTGCTGTTGCTGGGTCTTCTCCCATGCCCTCTTCTCGACCAGGTAAGGTGTTCAAAACTTATCTGGGGATTTTCTGTCTCCAGTGGGGTGCTCCTTGTCAGAGAGAGCACATGTTGGATTGCATTGGTGGTTCTCTGCCAGGTTTAGGGCCTCGGCGCCTCTTCTCTTCGGGCGTTGAATACACATCAGCTCAGTGGCCCACCTGTGCACATGTAAAGCAAGTTTCTCCTTTTTGTAGAGGAGGCACCTCTGCTCCCTACCCCCTCTGTAGTAGATAAGTGGGAAACATAGGTGCCCTCAAGGATGGTGATTATGTTGTACTAGCCCAATGTTGTAGCATATAGCGCCGTGCAGTTTCTACTCATGTAACACTGAAGCAACTATTTGATGTCTAAAAGATCTGAACGGATAATTCAAAAGTCTAGCAGCTGTCTTGATGAAAACGTCTTGTAGCCATGGATGTCAAGAAGTACTTCAGTAAGCCCAGCTAACGTTACGCTAAAGGTTGGCGAACAGACATATTGACAAAAGCAACTGAAGACTTCTATTAGAAATCCTTCAAATTTTGGTGGCAGCATTTACAGTAACACGAGGTTTATTTAACAAAAAGTTTATGCAGTTATTTATTTATTTGTTTAGTTACTTATTTAAGGAAATACTGCCAATCTGAATGCCAGACTTTATTTTAGGCACGGATGAGTGACACATTGTAATTAACGTAACACAGAAAATACAGAACAGAATAAAATGTAGAGCTAATCTTACTGCAGTGAAAAAAAAATAAGCAATGAAGAAAAGTAACAATTGTATATAACGAAAGCCTGAATGATACACAATTCAAAACAAAGATATATAGTACTACAGCAATATGATACAGCACCTAAGCACCGTAGGAGTAGCACCTACCACTTATGTAACATAATAAAAATGGCTGAGCCGATACACAAACTGTACAAAAACGTAATATGCAATAATAAGTAAAACAACTTCGCACAACCTCACAGACAAAAGCGACGTGCAGATGCCAGGCACAGTGCAGCAAATAATGCCGAGGGCAATAATAAGTAAACGCGAGCATATTTATTATGAAAGCGACAAGTTGAATGGGAGTTAAAGCAGTTACTCTGAGTGCATGGGGGTTAGAACAAAGTAAACCAAAGTAGAATTGTCGGCAAGACGGTGCAGGCAGGGCACGAACAAACGATTTCAGATCAGCCCTTTCGAGAATCTCCGGTGGTAAATTATTCCAGTCGTTAGTCGTATGAGGATAGAAAGAATGCTTGTATATATTGGTATGGCAGAGGTGTTCAGTAACTTTCGTAGGGTGAGACGAATGCGTTTCACGGCACAATATTGGTTTTATGTACTTACTTTTTTCTGTTGCCAACTTGTTATTATATACAAGATAGAGTAGCTTCAGCCTTTCGTGATACCGTCTTGGTTCTAATGTTTCCAATTTTGCGCTTTTCAAAAGAGCTGTTGGCGATGTGTCGCGTTGGTCGGCATTAACTGTAGAATAATTGTCACCAACCTGTACAAAGAGCAGTAACAGGTTTGACACAACGCCACTTCAATGCCAGCTGATGTGCCCAATGGGTGGATGTTGGTGTAGCAGTCTTTTTATATCTACGGTCGATGTAGTCGAGGCGCCATTATGCGGTGTTGCAAGACTCAACACATGTAGTTGCTGGTTGGGATTCCATTGCTGATGCGGGAGCGCAGAAGGAGTTATCTTTGTCTGGGCCGATGCGCTGGCCGTCGTAGACAGCACAGTTAAACCTCGATATAATGAACGTTAATATAACGAAATTTTGGATATAACAAACAATTTTTTTAACCTCTTGTCCATAGAGTGCCATGTATTTAGAACCTCAATATAATGAAGTGTGTTTGTACGTGATTTCAATGTAACGAAATTTCACTGCTGCCACAATGGAATACCGGGACAATAAGTGGAAACTTCCACGGACGCAGATGGTCTAAGGATTGAATTACAAGCGGCTGCTTGCAAACATGCCTCCCGAATCGCTCGCCACGTGATAAGAGCAACCGTCATGTTACGTTGATAAGAGCAAGCGTCACGTTACGCATAAAGTCAAAGTGTGATAAGATCCTATTGCACCCTGCACACTGTGTGCTTTAGGTGCGAGTGTGTGCGAGGGTGCGATAATAAAGATGGTGGCTTCATGAATACCACCTCCCCGTGCAAGCAAAGGGAAAGAGGGAAGGGAGCAAGCTCGAAGTAACAGGATCAAGTGCTTGGGTGGGGGAAGGGGGGGTAAGTTGGCATGCATCTCCGGCATGGCTGCACGTGGCTGTAAGCGCAGCTGAGCACTTATGCATCCGCGCACCCTGCTTTAGAGAGAGAGAGACAGAGGAAAGTGGAAAGGCAGGGAGGTTAACCCGAGGGGAAGATCCGGTTTGCTGCCCTATGCTTTGGAAAGAGGGGAGGAAGAGGTAAAATGATAACAAAGTAGAGATAAAGAAAGAAAGGAGCATGGACATACAATCACAGTTGGTCACTATCGCCGCACAATGCCACAGCACAGTAGCACTTGCAGCACTATGAACATCTGTTCATGCTACAGTCACTTGTCCAATTCTGTAGCCCTTTGATACTGCAACAGTGCCCTTGTTGCCCTCTGCTGCGATGGCGGCATTTTAATATAAGTTCCTCTGTTAGAGGTTTTCGGTCAAAGCCCCCTATCACGTTTGCGAGTGATCGTCTCTGTAAATAATAGCGAGGACAGTCACAGAGAAGGTGCTGAAGAGTCTCCTTGTACCACAGTTATCACACGAGGCGTCGTCGGCCCATCCGATTCGGAAAGCAAAAGACTTGGTGAACGCCACCCCTAGCCATATTCGACAGAGCAGGGTAGCTTCGTGATGGCAGAGTCCAGCTGGAATGCAAAGGCGTAGAGAAGAGTCTAGGTTGTGCAGCCGGTTGTATTGAAAACTTCCTGCATTCCACAAGGAGAACATGATATCACGGCTGAGCATTCGAAGTTTTCTTGCGGCATCTGTCCTTGATCAGCTCCTCTTCGTCACCTTGAAGAGCCGACCGAGCAGCATTATCAGCGTGTTCGTTTCCTATAATACCGCAGTAACTTGAAAGCCACTGAAATGTCACGTGGTGTCCTTTCTCAGTCAAGGTATGGATTAGTTCTCTAATCTCGAATACCCTGCTTTAGATGTAATCTACCGCATATCTAATGAGTAGGCGTGACTTCATGTAAGCTGTCTTCCCGCACATTTAGTATTGGAGGTTGCGTAATCTGAAATTTTGAAGGCCCGTTGAAGTGTGAGGCAGAGGAAGCATTCCTTCCCCGCTGCTAGCGCACGGGGCGACGCCATCAGCCACGGGGGCGGAGTGGATGTGAAAGTGCGACTCGTTTCGATCAATTCGTACCGCTGATATGGAGATATCGTCGATGTGGCATGAAACCGTATCATTCGCCGCCGACTCACAAATTCATTCAAATGAATTGTGTTCTCATTCAAATTTCCTTTCTTCGGTTGCCTGATTATTCGGAAGATTTTTGGGCCTCTTTCCTTGCAAGAAAAATAGATCGGTGACTGTACTTATTTGCATAAAAGGTTGACTTTCCATACAATTAAATTTCGATATAACGAAGCAAATTGTCAATTTTGCCAACTTTGTTATATCGAGGTTTAAGGGGGCACACGGGTCTTGAAGACGGAAAAATTACGAAAAAGTCGATTTTTCTATTTTGCTATGATAGCATTCAGCACATCATTCTGCGCCTTCTCACAAAAAATTAGCAATTAAAAACGCATAGTTTTGCTAAAAAGCAATGCGACCGCGCGAGTTAGATGCGCGAGAAACGCCCCAAAGTAGCCAATTTGGCGCCGTTCGTAAGTTCGCAACCATTCACCGGAGCCCGGCCATATTGGTCTCCTTCGAAAATGCATCCTTCGGGCTTTCTTTCCCGCCAAGCGCGAGCATTCAAATCTACGCTGCGCAGGGTGTCAAAAAAGAAAGAAATATGAAATCTTGCAGTCTGATTGGTCCGCAGCCGACATGTGACAAAATGGTGGCTTGTCATTGGCTGTTAGCAGTTTCGATGGCGCCTCGGGCGCCTGGCACAAACAAGGTTGTCGCCATCTTGTCATAGGCTGTCATCTATCTCTGGCGAGCGCTATGCCTAACGACTATCAGAAGTTCCGCACCGTGTACCAGTTCGGAAAGAAACGACGAAAATGTGCCGTGAAGATGAGAGTTGTACCGCTGCCGTCAATGGGGACGATAGCGAGCGTTGAAACAGCAGAAGAGAGCTCGACATCGACAAAATGCGTGCCGGCAGCCGACGCGGACGCCTTGGATGTTGCCCCGACAGTTGCGATAACAGCCTCAGCAGAGAGTTTGACAACGACGGAAGACGCGCTGGCAAACGACGCGGACGTCATGGACGTTGCCCCGGCAGTTGCGATAGCGGCCCCGCAGGACGACGGAGCCGTGCAGCCCCAACGCGCAAAACTTGATTCAACTTTTTTGACGAACGCAGATTGTGCCGTCCGGGAGCAGCGAGCGCAGTAGGGAATTTCTGAACTCATGTCAGTTTCGGCAATAGAACGAAAAACGAAGTGCCTCGCAAGTGAGTGCAGTGCCGAGAGTTCTTCCACGACGTATACGATTGTAGACATGGACGCCGTGAACATCTTGTTGGAAGTTGCTGTTTGCCGAGTGTGCGGTGGTGCCCTGACTATTGAAAGGGACACGCGCGAGTACGGCATAGCCGTGAAACTGAAAGTGTTGTGCAGCAATTGTGGGGAACTTTGTTGGAGCTCGCGACGAATTGCGGGATCGGCGAACTGCAATCTATTTGAAACAAATCTTGCGGCGCATGCTGTGCAGAGCACGGGAAATGGGCAGAGTGCCCTAAATGATTTTTTCCGCAATAGGAGTGTCCCACAGAAGTATTCATAACAAGACATACCAGCATTATTTGAAAAGCAAGCTGAACCCAGCAGCAACCAGAGCATGCACAGAGAACTTGGAAAAGTGTGCCGCTGCCGCAAAAGAGCTTTACAAAGAGCTAAATTTCGGAAACCCGGGCAACATTGCCATTTGTTTTGACGGCACATGGTACACCAGAGGCCACACATCTCACATTGGGGTGGCCACTGTAGTTGAGCTGTTCTCGGGGTATGCGCTTGATTATGTGGTCCTCTCCAATTTCTGCCTCAGCTGCGAGTGTGGACCAAAACCAGAAAGCCCAGGTTATGCTGAATGGAAGGCAAAACACTCTTGCCAAAAAAACACAAGCTGCAAGGCAGGCCAAATGGAAGTTGAGGCAGCGAAGATACTGTTTCAACGTTCACTCTCACTCACTACATGGCCTCAGGTATACCACCATGCTCTGTGATGGGGACAGCAGGTCCTTTAATGCTATTGAAGAAGCCAAAGTTTATGGCTTTATTGCAGTTAAAAAGGATGACTGCACAAATCATGTGCAGAAGCGCATGGGCACGGCACTTCGTAAACTTGTGCAAAAGCCCAAGTCTGATGAACCTGGACAGCGCATTAGTGGCAAAGGACGGCTGACTGGAGACCTGATCACAAAGATCTCCAGCTATTATGGACGGGCGATCAAGTCTTTTGCTGGAGATGTTGACAAAAGGCACAATGCTGTATGGGGCACATTCTATCATATTGCATCGACGAAGGAGGGGCCCAATCACAACTTCTGCCCGCATGGTCCGAACTCGTGGTGCAAGTATAACTCTGCCATGGCAAAAAATGAGCCACCACCAAAAAGCAGGTACAACCTGGCAGAAGTGGTCACCAATGCACTGCATCCAGTGTGAGCGCCTGGCTGACAAAAACTGCTACAACGGTGCCAGCGACGGCAGACGCAGAATGCCAATGAGGCACTGCGCTCTGCGATTTGGAGCCTTGTTCCTAAAGACAAAAATTCTTCATTGTTTGCAGTTGAGGCAGCAGTTGCAGAGGAAGTGATGCGCTTCAACCTTGGCACCCACGAGGCCAGCTCAAGCATATTGAGAGAGTTGCAATTAGAACAGACCTCTAAAGGTAGTCAGAGGGCCAGTGAAACGACTGTCGCCGCATTGCTAGTGCAGAGAGAAAGCAAGCGTCCTCGGCAGCTTTTCAAGCAGCTGCGAAACGGAGTCAGCGAGGAAAACCCCATCCTGATTATTCCCCTGGAGCCTTTTGAGCCATTGGCTATGCCAATTTCATGCATGCAATAGAATAAAATGCTTTTTTCTCATGGTGATTAGTTTCCTCCACTTTTCTCAATACAGTTTTCTTGGCAATCGGCAATTTTGTGGGAGGCATAGCTTCTCTCCTAATCGTCTGATTTGAATAATTTTTGCTTTGTCTGATAGCTAGGCAACCAAGGAGTGCAGCTTGTGTATAATACTATGTTTCTGCACCTTGAAACATACAGAAATTTTGAGGAAGCCAAAACAAGAACAAGGTCACATATCAAGTTACAACTTTGAACTTTTGTAACTTCGGATATAATAGAGGTAGAAACATGAGACAGATCTGGCTGCACTCCTTGAACATTCAGGGACATGTTCACAACACTTTTACCTTTCTTGTTGCTTGGTGCTTTGGTGGTGGTGCTTGGTGTCATGCCTTTAGGGCATGACACCAAGCAACAAATCTTCGAATTCATCGGGGCAGAGCTTAATTCCCAGTGTGGTTTGGGCAAATGCAGTGTAGCGGTTTGCCGCTTCGATGTCCAGAAGGGCCGACACGTACGAGTCAAAGCTAACGACATTATTGCCTCCCGAGTGCTGATAAACGATTTCCTGCGCTGTCCTCGCTGGCTCATGATGTTGGAGTGAAACACATCCACTCAGGATGTCTTGTGGCGTGAGGTAGTCAGAGTTTCTGCAATAAGAGAATTATGAAGAACAACACCCCTTCTTTACTCGGGCTAGTCTGCACATATTCCAGAATTCAGACACATTTCACCAATGCTAAACACACATGAGATAAGGGCCAAGAGTGAACAGGACACGATATACAACTTCAAGAGATTCTTTTCATTGCAGAACACAAAGAATTTATAGGATGCATAGAATGTAGAAACAAAGAGGCAGCGTCAATTAATCTTTTCATACAGATAAGCAACATTAGTTTTTTCCACTTTTCTCAATACAATTTCTTTGGTAATCAACAATTTTGCGGGAGGCATAGCTTCTCTCCTAATCATCTGATTTGAATATTTTTTGCTTTATCTGATAGCTAGGCACCCAAGGAGTGAAGCTAGTCAATAATACTATGTTTCTGCACCTTGAAACATAGAAATTTTGAGGAAGCCACAACAAGAAAAAGTTCACATCTCAATTTACAACTTTGAACTTTTGTAACTTTGTATATAATAGAGGTAGAAACATGAGACAGATCTGGCTGCACTCCTTAAACATTCAGGGATATGTTCACAACACTTTTACCTTTCTTGGTGCTTGGTGGTGGTGCCTGGTGGTGGTGCTTTGGTGGTGGTGCTTGGTGTCGTGCCTTTAGGGCACCACACCAAGCAACAAATCTTCAAGATCGTCGGGGCAGACCTTAATCCCGAATGCAGTATGGAATAATGCCGCGTAGCGGTTGGCCGCTTCGATGTCCACTAACGCCGAGACGTATCCATCGAAGCTCACCCCAGCATTGCCTCCCGACGTTGGGGAAATGATTGCCTGAGCAGTCCTCGGCTCGCGCATTTGCAGTGCTATGCAGCCGCTCACGACCATCTGAGGAGGGAGGTAGTTGCAGTCGCTGCAAGATTGAGACTTTTACCTTTCTTGTTGCTTGGTGCTTGGTGGTGGTGCCTGGTGGTGGAGCTTTGGTGGTTGTGCTTAGTGTCGTGCCTTTAGGGCACGACACCAAGCAACAAATCTTCAAGATTGTCGGGGCAGACCTTAATCCCAAATGCAGTATGGAATAATGCCGCGTAGCGGTTGGCCGCTTCGATATCCACTAACGCCGAGACGTATCCATCGAAGCTCACCCCAGCATTGCCTCCCGACTTTTGGTAAATGATTGCCTGAGCAGTCCTTCTCGGCTCGTGCATTTGCAGTGCTATGCAGCCGCTCACGACCATCTGAGGAGGGAGGTTGGAGTCGCTGCAAGATTAAGAGGCTTTTACCTTTCTTGTTGCTTGGTGCTCGGTGGTGTTGCTTGGTTTCGTGCCTTTAGGGCACGACACGAAGCAACAAATCTTCAAGATCGTCGGGGCAGATTTTTGTGCCAAATGGAGTATCGAATAATGCCACGTAGCGGTTGGCTGCTTCGATGTCCACTAACGCCGAGACGTATGCATCGAAGCTCACCCCGGCATTGCCTCCCGACTTTTGGTAAATGATTACCTGAGCAGTCCTCGGCACGCGCATTTGCAGTGCTATGCAGCTGCTCACGACCATCTGAGGAGGGAGGTAGTTGCAGTCGCTGCAAGATTAGGAGGCTTTTACCTTTCTTGTTGCTTGGTGCTTGGTAGTGGTGCCTGGTGGTGGTGCTTGGTGTCGTGCCTTTAGGGCACGACACCAAGCAACAAATCTTCAAGATCGTCTAGGCAGACCTTAATCCCGAATGCAGTATGGAATAATGCCGCGTAGCGGTTGGCCGCTTCGATGTCCACTAACGCCGAGACGTGCCTAACGAGACGTCCACTAACGCCGAGACGAAGCTCACCCCGGCATTGCCTCCCGACTTTTGGTAAATGATTACCTGAGCAGTCCTCGGCACGCGCATTTGCAGTGCTATGCAGCTGCTCACGACCATCTGAGGAGGGAGGTAGTTGCAGTCGCTGCAAGATTAGGAGGCTTTTACCTTTCTTGTTGCTTGGTGCTTGGTAGTGGTGCCTGGTGGTGGTGCTTGGTGTCGTGCCTTTAGGGCACGACACCAAGCAACAAATCTTCAAGATCGTCTAGGCAGACCTTAATCCCGAATGCAGTATGGAATAATGCCGCGTAGCGGTTGGCCGCTTCGATGTCCACTAACGCCGAGACGTATGCATCGAAGCTCACTCCAGCATTGCCTCCCGACTTTTCGTAGATGATATTCTTAGCAGTCCTCGGCTCGCACATTTGCAGTGCTATGCAGCCGCTCACGACCATCTGAGGAGGGAGGTTGGAGTCGCTGCAAGATTAAGAGGCTTTTACCTTTCTTGGTGCTTGGTGCTGGTGCCTGGCTTCGTGCCTTTAGTGCTCGACAATTAGCAACAAATCTTCAAGATCGTCGGGGCAGATTTTTGTGCCAAATTGCGTATCAAATAACGCAGCATAGCGGTTGGCCGCTTCGATGTCCACTAATGCCGAGACGTATGCATCGAAGCTCACCCCAGC
The DNA here is from genome assembly GCF_038994185.2 of Dermacentor albipictus. Classification (NCBI taxonomy): domain Eukaryota; kingdom Metazoa; phylum Arthropoda; class Arachnida; order Ixodida; family Ixodidae; genus Dermacentor; species Dermacentor albipictus. The sequence goes on along the minus strand of NC_091830.1, from coordinate 25,492,113 downwards.
ATTGCCTCCCGACTTTTGGTAAATGATTGCCTGAGCAGTCCTTCTCGGCTCGCGCATTTGCAGTGCTATGCAGCCGCTCACGACCATCTGAGGAGGGAGGTTGGAGTCGCTGCAAGATTAAGAGGCTTTTACCTTTCTTGTTGCTTGGTGCTTGGTGGTGGTGCTTGGTTTCGTGCCTTTAGGGCACGTCACCAAGCAACAAATCTTCAAGATCGTCTAGGCAGACCTTAATCCCAAATGCAGTATGGAATAATGCCGCGTAGCGGTTGGCCGCTTCGATATCCACTAACGCCGAGACGTATCCATCGAAGCTCACCCCGGCATTGCCTCCCGACTTTTGGTAAATGATTACCTGAGCAGTCCTCGGCTCGCGCATTTGCAGTGATATGCAGCTGCTCACGACCATCTGAGGAGGGAGGTAGTTGGAGTCGCTGCAAGATTAAGAGGCTTTTACCTTTCTTGTTGCTTGGTGCTTGGTGCTGGTGCCTGGTTTCGTGGCTTTAGGGCTCGACAATTAGCAACAAATCTTCAAGATCGTCTGGGCAGATTTTTATGCCAAATTGCGTATCAAATAACGCAGCATAGCGGTTGGCCGCTTCGATGTCCACTAATGCCGAGACGTATGCATCGAAGCTCACCCCAGCATTGCCTCCCGACTTTTGGTAAATGATTACCTGAGCAGTCCTTGGCTCGCGCATTTGCAGTGATATGCAGCTGCTCACGACCATCTGAGGAGGGAGGTAGTTGGAGTCGCTGCAAGATTAAGAGGCTTTTACCTTTCTTGTTGCTTGGTGCTTGGTGCTGGTGCCTGGTTTCGTGCCTTTAGGGCTCGACAATTAGCAACAAATCTTCAAGATCGTCTGGGCAGATTTTTATGCCAAATTGCGTATCAAATAACGCAGCATAGCGGTTGGCCGCTTCGATATCCACTAACGCCGAGACGTATCCATCAAAGCTCACCCCGGCATTGCCTCCCGAATTTTGGTAAATGATTACCTGAGCAGTCCTCGGCTCGCGCATTTGCAGTGATATGCAGCCGCTCACGACCATCTGAGGAGGGAGGTAGTTGGAGTCTGTTGTGAATCAGCATGCGCCGCTGACACGTATTTGTTGTTAGATTCACCGGCCATGCCTCTTGTGAATCGGCAGTGGCTGCGGCTGACGTCATAAGATAAGGACTATAAAAGCAACACTAACCTTCAATAAAGCGTTCGTTCTTTGGCAACTGCTTCTCGAGTTACTTCAGTGGCGACGAGGCTGCCCACCACCGGGCCGTGCCTGCTCCATGGCGGCTCATGCCGGACCACCGGGTTTCGACGAAACGGAAGACAGTTGGGATGCCTACCAGGTGCGTCTGCAGTCTTACTTTGAAGCCTATGATATCGTCGACTCGAAGAAACGACGAGCCCTGCTAACGGCAGCCTTAAGCACGGCAACAGTCGGCATAATAACAGTACGGTGCGCGCCGGCGAAGATTCAGGACCTTACCTATGAGAAGCTGCTTGAACTGCTGGCAGAACACTTTGCGCCACAGGGCAACGAAATAGCGGAGTCTTACAAGTTCTTCACCAGATGCCAGCGTCCCGACGAGTCAACGAAGGACTTCATTGTGGAAATTCGGAAGAAGGCCTGCAGTTGCAACTTTGGCGAAGCGCGGGACAGGATGCTACGAGACAGACTTGTTTGTGGTCTACGTGATGCCGGCGTTCGTCGGAAGCTTTTGGCCAGACCTTCGCTGACGCTGAAAGAAGCCGAAGATATAGCGTTAGCAGCAGAGATGGCAGCTCTCAACGTTGATCACATGGAGAGCACACAGGATTATGGCGACGTCCATGCCGTGAGGAGCAAGGTGCAAGGTCAACCGTATTACCACAAGACTCATCCGAGCACTTCTCGACCAAGCGAAGACGTCGTTTGCCCGTTTGCTGCAAGATTAAGAGGCTTTTACCTTTCTTGTTGCTTGGTGCTTGGTGCTGGTGCCTGGTTTCGTGCCTTTAGGACACGACACCAAGCAACAAATCTTCAAGATCGTCTAGGCAGACCTTAATCCCAAATGCAGTATGGAATAATGCCGCGTAGCGGTTGGCCGCTTCGATATCCACTAACGCCGAGACGTATCCATCGAAGCTCACCCCGGCATTGCCTCCCGACTTTTGGTAAGTGATTACCTGAGCAGTCCTTCTCGGCTCGCGCATTTGCAGTGCTATGCAGCCGCTCACGACCATCTGAGGAGGGAGGTTGGAGTCGCTGCAAGATTAAGAGGCTTTTACCTTTCTTGTTGCTTGGTGCTTGGTGGTGGTGCTTGGTTTCGTGCCTTTAGGGCACGACACCAAGCAACAAATCTTCAAGATCGTCTAGGCAGACCTTAATCCCAAATGCAGTATGGAATAATGCCGCGTAGCGGTTGGCCGCTTCGATATCCACTAACGCCGAGACGTATCCATCGAAGCTCACCCTGGCATTGCCTCCCGACTTTTGGTAAATGATTACCTGAGCAGTCCTCGGCTCGCGCATTTGCAGTGCTATGCAGCCACTCACGACCATCTGAGGAGGGAGGTAGTTGGAGTCGCTGCAAGATTAAGAGGCTTTTACCTTTCTTCTTGCTTGGTGCTTGGTGGTGGTGCCTGGTGGTGGAGCTTTGGTGGTTGTGCTTAGTGTCGTGCCTTTAGGGCACGACACCAAGCAACAAATCTTCAAGATCGTCGGGGCAGATTTTTATGCCAAATTGGGTATCAAATAACGCCGCATAGCGGTTGGCCGCTTCGATGTCCACTAACGCCGAGACGTATGCATCGAAGCTCACCCCAGCATTGCCTCCCGACTTTTGGTAAATCATTTCCTGAGCAGTCCTCGGCTCGCGCATTTGCAGTGCTATGCAGCCGCTCACGACCATCTGAGGAGGAAGGTAGTTGGAGTCGCTGCAAGATTAAGAGGCTTTTACCTTTCTTGTTGCTTGGTGGTGGTGCCTGGTGGTGGTGCTTTGGTGGTGGTGCTTGGTGTCGTGCCTTTAGGGCACAACACCAAGCAACAAATCTTCAAGATAGTCGGGTCAGACCTTAATCCCGAATGCAGTATCAAATAATGCCGCGTAGCGGTTGGCCGCTTCGATGTCCACTAACGCCGAGATGTATCCATCGAAGCTCACCCCAGGATTGGCTCCCGACTTTTGGTAAATGATTGCCTGAGCAGTCCTCGGCTCGCGCATTTGCAGTGCTATGCAGCCGCTCACGACCATCTGAGGAGGGAGGTAGTTGGAGTCGCTGCAAGATTAAGAGGCTTTTACCTTTCTTCTTGCTTGGTGCTTGGTGCTGGTGCCTGGTTTCGTGCCTTTAGGGCACGACACCAAGCAACAAATCTTCAAGATTGTCGGGGCAGACCTTAATCCCGAATGCAGTATGAAATAATGCCGCGTAGCGGTTGGCCGCTTCGATGTCCACTAACGCCGAGACGTATCCATCGAAGCTCACCCCAGCATTGGCTCCCGACTTTTGGTAAATGATTGCCTGAGCAGTCCTCGGCTCGCGCATTTGCAGTGCTATGCAGCCGCTCACGACCATCTGAGGAGGGAGGTTGGAGTCGCTGCAAGATTAAGAGGCTTTTACCTTTCTTGTTGCTTGGTGCTTGGTGGTGGTGCCTGGTGGTGGTGCTTCGTTTCGTGCCTTTAGGGCACAACACCAAGCAAAAAGTCTTCAAGATCGTCGGGGCAGATTTTTATGCCAAATTGAGTATCAAATAACGCCGCATAGCAGTTGGCCGCTTCGATGTCCACTAATACCGAGACGTATTCATCGAAGCTCACCCCAGCATTGCCTCCCGACTTTTGGTAAATGATTGCCTGAGCAGTCCTTCTCGGCTCGCGCATTTGCAGTGCTATGCAGCCGCTCACGACCATCTGAGGAGGGAGGTTGGAGTCGCTGCAAGATTAAGAGGCTTTTACCTTTCTTGTTGCTTGGTGCTTGGTGCTGGTGCCTGGTTTCGTGCCTTTAGGGCTCGACAATTAGCAACAAATCTTCAAGATTGTCGGGGCAGATTTTTGTGCCAAATGGAGTATCGAATAATGCCGCATAGCGGTTGGCCGCTTCGATGTCCACTAACGCCGAGACGTATGCATCGAAGCTCACCCCGGCATTGCCTCCCGACTTTTGGTAAATGATTACTTGAGCAGTCCTCGGCACGCGCATTTGCAGTGCAATGCAGCCGCTCACAACCATCTGAGGAGGGAGGTAGTTGGAGTCGCTGCAAGATTAAGAGGCTTTTACCTTTCTTTTTGCTTGGTGCTTGGTCGTGGTGCTTGGTTTCGTGCCTTTAGGGAACGACACCAAGCAACAAATCTTCAAGATTGTCGGGGCAGACCTTAATCCCAAATGCAGTATGGAATAATGCCGCGTAGCGGTTGGCCGCTTCGATGTCCACTAACGCCGAGACGTATTCATCGAAGCTCACCCCAGCATTGCCTCCCAACTTTTGGTAAGTGATTACCTGAGCAGTCCTCGGCACGCGCATTTGCAGTGCTATGCAGCCGCTCACGACCATCTGAGGAGGGAGGTAGTTGGAGTCGCGGCAAGATTAAGAGGCTTTTACCTTTCTTCCTTGGTGCTTGGTGGTGGTGCCTGGTGGTGGAGCTTGGTTTCGTGCCTCTAGGGCACGACACCAAGCAACAAGTCTTCAAGATCGTCGGGGCAGATTTTTATGCCAAATTGAGTATCAAATAACGCCGCATAGCGGTTGGCCGCTTCGATGTCCACTAATACCGAGACGTATGCATCGAAGCTCACTCCAGCATTGCCTCCCGACTTTTGGTAAATGATATCCTTAGCAGTCCTCGGCTCGCGCATTTGCAGTGCTATGCAGCCGCTCACGACCATCTGAGAAGGGAAGTAGTTGGAGTCGCTGCAAGATTGAGAGACTTTTACATTTCTTGTTGCTTGGTGGTGGTGCCTGATGGTGGTGCTAGGTGTCGTGCCTTTAGGGCACGACACCAAGCAACACGTCTTCAAGATCGTCGGGGCAGATTTTTATGCCAAATTGAGTATCAAATAACGCCGCATAGCGGTTGGCCGCTTCGATGTCCACTAATACCGAGACGTATGCATCGAAGCTCACTCCAGCATTGCCTCCCGACTTTTCGTAGATGATATTCTTAGCAGTCCTCGGCTCGCGCATTTGCAGTGCTATGCAGCCGCTCACGACCATCTGAGGAGGGAGGTAGTTGCAGTCGCTGCAAGATTGAGAGACTTACATTTCTTGTTGCTTGGTGCTTGGTGGTGGTGCCTGGGGGTGGTGCTTTGGTGGTGGTGCTTGGTTTCGTGCCTTTAGGACACGACACCAAGCAACTAATCTTCAACATAGTCGGGGCAGACCTTAATCCCGAATGCAGTATGAAATAATGCCGCGTAGCGGTTGGCCGCTTCGATGTCCACTAACGCTGAGACGTATTCATCGAAGCTCACCCCAGAATTGCCTCCCGACTTTTGGTAAATGATTGCCTGAGCAGTCCTCGGCTCGCGCATTTGCAGTGCTATGCAGCCGCTCACGACCATCTGAGGAGGGAGGTTGGAGTCGCTGCAAGATTAAGAGGCTTTTACCTTTCTTGTTGCTTGGTGCTTGGTGGTGGTGCCTGGTTTCGTGCCTTTAGGGCTCGACAATTAGCAACAAACCTTCAAGATCGTCGGGGCAGATTCTTATGCCAAATTGTGTATCAAATAACGCAGTATAGCGGTTGGCCGCTTCGATGTCCACTAACGCCGAGACGTATCCATCGAAGCTCACCCCGGCATTGCCTCCCGACTTTTGGTAAATGATTACCTGAGCAGTCCTCGGCTCGCGCATTTGCAGTGATATGCAGCCGCTCACGACCATCTGAGGAGGGAGGTAGTTGGAGTCGCTGCAAGATTGAGAGGCTTTTACCTTTCTTGTTGCTTGGTGCTTGGTGCTGGTGCCTGGTTTCGTGCCTTTAGGGCTCGACAATTAGCAACAAATCTTCAAGATCGTCTGGGCAGATTTTTATGCCAAATTGCGTATCAAATAACGCAGCATAGCGGTTGGCCGCTTCGATATCCACTAACGCCGAGACGTATCCATCGAAGCTCACCCCGGCATTGCCTCCCGACTTTTGGTAAATGATTACCTGAGCAGTCCTCGGCTCGCGCATTTGCAGTGATATGCAGCCGCTCACGACCATCTGAGGAGTGAGGTAGTTGGAGTCGCTGCAAGATTAAGAGGCTTTTACCTTTCTTGTTGCTTGGTGCTTGGTGGTGGTGCCTGGTTTCGTGCCTTTAGGGCTCGACAATTAGCAACAAATCTTCAAGATCGTCGGGGCAGATTTTTATGCCAAATTGGGTATCAAATAACGCCGCATAGCAGTTGGCCGCTTCGATGTCCACTAACGCCGAGACGTATGCATCGAAGCTCACCCCAGCATTGCCTCCCGACTTTTGGTAAATCATTTCCTGAGCAGTCCTCGGCTCGCGCATTTGCAGTGATATGCAGCCGCTCACGACCATCTGAGGAGGGAGGTAGTTGGAGTCGCTGCAAGATTAAGAGGCTTTTACCTTTCTTGTTGCTTGGTGCTTGGTGCTGGTGCCTGGTTTCGTGCCTTTAGGGCTCGACAATTAGCAACAAATCTTCAAGATCGTCTGGGCAGATTTTTATGCCAAATTGCGTATCAAATAACGCAGCATAGCGGTTGGCCGCTTCGATGTCCACTAACGCCGAGACGTATCCATCGAAGCTCACCCCAGCATTGGCTCCCGACTTTTGGTAAATGATTGCCTTAGCAGTCCTCGGCTCGCGCATTTGCAGTGCTATGCAGCCGCTCACGACCATCTGAGGAGGGAGGTTGGAGTCGCTGCAAGATTAAGAGGCTTTTACCTTTCTTGTTGCTTGGTGCTTGGTGGTGGTGCCTGGTGGTGGTGCTTCGTTTCGTGCCTTTAGGGCACAACACCAAGCAAAAAGTCTTCAAGATCGTCGGGGCAGATTTTTGTGCCAAATGGAGTATCGAATAATGCCGCATAGCGGTTGGCCGCTTCGATGTCCACTAACGCCGAGACGTATGCATCGAAGCTCACCCCGGCATTGCCTCCCGACTTTTGGTAAATGATTACTTGAGCAGTCCTCGGCACGCGCATTTGCAGTGCAATGCAGCCGATCACAACCATCTGAGGAGGGAGGTAGTTGGAGTCGCTGCAAGATTAAGAGGCTTTTACCTTTCTTTTTGCTTGGTGCTTGGTGGTGGTGCTTGGTTTCGTGCCTTTAGGGAACGACACCAAGCAACAAATCTTCAAGATTGTCGGGGCAGACCTTAATCCCAAATGCAGTATGGAATAATGCCGCGTAGCGGTTGGCCGCTTCGATGTCCACTAACGCCGAGACGTATTCATCGAAGCTCACCCCAGCATTGCCTCCCGACTTTTGGTAAGTGATTACCTGAGCAGTCCTCGGCACGCGCATTTGCAGTGCTATGCAGCCGCTCACGACCATCTGAGGAGGGAGGTAGTTGGAGTCGCGGCAAGATTAAGAGGCTTTTACCTTTCTTCCTTGGTGCTTGGTGGTGGTGCCTGGTGGTGGAGCTTGGTTTCGTGCCTTTAGGGCACGACACCAAGCAACAAGTCTTCAAGATCGTCGGGGCAGATTTTTATGCCAAATTGAGTATCAAATAACGCCGCATAGCGGTTGGCCGCTTCGATGTCCACTAATACCGAGACGTATGCATCGAAGCTCACTCCAGCATTGCCTCCCGACTTTTGGTAAATGATATCCTTAGCAGTCCTCGGCTCGCGCATTTGCAGTGCTATGCAGCCGCTCACGACCATCTGAGAAGGGAAGTAGTTGGAGTCGCTGCAAGATTGAGAGACTTTTACCTTTCTTGTTGCTTGGTGGTGGTGCCTGATGGTGGTGCTAGGTGTCGTGCCTTTAGGGCACGACACCAAGCAACAAGTCTTCAAGATCGTCGGGGCAGATTTTTATGCCAAATTGAGTATCAAATAACGCCGCATAGTGGTTGGCCGCTTCGATGTCCACTAATACCGAGACGTATGCATCGAAGCTCACTCCAGCATTGCCTCCCGACTTTTCGTAGATGATATTCTTAGCAGTCCTCGGCTCGCGCATTTGCAGTGCTATGCAGCCGCTCACGACCATCTGAGGAGGGAGGTAGTTGGAGTCGCTGCAAGATTAAGAGGCTTTTACCTTTCTTCTTGCTTGGTGCTTGGTGCTGGTGCCTGGTTTCGTGCCTTTAGGGCACGACACCAAGCAACAAATCTTCAAGATTGTCGGGGCAGACCTTAATCCCGAATGCAGTATGAAATAATGCCGCGTAGCGGTTGGCCGCTTCGATGTCCACTAACGCCGAGACGTATCCATCGAAGCTCACCCCAGCATTGGCTCCCGACTTTTGGTAAATGATTGCCTGAGCAGTCCTCGGCTCGCGCATTTGCAGTGCTATGCAGCCGCTCACGACCATCTGAGGAGGGAGGTTGGAGTCGCTGCAAGATTAAGAGGCTTTTACCTTTCTTGTTGCTTGGTGCTTGGTGGTGGTGCCTGGTGGTGGTGCTTCGTTTCGTGCCTTTAGGGCACAACACCAAGCAAAAAGTCTTCAAGATCGTCGGGGCAGATTTTTATGCCAAATTGAGTATCAAATAACGCCGCATAGCAGTTGGCCGCTTCGATGTCCACTAATACCGAGACGTATTCATCGAAGCTCACCCCAGCATTGCCTCCCGACTTTTGGTAAATGATTGCCTGAGCAGTCCTTCTCGGCTCGCGCATTTGCAGTGCTATGCAGCCGCTCACGACCATCTGAGGAGGGAGGTTGGAGTCGCTGCAAGATTAAGAGGCTTTTACCTTTCTTGTTGCTTGGTGCTTGGTGCTGGTGCCTGGTTTCGTGCCTTTAGGGCTCGACAATTAGCAACAAATCTTCAAGATTGTCGGGGCAGATTTTTGTGCCAAATGGAGTATCGAATAATGCCGCATAGCGGTTGGCCGCTTCGATGTCCACTAACGCCGAGACGTATGCATCGAAGCTCACCCCGGCATTGCCTCCCGACTTTTGGTAAATGATTACTTGAGCAGTCCTCGGCACGCGCATTTGCAGTGCAATGCAGCCGCTCACAACCATCTGAGGAGGGAGGTAGTTGGAGTCGCTGCAAGATTAAGAGGCTTTTACCTTTCTTTTTGCTTGGTGCTTGGTCGTGGTGCTTGGTTTCGTGCCTTTAGGGAACGACACCAAGCAACAAATCTTCAAGATTGTCGGGGCAGACCTTAATCCCAAATGCAGTATGGAATAATGCCGCGTAGCGGTTGGCCGCTTCGATGTCCACTAACGCCGAGACGTATTCATCGAAGCTCACCCCAGCATTGCCTCCCAACTTTTGGTAAGTGATTACCTGAGCAGTCCTCGGCACGCGCATTTGCAGTGCTATGCAGCCGCTCACGACCATCTGAGGAGGGAGGTAGTTGGAGTCGCGGCAAGATTAAGAGGCTTTTACCTTTCTTCCTTGGTGCTTGGTGGTGGTGCCTGGTGGTGGAGCTTGGTTTCGTGCCTCTAGGGCACGACACCAAGCAACAAGTCTTCAAGATCGTCGGGGCAGATTTTTATGCCAAATTGAGTATCAAATAACGCCGCATAGCGGTTGGCCGCTTCGATGTCCACTAATACCGAGACGTATGCATCGAAGCTCACTCCAGCATTGCCTCCCGACTTTTGGTAAATGATATCCTTAGCAGTCCTCGGCTCGCGCATTTGCAGTGCTATGCAGCCGCTCACGACCATCTGAGAAGGGAAGTAGTTGGAGTCGCTGCAAGATTGAGAGACTTTTACATTTCTTGTTGCTTGGTGGTGGTGCCTGATGGTGGTGCTAGGTGTCGTGCCTTTAGGGCACGACACCAAGCAACACGTCTTCAAGATCGTCGGGGCAGATTTTTATGCCAAATTGAGTATCAAATAACGCCGCATAGCGGTTGGCCGCTTCGATGTCCACTAATACCGAGACGTATGCATCGAAGCTCACTCCAGCATTGCCTCCCGACTTTTCGTAGATGATATTCTTAGCAGTCCTCGGCTCGCGCATTTGCAGTGCTATGCAGCCGCTCACGACCATCTGAGGAGGGAGGTAGTTGCAGTCGCTGCAAGATTGAGAGACTTACATTTCTTGTTGCTTGGTGCTTGGTGGTGGTGCCTGGGGGTGGTGCTTTGGTGGTGGTGCTTGGTTTCGTGCCTTTAGGACACGACACCAAGCAACTAATCTTCAACATAGTCGGGGCAGACCTTAATCCCGAATGCAGTATGAAATAATGCCGCGTAGCGGTTGGCCGCTTCGATGTCCACTAACGCTGAGACGTATTCATCGAAGCTCACCCCAGAATTGCCTCCCGACTTTTGGTAAATGATTGCCTGAGCAGTCCTCGGCTCGCGCATTTGCAGTGCTATGCAGCCGCTCACGACCATCTGAGGAGGGAGGTTGGAGTCGCTGCAAGATTAAGAGGCTTTTACCTTTCTTGTTGCTTGGTGCTTGGTGGTGGTGCCTGGTTTCGTGCCTTTAGGGCTCGACAATTAGCAACAAACCTTCAAGATCGTCGGGGCAGATTCTTATGCCAAATTGTGTATCAAATAACGCAGTATAGCGGTTGGCCGCTTCGATGTCCACTAACGCCGAGACGTATCCATCGAAGCTCACCCCGGCATTGCCTCCCGACTTTTGGTAAATGATTACCTGAGCAGTCCTCGGCTCGCGCATTTGCAGTGATATGCAGCCGCTCACGACCATCTGAGGAGGGAGGTAGTTGGAGTCGCTGCAAGATTGAGAGGCTTTTACCTTTCTTGTTGCTTGGTGCTTGGTGCTGGTGCCTGGTTTCGTGCCTTTAGGGCTCGACAATTAGCAACAAATCTTCAAGATCGTCTGGGCAGATTTTTATGCCAAATTGCGTATCAAATAACGCAGCATAGCGGTTGGCCGCTTCGATATCCACTAACGCCGAGACGTATCCATCGAAGCTCACCCCGGCATTGCCTCCCGACTTTTGGTAAATGATTACCTGAGCAGTCCTCGGCTCGCGCATTTGCAGTGATATGCAGCCGCTCACGACCATCTGAGGAGTGAGGTAGTTGGAGTCGCTGCAAGATTAAGAGGCTTTTACCTTTCTTGTTGCTTGGTGCTTGGTGGTGGTGCCTGGTTTCGTGCCTTTAGGGCTCGACAATTAGCAACAAATCTTCAAGATCGTCGGGGCAGATTTTTATGCCAAATTGGGTATCAAATAACGCCGCATAGCAGTTGGCCGCTTCGATGTCCACTAACGCCGAGACGTATGCATCGAAGCTCACCCCAGCATTGCCTCCCGACTTTTGGTAAATCATTTCCTGAGCAGTCCTCGGCTCGCGCATTTGCAGTGATATGCAGCCGCTCACGACCATCTGAGGAGGGAGGTAGTTGGAGTCGCTGCAAGATTAAGAGGCTTTTACCTTTCTTGTTGCTTGGTGCTTGGTGCTGGTGCCTGGTTTCGTGCCTTTAGGGCTCGACAATTAGCAACAAATCTTCAAGATCGTCTGGGCAGATTTTTATGCCAAATTGCGTATCAAATAACGCAGCATAGCGGTTGGCCGCTTCGATGTCCACTAACGCCGAGACGTATCCATCGAAGCTCACCCCAGCATTGGCTCCCGACTTTTGGTAAATGATTGCCTTAGCAGTCCTCGGCTCGCGCATTTGCAGTGCTATGCAGCCGCTCACGACCATCTGAGGAGGGAGGTTGGAGTCGCTGCAAGATTAAGAGGCTTTTACCTTTCTTGTTGCTTGGTGCTTGGTGGTGGTGCCTGGTGGTGGTGCTTCGTTTCGTGCCTTTAGGGCACAACACCAAGCAAAAAGTCTTCAAGATCGTCGGGGCAGATTTTTGTGCCAAATGGAGTATCGAATAATGCCGCATAGCGGTTGGCCGCTTCGATGTCCACTAACGCCGAGACGTATGCATCGAAGCTCACCCCGGCATTGCCTCCCGACTTTTGGTAAATGATTACTTGAGCAGTCCTCGGCACGCGCATTTGCAGTGCAATGCAGCCGATCACAACCATCTGAGGAGGGAGGTAGTTGGAGTCGCTGCAAGATTAAGAGGCTTTTACCTTTCTTTTTGCTTGGTGCTTGGTGGTGGTGCTTGGTTTCGTGCCTTTAGGGAACGACACCAAGCAACAAATCTTCAAGATTGTCGGGGCAGACCTTAATCCCAAATGCAGTATGGAATAATGCCGCGTAGCGGTTGGCCGCTTCGATGTCCACTAACGCCGAGACGTATTCATCGAAGCTCACCCCAGCATTGCCTCCCGACTTTTGGTAAGTGATTACCTGAGCAGTCCTCGGCACGCGCATTTGCAGTGCTATGCAGCCGCTCACGACCATCTGAGGAGGGAGGTAGTTGGAGTCGCGGCAAGATTAAGAGGCTTTTACCTTTCTTCCTTGGTGCTTGGTGGTGGTGCCTGGTGGTGGAGCTTGGTTTCGTGCCTTTAGGGCACGACACCAAGCAACAAGTCTTCAAGATCGTCGGGGCAGATTTTTATGCCAAATTGAGTATCAAATAACGCCGCATTGCGGTTGGCCGCTTCGATGTCCACTAATACCGAGACGTATGCATCGAAGCTCACTCCAGCATTGCCTCCCGACTTTTGGTAAATGATATCCTTAGCAGTCCTCGGCTCGCGCATTTGCAGTGCTATGCAGCCGCTCACGACCATCTGAGAAGGGAAGTAGTTGGAGTCGCTGCAAGATTGAGAGACTTTTACCTTTCTTGTTGCTTGGTGGTGGTGCCTGATGGTGGTGCTAGGTGTCGTGCCTTTAGGGCACGACACCAAGCAACAAGTCTTCAAGATCGTCGGGGCAGATTTTTATGCCAAATTGAGTATCAAATAACGCCGCATAGTGGTTGGCCGCTTCGATGTCCACTAATACCGAGACGTATGCATCGAAGCTCACTCCAGCATTGCCTCCCGACTTTTCGTAGATGATATTCTTAGCAGTCCTCGGCTCGCGCATTTGCAGTGCTATGCAGCCGCTCACGACCATCTGAGGAGGGAGGTAGTTGCAGTCGCTGCAAGATTGAGAGACTTGCATTTCTTGTTGCTTGGTGCTTGGTGCTTGGTGGTGGTGCCTGGGGGTGGTGCTTTGGTGGTGGTGCTTGGTTTCGTGCCTTTAGGACACGACACCAAGCAACAAATCTTCAACATAGTCGGGGCAGACCTTAATCCCGAATGCAGTATGAAATAATGCCGCGTAGCGGTTGGCCGCTTCGATGTCCACTAACGCTGAGACGTATTCATCGAAGCTCACCCCAGAATTGCCTCCCGACTTTTGGTAAATGATTGCCTGAGCAGTCCTCGGCTCGCGCATTTGCAGTGCTATGCAGCCGCTCACGACCATCTGAGGAGGGAGGTTGGAGTCGCTGCAAGATTGAGAGGCTTTTACCTTTCTTGTTGCTTGGTGCTTGGTGCTGGTGCCTGGTTTCGTGCCTTTAGGGCTCGACAATTAGCAACAAATCTTCAAGATCGTCGGGGCAGATTTTTGTGCCAAATTGCGTATCAAATAACGCAGCATAGCGGTTGGCCGCTTCGATATCCACTAACGCCGAGACGTATCCATCGAAGCTCACCCCGGCATTGCCCCCCGACTTTTGGTAAATGATTACCTGAGCAGTCCTCGGCTCGCGCATTTGCAGTGATATGCAGCCGCTCACGACCATCTGAGGAGGGAGGTAGTTGGAGTCGCTGCAAGATTGAGAGGCTTTTACCTTTCTTGTTGCTTGGTGCTTGGTGCTGGTGCCTGGTTTCGTGCCTTTAGGACACGACACCAAGCAACAAATCTTCAAGATCGTCTAGGCAGACCTTAATCCCAAATGCAGTATGGAATAATGCCGCGTAGCGGTTGGCCGCTTCGATATCCACTAACGCCGAGACGTATCCATCGAAGCTCACCCCGGCATTGCCTCCCGACTTTTGGTAAATGATTGCCTGAGCAGTCCTCGGCTCGCGCATTTGCAGTGCTGTGCAGCCGCTCACGACCATCTGAGGAGTGAGGTTGGAGTCGCTGCAAGATTAAGAGGCTTTTACCTTTCTTGTTGCTTGGTGCTTGGTGGTGGTGCCTGGTTTCGTGCCTTTAGGGCTCGACAATTAGCAACAAACCTTCAAGATCGTCGGGGCAAATTTTTATGCCAAATTGTGTATCAAATAACGCAGTATAGCGGTTGGCCGCTTCGATGTCCACTAACGCCGAGACGTATCCATCGAAGCTCACCCCGGCATTGCCTCCCGACTTTTGGTAAATGATTACCTGAGCAGTCCTCGGCTCGCGCATTTGCAGTGATATGCAGCCGCTCACGACCATCTGAGGAGGGAGGTAGTTGGAGTCGCTGCAAGATTGAGAGGCTTTTACCTTTCTTGTTGCTTGGTGCTTGGTGCTGGTGCCTGGTTTCGTGCCTTTAGGGCTCGACAATTAGCAACAAATCTTCAAGATCGTCTGGGCAGATTTTTATGCCAAATTGCGTATCAAATAACGCAGCATAGCGGTTGGCCGCTTCGATATCCACTAACGCCGAGACGTATCCGTCGAAGCTCACCCCGGCATTGCCTCCCGACTTTTGGTAAATGATTACCTGAGCAGTCCTCGGCTCGCGCATTTGCAGTGATATGCAGCCGCTCACGACCATCTGAGGAGTGAGGTAGTTGGAGTCGCTGCAAGAATAAGAGGCTTTTACCTTTCTTGTTGCTTGGTGCTGGTGCCTGGTTTCGTGCCTTTAGGGCTCGACAATTAGCAACAAATCTTCAAGATCGTCTGGGCAGATTTTTATGCCAAATTGCGTATCAAATAACGCAGCATAGCGGTTGGCCGCTTCGATATCCACTAACGCCGAGACGTATCCATCGAAGCTCACCCCGGCATTGCCTCCCGACTTTTGGTAAATGATTACCTGAGCAGTCCTCGGCTCGCGCATTTGCAGTGATATGCAGCCGCTCACGACCATCTGAGGAGGGAGGTAGTTGGAGTCGCTGCAAGATTAAGAGGCTTTTACCTTTCTTGTTGCTTGGTGCTTGGTGCTGGTGCCTGGTTTCGTGCCTTTAGGGCTCGACAATTAGCAACAAATCTTCAAGATCGTCTGGGCAGATTTTTATGCCAAATTGCGTATCAAATAACGCAGCATAGCGGTTGGCCGCTTCGATGTCCACTAACGCTGAGACGTATTCATCGAAGCTCACCTCAGAATTGCCTCCCGACTTTTGGTAAATGATTGCCTGAGCAGTCCTCGGCTCGCGCATTTGCAGTGCTATGCAGCCGCTCACGACCATCTGAGGAGGGAGGTTGGAGTCGCTGCAAGATTAAGAGGCTTTTACCTTTCTTGTTGCTTGGTGCTTGGTGGTGGTGCCTGGTTTCGTGCCTTTAGGGCTCGACAATTAGCAACAAATCTTCAAGATCGTCGGGGCAGATTTTTATGCCAAATTGGGTATCAAATAACGCCGCATAGCAGTTGGCCGCTTCGATGTCCACTAACGCCGAGACGTATGCATCGAAGCTCACCCCAGCATTGCCTCCCGACTTTTGGTAAATCATTTCCTGAGCAGTCCTCGGCTCGCGCATTTGCAGTGCTATGCAGCCGCTCACGACCATCTGAGGAGGGAGGTAGTTGGAGTCGCTGCAAGATTAAGAGGCTTTTACCTTTCTTGTTGCTTGGTGGTGGTGCCTGGTGGTGGTGCTTTGGTGGTGGTGCTTGGTGTCGTGCCTTTAGGGCACAACACCAAGCAACAAATCTTCAAGATAGTCGGGTCAGACCTTAATCCCGAATGCAGTATGAAATAATGCCGCGTAGCGGTTGGCCGCTTCGATGTCCACTAACGCCGAGACGTATCCATCGAAGATCACCCCAGGATTGGCTCCAGACTTTTGGTAAATGATTGCCTGAGCAGTCCTCGGCTCGCGCATTTGCAGTGCTATGCAGCCGCTCACGACCATCTGAGGAGGGAGGTAGTTGGAGTCGCTGCAAGATTAAGAGGCTTTTACCTTTCTTTTTGCTTGGTGCTTGGTGGTGGTGCTTGGTTTCGTGCCTTTAGGGAACGACACCAAGCAACAAATCTTCAAGATTGTCGGGGCAGACCTTAATCCCAAATGCAGTATGGAATAATGCCGCGTAGCGGTTGGCCGCTTCGATGTCCACTAACGCCGAGACGTATTCATCGAAGCTCACCCCAGCATTGCCTCCCGACTTTTGGTAAGTGATTACCTGAGCAGTCCTCGGCACGCGCATTTGCAGTGCTATGCAGCCGCTCACGACCATCTGAGGAGGGAGGTAGTTGGAGTCGCGGCAAGATTAAGAGGCTTTTACCTTTCTTCCTTGGTGCTTGGTGGTGGTGCCTGGTGGTGGAGCTTGGTTTCGTGCCTTTAGGGCACGACACCAAGCAACAAGTCTTCAAGATCGTCGGGGCAGATTTTTATGCCAAATTGAGTATCAAATAACGCCGCATAGCGGTTGGCCGCTTCGATGTCCACTAATACCGAGACGTATGCATCGAAGCTCACTCCAGCATTGCCTCCCGACTTTTGGTAAATGATATCCTTAGCAGTCCTCGGCTCGCGCATTTGCAGTGCTATGCAGCCGCTCACGACCATCTGAGAAGGGAAGTAGTTGGAGTCGCTGCAAGATTGAGAGACTTTTACCTTTCTTGTTGCTTGGTGGTGGTGCCTGATGGTGGTGCTAGGTGTCGTGCCTTTAGGGCACGACACCAAGCAACAAGTCTTCAAGATCGTCGGGGCAGATTTTTATGCCAAATTGAGTATCAAATAACGCCGCATAGTGGTTGGCCGCTTCGATGTCCACTAATACCGAGACGTATGCATCGAAGCTCACTCCAGCATTGCCTCCCGACTTTTCGTAGATGATATTCTTAGCAGTCCTCGGCTCGCGCATTTGCAGTGCTATGCAGCCGCTCACGACCATCTGAGGAGGGAGGTAGTTGCAGTCGCTGCAAGATTGAGAGACTTGCATTTCTTGTTGCTTGGTGCTTGGTGCTTGGTGGTGGTGCCTGGGGGTGGTGCTTTGGTGGTGGTGCTTGGTTTCGTGCCTTTAGGACACGACACCAAGCAACAAATCTTCAACATAGTCGGGGCAGACCTTAATCCCGAATGCAGTATGAAATAATGCCGCGTAGCGGTTGGCCGCTTCGATGTCCACTAACGCTGAGACGTATTCATCGAAGCTCACCCCAGAATTGCCTCCCGACTTTTGGTAAATGATTGCCTGAGCAGTCCTCGGCTCGCGCATTTGCAGTGCTATGCAGCCGCTCACGACCATCTGAGGAGGGAGGTTGGAGTCGCTGCAAGATTGAGAGGCTTTTACCTTTCTTGTTGCTTGGTGCTTGGTGCTGGTGCCTGGTTTCGTGCCTTTAGGGCTCGACAATTAGCAACAAATCTTCAAGATCGTCGGGGCAGATTTTTGTGCCAAATTGCGTATCAAATAACGCAGCATAGCGGTTGGCCGCTTCGATATCCACTAACGCCGAGACGTATCCATCGAAGCTCACCCCGGCATTGCCCCCCGACTTTTGGTAAATGATTACCTGAGCAGTCCTCGGCTCGCGCATTTGCAGTGATATGCAGCCGCTCACGACCATCTGAGGAGGGAGGTAGTTGGAGTCGCTGCAAGATTGAGAGGCTTTTATCTTTCTTGTTGCTTGGTGCTTGGTGCTGGTGCCTGGTTTCGTGCCTTTAGGACACGACACCAAGCAACAAATCTTCAAGATCGTCTAGGCAGACCTTAATCCCAAATGCAGTATGGAATAATGCCGCGTAGCGGTTGGCCGCTTCGATATCCACTAACGCCGAGACGTATCCATCGAAGCTCACCCCGGCATTGCCTCCCGACTTTTGGTAAATGATTGCCTGAGCAGTCCTCGGCTCGCGCATTTGCAGTGCTGTGCAGCCGCTCACGACCATCTGAGGAGTGAGGTTGGAGTCGCTGCAAGATTAAGAGGCTTTTACCTTTCTTGTTGCTTGGTGCTTGGTGGTGGTGCCTGGTTTCGTGCCTTTAGGGCTCGACAATTAGCAACAAACCTTCAAGATCGTCGGGGCAAATTTTTATGCCAAATTGTGTATCAAATAACGCAGTATAGCGGTTGGCCGCTTCGATGTCCACTAACGCCGAGACGTATCCATCGAAGCTCACCCCGGCATTGCCTCCCGACTTTTGGTAAATGATTACCTGAGCAGTCCTCGGCTCGCGCATTTGCAGTGATATGCAGCCGCTCACGACCATCTGAGGAGGGAGGTAGTTGGAGTCGCTGCAAGATTGAGAGGCTTTTACCTTTCTTGTTGCTTGGTGCTTGGTGCTGGTGCCTGGTTTCGTGCCTTTAGGGCTCGACAATTAGCAACAAATCTTCAAGATCGTCTGGGCAGATTTTTATGCCAAATTGCGTATCAAATAACGCAGCATAGCGGTTGGCCGCTTCGATATCCACTAACGCCGAGACGTATCCGTCGAAGCTCACCCCGGCATTGCCTCCCGACTTTTGGTAAATGATTACCTGAGCAGTCCTCGGCTCGCGCATTTGCAGTGATATGCAGCCGCTCACGACCATCTGAGGAGTGAGGTAGTTGGAGTCGCTGCAAGAATAAGAGGCTTTTACCTTTCTTGTTGCTTGGTGCTGGTGCCTGGTTTCGTGCCTTTAGGGCTCGACAATTAGCAACAAATCTTCAAGATCGTCTGGGCAGATTTTTATGCCAAATTGCGTATCAAATAACGCAGCATAGCGGTTGGCCGCTTCGATATCCACTAACGCCGAGACGTATCCATCGAAGCTCACCCCGGCATTGCCTCCCGACTTTTGGTAAATGATTACCTGAGCAGTCCTCGGCTCGCGCATTTGCAGTGATATGCAGCCGCTCAC
The DNA here is from genome assembly GCF_038994185.2 of Dermacentor albipictus. Taxonomy (NCBI): domain Eukaryota; kingdom Metazoa; phylum Arthropoda; class Arachnida; order Ixodida; family Ixodidae; genus Dermacentor; species Dermacentor albipictus. Next base: position 25,473,209 of record NC_091830.1, on the reverse strand, counting down.
GACCATCTGAGGAGGGAGGTAGTTGGAGTCGCTGCAAGATTAAGAGGCTTTTACCTTTCTTGTTGCTTGGTGCTTGGTGCTGGTGCCTGGTTTCGTGCCTTTAGGGCTCGACAATTAGCAACAAATCTTCAAGATCGTCTGGGCAGATTTTTATGCCAAATTGCGTATCAAATAACGCAGCATAGCGGTTGGCCGCTTCGATGTCCACTAACGCTGAGACGTATTCATCGAAGCTCACCTCAGAATTGCCTCCCGACTTTTGGTAAATGATTGCCTGAGCAGTCCTCGGCTCGCGCATTTGCAGTGCTATGCAGCCGCTCACGACCATCTGAGGAGGGAGGTTGGAGTCGCTGCAAGATTAAGAGGCTTTTACCTTTCTTGTTGCTTGGTGCTTGGTGGTGGTGCCTGGTTTCGTGCCTTTAGGGCTCGACAATTAGCAACAAATCTTCAAGATCGTCGGGGCAGATTTTTATGCCAAATTGGGTATCAAATAACGCCGCATAGCAGTTGGCCGCTTCGATGTCCACTAACGCCGAGACGTATGCATCGAAGCTCACCCCAGCATTGCCTCCCGACTTTTGGTAAATCATTTCCTGAGCAGTCCTCGGCTCGCGCATTTGCAGTGCTATGCAGCCGCTCACGACCATCTGAGGAGGGAGGTAGTTGGAGTCGCTGCAAGATTAAGAGGCTTTTACCTTTCTTGTTGCTTGGTGGTGGTGCCTGGTGGTGGTGCTTTGGTGGTGGTGCTTGGTGTCGTGCCTTTAGGGCACAACACCAAGCAACAAATCTTCAAGATAGTCGGGTCAGACCTTAATCCCGAATGCAGTATGAAATAATGCCGCGTAGCGGTTGGCCGCTTCGATGTCCACTAACGCCGAGACGTATCCATCGAAGATCACCCCAGGATTGGCTCCAGACTTTTGGTAAATGATTGCCTGAGCAGTCCTCGGCTCGCGCATTTGCAGTGCTATGCAGCCGCTCACGACCATCTGAGGAGGGAGGTAGTTGGAGTTGCTGCAAGATTAAGAGGCTTTTACCTTTCTTCTTGCTTGGTGCTTGGTGCTGGTGCCTGGTTTCGTGCCTTTAGGGCACGACACCAAGCAACAAATCTTCAAGATTGTCGGGGCAGACCTTAATCCCGAATGCAGTATGAAATAATGCCGCGTAGCGGTTGGCCGCTTCGATGTCCACTAACGCCGAGACGTATCCATCGAAGCTCACCCCAGCATTGGCTCCCGACTTTTGGTAAATTATTGCCTGAGCAGTCCTCGGCTCGCGCATTTGCAGTGCTATGCAGCCGCTCACGACCATCTGAGGAGGGAGGTTGGAGTCGCTGCAAGATTAAGAGGCTTTTACCTTTCTTGTTTCTTGGTGCTTGGTGGTGGTGCCTGGTGGTGGTGCTTCGTTTCGTGCCTTTAGGGCACAACACCAAGCAACAAGTCTTCAAGATCGTCGGGGCAGATTTTTATGCCAAATTGAGTATCAAATAACGCCGCATAGCAGTTGGCCGCTTCGATGTCCACTAATACCGAGACGTATGCATCGAAGCTCACTCCAGCATTGCCTCCCGACTTTTCGTAGATGATATTCTTAGCAGTCCTCGGCTCGCGCATTTGCAGTGCTATGCAGCTGCTCACGACCATCTGAGGAGGGAGGTAGTTGGAGTCGCTGCAAGATTGGGAGACTTACATTTCTTGTTGCTTGGTGCTTGGTGCTTGGTGGTGGTGCCTGGGGGTGGTGCTTTGGTGGTGGTGCTTGGTTTCGTGCCTTTAGGACACGACACCAAGCAACAAATCTTCAAGATCGTTGGGGCAGATCTTAATCCCAAATGCGGTATGGAATAATGCCACGTAGCGGTTGGCCGCTTCGATGTCCACTAATGCCGAGACGTATCCATCGAAGCTCACCCCGGCATTGCCTCCCGACTTTTGGTAAATGATTATCTGAGCAGTCCTCGGCTCGCGCATTTGCAGTGCTATGCAGCCGCTCACGACCATCTGAGGAGGGAGGTTGGAGTCGCTGCAAGATTAAGAGGCTTTTACCTTTCTTGTTGCTTGGTGCTTGGTGGTGGTGCCTGGTTTCGTGCCTTTAGGGCTCGACAATTAGCAACAAATCTTCAAGATCGTCGGGGCAGATTTTTATGCCAAATTGCGTATCAAATAACGCAGCATAGCGGTTGGCCGCTTCGATGTCCACTAATGCCGAGACGTATTCATCGAAGCTCACCCCAGCATTGCCTCCCGACTTTTGGTAAATGATTGCCTGAGCAGTCCTCGGCTCGCGCATTTGCAGTGCTATGCAGCCGCTCATGACCATCTGAGGAGGGAGGTTGGAGTCGCTGCAAGATTAAGAGGCTTTTACCTTTCTTGTTGCTTGGTGCTTGGTGCTGGTGCCTGGTTTCGTGCCTTTAGGGCACGACACCAAGCAACAAATCTGCAAGATTGTCGGGGCAGACCTTAATCCCAAATGCAGTATGGAATAATGCCGCGTAGCGGTTGGCCGCTTCGATATCCACTAATGCCGAGACGTATCCATCGAAGCTCACCCCGGCATTGCCTCCCGACTTTTGGTAAATGATTACCTGAGCAGTCCTCGGCTCGCGCATTTGCAGTGCTATGCAGCCGCTCACGACCTTCTGAGGAGGGAGGTAGTTGGACTCGCTGCAAGATTAGGAGGCTTTTACCTTTCTTCTTGCTTGGTGCTTGGTGGTGGTGCCTGGTGGTGGTGCTTGGTTTCGTGCCTTTAGGGCACGACACCAAGCAACAAGTCTTCAAGATCGTCGGGGCAGATTTTTATGCCAAATTGAGTATCAAATAACGCCGCATAGCAGTTGGCCGCTTCGATGTCCACTAATACCGAGACGTATTCATCGAAGCTCACCCCAGCATTGCCTCCCGACTTTTGGTAAATGATTGCCTGAGCAGTCCTCGGCTCGCGCATTTGCAGTGCTATGCAGCCGCTCACGACCATCTGAGGAGGGAGGTAGTTGGAGTCGCTGCAAGATTAAGAGGCTTTTACCTTTCTTGTTGCTTGGTGCTTGGTGCTGGTGCCTCGTTTCGTGCCTTTAGGGCTCGACAATTAGCAACAAATCTTCAAGATTGTCGGGGCAGATTTTTATGCCAAATTGCGTATCGAATAACGCAGCATAGCGGTTGGCCGCTTCGATGTCCACTAATGCCGAGACGTATGCATCGAAGCTCACCCCGGCATTGCCTCCCGACTTTTGGTAAATGATTGCCTGAGCAGTCCTCGGCTCGCGCATTTGCAGTGCTATGCAGCCACTCACGACCATCTGAGGAGGGAGGTTGGAGTCGCTGCAAGATTAAGAGGCTTTTACCTTTCTTGTTGCTTGGTGCTTGGTGCTGGTGCCTGGTTTCGTGCCTTTAGGGCACGACACCAAGCAACAAATCTGCAAGATTGTCGGGGCAGACCTTAATCCCAAATGCAGTATGGAATAATGCCGCGTAGCGGTTGGCCGCTTCGATATCCACTAATGCCGAGACGTATCCATCGAAGCTCACCCCGGCATTGCCTCCCGACTTTTGGTAAATGATTACCTGAGCAGTCCTCGGCTCGCGCATTTGCAGTGCTATGCAGCCGCTCACGACCATCTGAGGAGGGAGGTAGTTGGACTCGCTGCAAGATTAGGAGGCTTTTACCTTTCTTCTTGCTTGGTGCTTGGTGGTGGTGCCTGGTGGTGGTGCTTGGTTTCGTGCCTTTAGGGCACGACACCAAGCAACAAGTCTTCAAGATCGTCGGGGCAGATTTTTATGCCAAATTGAGTATCAAATAACGCCGCATAGCAGTTGGCCGCTTCGATGTCCACTAATACCGAGTCGTATTCATCGAAGCTCACCCCAGCATTGCCTCCCGACTTTTGGTAAATGATTGCCTGAGCAGTCCTCGGCTCGCGCATTTGCAGTGCTATGCAGCCGCTCACGACCATCTGAGGAGGGAGGTAGTTGGAGTCGCTGCAAGATTAAGAGGCTTTTACCTTTCTTGTTGCTTGGTGCTTGGTGCTGGTGCCTCGTTTCGTGCCTTTAGGGCTCGACAATTAGCAACAAATCTTCAAGATTGTCGGGGCAGATTTTTATGCCAAATTGCGTATCGAATAACGCAGCATAGCGGTTGGCCGCTTCGATGTCCACTAATGCCGAGACGTATGCATCGAAGCTCACCCCGGCATTGCCTCCCGACTTTTGGTAAATGATTGCCTGAGCAGTCCTCGGCTCGCGCATTTGCAGTGCTATGCAGCCACTCACGACCATCTGAGGAGGGAGGTAGTTGGAGTCGCTGCAAGATTAAGAGGCTTTTACCTTTCTTCTTGCTTGGTGCTTGGTGGTGGTGCCTGGTGGTGGAGCTTTGGTGGTTGTGCTTAGTGTCGTGCCTTTAGGGCACGACACCAAGCAACAAATCTTCAAGATCGTCGGGGCAGATTTTTATGCCAAATTGGGTATCAAATAACGCCGCATAGCGGTTGGCCGCTTCGATGTCCACTAACGCCGAGACGTATGCATCGAAGCTCACCCCAGCATTGCCTCCCGACTTTTGGTAAATCATTTCCTGAGCAGTCCTCGGCTCGCGCATTTGCAGTGCTATGCAGCCGCTCACGACCATCTGAGGAGGGAGGTAGTTGGAGTCGCTGCAAGATTAAGAGGCTTTTACCTTTCTTGTTGCTTGGTGGTGGTGCCTGGTGGTGGAGCTTTGGTGGTTGTGCTTAGTGTCGTGCCTTTAGGGCACAACACCAAGCAACAAGTCTTCAAGATCGTCGGGGCAGATTTTTATGCCAAATTGAGTATCAAATAACGCCGCATAGCAGTTGGCCGCTTCGATGTCCACTAATACCGAGACGTATGCATCGAAGCTCACTCCAGCATTGCCTCCCGACTTTTCGTAGATGATATTCTTAGCAGTCCTCGGCTCGCGCATTTGCAGTGCTATGCAGCTGCTCACGACCATCTGAGGAGGGAGGTAGTTGGAGTCGCTGCAAGATTAAGAGGCTTTTACCTTTCTTCTTGCTTGGTGCTTGGTGCTGGTGCCTGGTTTCGTGCCTTTAGGGCACGACACCAAGCAACAAATCTTCAAGATTGTCGGGGCAGACCTTAATCCCGAATGCAGTATGAAATAATGCCGCGTAGCGGTTGGCCGCTTCGATGTCCACTAACGCCGAGACGTATCCATCGAAGCTCACCCCAGCATTGGCTCCCGACTTTTGGTAAATTATTGCCTGAGCAGTCCTCGGCTCGCGCATTTGCAGTGCTATGCAGCCGCTCACGACCATCTGAGGAGGGAGGTTGGAGTCGCTGCAAGATTAAGAGGCTTTTACCTTTCTTGTTTCTTGGTGCTTGGTGGTGGTGCCTGGTGGTGGTGCTTCGTTTCGTGCCTTTAGGGCACAACACCAAGCAACAAGTCTTCAAGATCGTCGGGGCAGATTTTTATGCCAAATTGAGTATCAAATAACGCCGCATAGCAGTTGGCCGCTTCGATGTCCACTAATACCGAGACGTATGCATCGAAGCTCACTCCAGCATTGCCTCCCGACTTTTCGTAGATGATATTCTTAGCAGTCCTCGGCTCGCGCATTTGCAGTGCTATGCAGCTGCTCACGACCATCTGAGGAGGGAGGTAGTTGGAGTCGCTGCAAGATTGGGAGACTTACATTTCTTGTTGCTTGGTGCTTGGTGCTTGGTGGTGGTGCCTGGGGGTGGTGCTTTGGTGGTGGTGCTTGGTTTCGTGCCTTTAGGACACGACACCAAGCAACAAATCTTCAAGATCGTTGGGGCAGATCTTAATCCCAAATGCGGTATGGAATAATGCCACGTAGCGGTTGGCCGCTTCGATGTCCACTAATGCCGAGACGTATCCATCGAAGCTCACCCCGGCATTGCCTCCCGACTTTTGGTAAATGATTATCTGAGCAGTCCTCGGCTCGCGCATTTGCAGTGCTATGCAGCCGCTCACGACCATCTGAGGAGGGAGGTTGGAGTCGCTGCAAGATTAAGAGGCTTTTACCTTTCTTGTTGCTTGGTGCTTGGTGGTGGTGCCTGGTTTCGTGCCTTTAGGGCTCGACAATTAGCAACAAATCTTCAAGATCGTCGGGGCAGATTTTTATGCCAAATTGCGTATCAAATAACGCAGCATAGCGGTTGGCCGCTTCGATGTCCACTAATGCCGAGACGTATTCATCGAAGCTCACCCCAGCATTGCCTCCCGACTTTTGGTAAATGATTGCCTGAGCAGTCCTCGGCTCGCGCATTTGCAGTGCTATGCAGCCGCTCATGACCATCTGAGGAGGGAGGTTGGAGTCGCTGCAAGATTAAGAGGCTTTTACCTTTCTTGTTGCTTGGTGCTTGGTGCTGGTGCCTGGTTTCGTGCCTTTAGGGCACGACACCAAGCAACAAATCTGCAAGATTGTCGGGGCAGACCTTAATCCCAAATGCAGTATGGAATAATGCCGCGTAGCGGTTGGCCGCTTCGATATCCACTAATGCCGAGACGTATCCATCGAAGCTCACCCCGGCATTGCCTCCCGACTTTTGGTAAATGATTACCTGAGCAGTCCTCGGCTCGCGCATTTGCAGTGCTATGCAGCCGCTCACGACCTTCTGAGGAGGGAGGTAGTTGGACTCGCTGCAAGATTAGGAGGCTTTTACCTTTCTTCTTGCTTGGTGCTTGGTGGTGGTGCCTGGTGGTGGTGCTTGGTTTCGTGCCTTTAGGGCACGACACCAAGCAACAAGTCTTCAAGATCGTCGGGGCAGATTTTTATGCCAAATTGAGTATCAAATAACGCCGCATAGCAGTTGGCCGCTTCGATGTCCACTAATACCGAGACGTATTCATCGAAGCTCACCCCAGCATTGCCTCCCGACTTTTGGTAAATGATTGCCTGAGCAGTCCTCGGCTCGCGCATTTGCAGTGCTATGCAGCCGCTCACGACCATCTGAGGAGGGAGGTAGTTGGAGTCGCTGCAAGATTAAGAGGCTTTTACCTTTCTTGTTGCTTGGTGCTTGGTGCTGGTGCCTCGTTTCGTGCCTTTAGGGCTCGACAATTAGCAACAAATCTTCAAGATTGTCGGGGCAGATTTTTATGCCAAATTGCGTATCGAATAACGCAGCATAGCGGTTGGCCGCTTCGATGTCCACTAATGCCGAGACGTATGCATCGAAGCTCACCCCGGCATTGCCTCCCGACTTTTGGTAAATGATTGCCTGAGCAGTCCTCGGCTCGCGCATTTGCAGTGCTATGCAGCCACTCACGACCATCTGAGGAGGGAGGTAGTTGGAGTCGCTGCAAGATTAAGAGGCTTTTACCTTTCTTCTTGCTTGGTGCTTGGTGGTGGTGCCTGGTGGTGGAGCTTTGGTGGTTGTGCTTAGTGTCGTGCCTTTAGCGCACGACACCAAGCAACAAATCTTCAAGATCGTCGGGGCAGATTTTTATGCCAAATTGGGTATCAAATAACGCCGCATAGCGGTTGGCCGCTTCGATGTCCACTAACGCCGAGACGTATGCATCGAAGCTCACCCCAGCATTGCCTCCCGACTTTTGGTAAATCATTTCCTGAGCAGTCCTCGGCTCGCGCATTTGCAGTGCTATGCAGCCGCTCACGACCATCTGAGGAGGGAGGTAGTTGGAGTCGCTGCAAGATTAAGAGGCTTTTACCTTTCTTGTTGCTTGGTGGTGGTGCCTGGTGGTGGAGCTTTGGTGGTTGTGCTTAGTGTCGTGCCTTTAGGGCACAACACCAAGCAACAAGTCTTCAAGATCGTCGGGGCAGATTTTTATGCCAAATTGAGTATCAAATAACGCCGCATAGCAGTTGGCCGCTTCGATGTCCACTAATACCGAGACGTATGCATCGAAGCTCACTCCAGCATTGCCTCCCGACTTTTCGTAGATGATATTCTTAGCAGTCCTCGGCTCGCGCATTTGCAGTGCTATGCAGCTGCTCACGACCATCTGAGGAGGGAGGTAGTTGGAGTCGCTGCAAGATTGAGAGACTTACATTTCTTGTTGCTTGGTGCTTGGTGCTTGGTGGTGGTGCCTGGGGGTGGTGCTTTGGTGGTGGTGCTTGGTTTCGTGCCTTTAGGACACAACACCAAGCAACAAAGCTTCAAGATCGTTGGGGCAGATCTTAATCCCAAATGCGGTATGGAATAATGCCACGTAGCGGTTGGCCGCTTCGATGTCCACTAATGCCGAGACGTATCCATTGAAGCTCACCCCGGCATTGCCTCCCGACTTTTGGTAAATGATTACCTGAGCAGTCCTCGGCTCGCGCATTTGCAGTGCTATGCAGCCGCTCACGACCATCTGAGGAGGGAGGTAGTTGGAGTCGCTGCAAGATTAGGAGGCTTTTACCTTTCTTGTTGCTTGGTGCTTGGTAGTGGTGCCTGGTGGTGGTGCTTGGTGTCGTGCCTTAGGGCACGACACCAAGCAACAAATCTTCGAGATCGTCGGGGCAGATTTTTATGCCAAATTGTGTATCAAATAACGCAGCATAGCGGTTGGCCGCTTCGATGTCCACTAATGCCGAGACGTATGCATCGAAGCTCACCCCAGCATTGCCTCCCGACTTTTGTTAAATGATTGCCTGAGCAGTCCTTCTCGGCTCGCGCATTTGCAGTGCTATGCAGCCGCTCACGACCATCTGAGGAGGGAGGTTGGAGTCGCTGCAAGATTAAGAGGCTTTTACCTTTCTTGTTGCTTGGTGCTTGGTGCTGGTGCCTGGTTTCGTGCCTTTAGGGCTCGACAATTAGCAACAAATCTTCAAGATCGTCGGGGCAGATTTTTGTGCCAAATGGAGTATCGAATAATGCCGCATAGCGGTTGGCCGCTTCGATGTCCACTAACGCCGAGACGTATGCATCGAAGCTCACCCCGGCATTGCCTCCCGACTTTTGGTAAATGATTACCTGAGCAGTCCTCGGCACGCGCATTTGCAGTGCAATGCAGCCGCTCACAACCATCTGAGGAGGGAGGTAGTTGGAGTCGCTGCAAGATTAAGAGGCTTTTACCTTTCTTTTTGCTTGGTGCTTGGTGGTGGTGCTTGGTTTCGTGCCTTTAGGGCACGACACCAAGCAACAAATCTTCAAGATTGTCGGGGCAGACCTTAATCCCAAATGCAGTATGGAATAATGCCGCGTAGCGGTTGGCCGCTTCGATATCCACTAATGCCGAGACATATCCATCGAAGCTCACCCCGGCATTGCCTCCCGACTTTTGGTAAATGATTACCTGAGCAGTCCTCGGCTCGCGCATTTGCAGTGCTATGCAGCCGCTCACGACCATCTGAGGAGGGAGGTAGTTGGACTCGCTGCAAGATTAGGAGGCTTTTACCTTTCTTCTTGCTTGGTGCTTGGTGGTGGTGCCTGGTGGTGGTGCTTGGTTTCGTGCCTTTAGGGCACGACACCAAGCAACAAGTCTTCAAGATCGTCGGGGCAGATTTTTATGCCAAATTGAGTATCAAACAACGCCGCATAGCAGTTGGCCGCTTCGATGTCCACTAATACCGAGACGTATGCATCGAAGCTCACTCCAGCATTGCCTCCCGACTTTTGGTAAATGATATCCTTAGCAGTCCTCGGCTCGCGCATTTGCAGTGCTATGCAGCCGCTCACGACCATCTGAGAAGGGAGGTAGTTGGAGTCGCTGCAAGATTGAGAGACTTTTACATTTCTTGTTGCTTGGTGGTGGTGCCTGATGGTGGTGCTAGGTGTCGTGCCTTTAGGGCACGACACCAAGCAACAAATCTTCAAGATCGTCGGGGCAGATTTTTATCCCAAATGGAGTATTGAATAATGCTGCGTAGCGGTTGGCCGCTTCGATGTCCACTAACGCCGAGACGTATTCATCGAAGCTCACCCCAGCATTGCCTCCCGACTTTTGGTAAATCATTTCCTGAGCAGTCCTCGGCTCGCGCATTTGCAGTGCTATGCAGCCGCTCACGACCATCTGAGGAGGGAGGTAGTTGGAGTCGCTGCAAGATTAAGAGGCTTTTACCTTTCCGATTGCTTGGTGCTTGGTGTCGTGCCTTTAGGGCACGACACCAAGCAACAAATCTTCAAGATCGTCGGGGCAGATTTTTATCCCAAATGGAGTATCGAATAAGGCAGCGTAGCGGTTGGCCGCTTCAATGTCCGCTAATGCGGACACATATCCATCGAAGGTTACCCCAGCAAGGCCTCCAGACTTATGGTACATAATTTCTTGAGCGGTCCTCCTCGGTTCCCGCAACTGCAGCGTGATGCATCCGTTAACAACCATCGGAGCAGGCAGGTAGTTGGAGTCGCTGCAAGCTTAAGAGAGTTATGAAGAACAAGACCCCTTGTTTACTCGGGCTAGTCGCCACATGTTCCAGAATTTAGACACATTTCACCAATGCTAAACACACTTGAGATAAGGGCCAAGAGTGAACGGGACACGATATACAACTTCAAGAGATTTTTTGCATTGTAGAACACGAAGAATTTATGGGATGTATAGAATGTAGAAACAAAGAAGCATCGTCTATTCATCTTTTCATACAGATGAGCAACTGAAATACGTCACATTATTCTCCAGAAAGGAATTTTCTTTTAGGGAGCCAGCGGCAGGGTGTTCACACATGTAGATTGCATTTCTTCTGAAAACTCTTCTAATATTTATCAGCATGTCTTTATATGAGCGCGAGTGTCATGAAATAGTGGGGTGCAAGAGCACATAAGGCAATAATTGTTCAGTGTTCCCATGGGAAATCATTCAGTCACCAAGCCACTTGGCAGATATAGCACTGCGAACTGCCCACAAGTGCTTCTGTTGCAGTTTTACAAGTCTGTGCTGCACCCTGAGTTTAGATCAAACAGGGCATAACATTTATAGTATTTTGGTCATTGCAGAGATCATTAACTTGCTCTCAGGCAATGACTCTCAGTGGCCATCACATTGCATTGAATAAAAACAAAAAAACACCATTTAGCATAAGAGTACTACTGGAATCGTGCACTTTTTCCAAAGAAGCACTGTTATTATTCTTCGTTTTTGTTCATAGTCGTATCATTTATGTTATTGCTTCCTGGCGTAACACTTTCACTGGCATCTTTCCTGTATTCAGCACAACATCAGGCCATTCGCATTATAGGCCGAAGCCATTTTTCCTCTAATGCCTCGAAAATTACGTGCTAATCGGATTCTAGAACTGGTTACTAAAAAAGTTCCATATGACTTCATATGTTTTGAACTCCTTGTTAATCCTAATAATGCAACGTTTGCATCAAGGTAATTGTGTTACCTTTATGTCACACTAATTACAGAAAAATGACATCCTCTTTTGCTGCACTTCACATTCAGAATGTTACATCATCCTCTACTCTATGTTCATTTCAGGATGAACTAAAGAATTACTGGCTCTCTGATTAACCTCATTTTAATGCAATTTTGCTCAGGTGGTTAGTGTACCTTTTTTCTTTGCATTGCTTTTTCTCACTAGATTTTCATTATTTACTTCTATTTTCATCTTTTCTGCTTTTATTACTGTAAGAATTCATCAAGGGTTCCGCTGCTTTATTCATTGTGACGAAATATATGAACGAATAATAAACTGAGCGCCCTGACATCATTTGGAAATGGCAGCTTGGAGAGTAAGCATTTTACGCCAGATGCCCACGTGAGCATCCCCACTGCATGCATCGCATGATTTGCTGGTCAGCTGAACATGCCGCAATGTCTTCTTGAAAGAACTGAGTTTATGTCTACAACGGTGCACATTAAGACTTCAGAGTAGTGCCTCTGAATTTAATTTTGGCGCTTAAATTCTGCCCTCAAACAATTCCCCTTAAAATACGGCATTGAGAATGCTGGGTGATGGGACACTGGCTACTCCAAGCATGTCTACAGTCAGGTTGATCACATTAATTTCCATCAATTTCACTTGAAGCAAGGCCCATCGTGTTGAAAGCTGTTTCATCTGAAGTAATAAAAAAAGAAAACATATTGCACGAAACTGCGGGAAGAAACACAATGTGTGTGTAATTAAACATTGTATTTTTTCTTAGGTGCCACCACTCTCAGTTCCCATGTCAAAAAAATATTTTGCTGCGTAAATGGTTAACCTAAGCCCCTCTAATGAATTTAAATTGTGTTTTGCTTTCGTATGTATTAGATGCATATGCACGGGATGCATACATATGATAGAACGAGATGCATATATTTATCTACGAAAATATGTATTTTATGTATACGATATTATGGTGCCAGGCTAGAGCACACTGGCCCAGTATGACCATTCTGCCTTCCGTCAAATAAACACTTTGCCACTGCTCTCAACCATGTTTAATAGGCATATCATGGCGACTTCTTCCACATAACTGTCGAAAATGAAAGATGCCCCTTGACCCTTTGTAGTTGCGTGTCGTGCCCTTCCAGACATGCAAAAATATTCTTTCTTGGCAGATGTTCAAATAGTAATGCTTGGCATGCTTGTACATACTTGCCCTATATTTTGTAACACTCATCGGCAACTTTTCAACTACTGCATTTTGCTGCCTCTGTGTATAAGCATAGCACTTTTTAGTGCCAAATTTGAAGCAGTCAACACATGCTTTTTGCGCTGCAGGGCATCCGACACTGGTAGCAATTATCTCTCTATGTACATCTTATAGAAAGAAAACTTGCATTAGTTCAGTAAATCTGAAGAGAGCTTTAATGTCGATGATGAATATACTTTGCACTTGGAGGACAAGCAAACATCCTTGGATGCATAAGGAATTACGAAAGATTTGTGCAAGAAAATGACTTCTTGAATGTTCACACAAATACTCTTTCTGCAGGGTGTACAACATGCACATATAGTTTTGACCAGAATGCCAAAACAGCGGGCAATATTGTTTCTGAAAAGGGCTAATCCTTATCTGGCCCTTGGCACCAGGGCAAATCTAGAATGTAGCGATTGGAGCAAGATGTTTGGAGAGCCGCAAAGGAGAGAAAGAGACGCATCGGATACAATTGTTCTAACCGTGTCAGGTTTTGATGAAAAAAGAAGGAAAAGAAGAGAAATTATCTGTCTCCGTGAAACTTACGCTTGTTTCTGCCACATGTCCACAGTACGAAATATGTACAGAGACTGTTTATAAGTCAGCCCAAACTGGCTGGCCATGATGCCATCGTAAACAGACACCAATTTTTGCAATGTTCTTAAAGAAATTCTGCACCATGCGCTCTCGTGCATGAATGCTGCAAACTCTTGCAGATTTATCAATGGAGCCCTTCCACCACTTCTCAAAAATCTTTCCGCCAGGACTTCTTCGGCTTCTTCGTCTGCAAAATGATTTAAGGCCACAAATTAGACACCACTCTTTGAGCAAACCGGGCAGCGCTGCATGTCTGAATCAGCAGAACATGTCTACGCAAATAACTTGAATATCCGGATCGCTCCAAATAATAATATTGGTAAATATTAGTAGTCATTGCCTCCATGCCCGTTCTGCGGCATGGCAGAACCAAGACATGGCTGCTTTTTCTATGTTTTTTACTGTAGCCTCCTCCTGGTTCTGCTTCATATTTTCTATCAGGCAGGCTGCATAAGAAAACAATCATCAAGCGTGCGAGGAAAATGAGCTGCGACAGTGCAGACAGCGAAAGTGATAATATTGTAGCAGAAGACTTACTGCACAGTAGCTCACAAACATTCAGGTCACAAAACTTCATTTTGCCTTTTGCAACAACCAACTGAACTGTTTTGCGATATCCCACAGCATCATGCTCTTTAAAATGCATGCAGTCTTGTGGTTTATGGTGTCACCACCTTGGACAACCATGTCTTTTCTGGCACAAAATGAAATCGGCAATAATCAGTAAATCATTCGCGTGTTATACGTATATCGCTCTGAGAAAAAAAAAGCGCTGCACCTCATCTTGTGGAAAACAGTAAGAAAATGAAGGCAAACAGCTTCACTACTATTCGAAGCTTTGCTTCCTTGTCAAACCCGAGTTCAGCAAATGGCAGCTGATCAGGAAGGTTTTGGCTCTCTGGGCATGCTTCTTCAGCATTAGTCTTAAGTTCTGCCAAGAGCTGTGTGTGCGTCTGTTGCACAACCTTAAGGGTATTAAGGGTGGACAATACCCTCTCCATTACCCTCTCCATATTTTCCCATCAAGATCAGTTATGTCAACATATCTGAGATGCTCATACAAAACTGCTGAAATTGAGCAGTGCCTCATAATCCCCTTTGCTAGTTATGTTCAAGCCCACCATGCTCCGTCTTTTAGCATTCCATGCATATTTAAAAAGTAAAGAAGCATGCTGGCAAGGAACCGCTCATTACTAACAGCGTAATGTTGAACAGTAGTGCCACAGGACACTAAACAAGCCCGGGTGGCATTTAATCCTATGCCTCTTATCTGTGTGCTGTGTCACACTGCTCAAAATTCTGGTGTGTGACGAGATGTTCCAACCATGCCATTTAAAGCAAACATGAGAGGACAAACGTCGACACCATACCAAGCAGTTGCTGATCCGTTCATAATCTTGAGGAAGTGGTAGATGGGCCTGAAATTGAGTGACACCATGCATTAATTACTCATTGCAAGCTCCAGAAAGAAATAACTCTGGCAGCATGCAAGGTGACTGCCCTGGAAAGTACGAATGCATATTTTAACAAGTCCAATAAAAGAGCCATTGTGAAAGAAAAATTGGTATTCACCAGCATGAAGTCTCGATGGCACACTTTCGGTTTCGGATCCATCAGCTCTTTTGAACGGAGGCCTAGGACTCGCAGATGCACCTGAAATTTCGGCAAAAATGGCCGCATGTATTCATACGCTCAACACACAATCACACACAAAAAAAGGAATGAGCAGCACTAACATATCACGACTGAGCTGTTGCGTCCATCTATGTGGGGAATGAGTCAAATTCGCTTCGTGATGTTGTGATAGGAAACATATACGCAAGTTTTCGCTTCTTGCTTTATCAAGAGCAATATCGTGCTTATAGTGAAGACAATCATTAACATAGGGGAAGTCATGTTTACTTTCTTGCAGCAATAATGCTTCATATTGAGAGCACATTAGAAACTAAATTAACATCTACTTGGCATGCTTTGCCCTGTCAAAGTATTTTTTTTTACATTTTTAAGTTGAAGTGAAAAAGATGTACAATACCTCCAGAGTGTGTTTTTTTTTTTGGTGTTGTCAAGGCATCTTGAATGATGCGTGGGTAGCAGGGTCATAGCCACCTGAAATAGTAATTTTAATACAATGCTTTTAACCTGTCCACACATACAGCTTTGTGCTGGGACGTGTGCTTGCAAGTGCTTATACTACGCTAAGCTTTGGTTAAGATGGTAGACTCCCAGTTTATAGCACAACGTAGCTGCCCAAGAACGAACAGTTGATGTGCTTAACGTTTCTGAACTCATTGCTCAATCTCTGCCTTGAGGCAGCTTTTGGGAAGTGTGAATATTCGTATTTCATGTGTGTGCACTTGTACACAAACAAATTAAGAATGCTTCTTTCATACCAATGTTTGTCACCATTTGAGGCGCTGTTGGCGGCCTAGGAAGTGCGTAGTTTGGGTCATCACCGAGCTGTCAGTCGTGTCTTGTTCACTGCTGTAGTCAAAAGCCAAGGCACTTTGTATTTTTTTTTCTTTTTCCACATCTCAATTCCTCTTCACAGCTCATGTCTGAAGGATATTGCAGGAAGTTCTTGACTTGTTCTTGCAGGAAGTCTTGACTTGTTTTTGGGATGAAGGCTTCGAGGTATACATTGCTTTTACACTGAGGCACCCCAACCTTCATTTGATAATCAATGCGGAGTGACAAATGGCTCCGTGGTGAAAAAAGTGTAATGTATTAGTGTAGCATGTTATTAGTGTATTAGTGTATTATTATTAGTGTACCATATATTATGAAACAGGCATAAGCGGGAAATTCGACGTCTAGTAGAAAGGAGAGGTAGTTCAAGTTTTTGCTTCATGCGAGAAACCCTGGCTAAGCAATAGTAGTTAGGATAAACCTAACAGCGGTTCTGAACCGATTCTATGGACTGTGTGAACGAGCTAGTCTACGGGTCCCATATCGATGAAGCGTGCTCGAGTTTTGAACGCACGAGCTAGTGTACGGGTCCCGTATCGATGAAGTTGTAAGGAAGAAGAAGTGCGCCGTGCCGAGCTCCACAGCCGGATCGCCAGCGTTACTGAAGTGGGGCTCGGGCGAAACGCTGTTCCTGGTTTTGTACTGGCTAAGCCTACGCTGTTGCGTCTTGTCCGCATCATTCGTGTCGTCCACGTACAGCCGTGTCGGACTTCTTTGCCATAATTGGTGGAGGTTTGCTGGGTCTCCTGCAATCCTGGAATTGCGCAGCCGGACTCTCCCTGCCATCATGACCACCGAAAGCGCCATGAGCTTACCACCACCTGCTCCCCAGTCTACCGTATGCCCCGGCACGTTCCGCCAGCGGGACCCTCCTATATTTAGCGGCACTGACGACCACGACGTTGATGACTGGCTCTCATCATACGAACGCGTCAGTCGGAATAACAAATGGGATGACATCACGAAATTGACCACCGTCCCTTTCTACCTCACCGGGATTGCCCACTTGTGGTTTCGGAACCACGAAAGCGAAGTTCCAAGCTAGACGGTGTTCAAGACAAAGTTCAGCGAGGTCTTCGGCCGCCCTGCTGTGCAAAAGCTTCGTGCCGAACAACGTCTGCAGGCGTGCTCTCAGCAGCCTGGTGAGAACTTTACCAGCTACATCAAAGATGTCATCGATCTCTGTAAACGTGTCAATGCATCCATGACTGAGGGCAATAAAATCAAGCATATCATGAAGGGTATCGACGAAGACGCGTTTCAGATGCTCATTTCAAAGAGCCCCTCTACTGTTGCACAAGTTATTGAACTGTGCCAAAGCTATGACTAGCTCCACCGTCAATGCGTCCTCACCCGCCGTCCTGTTCTCCATCAGGAATCGTTGTCCGGCTTGACCTCTCCTTTTCCAGATGCCACCGTCCTCTCGCAAATCAAGGCTTTCGTCCGGGAAGAAGTTGCTCGCCAGCTCTCCCTGATCTCCAACCCACCGGCATTATGGCAAAGAAGTCCGACACGGCTGTACGTGGACGACACGAATGACGCGGACAAGACGCAACAGCGTAGGATTAGCCAGTACAAAACCAGGAACAGCGTTTAGCCCGAGCCCCACTTCAGTAGCGCTGGCGATCCGGCTGCGGAGCTCGGCACAGTGCACTTCTTCTTCCTTACAACTTCCCCCCTCGCTGAAGACGGAGCCGCACAGGAGGCCTAAGGCGTGGTGAGGACGAAGGGCTCGTGATACGGCTTGAGCCGATCTACGTGCACAATTTCGCGGCCTCGGCGGCGCAGGTCCGTAGGGGGCGTCAGAGGTTTGATAGCGTAGTTCACAGGAGAAGTTTGGCGTAGAACCCGGTAAGGTCCATGGTATCGGGATACGAACTTGGAGGAGACACCTTGAGTCGAAGTAGGAGGCACCCACAACCACACAAGAGCGTCAGGCGAAAACTGGTGGTGGGGGCGCCCGTCGTCATGACGAAATTTCTGTAGCGCTTGTTCTTGCGTTGTAAGGGAGCGAGCTAGTTGCCGACATTCTTCTGCATACCGGGCGGCTTCGGAAGCCGGTGTACCCTCTGATAAGTCGGGACGGTAAGGGAGAATAGTATCGATGGGAAATGATGGTTCGTGGCCATATAGAAGAAAGAAGGGAGAAAAGCCCGTCGTTGACTGGGGTGCCGTGTTGTAGGCGTACGTGACAGAGGGAAGGATGAGGTCCCAGTTAGTGTGGTTGGAGGCGACATACATTGAAAGCATGTCGCGAAGAGTTCGGTTAAAGCGCTCTGTCAATCCGTTTGTTTGCGGGTGATATGCAATGGTACAGCGATGAATGACGCGGCATTCAGCAAGAAGTTCTTGAATGACGTCGGCGAGAAAGACGCGACCTCGGTCACTCAGGAGTTCGCGGGGTGCGCCGTGACGTAGAACGAAGCGTTGAAGCAGGAAGGAAGCGACGTCACGAGCCGTCGCGACTGGTAGAGCGGCCGTTTCTGCATACCTAGTGAGGTGGTCTACAGCTACAATGACCCAGCGATTGCCAGCAGCTGTGTATGGCAGAGGCCCGTAGAGGTCTATCCCAACCCGGTCAAAGGGCCGCGAAGGGCATGGCAAAGGTTGCATTGGTCCAGAAGGGCGGCAAGGATGAGGCTTGCGGCGTTGACATTTTGTGCAAGAAAGCATATTCGAGTTTAGAACGCACGAGTGTTTTATATAGTAGTACTTTCAATGAAACGGGAGCGAGGTGGAAATTCCGCCGAAGAAAACCAAGGAACTGTTTGCTTTGTTAATAACATGGTGGATATCCTTCTGCCAGGATACGACTCTTATATAAACATACGGTGAAACATCCAGCGCCATTGGAATGCCAAGTCAAGCTCAGCTGCAGTGCATGCATGGCTACTGACAGTGCACAGCAAACTGGGACTGCCTTGCTCACATTGCAGCTGCCAGCACTGCGAATATATTGGGCATGTTTTCTTCTGCATGTGAAATTATTGCAAGGAGAGGGTAAAGTGGTGACTACGGTAACAAAATATTGCTGCTTGGGAGCATCAGCGGTTCGTTTCGAAGTGTACAGATTTGAAGTGAACAGGAAAAAGGTCTAGCAATGATATCGGTGGCCAGCGATCAGCAATGATGCTGCCGGCAACTCCGGAGCTTAGAAGCCACCACTCCTCTGCTGCTGAATGGCCACCGTTGTAGTGCCACAGAAATCCAGAACATACACAACTTCCTTTGTGATCGCACAGTTAAGCGTCAAGGTAAATGGAGAAGAATATCAGAAGCGTTATCTCACGCGGGGAGTCCCTCAGGGATCCCCGATTCTCTTCTCCTTGGCCTTGGCCAGAGCACAACTGCTAAACATACCCGACACAGGATATATCGTTTACGCAGCAGACATTACTACACTCTAGGCATAAACAGGATCTCCAGGTGAGATCGAATAAACACTACAACACGCGATCTACATTGTACCCTCCCAGCTCAAACAAATTGGTCTTTCCAGCTCACCGGAAAAATTGGAATGTATCATAGTTAGAACCAAAAAGGCCACTCGGCTAACCATTACCGAATCCTCATCCATCTCCGAATGGAAAATAAACCAATTCGAAGGTGCAAAGAAATTTACATTCTGTGATTCCACATCCAAGATTATGGCAAGGTAGACACTTGGATGCAAAAATCTACGCAAACGTCAACTGAAATGACTGCTATACTGCATCATACAGCAAAAGAAAGGAATTTGCAAACGCTCTAACCTATGCAGTGTAGTTGCGGCATATAGAGTACCCACCATAGTATTCCAGCTGCCATACCTTCACCTCACAAAAACACGTCGCATGAAACCCTACAACCTGTACGGACAACTCGCCGAAATCTCGAGGGCTTCTAATATATGCAGAAAGTCACAAATGGGCTTACTTCCAAATCTTAGCAAACGCTTCGACATCCGCACAGAATCCCAAATAAATAGACTGAAATGATCCGACCAAGGTCAAACATAGCTTAAAAATTTTGGACTTCCTGTAGACAACATGTCTCAAATAATACTGCCACCTCCTCCACAATGGCAAACACTTCATAACATTCACCTACTGCCAATTTGTTTTGCACGCGCTTGTCTTCTTACTTGGTCTGCTTGTGAATTACTGTTGCGGGAGCAACAGTAATTCATAAGCAGACCAAGTAAGAAGACAAGCACGTGCAAAACACATCCAACATGACCCCCTGGATGCAACTGTATCACACAGACGCATGACTGGGTATGGACCTTACATACACTCTATGGTGACATGCAACGTCGCAGCCAATGCATATACCCAAGGCCTGCACACAGGTCTGCCAACACAAGCAGCTGTTAAAATAGTGGCGATAACTGAAGAAATCACAGCACCAAAACAACACCCAACAGCATCCTCATTCGCACACACAATCAAGCAGCCTGCTGAGCTTTCCTAGTGGGAAAGCTGCCCAACTTGATGCATAAAAGGCTACATAGATATACCGTATTTACTCGCATAATGATCGCACTTTCTTGTAAAAAAAAATTTACGCAAATTCAAGGGTGCGATCATTTCCGAATTAAATTTTCCACAAAAATAAAAAACATTAACCTCGCATTAGTTGCGGGATGATAACAGGTCAACAAATAGGCAGCTGCCGCTTATCTAGTGCGCGACACCTTCTTCTGAATCTTCTGAATCGACCTTCTGCACAGCGACGAGGGATGAAGTGGACCCACACTTTGACATTCCAGTACCGAGAGAGGCAAAACCGTTTGTTCCGGAGCCTGAGGAACAAGGAGACGTGGGCCCGTGTGCCAGCAACAGTGGACCGATCAACTACCCTTCCAGCCGGCTGTGCCGCGGATTTTCCGCACAGTCCAGGGGCTGGAGCCAGCAGAGCGAAGACTGAATCTGAATCCAGCCGGCTCTTTATTTGTGGAGAAGGTACCACCATCAGCTGAAGCTTATCGTGGTTATGCTACTGACCTGTCACAGATTAACTTGTGGAACTTGTTAATATAACTGGTTCACTTTTTTGCTGCATGGTTTGGGTGGAGGAATGCTTCTGAATCGACCTTCTGCACAGTGACGAGGGACGAAGCGGACCCACCCTTTGACATTCCAATACCGGGAGAGGCAAAGCCGTTTGTTCTGGAGCCTGAGGAACAACAAGACGTGGGCCTGTGTGCCAGCAACAGTGGACCGATCAACACCCCTTCTAGCCGGCTGTGCTGCCGATTTTCCGCACAGTCCATGGGCTGAAGCTAGCAGAACAAAGACTAAATCTGAATTCAGCCGACTCTTTATTTGTGTAGAAGGTACCACCATCAGCTGAAGCTTATCGTGGTTATGCTACTAACCTGTCACAGATTAACTTGTGGAACTTGTTAATATAACTGGTTCACTTTTTTGCTGCATGGTTTGGGTGGAGGAATGCTTCTGAATCGACCTTCTGCACAGTGACGAGGGACGAAGCGGACCCACCCTTTGACATTCCAATACCGGGAGAGGCAAAGCCGTTTGTTCTGGAGCCTGAGGAACAACAAGACGTGGGCCTGTGTGCCAGCAACAGTGGACCGATCAACACCCCTTCCAGCCGGCTGTGCCGCCGATTTTCCGCACAGACCAGGGGTTGAAGCCAGCAGAGCGTAGACGTTACTACAGTCAACGACCGATTTTTCATACCCTCTAAGGAACGTGAAAACGTCCGAACATTCAGGCAGTCCGAAAAAATGAATGCATGCAAAAAAAACGCACCTTTTTTCTTTCTTTTTCGGATCTAGAGGTAAAGGGCGAAGTACCAGGCTTCCAAAACCCTGCCAAAGCATCAGTGAAGTGGCTATAAAAAAAGGCATTCCAAAACTCTGTATGCAGCCGACTGCCGGTTATGTTCATGTGCATTGTCAGGCAGCCGGTTTTAATGCTGCAGTGGCTTGAAGAACCTGTTGATTGTTGTTTGGACGGCGTTCCAGTTGCATGCGATCATAGTTGCCTTGATCTGAGCAAGGATCATGTCAGCACTGTGCACCGATGAAGGAGTCAATAGTGCTCGCAGCAACTCGGCGCTTGTAGGCGGCGCAGGCATTGGCTCCTCATTTTCAACATCGGAGTCTTCTGAATCTCCCACATCCTCACGGACTATTTCCTCATCAGTCAGTTCTGCGCAGAAGTCGAGCTCATTGTCAGCGTCAGCAAACTGTTCAAAAGTTATTTCCGTGGGTATGGAAACCCCAGCAGAGCGGAGGTCGTTGATCACATCATCCTTGGGCGGGCACATGTCAATCGTGTTGTTGCTTTCAGGCAAGTCTGGTTCCTCTGTGGCGAGTATGAAGCCAGTGTGGCGAAAACAGTTGCAAATTGTGTCTTGCCTCACTGCCTTCCATGCGTCTGCAAGCATTCCAACAACAGACCGAAGATCAACGTTGTAGCCTTTGCCGTTTTCCGCACACAGCACCGTGCGGTTCAGCACCCGCAAATGGCACAAAAGTTTCAGATTGCGGGCGACGCTTTGGTCCATTGGTTGGAGGACTGCAGTCGTGTTGGGTGGCATGAATTTCAGCTGGACAGTCTTCAAATTATTGACCATGACCGGCGCATTTGTCGATGAAGAGCACGACACGTCTGTTCTGACGCTCAACCTTCCTGTCCAACCTGCGGGCATAACTTTCGAACAACTGCTGAGTCACCCATGCCTTTCTGTTGGCTTCGTACAACACTGGCAGTGTTGACCCTTTAAAGCACCTCGGGCTCTTTGGCTTCCCGATTACTAACAAGGAAAGCTTCTCGCTGCCAGACATGTTGCTGCCAACGAGAACGGTCAGCCGTTTTTTACCGTGCTTGCCACCATGGCATGCATGGGTCACCAGCAAAAGCGAGCATTCTTTCCGGCAAAATCTTAAAAAAACTAACCAGTTTCGTCGCAGTGAAAACGTCGGCAGAGAACTGCTGCAACAAAGACTGAAGTTTTCCGTTGCGGTACTGCTCAATAACAACTGCACTGTCGACTGCGCCGCTCTCACCGCACATCTTGAACTTGAGGTCATTCTGATGTTTAACGTTCCTCAACCATCCATCACTAAATTTAAAATCCTCAATGTCCATTTGAACTGCGAGAGTTTCTGCTTTCTCTTTCAAGATGCAGCCCGAGACCGGCAACCGCTTTGATATCACCGAATTAAGCCACACGACGATAGCTTCCTCAAGCTTTGGATGAACACCTTGGCTTGCATTCTTTTTTTGGGCAGCGGATGATTTTTCGGCCGCTTCCAAGACCTTACGCTTGTTCTTGAGGACATCCGAAACTGTTTGCTTCGAAATGCCGAACTCCTAGCTCACGTCAGCCTGCGATCGGCTGCTCACGATTTGATTAATAATGGCTGCTTTCTTCTCCATCGTTAGCCGACGGTACTGCTTTCTACGCTTCGATGCCATCGGCGAGGACGACGAAGACGGGAGTGGGGGCCATCAAAGGCAAGCGAAATCGTCAAGTTGCGGACAGTGGAGTTCGCTGACGAGCGTCGAAGCACCTAGGCCTAACGTCGCAGAGCACACTTGACACAGCAGCACAACCACACACCACGCTAGCCAAAACGTGGCCTGCGGAAACAAACGAAATGGCGCTGCTCCGGAAACTCTGCCGGAGGCGGAAGTGCAGCGATGACCATAGCCAGCGTGGCCACACCTCGGTGGTTGACGGCTAGATTCGGCTAGTTGTGGTCCAAAGTGGTAATATGCTTTGGCTGCAAGTCGATTTCCTTCGCAAGGGCGCCGTGTGAGGAGCCAAAGGACCTTCTGTCGCGTCAAAAAGTCCGGGAAATTGGACGGCGGGGGGTTTGAGTGTCCGAAACTTCAGATGACCTTATACATTGATTCTATGGGGTTCGTGGCGGTGCCACGAAGACGTCCGAAATATCAGGCATGTTTGAAAATAAGGCGTCCGAAAATTCAGTCGGTGACTGTACCAGTGGCTGAGAGCTTCACTTGCATGAATTCCTGCAGTGCGTGGGATCCGTATATTCTTTAATCACAGGGGCTGTATTGGAAGTACATGACAAATAACCCGGTATGCCATAGCACTTTTCAGTGGGTACCTTGCCACTGCAACGTCGAGGGAAAGGAAAAGGCACACGCACTATCCCATGCAAATATTCCAGGACCTCCGCTCCAGTGGACGGGCGCACTCACTTCCACAGAATTAAAATGAATATCTTCAAATATGAGACGTCTGGCACGAACAAGAAACTACTCTCCCAGCTCCGCCTTGCCCTACAACACGCGAGGCTGCTGCCACTTGGTACCAAGCCCAAGCATACTATCTACCCACATAAAACATTCTGCACTATAGAGCCAGAAAAGACTGCGCCCTTAAGTGCACACACTGCAGGGGATACCTCACTACAACCAAAGGCTCTGGCACTCTCTGGGAAGTCAACAGAGAGTTCAATTTATACTTGGGACATTACCAAAAAGACTGCACACACTTGAGGAGTGGCTGGCCGACCCAACACCACCTGATGTGGCTGCATAATTTCTTACTTGAGGTAGGTGACATGGCAGACGAGTGCAATGTTGTCAGGTGTAGCCAACTCGAAGATAAACATGAATGGCACTAATATTCGTTCATACATAACACCCCCTTTTTTTTTGTGTGGGAGAGAGAGACCAGCCAAGTTCAGTCAACACAAACACACATTGCATTTCACTGTTGAAGAGTCGACTGGGGCTGGCACAGTGCACCGGAACCTCAACGGTGGGACGATTTGCCGGCCATAGCGTGTGGTGGTTGGTCTACGTGGTTCCTGTAGATGCTTTTACTTACACTCGTCATTGGTGGCAGAAGTTTCAGGTTGGCTGCAGTAGTCTTTGGGTGTCCTTTGCACGGAGTTCAAATGAGCGGGTCTGATGTGGAACCTGTTCCTGTGAAAGTGTACACCTTGGTTGGATTTAACATAAGAGCGAGGCTGTGCACCGACTTACTGCGCGATACCGAGCAGCCACTCATTATTTGATGCGAAAGTACAATTTCTGGCTTTCAATGAGTTGAGCAACATGTTTCTTGTGCTTGTCTCCATGTTGATGCTGACACTCCTGCCAAAGCCTCAGCCTTACTTGCAATGGCTTGCAGTTATAGAGAGGTGCAAGCTACTTCCATGCTGTTTGTTGGCTTCAGTATTTTAATTTTGCATCCCTTCAGCAGCTTAGAAGGTGACGGTAGGCAATCCATGGGAGTGTCTCTGAGCTCCATTGGGACAACTGAAATGTCAGTGCCAGTTTTCAATGGTTTAATGAAGCTGGGCTTGGCAATCTGCACTGGGTGTTCTGTAAGTCCACTGAAGTGTCTCTGCGGGACTCTTGTCTGTGCGTTATTGTAGCAAAATGTATGAACACATAATAAACTAAATGGCCTGACATCATTCGCACAGAAGTGACGCCTTGGACCAAACATTTTACAGCAGGTGCCCACGTGAGCCCTGCTGCATTCACATGAATCGCAGGTCGGCTGAAGACATCGCAATGTGTCCTTGAAGGAACTGACACAAATGTGAACGGTTTGCTCGGTAGATGATAGGCTGTTTTCTTTTTAGTGGTGCAGGGTAATTGTTTGTCTACAAGTGCGCACACTCTGACTTTATATTTGCTGCATCGACATCGAGAATGCTGGGCGATAGAAAACTGGCTACTCCAAGCATGCCTACAGTCATGTTGATCACATTCGTTTCCATGAATTTCACTCAAAACAAGCCCCATCGTGTTGAAAGCTGTTTCATCTGAAGTAGCAAAAAAAGAAATATTGCACGAAACTGCGGGAAGAAACACAAAATGTTTCATTGCACACACATTGTGTTTCTTATTTGCCACCAGTCCCAGTGCCCATGTCAAAAAAAAAAAAAGATTTTGCTACATAAATGGTTAACCTAAGCACCCCCTCCTCTCCAATGAATTTAAGAGTGTATATCTCTTTGATATATAAGAGATGCATATGTATGATAGTACGAAATGCATACATTTGTCTATATAAAAATATGTATCCATTTTATGTATACATTATTATGTACCAGGCACACTAGATCAGGCCGACCACTCTGCCTTCCTTCAAATAAAGTCTCTCGCTGTATGCATTTCCCACCGCTTTCAACCGTGTTTAAAAGGCATATCATGATGTCTTCTTCCACATAACTGTTCAAAATGAAAGCTCCCCTTAACCATTTGTTGTCACGTGTCGTGCCCTTCCCGACATGCAAAAATATTCTTTCTCAGCAGAGTTTCAAATGGTAATACTTGGCATGCTTGCACCTACTTGCTCCCCGTTCCCCTTTTCTTCCCCCCCCCCCTTTTTTTTTGTAACGCTCATCGGGAACTTTTCAACTGCTGATAAATGTATCTTGTTGCCTCTGTGTATGAGCATGGCACTTTGTAGTGCCAAGTTTGGAGGAGTCAACACATTTGCACCGCAAAGCATCCGAGACAATCGCAATTACCGGAGCACCAAGACAACGGGCAATAAAATATGCCATTTCTTTCTGAAAAAAAAAAAACATTTCTAAACATTTCTTTCTGAAAAGGGCTAACTAATCCTGAATGTAGCGATTGGAGCAATGTTTGGAGAGCCCCAAAAAAGGCAATAAGACTCATTTGTTCTAACCCTGTGAAGTTTTCTTCCAAAAGGAAGGAAAAGAAAGAGAAATTATTTTGCTCCATGAAACTTGTGCGTTTCGGTGCCATCCTTCTATATAGAGACCTAGCATTCTTCCACGTCAGGCCGTGCTTTACTGCCAAGTCCGCACAAAAGCATGTGGTTCTTGTAGTGTTTCTCGTTTGAACTTTTGCCATGGCCCTTTGGAGACCATCGCTTCGAACTGGTCAAAGCTCATGATTGCTTCATTTGAGCTGTGTGTCAAAAACCTCTCCATCACTTGTTCTGGAATGGGTTCTGCACAATGATTTCAGGCCGCAAATTAGACACCACTCTTTTTGCAAACCAGACGGCACTGCATGTATGCTCTGCACCTCTGTGCATACGTAACTCGTAAGTTTTTTGACAGTTGTAGCCTTGAAGTGCACCCACAGTCCTTCACCCAGCATCATGTTGAACTCGTCGAGGTTCAGCGTTGGCTCGTTGTTGCTGTTACAAATTTTTGCAGAAGTTGCAGCATTGCCACTTACGCAGCACGGCAGGTTCTTCAGATCCTCGTTGCCATTCGGCTACGTCAAACCAGAGCCGGTTGACGTGGTTTTCTAGCGTCCAGGAAGACGCCGCCGCGAGACAGGCAGAAGCGTGTTCCGGTTGAGAGGGTCTGACCAACGTGGCGTTTATTTGACTTAAATGGCATTTTGCAGAAAGGTGGCGTCATGCCATTGGCTGTTACACAAGTGCCGTGATCGCACTTGATTGGCCTAATGAATTCATACAAATGTACAGACATGGATGGAGGCATCGATGGAAGTCGCGGCAGCATCATGCGGATATTTCAGATGACAGCTCGCTTATACCATAGAACTTGATTGATTTTTATTCGGCCGATTATCGCTAGTTTGAATGCACTCCTGCTTCCCGCCTTGCCGAGAAGGTTGATATGGCCATCTTGACTCGGACACTTCAGCATCGGACCGCTGTCTTGCGCCGCTGCGACGCGCTGAATGTTCTCGGTGTGGCTGAACACTCGTCGATGGATGCTCTCGATGTTGCCAGACTGTAGGCTGGCTTTATGCATTGCTTCTCACTCGACAGATTTCTTCGGCTTTATTCAAGCTCAGATGTTCGCCGTGTGACAGTAACTTGTTTCGGACGTGTGGGTTGGCAGTTCCATGAATTGTTTGATCTCGGATCGGGTCATCGTAAGTAGTGCCGAATTCACAAGCAAGCGATTTCTCCTTGAGGGCCGTGACCTACTTACTCCATGAAACTCTCACTTGGCATCTGAGTTCAGTTGGTGAACAGATGTCACTCAGCCAGTACATTTGTAGTCTCTGGGAAAAGCCAATCCAAGAGTTTCAGTAGGTCCTTGTACTCACTTGAGGTCGCCGCCATCTCCGTAGTTGACGTACTGCGAGTCTGAGTCGCATTTCGTCCCCTTGTTGCACATGTAGTGTGCACTTCGACTTGCTCTTCTGCTGCGAAGCATTTCCGCAGGCCTTCCCTGCTGCAGATGCTGATGAAAACCGACATTCGACGCGCGTCCTCCCGTACACTCCTGCCGGCTGCCTTCTGGCGCGTTTTTGTAACACAATACCGTTGTACACCTCCTGGGGCAGAAAATTCAGTGTCGGCGTCGTGGCCGCTACAGGCATCCACTGAGTGAAAAATATTCTATACGGCACAAATTCTATGACTAAGGTTACTTATGTACATTGTCTTATATTTCCTACAAAGTCATTGCTCAAAATATTCAGAATGACAGCTCACAAACAAGTGTCGTGAAACAAAACGCCAACAGCGCATGCATTTTATGTAAAATCCTCTCTGGTGGAAATAGCGAAAGAATAACTGATGATTGGCCCATGCTAGTGGCCCTGTTTCGACCGGTAAGCTCGTCTTCGTGCCGTCTCCCTGTAAACATTGTAGTTACATAAGCTGCAGTTGCCGGGAAGCATTCAGACGCAATCAGGGATATTTTAATCCTATCACGTTCTACTCTTCAAGGCAAAATTTAAGCGTGCTCCAAATTTTTTCCCATCTGTACCACGGAATTGGATGCGTACCAAGTAAATCGCGGCGGAACGGCGGAAGGTTTGCAAAGAGGGTGATGTCATGCTTGAGCATTGCAAGTTGAAGTGGGGCTAGAGAATCCGACGGAGCTACGGCGCCGCCGAAGATGGCCATAGACGAAGAAAGCCTAGGCCAACCCTAGCTGAAGCATACAAAAAGACTTCGAAGTCATGCGAGCAAGTAGTATGGAGTGGCGGCAGGCAAGTAGCATTGTCACTTACTCAGCACGGCAGGTTCTTCAAATTTTTTTATTTTTTTATTTATTTAACATACTGTTAGTCCCACTGGGACTGTTACAGGAGTGGTTTTATCAGAAAGATACAGGAATACAGTACAGTACAGTAATACGCCAGTTACACATCAAGCGGGCAACAATACAAGCAGTATACAGTACAGTACAGTAATACGCCAGTTACACACCGATTGGGCAACACAATATCAATACAGTCACAGGCAGGAGCTCGTTCAGGTTGAGAGGGTCTGACCAACGTGGCGTTTACTTGATTTAAATAGCATTTCACGGACAGGTGGCATCGTCATTGGCTGTTACACATGTGGCGTGATTGCACTTGATTGGCCTAATGAATTCATACAAACGTACGGACATGGAGGGAGGCAATGATGACAGTGATCTAAAGAAAGGAAGGGCGCTTGATTCTAAGGACGTTATGATAGTGCAAATACAGGTAATTGATAGCTTTTAAGTGATGAGGAACAATTTACTGCTAGAGATACAAATATATGCCCATAGAGATAAAGACTCATATCCATTGTCAAAAAAGTGTCCGATATATTGCAGAGAAGAACCCTGCATTAACTGCATGACATATTGACCATTAATAAAAGACGTGGACAGAGTAAGAAAAACACAAATCGATAAGACTGATGTCTTCATCTCTGCTCCACTTCTGAGTCTCTAGTTCGTCTCTGTTCTGCGTCTCGGCTCTGTCTTCGCCTTTTATTAGCGGTCATTATGTCATGCAGTAAGCACCAACTTGGCCAAACTTGGCCTGCATTAGCTGTCTGCAATTCCGACAAGAAACCATTAATGCTGACGGCCTGTCCCGGTTGTTCATTCAAATATGACTTTAGTAATAAATCAATACTGGTAAGTGAAGTTTCAAGACGAGACTAGAGACACTGAAGCACCGGACAAGGTTCGCTTTCTTCTCTTTTACCCCCCTCTTGCAACTTCGCTTATCAGTATTCGTATATTAGCATGAACCAACTAGCCCAGCAACAAATTTTGTTGACTCGTATGTCTTTAGTAAAACTCCTGCGTGACCTTGAAGACCACAACAGTCAAGTTCCTAATTAAGCGGCCGTGTTCAAGGAGATCAAGAGCCTTCGTGAAATACACAAATGTACCTATTAATAGTTCATTGTGTTCAAGTCTCTTCAAGGTGTATTCTTTCTGTTCTATTAACGCAGATCCTGTTGAATGATGTCGTCGGAAGGCGTATTGAGCGCTTGTCAAAATATGATCTTCCTCAAATTAACTTTAACGATTATATACTATTTTTTTCAAGATTTTTGAGAGATCTGGAGGTACAGATAACGGCCTGTAGTTAACTAAATTATTTTGTCATCTTTTTTAAATCACAAACACAAGCAATTTGCATTTTAGAAAATCAATATCTCGGCAACTAGTATTCTTCAGTTGTCGAAGTAAACAATCACTTCATTATTAGAAAGACTAACAAAGTGTTGGTTAAGTTTATTGGCTAGCGCTAGTCCTGAAAGCCTTTATGCGAGAGCAGATGGTTTAACTATTTCCACATGGAGACTGTACGTTCATTGCTTGAAGCAAACTGATTATTATTGTTTTTGATACAGTTTAAAAACGTGGTCGTTTATTGGGTATCTCATTTAAATAAAATGACAACATAGCCTTTCTTTATAGTTATGAAGAACACCCCCTTGTTTACTTGGGCTAGTCGGCACATATTCCAGAATTCAGACACGTTTCACCAATGCTAAACACATGAGATAAGGGCCAAGAGGGAACGAGACACGATGTACGTCCCTAGTGAAAATCCTCAACTGGGAACTCAAGTGGTTAGAACTGGTATTAAGTGGTTTCATCTGGTAAGCAACTGGTCCCAGTTGAAATACAACTGGTACTCTACTGGGTGCCTACTGGGAAGCAAGTGGTTCCAGCTATGGGGAGCCAACTGGGCATGTTATTTCCATGTACAGACCAGTTGGCCAGCAACTGGTCCCAGTTGAACCAAGTAGAAATCAACTGGCTCGACAGTTGGGCACCAACTGGCCATGAAATTTTCAGGTAATAGACCAGATGAGCAGTAAATGTTCCCAGTTGGTAGCCAAATGGGCGTATCGTATCACAGTTTATAGACTTCAGTGATTACTTTCGCTTGGAACTAATTTGTTGTGCGACAGCAAAAGGCTCCTCACGACAGGCACCTATACATGAAGCAGTTTTGTAACTTCACTTTATGAATCTCAAAATGTGTAGTTCTTATTCCTATAATGATAGTAGTATTCTATATGCATCTAGATATAACTGACACATGCGCTATGAAAGTTGCCATTGAATGATCTTAGCATATTCAAATTGAGAAAAAGTGCATTTATTTTATTGTGAAACATAACCTGCGCATTCAAGAATGCAACTTAAGTTGGAGCCCGTGCTTGACTTTGACGCCTGGCATGAACGTGCCCAGGACGGTCATTGCATTTCCTCCGGTGCATTCGCAACAGGCATAATTTAAATCAAGTCAAACATGGGCTGCAACTTAAGTTGCGTTCTTGAATAGAGGTGCAAGAGGGTGCGAGGTGATGTATCTAATATTTGCAGATGAACCCGCATTGTCAAGGCCCCTGTATGCAGTTTTTCTTCTGCAGGAGCAAGCAAAATAGTAGTACAGGGGCCACAAATATTTTCTCAGTATAATCGAAGGTTAGGTATCTGTCAAATTTCGGAAAGGGCCAGCCCTGTGTCAAGACATACACCTATATGTCTGTCCTTGTATGTGTGCCAACATATCTTTGATTACTACCATAATTACAATCTATATGTACAATTCATAAATCGCAACTCCTTCAGTGATTTGCCAAAAATGTTTTATTACATGATTTTGTGAAGTTTATATGGAAGCTGTCTACACATTGAGATCAGATGCTTCAGGCTCTTTATTTCATGTTTGAAAGGAAATAAAAGCATGTGATGTGTTAGATGAACAGCTCAAAATTTTTATTTATGTGACTACATTTATCCAAAGGCATATGGGCAGGGGTTACATGATTAAATTCATACAAAAATATACAATGTAAAAGTGACTACGCCTAAATACTGTTCATACATAAGGAACGGATTACCAAAACACTGCTTGTTCAATGCAAACATAATATATCAAAGAATAAACACTGACAAAAAAAAGAAACTTGGAAGCAAAGAAAAAGAAAATGTTCAAGAAGTGTTTTAGATGGTGTTCTACCACTGAGCATGTGTTGGTGGGCTAGTTGGTTAAGCATGATTACAAAGACGGCGCCGACTAAAACAACACACGAAGAAGGGGAACACAAGACAGCACGTAGGCGCTGTCTCGGGGAACACGAGACAGCGCCTACGTGCACAGAAGGGGAAGGGGCCTACGTGCGTAGGGGCACAGAAGGGGCGCAGAAGGGGCCTACGTGCGTAGGCGCAGAAGGGGAACACAAGACAGTAGCGCCTACATGCTGTCTCGTGTTCCCCTTCTTCGTGTGTTGTTTTATTCGGCGCCGTCTTTGTAATCATTCTACCACAAATATTCATGTCACTGGTCGCAGTACCAGGTTTCTGAATGCTTCAGGGAAAACGTTATCAGGGGCACAAACATTGCTTCAGGACGTTTGTTTTATTTGTTTATCCTACGTGAGAAAAAGCACTATCTTTAATAAGTACAGCACTGACATTACCATGAAATGCATCTTGGGCGGCTTTATATATGTTCACTTTTCAGAATCAGAATCATGTTTTATTGAGCTGCTAATATGTGTAATAAAATTGAAGATATAGAAGGAGTTCCTTGAGCATAAAGCTGTAGAGGGACATCCTCTGAGGTAGTAGACAAAACAAATTATATTATTGCATGGCCAGCACAGGAACAAAAAACAAAAGAAACAATAATACATGAAATATCAAACTGCAAAATACCACCGTGAATACACAAACAATACAATATAATGTCAACAAAGCAAACATGACCATGCAAAATAAAGTAGACTCTTGTACAAGGGAAGAAAAAATGAATAAACAATAACAGAGAATGCAAGTTCTAGGAGGAAATAATATAGCACAACCAGGAATCCTGTATTTCCACACAAGATTCAGTCGAAGAGATAGCCTGGAAAAAAGTACAGTGACCTTTGAAATGGTCCTGACAATAAGACATTCTTTTTACATGCAAGTAACAAAGCGGTTCTGAATAGCTTTCAGTGAACAAGTTTATTAGTTATCACGTTCCATGCCGTAGTGGCACACTCAAGGTAAGAGTCGAAACATATAAATTGCAATTCATTTCCTAAGCATTGCAGCATGGTTTTAAGGTCACTGATTTTACAATCTTATTCTAGGTTAATTCTAATGAAAGAATTTTATTTCACATTTATGGTCAGCAAAATATTCATGTAGGAAGTAACCACACCAATAATTATTCAGTTTTCTGTGTTGAGACCTCATAAGCCACAGTAACATGCCTGAAATAAATTTGAAAAGCGAAATCTCTTCAGCATGCCACCTGGTAACTGCATCTGGCAAACAGCCTGGCAACAAAGTAGTAACGTCTCCCATCATGCTCTATGCACAAACATCCCGATCGCTAATGTCAACAGAACTCGGGGGACGTCACAGGAAGTCCCAGAGCCACAGAACTCGTCAAGTTAATGACATCAATGTCGAAAGGTGCTACAGTGTGAAGTTGCCAGCCGCATGGTCTTTAGCGTTGTACTAAAGGATGTTTTCGGAAACTTTTATTAGTAACATTCAAAGATACTTGAGGAAGCAACACTCATTTGTTATTAACATTCAACAATTTATCCAGAGGAACTGGACAACACAAACATTGTAAGTTTTAAATGGGATGTTGTAAACTTTGCTGAATACTAATTTCCTGAAAACAATGACAATAAATGTTCTAAGCATCACCTCCGCCAACCCGCGGCGGAGGTGAAGCAGGTATTAAGCACTCCCCATATGTAGGCCGATCCCGAGGATAGTGCAGTGCCGGGCCGACCCGCGGCGAAGGTGCAGTTTGCCATTAGGGGCCCACATACACAGCTTCGCTGGTCATCCTTCACAGAGTGGAAAGGCACTTCCGATTTTGTTCTGTAACAATACGTATAAAGCTCATAGCAAGCATACTCACAGATTGTGCTTATATTTAAAGTTATTTCATAAAAAGCGAAATGTAAACAAAAGTTAAGTAAAAAATTTATTACTGGAAACGATTGACGAGATTGCAAAAAAATTGCATTCCATCACATGCAATCCAAAGGCATGCAGCTGTTTTATTGTCAACCTCTGTGACCTTCTCTGCCATCCACTTTTGAACGCTAGAAATGTGTGTTGTGCCAAAAGCGAGAGAACTAACATAGCTCTTCGCTGCAGCTCACTGAGACAATATACAGTATCTTTGCATGCATATTGTTTGGCAGTCGTACAGCTGTGCAGTCAGTTCTGTCAGGCCTTTGGTATTGTTCACTGTGGAACACATGCCCAGACATACGAACTCTGTCATGTTCCTCAACACGGCCAGTGATCTGCTGAGGGACCTCTGCCTCATTTAATCTACGAAGAGACACACTGACAAGCCTTGGTTTGCCTAAAAGGGCTAGCGATTCGTCCTTGCGCATATCCCAGCACACAAAATCTTTAACTTGGCGGCGACTTGCAGTTGCCTCATATGCACCAACTTTGTTGGCCATTAGCACTCTGCTCATTACCTGATGAGGCACCCCCTTTGCAGAAGTAATGAATTTTTTAATCTTGCCTATTCCTGCTTCAAAAACAAAGCAAGAGTGTGCCCAAAGTGGCCCTTGCATCGTAGCACTTTTTGCAAGATGTAGCATTAAATGCACATTTGATGTCATTTCTTTTTTGGAATAAAGGAATTGAACGTTAACAAGAAATTGCATAAGGCATTCTGTGCTCTGCCTTATGTCTTCAGCTGAG
This sequence comes from Dermacentor albipictus, assembly GCF_038994185.2. NCBI lineage: Eukaryota > Metazoa > Arthropoda > Arachnida > Ixodida > Ixodidae > Dermacentor > Dermacentor albipictus. The sequence continues at coordinate 25,438,763 of NC_091830.1, read as the reverse complement.
ACAGTATCTGCAAGTAGAAGGTACACTGCTTTTACCAGCAGGCTGAAGTGTTTCATGTACTTGCCTGGCAACATTCCATCAACACACACAAGGCTGAGATATAAAAGCCACTGCTGCCACTCACTTGCCTTCCAAAACTTTCTCAGTCGAACAGATCTCGGCAGGCGTGTGATGCACTGTGGTGGCTTTATGGCACACAGCCTTTGATCAATTGTCCTAACACATTGAGGTGATCCAATGTAATACGGAGCCCCAACACCAGACAACCACAGCTCCATGAACTGGTGTGTCACTCCAAGCAAAACACAGTGCATGTAGTCAGGGGTGAAGCCCCACACAGTATCAAATCCTTACAAGTTTATCAGTGGGGATGGCCCCTTCACTCCCCGAACATTCACTCCACTTCTGTGAGCTTCAGCCATGTCCTCAATCATTCCTTCTTTAGTCCTGTTGGGCACAGCTGTGGCGCTGACAGGATACTTGACTGTTCCTGCCAAATAAATATAAAGGAAATAAATTAAGTACAAAACTAACCGGTAGGCAAATAAACCTTAGCTGCAATGAATAATACATATTTCAACTTGTATTAATATTCCTGAATACATATGACGCTCCCAACAGCCACGTCAGTGCACGCTGATGTGAAGTTCCCATTAAACTTTCAAAAAGTTTGTACAAGTAAAAAAAAGGCTGCAGCCTTTCTTTTCTTTTTACTTGTATTTACACTGACCTTTACTTGAGGCAAAACTACTTTGCAAAAAGAATGCTCAAAACACAAATTTGTGTAGAGGAAATAAGAATGCAGAAACCAAATTACAGTGGCAAAATAGTGATGGTAAAACCCATAGACAGATTAACCCTTTGATGGATGCAACGAGAACAAGTAATTTAGGCGCAATTTTTCATCACCAGAGGCTTTCTGGGGCAGTTTTATTACAAACAAAACAAACACGAGTGGAAACTGTCTGCTTACAAAAGAGAAAAAAGTGGGACAGCGTATGTCCGACTAACCACATAGCATGTATACAACAGGGTATGTCCCACCATCCACTTCAGTCAAATTGTCAGCAGCAGTGAAACGGGCCAAAGCAAGTGACGCATAGTGGCACATTGCACATTTTGCAGAGGTATTTGGTGCGCACTTCCTTCTGCTTTGTAGAGCACCACCGGCACCGCAGTCGTTTCCCAGTGAGGACGGGGTGGTGACCATTTCCGGCAAATCGGAGCTCATCTGGTACACCACTCATTGCGCGCCCATTCTTCTTGCCTTTCTTGTTGTAGTGGGCTTTCAGCGTTGTTTTCGATTTTCGAAACGTGTTTTGGGCAATCAGGAGACGCCCAAGCATCAGGCGGAACTGCAGATAGGCGACAGGACTCATGGAGGAAATTTGAATGAAAGCATTGACCACCGCTGCGTCCAAAATGAAGTAAAAGATACGGCTCCACCAGCGCTTTGAACGGCGGTCCGCTGGATAGGCATTCCTTTTCTGGTCAAATTTATCAACCCCTCCCATCCATACGTTGTATTCTTTCACAACACATGGACAGTCCACTTCCTTTCTCTTCCCGTTTTGAAGGGTTCGCTGGACCTGCACGACGCTTTCTGGGTCATGATAGTTGGACATGATGTGCACATTTTTAGAGTCTCGCCATTGGTAGGCTACCACATCAGCCTTCTTCCTCCAAATGTAGGACCCTCGCTCCAGCTTGTTGTCAACTTTGACTTCGGATGGCAGATCCCTCTTGTTCATTCTAAATGTGCCACAAGCAAGGATGTCTTTCTCTCGCAGCTCTTGAAGCAGCTTAGTGGAGCTGAAGAAATTATCAAAAAATAACTGCGAGCCAGCAGGGACGGCACCATCGGCCAAAGTCAGGACAACGTGTTCGCCCAAGGTTCTGTCTTCTGGCTTCTGCATACTCTTTCCTTCGTAGAGCTGGAACTTGAGGAGATAGCCCGTCCCAGAATCCGCTAGAGACCAAACTTTGTATCCTCTCTTGATTTTTGGTTTCATTGGCATGTATTGTTTCATGCTTGAGCGGCCTTTGAACAGAATCATGCTCTCATCGACAGCGAGGTGACTGGATGGCAAGTAGTGGGCCTGGAACCTCTCGTTCATCATCTCTATCAATGGCCGTACTTTGTATGCACGGTCAAAATCTTTTGAGCCGTAGTCGGGCATTTTTTCATTGTCGTTGAGGTGCAGGCAGTTTGTTATGTGTTGAAATCGTTTGTAGGTCATCACTTGGGCGATTTCTTTCACATGAAATAAGCTGTCTGAGCACCAGTACATTTGCAGGTGGTGCATGCGATTTACACTCATCAAAATGAGGACTCCAAGGTAGGCACGAAGCTCCAAGCACGTGAGTGTCGTCCATCGTTTCCGGTTGGTTGTTCCTGCATACAAGTTTGTTTGATCCACGATATGTTTGATCACGTCCTCATCGAAGTAAAGCATGAATGCTTCAATGGCAGTGCTTCTTTCCAAGATCTTCTGCGATCCAGATGCATTATGATTTGTCGGAATCGTCGCAATGAATTTGGACATGTCCCACTGGCTGGCTGTATTATCATCACCTGACCCTTCAGGGAGCTTCTTGACTTTTTTTGGTTTTGTTCTTTTTCCTGAGTAAGGCTTGCGCGCAATTTTTTTGCGCTTGCTTGTCGTGGGAACAGGCAGAGGTGGCGAAACGTCGTCCTCTTCGCTGCTCTCAGCACTTCCAAGCACAAAGTCTTCCTCATCAGAACTATCGCAGTACTCATCGGCGCTGTCATTCGACTTGTCCGGTAAACTAAAATAAAGCTCCAAGGCTTCTTCCCGACTCAGGTTTTTTTCGTTCTCCTACGCAAAAAAAAAAATAAATCGTGGCATTCAGCTCCAGCGTCATGTTTGCGCACACACTAGACTCGCTAAGCCTAACACTACGGGCATCAAAACAGACCACTGCCGCAAGATTCATACATGCAACATTATTTTTGCCCAAAAATGATAACTATTGCGCCCTTATTTTTTCTCTCAACATTGTTATAGTGCAAGAAATAGGTAAACTTACTTACCAGGCATCTCATAGCAGTTTTACAAGTCTGAGTTTAGATCAAACAGGGCATGATATTTATAGTATTTTGGTCATTGCAGAGATCATTACCTTGCTCTCAGGCAATGACTCTCAGTGGCCATCACATTGCATTGAATAAAAATAAAAAAACTCCATTTAGCATAAAAGTCCACTTGTCCACTGAACATGAAATGCTTCATGGCCTCGGAAAAAGTTTTCTGCTACTTTCACAATAATCGGTATGGCATTCCAAATGGGAGTGCCATGAAATTTCATTAGCCTTCGACCATAAGCCTTTCTGGCAACCGGCAAACTAAGCAATGGTTTGCTGCAGTTTTTGTACAACGCGCAGATGATCTAAAGGTGCTTAATTTATTTAGTGAGCTAATGTCTACAACTTTAGACGGCTGATAAAGATACGATAAAGTTTTCATAAGTGAGATGTTTCGGGTATTACGGACTCGTAAAATGGACATTTGTTGTTGGATTATCAGGGTCCGTTGTAACTGGAGTCGACTGTATGTAGTTGGCTGGGACGTTGAAGAAATACATAGTAATCAGCTATACGCCTTAACCAAAAACCACGAATTAGCCGTGACTTTCCTTTCAAAAGTTTCTTTTTTGAAGTTTGTTTGTTTCAGACAATCATGTACAGATTTTCCATGGACGCTGGCGAAAAGGCAAATAAATGCCTGAAAGAGCGCCAGCTACCCATAAGCACAAACACTCAGCGGGTATAACAAAAAAAGAATAAAAACGGCAATCCATAGTTTAAGAAAGTCAAAAAGTAGTGGGAACCACATATAACTGCAATGATACACAATATATGTAAAATATGATCACTTCAACAGTAATTATACAAACACTCGACGATATAATGAACAACATTGAAAACATAACAATTCCGTACAACAAAGGTGATCATTTGCCTACGTCGTCATCCCTACCGAAATGATAGGAAGGTATGCATCGTTTTTTTTTTTTTTCAGGGTGTGGACAGAAGTGCTTCTTTCGATAATGGACAATGCATTAGGGTGTTTGTGTAAGGAATCTGGTATTAAGTAATCAAGCTTGTGGGTACCGTAGTTTGTGCGCAGCTTTTCCTTACTATAAAACGTATGTCGCAAATCATGGCAGTGTTCTCTCCGAAGGTATTTATTTACGAAACCAGATGGATCAGATACTTCTTGGTTACATATTAGAGTAGCTATTTTCTTATTGAGTATATTACCTACAGTCAGGATTTGTCGCTCTTTAGATATTGGAGCTGTGTGACAATGGTATGGTTCACCTTCGATAATATGTAATACTCTTTTTGGAGCACAAGTATACTTTCCATCTTAGTTTTTGTCGTAGTACCCTACACAAGTAGACAGTAATGAATGTGTGAGTGTACCAAAGTGTAGTACAGCTGTTTCTTTAACCACACTAGATTCAAGCTTCGCAATTTACAATATAATACCAATCCCTCGCGACACATTTGCATAGACCAATCAAGGTATTCGTTAAAAAGTATACCAAGAAGTGTGTACGATGTAACTTGGTCCTTTACTTGATTACGAAAATGAAGAAAGTTCTCGTCAGGAGCTGGTTTATTACGAGGTCTAAATGTAACATACTTTCTTTTTGTTATGTTTATTCTAAACTGTTCATTTTAAGCCATTTTGACAGTTCCTGTAGCCAATCGTTAGCCTCGTCAGGAGCTGGTTTATTACGAGGTCCAAATGTAACATACTTTCTTTTTGTTATGTTTGTTCTAAACTGTTAATTTTAAGCCATTTTGACAGTTCCTGTAGCCAATCGTTAGCCTCGTCAGGAGCTGGTTTATTACGAGGTCCAAATGTAACATACTTTCTTTTTGTTATGTTTATTCTAAACTGTTAATTTTAAGCCATTTTGACAGTTCCTGTAGCCAGTCGTTAGCCTCGTCAGGAGCTGGTTTATTACAAGGTCTAAATGTAACATACTTTCTTTTTGTTATGTTTATTCTAAACTGTTAATTTTAAGCCATTTTGACAGTTCCTGTAGCCAATTGTTAGCCTCGTCAGGAGCTGATTTATTACGAGGTCTAAATGTAACATACTGTCTATTTGTTATGTTTATTCTAAACTGTTAATTTTAAGCCATTTTGATAGTTCCTGTAGCCAATCGTTAGCCTGATCATGTAATAATCTTAATTCCGTGCCGAAAAAGAAAGCGTTGGTGTCGTCTGCATATAATGTTAAATGTGGTGTATGTGGTACATTTACGATATCATTTACATAAATAAGAAAAAAGAAGCGGCCCAAGAATTGACCCATGAGGAACGCCGCATGTTATATGCCCCATCCCAGATCTGAAGTCATTAATGGCAGTGTATTGAACGCGATTTTTGAGGCAGCTTTCAATCAGATCTAAAGCTACTCCTCTAGTTCTATGTTTATACAGTTTGCCTAATAATATGTTATGCTTTACAAAAATCAAGGAACAAGCCTAAAGTGAACAATGTGTGCTCGAAGTTGGCAATCATTTTATCTTTAGTTTCCAATAGGGCCGCTTCAGTAGATTTTTTTTTTTTTTGAAAGCCATAGTGCTGCATAGTTATGCTGTTTTGTTGAAAAAACTTAGAAAACCTAGAATAAATTACCTGTTCAAAAACTTTTGAGAATATCGGCAAGACTGAGATCGGCCGGTGATTGCCAGGTCGCCTTTGTCGCCTCCTTTGAAAATTGCTGTCACCCTTGCGATCTTTTGTTTATCAGGAAACGTCCTGATGCAAAGAATTAAGTTGAATATGTGAGAGAGTGGCTGAACAATGATAGGAGAAATCGCTTTTATAGGCTGAGGCTTCATTTCGTCTATGCCACATGCATTATCATTTTTTATTTTCTGCAGGTGGTCATGAATCTCTTAATTCAGTAGCGGGAGTGAAGAATATCAACGACACAGCACAACATGTAATGTATGACATGCAGTTCATGTTGCTTGTGTCTGGGTTCTCAGATATACCGGCTTTTAAAAAAATGTTCATTCAGTTTCGCGACAAGTGCTGTACCTGAGTAATGCGTACCCTGCATCGTGAATTCCGAAATATCATTGGTCGTTTCTGCCAACGTGAGCCTTTTAACACATCTCCAAATTTTTCTAGGATTATTGCAAACGTTCTCGTAAAGCACAGGTCAAGCAAAGTTGCCGATTTGTTGGTCACGCTAGTAGGAATATCAATGACACTTCGGCAACCAAAAGAATAAAATGTGTCAATGAGATATTGCGTATTGCTGTCCTCCGCGAGCAAGTTGATGTTAAGTTGTGATGTTGATGTTAAACCTTTCGTAGTGACGATCTACAAGCGAGTATTTGGATATTACTTCAAACTGAAGATTATTTTGCATATATATTGCAACGCCCCCTCCTCTCTTGTCTCTTCGTGTCACAGAAGCACACGTATAACCAGGAAAATGCATGTTATCAGATTTACCAGAGAGCCATGTTCAGTGAAACAATCAGCCATGTTCAGTGAAACAATCATTCAAACTGATGATTCCGGTCGTCCAGCAATGTATCAATCGACTCAGTTTTATTCATTAAACTGCGCACATTAAGGTGAAGCAGGGAAGCTGCCTTCCATCTCGCGAAACATTTAGGTGTCGGAAAGAAGTTGCATCATAATAGCCACATTTATGTGCATGAATGAATGTTTATAAAAAATAAATAAAGCTGAAAAATTTTCCAATATGTTCTCAGCTTTTCAGCCGCAGCACCGCCATTGGCCTAAAGGTCTACCAGCGGTTAGAGAAGCCATGGAACTGCTTAATTCACCGTCATGGTGAACAGCCCGTTCGATGCCCTCAATGTGAAGCTTCCCTGGCTGAGAATACGAAGTTCATCAAAGGAAATTGCGGTAAAGATAATATTTTATACCTTCTGTTGCATTGTTATTAAAAGAATTCGCTCGGTGGCTCATTTTGAAGGTAATCCAAGAGTTCCTTGATGCTGTAAATGAAGCCGAGCACAACCATATTGCCAAAGGGACAGTGTTGTTTGCGTCGCAAGTTGCTATGGAATCTCTTCGGGTTACACTTGTGTCAGTACGGGACCTTGTAGCAGACCTTCTGTCTAAAGGAGCGCATTATGTGCTCATGGGCAAACTCAACAGTGTTGTTTCATCATCATTTATCATCATTTATTTTTCCTTAAGGACCCCTGTCGGGGTATTACATAAGGGGGGGTTACAGAAGATAAGGATAGAAACAAAGATATGGTTACAATTTCTTACAAGACTCAGCCTGTGGATTCGCATTAAAAATAAAAAAAAATAAAACAACAACAACAAGAGGCACACTGAATAGAATGCAAAAGCAAATCAGCAGAACAGTCACAATGTGAGACGGCAATCGCAAAAGAATGAAGGCACAGTACGGTCATTGTAAGGTTAGGGTTTAAGGTGATCAGTAAGCAGCTGCTTGAAGATAATGGGGTTGCGCTCATTGACAACTCTATCTGGTAAATTGTTCCACTCTATAATGGCGCTAGGCAAAAACGATTGATTAAAGGAAGCTGTTGAACCATGCAAGCGCTGGATGCTGCAAGAGTTAAAAAGGCGACGAGATGTACGGGTTGGTGGGATTAGAAGCCTTCCATGCAGTTCGGGGAAGTTATAATAAAGTCGCTGGAAAAGGCACAGTTTCGCAATTTTCCGACGCAACACCAATGGTTCGAGTCCTAGAGATGATTTAATCGCACTGACACTTTCTTCACGGCTGTATCTGGAAGTGATGAATCTAGCGGCACGATTTTGTATTGATTCTAACGTATTAATTAAGTAAGCTTGGTGTGGGCTCCAAATAGCTGAGGCTTAGTCAAGTTTATTTCGAATAAAAGTTTCATAAGCTAGTTTTCTTGTGGATGAGGGCACAGCGCAAGGGTACGTCTGACGTAACCAAGTGATTTATTAGTGTCGGTAGCCAATTTTGTTATATGGTCGGACCAGGTCAACTTGCTATTAATAGTAATACCGAGATAACGATACGACTCAACGGTGGATAGGGCTGTCGAGTTTAAAAAGTATGAGTGATTCTTGTTAGAGTGTTTACGGGATACCTGCATAACTTTACATTTGGAGATGTTAAGTTTCATTAAAGAGTTGGAACACCAGGTTTCTAATGAATGTAAGTCTTTTTGGAGCGTTGCATGGTCGGCTGGGTCTGTAATGCGACGGTAGATTACGCAGTCATCTGCAAAAAGTCGGATATTGGATGATATGCCGTTGGGAAGGTCGTTTATGAAGATGAGAAAGAGAAGGGGACCGAGGATGGACCCCTGTGGTACTCCGGAGATGACGCTAGCAGTGGTTGAGAAATGATTTCCGATAGCTGTGTACTGGAATCGATTAGTAAGAAAGCAACGGATCCATGACAGTGCGAGAGGGTCGAGACCGAGGCATGAAAGTTTGGCCAAAAGCCGCTGATGGGGAACACAGTCAAATGCTTTGGCGAAGTCTAGATATATGACGTCAGTTTGAAGTGATGAGTCTAAATTCAGGTGAAGTTCAGTAATAAATTCAAAAAGCTGTGTATCGCATGACAAACCAGGCCGGAAACCATGCTGATTGTGAAAAGAGAAGGAATGATCACCGAGATGACATGCTATTTGCGAATATATTATATGTTCTAGTAGTTTACAGGGAATACTCGTTAGGGAAATGGGGCGATAGTTGGAAGGATCAGAGCGGCTGCCTGACTTATATACCGGTACCACTTTACTAATCTTCCAGTCATTTGGAAGTGAACTGTCAGTAATGGACTGGGTAAAAATTATTTGTAATATATGACTGGAAATTTCTTTCGTACCTTTTAGTACCTTAGCAGTGATGTTATCTGGCCCGGGGGCACTAGAAATCTTTAGGTTATCAATAAGTTTCATAATGCCTTGAGAAGTAATTGTAATGGGAAACATGAGGGGAAAACTGTGGATGAGCAAATCAAAGTCCTTCAGTGCAGGCTCACGAGTGAAAACAGAAGAAAAATATGAGTTCATTACGTCTGACCGCTGATCAAGCGGCACGTTTGAACCGTCAGGATAAGTCAAGGAAATGTTATTGGAGCTATTGTTTGGTTTCAAAATATTCCAAAATTTCTTGGGTTTGACACGTATGATGTTAGGCAAATCGTGGTGGAAGAACTTCTTTTTGGATTGTCTCAAAGTGCTAGTCTATTTGCGCAGGCATTTGAAGTACTTGTCCCACTTTGAACAAGATTTAGAGCGTTTCGCATCACGAAACAGACGTTTTTTCCTTCCCGACAGCCTCCGAAGTGTGTTGGAAAACCAGGGTTTTCCTAAATCACCGCGAATGCGAACAAGAGGTACATGTCTCTCAACAAGCCGTAATAATTTATTCTTAAATAACAACCAGTTTTCATCTACTGTACGAGAAGGAGCAGTCTCACGAAAAAAAATGTGAGAAAGTGTTCAGTTCAGTGTTAATTTTGCTAAAATCTGCTTTGTTGTAGTCCCTAATGTACTTGGTCGAGGGCTGTCTGAAAGGAACTGGGATGCAGAGATTAAATAGCAGTAATTTGTGGTCGCTTAGACCAGCTACGGATGATAGCGATTTTATTATTTTGGGGTTAGAGACAAGGACAAGGTCTAGAATGTTCTCCCCACGGGTTGCCATATTAACCATCTTACTAAAGTTGAATGTAAGGATTGTGTCAAGAAAATCTTTGGATTGCTGGTAATGTGCGTCTAGATTTGCCCAGTTAATGTCCGGAAAATGAAAATCGCCACAGAGCATAAAGTTCGCAGACGGGAAGCGTGAGTAAAGATTCGCTAGTACAGAATTTAGTTCATGGTTGAAAGAAACATCACAGTCAGGAGCGCGATAACAAGCTATAATCACAGTCATACTTGACCGAAGTGATATATTTACACACAAAATTTCATGTTGACAGTTCAATTTGGTGACATATGAAGGAACACTTTCTTTCACAAAAATCAAAATGCCGCCTCCCCTGCGCCCCAACCTGTCAAGCCTGTGAACAGCGTATGTGTGGCTATCATTTAGTAGCTCGTGGTCAGCAATATTTGGATGCAGCCAAGATTCCGTAAGTATAGCAAGGTCAGTATTGTTGTCTTTCAAGAGAGATTCTAGAGCGTCTTTCTTAGGCAGGTAACTACGCATGTTTGCAAGCAAGACCGACATACTTTGATAAACAGGGGCAGTAACCGAGGCGCGGCAGGTCTGGGGGAGAGAGGAGGGGCGCGCATGCCTGGAGAGACGCAGTGACCGCTATGCCCTCAGTTCAACTATACAATCAGATTCAGCATTGTACGTGAATTGTTTGCAATCAAGCAGCAGCTTGTCAAAGCGAAGTTTAAATGATCTGCCGCTCTGTTGTCCATGAAGATAAAGTTTCCTTCGCGCCTGTCGAACTCTGGCTGAGTAGTCCTCGCGAATCGAAAAATTCGTGCCCTTGAGCTTAGAAGCCATTGCAAGAATTCTTGATTTATCTTTAAATCTTGCATATTTTACAATAATAGGCCTAGTTTTGTCTTGCTGGTAACGACCAAGTCGGTGTGCACGCTCCAAGTCGTCTGTACTAACGGATAAGCCGAGTTGCTCGGAGCAGAATGATACTATTTTGGTCTGAGACTCAAGCCAGGTCTCACCCTCTGTGTCTTGAATTCCACAGAAAAGTAAGTTTGAACGACGCAGGTGATTTTCTGCATCATCGCATTTTTCGGTAAGAACTTTGATTTCAGTGGAAAGTTTTGCAAGGCTATACCATTCACATCCGCCTTTAAACCTATTTCGTTTGACTGAGTCGACTGGACAATCTTCTCCAGGGCATCAACGCGAGCCGAAAGGCTGGTCACAAGGGTCTCGATGCTATTCTGTGATGCTCAGATTAGAGAAAGTTCGGACAGAACAGAGCTTTGTGATGTTTCTATGCGAGATATGGCCTTTGCAATAGTTTCAATGGACGGCGGTGAAACGTCAGTTGGTCCTGGGTTTAATTCTACGTCGCCCGACAGCAACAGGAGCAGACTAATTGTGTTAGCATTGAAATATAGAGATAACATTTCACACAACAGCCCACAACAAGTTCCAATAACACAAGGGGGGCACGACACCGCAAGAAAACAGCGATTTCCAGAGCGGACACAAGCCGCGTTCGGAAGGTAACTGACCTGCGTCAAGAAGGGGATTTTTGTGACCACTGTCGTTGCGGTGGCGTGCCCCAACTGGCCCCAGTCCGGTGGTGCAATATGTAGTCGATGCGGCTGTCCCTCGTGCATAGTTGCTCGATGTTGCCAGACGAAAAACCGGACTGTGGCAAGGAACGGCCTGTGTGAGGTGACTTGCGAAGAATCGTTCAGGGCCATGGGTAGCATTTGGCAGCCGAAGCGACAATACGAACCACAGGACGAGAACCTGCGTCAAGAAGGGGATTTTTGTGACCACTGTCGTTGCGGTGGCGTGCCGTTTGCGTCGCAAGTTGCTATGGAATCTCTTCGGGTTACACTTGTGTCAGTACGGGACCTTGTAGCAGACCTTCTGTCTAAAGGAGCGCATTATGTGCTCACGGGCAAACTCAACCAAGATCCTCTAGAGGGAAGCAGTACAGTTTGTTTGCTTACAACCTTGATGTTTGTGCAATTTGTTTCATAAAGAAAGCACCTTGTCATTTCCTTTTTTTTTTCCAGATGTTTTTTGGTGTGAGAAGAAGCTACGGAGGTGATGAAGGTCACCCCACTCTAACAAGCTTTGCACACATATATAGCGTACTGAGCCTGTATACCCAAATCATTACTTACAGGGAACATGAAGGAGGAACAGACCTTTGTGTGCCACTGTAGCCGACAGCCTGAAAAGGGGAAGGAAGGGCAAACTTTCATCCCATGAAAGACTCCAGGAGAAAGTAGAAGCAAAGTTGGCGGAGATAAGTTCTCCTGATCATGAATACTCCACACCAGCAGCACAGGACTGTGTTGTTTACTACTTGTGCGGCTACCTTGTTCACTCTTTTCTCAAACGTAATAGATGCTCTGACTGTATACGTAGCATCCAGTCTCAAAATGCAGAGTGCCCAGAGGCATTTCTCACTTTGGAGTGGGAACTTAGGCTTGGATGCCTCAAGTTGCCATCATGGGAGCTTTTCTGTATGTTTCGAGGTATTAAAAACAAGATTTCAGATGAGTTTCAAAGGAACCAGTTCTGTTCTTACACTTTTTGGGCTCTTCTTGAGGCACTTGGGGACTGATGTGACAAGTGTCGGTTGTCCCATTCACAAGGACACCACTACTGCAGAGCTTCTTCCTTCATACATTGTACTACAAATGCATTTTGCCGCAAAAGATGCCTGCAAATGCAGAAAGAAAGTCAAGTTAATGTGAAGGCTTCCTGCACAGCTTCTTCACTGTAAACAGTTTTCTCATTATAAATATGTCCCTGTAATTAATTCACCTGCTGCATTCCCTTTCACAACATCAAATAAAAATTACAAGGCATTTTTTCTTGCCTCCTTGCTGGTTGAATTTGTAGGCTGTCCCGCAGTTTTTTCCCGCATAAGACGTGTTCAGGTAAGATTCAAATATGGTTGAGTATTTGGGGATCCTGGGCTAGTTTATTAAGTATACTGGCTAAAAATATACATCGGTTACAAGGGGGAGTGGAATGAAAGTAGCGCACTGCCTATTTTTGCCTTTTTTTTGCCCTGTCTTACGTGCCGTTTCTTTTTTGTTGTAATGTTCAGATACAACTAAAAAGTGCTTTTCACTAAAGTAAAATGAAAACAAAGTTGCGCTTCTGTTTCTCGTATTACTGGGCAACAACCAATGAATCTGGTAGTCTCTTGCCGGCGCCTTTCAAGAAGTAGCAGACGACGCGTAGATACAACTTTAGGAGAAAGGGGAGGCCCCACCCAGATGACCGAAGCGCGACAGCCCATTGCCTCTGCGATTACAATAGTGCCGCTCGAAAAATCGTGCTCCTGAAACGCGCAATTCTCGGTGCCGGATAGCGACAGAAAAGTAACCCTGTGCCTTCCACAACGCAGCCCGTCGTCTGCTCTTGAGCTTCGTTGGAAGTGACAAAAGTAGAAAGAGCAGCTCTGCATGGCTTTTGCGCTTGTTCGCATGTACATGGCGTATCTACCACTCGTTTTCCAAGCTGAAAATGAATCAGTTGCTAAAAACGATGCATTTATCGCTAGAGCACACAGCTGACGCGACTTGGCCCAGTTCGAAGCGCGGGCGGCCATCGTCGGCGGCGGGGTCACCGGCCGTCCGGCTCATGACGTCAGTCCAGAGTGTACGCCCATTGGTGGATGCTCGTGTGCATCCGCGTCGGAGGAGTAAACGCCCCCTTTTTTTCTAAACAGTCCTTAATTCTAACGCTACCGCAGCGCCACCGCCTAGTCGGCGATGGTGGCGACCCGCTCCGCGCCACTGGAAGGCCACGCTATTTGCCTACTGAACCAATCAAAAGCGTTGGGCGTACGACAGCGACAAGTTCGCTGACAAAAGGGAGAGGCTGCGAACGGCAGCGCACCCGAAGCTTGAAGCGTTGTTAAGATGGATTGCCGATTCGCGCGACGCACAACTGCCTGTGAGTGGCTGGCTCCCTTATCTGTGCGCAGGCCGAAAAGTACGCGCTGAAAGCATCGAAGACTTCAAGGCATCGGAAGGCTGGATCGATCGATTCAAGAAAAGACACGGCCTTGTCTTCCGAAGCGTGTGCGGCGGGAAAGGGGCCGTAAATGGAGGCGTTGTCGAAGATTGGAGGGCCGGATTACCCGCACGCCTTGCCGATCATGATCTGCCTGCGACATTTTTAACGCTGGTGAGACGGCCCTCTTCTACAAAGCCCTGCCGGATAAAACCATCACGTTTAAGGCGGACCCTTGGGGTGGCGGTAAACGAAGCAAGGACAGAATAAGTTTTTGCTGGCTACCAACATGACTGGCACCGAGCGGCTACCGCTATTGATAGACGGCAAAGCAGTAAAGCCGAGACGCTTCAAAAGCATAAAGAGACTTCCCGTAGACTATCGATCGAATCGGAAGGCGTGGATGACCTCGGAGATATTTAAGGCCTGGCTGCGCGAACTGGACCGCCGCTTAATTTGTGCGAAATCGCGCAAAGCGTCAATTGTTCTAGATAAGTGTAGTGCGCACAATAATGTGTCGAGGCTGAAACATACAGCTGCTTTTTTTCTTTTTTGCCGCCTAACACAGTGGTTAATTCCCTGCTGCAGCCTCTGGACCAGGGAATTACAGTACGTGAAAGGCCGATACTGAAGGCAAGTGCTTGAGCGCATGTTGCTCTGTATGAATGGAGGCAAAGAAAAAATGTGATGCAACTCCTCAGTGCAGTGCATATGTTGGCGCACGTGTGGAGCAACACGCCGCCCGCAGTAGTTGCGAACTGCTTCCGACGCAGCGGATTTGTCCGTGACGGTGGTTCTTTGGAAGCCGGGGATGCGGACGTTAACCAAAACGCCGAGGAAGATGACAGCCGCTTCGACATACTTCTGCCTCCGGACGTAACGCTTGAAGAAAAATACATCTATACATCAATAGTGACGTTGCCGGTCGCCTCAACGACGACGAGATACTGGAAGTACTAAGCCACGAAGAGCCCGACTCTGACAGCGAAAATACGCCAGTCATAGATGCATGCGTGGCAAGTTCCGCGCCGCACCGCTAAAGAGGCCGACGACGCCCTTAAAGCTTTGGAGGACATCTGTGTCATTTCTCCCGACAGGTTGCGCGGACTGCACCACCTACAAGAACTCCGAAAAATTGTGCTTTCCACGCGAATTTCTCGCGTGCAAGAAGCAACAATAACCAGTTATTTCATGAAGTGAAGGTATGTAGATGTTTTAGGCATTCTTTGAGTTATTATTGTCGAAACCGCGTTAATTCGACATTCGGTTAATTCGGACATTTTCTCCGGTCCCGTGAAATCCAGATTAACGGGGTTTTACTGCATTTATAATTACGCTTATTCTAAAGCAACGAGGAGCACCACATTGAAATCATAATAAGGAAACATGGAAGAAAGTAATGGAGATGTACTTGTTCAGTTAGGAGTTGCAATAAATGTAACGAAGGAAACTATACAATCGCAAGGAGCAAATGCAGTAAAACTAAACTAAACGAAATTGACAGTAATGGACAAAAAATATCACCCACACATGCAACGGTACAAACAAAAAAAACTTCAAAATATACGTGACCATTAGTGAAAAAGAAAGGTTCCGGAACAGCGGAATATTCGAAGAAATAAGGGTGAAAAAATGTTAACGTTTGAAGGATTTTCTTCCACGAAAGTGGCATGGAATTCCAAAATGCAAAAGATTGTCGGATTGTTTGCCATAGTTGGTGCGCACCTGAAGTAAAATGAGATTATGGTTTTAAGCAAATTGTAACCAAAATTTTATTATAGGAAGGAGCTAAATGCAATATTAGAACTGAGGGTACGAATCATTACTGGAGAGGCGTAAGTCAGCGACGTCACATGACATCTCGTGCGCTTTCGATCGCGATAACCCAGCTTCCGCAATGAGCTAATTGTGACGGATAGATTCCATTCCCTGTCTGCGATCAAGAAAAGACCCCGTGTGACACCGGTAATGCATTCTGTTGAATTTCGCACGATAGTTAATGTGGCGACCTGCTAAGACCCAGGGGTAGTCGCCGCCGCTTGGTGGACACCGGCAAGATATGCACTGCCGCCGCTTAATCCGGTGGGCCCGACCCTTATCGAGCCCATGCTCGCAATCGGAGAGACGCTCGTACCCCAGAAACACGCCTGCAGGAAGTTAAGATAAATGTGTCGCCAATCGACACGTTAAAGTTGTGCCGTCAATCTGAAGACCAAGTTGCTGGGTAGCGTCGAGACCCCATAGTGAATGAAGTCTTCATCTCGATGCGCCATTTGGAGAAGTCATTTTGAAGCTGAGCCAAAGTGTTCAGAAGTTCATATTTGTGTCCAAAGAATTTATTAAATTCGTCATGAGTAAATTAAAGGGCAGCTCCCACATCCACTAGAAGCTCCAGGCGTACGTCTTGACCAAACCGATGCCATATGTGCGGTTTCTGCTTGCACAGGAGTAACATTCTGACCTGGCGATGCGCCTTGTTTCCTTCGACGAACTGTGGCCATGCGTATCTTGATGGGGCAGAAGTTGCAAGTCCTTCCTGGCAGCGCTATTTTTTGAAGACGCTAAGTGTTCCAACGGCGCCACACCAGTAATATGTACCGAGTTTATCCGTAGAACTTGATCTTCATTTGGCCGATTGTGCCTAGTTTGAACGCGCTCCTGCTGAGACCTCGGAAAGGTGTGAGCATGCGCAGCCATTTTCGGTACGGCTTCCCGCCTTGCCGAGAGGGTGGATGTGGCCATCTTGACCCGGGTACTTCACCACCGGACCGCCATCTCGCGGCGGTCCGACGCGCTGAACACGCTCGATGTCGCCGGACGCTAGGCTGGCTTTCTGCATTGCTTCTAACTCGCGACCAATTTCTTCGGCTTTATCCAAGGTCAGATGTTTGCCTTGTGACAGTAACTTGTTTCGGACATGTGAGTTGGCGGCTCCATGAATTATTTGATCTCGGATCCGGTCATCGCAAGTAGTGCCGAATTTGCAAGCGAGCGTTTTCTCCTTCAGGGCCGTGACGTACTCCACGAAACTCACCCGGCAAATGATTCCAGTTGGTGAACAGATGTCGCTCCGCCAGTACACTTGTAGTCTCCGGGAAAAGCCGATCCAAGAGTTTCAGTAGGTCCTCGTATACTCACTTGTGGTCACCGCCCTCTCCGTAGTTGACGTACTGCTAGTCTGAGTCGCATTCCCCCCCCCCCCCCCCCCCCCCCGTTGTGCACGTATAGTTGCTGCTTGCACTTCTGCTGCGAAGTATTTCCGCAGGCCTTCCCTGCCGACGACGCTATGAAAACCGACGCTCGACGTCTGTCCTCCCGTTCACTCCCGCCGGCCCCCTTCAGGCGTGTGCACCTATAATTGTTCTAACTCGATAGCGTTACGCGCCCCGTGTAGCAGAAAATCCAGTGTCGGCGTCGTAGCCCGCGTAGGCGTCAAATGAGAATAAGTTATTCCTCAACAGTATGAGAATGACAGCTCACAAACAAATGTCATGAAACAAAACAGCGCATGCATTTTATGTAAAATCCTCTCAAACACAAATACAAAAAAAATATTGGCAGTGGCTTAGCTCGGCTATGCCAGGATATACGTAGCGAAAGCTAAGGCATAGCATGGTTAGCCTTGGTTAATCTTGGTCGCAAGTCCAGGTTAGTCTGGTTGTCTAGCTATGTTAGGGCGTTTAGCTGTTAGTTCGGCGTGCTGTTCGTCTGTTTCCTGGGCGATTTGTTTCCTCCTCATCTCGTTCCAATGTATATTCCAGGCCTCCTCCTGCTTATCAGAATTGTCGCCATCCATACTGCCGCCTCAACTGTGGTTGCGGCGCACGCGAGCTCTCCTTTTGAATCCTCCGACATGTTATCAGGCATGCGAGCGGAGGCGAACGCAGCGACGAGGAACGCGGTGTGACATCACGTGCCTCCTCTGAGCACGGCCACGGGGAAATTGCAAGTTGGCGGCCAGGTAAAGCTATCGCTTTAAAAGTGCGAAACAATAGACAGTTTTGGTACTTCGTACGGAACGTACGCAACGGCGTTGCGTACGTAAGATCGCTACGTTCTGCAAAGTGCGCATGTGCAGAACGCAACACGAACAGTGCGTGATGCGTACGCGGCCGCTGCTTACGCACGCATCCGACTGCGTGCGTTCGTAGGGAGCCTTGCGGGCTGCTCTCGTGGTTCTTGTTTGTTCGGGAGAGCGCGAGATAAAAGAGTTTCCCAAAATGGCAGCGTCAAAGGCGACCAGCGGAAGGCTGTGCTTTTCAATGGCCTACGATTTGGCTTTGCTGCGTGAAGTGAACGCGCAGACGCCGTTCCGGGATCCTGCACGGTGGGAAAGCATAGCAAAAATAGGGACTTTGTTTTTGAGACATTGTTCAGTGTGCACTGCTTACGCGAAAGACTCGACCTGCTTTTGGTGCAGTTCGTCGCACATGACCGTGCCAGCCTCGGAAAGTAAGAACTCGGTTTTCATTTTTCTCGATATGATTCGTGTATTTCATCCGTATTAAATGTAGAGCCTCTTAGAGGCCTCAATACGTAGTTCAACGAAGCGGGAACGCGCCCACACGTTACATCACGTTAGCGAGATCAACAGCGTCTTGTTCGACCGACGGTTCGACGTACTGGCGGACGCGGCCAATGCGCTCCGACGCGCCCGGCGTCTAACGCTCGCCTCTTACGTACGTAGGCATTTCGCAATACTAAAAGCCCTAACGCGACACGCGCTCCTACGTTCCGCAAAGCACTTGCGTACGTATCGTCATGACGCAGTACTAAAACTGTCTAATAACCGAAGATTGGCCCACGCAAGAGGCCGCGTTTCGACCGGCAAGCTCGTCTTCGTGCATAGCGTTGGCCGCCGTCTCTCGGTAGACATAAGCTGCAGTTGCCGGGAAGCGTTCAGACGCAATCAGGGATATTTTAATCCTATCACGTTCCACTCTTCAAGGCGTGCCCCAAATTTTTTCCCATCTGTACCACGGAATTGGATGCGTGCCAGGTAAATCGCGGTACGGCGGAAGGTTTGCTAAGATGGGGACGTCATGCTTGAGCGTTGCAAGTCGAAGTGGGGCTAGAGAATGCGAGGGAGCTATGGCGTCGCCGAAAATGGCCGCAGACGGCCAATCCCAACTTAAGCATACGAAGAGACTTCGAAGTCATGCGAGCAAGTAGAGTGGCGGCAAGCAAGTAGCATTGTCACTTACTTACTCAGCATGGCAGGTTCTTCAGATTCGGCGAACCGGTCGAGGCGGTTTCCTAGCGTCCGCTAAGACGACGCCGCGAGACAGGCAGGAGCTCGTTCCGGTTGAGAGGGTCTGACCATATCTATGGTCTGACCAACGTGGCGTTTACTTGGCTCAAATGGCATTTCGCGGACAGGTGGCGTCATGCCATTGGCTGTTACACGAGTGGCGTGATCGCACTTGATTGGCCTAATGAATTCATACAAACGTACAGACATGGATAGAGGCATCGATGTATATAACCACTTGATAATTTGAAAGTAGTGACACTCTTCCTCCTCGCGGTGCTTTCCTCCTCGATTCTCCTCGCCCGCCGGCTGCGCACGGCACGCTTTTTCTCTCGGGCTCCAGCGGACGGGCGGCAGCATTCTATGGAGGCGTGTTATTTTGGGCCAGTTGCGCGCCCCAGTGGTGTTGAAAATTTTGAAAAATGCTGATAACAGCATCGATAACCCTGCAGGCAACGTTTATGAGGAGGCTGGTATATTACTAAAGCCGTATGGACGGGCTATACTGATGTAAAAGGAGCTTTCAGGCGAGTTCTGTACTCCAGACAATTTTTCTGCCACATGATGACATGCTTTACTTTGTGCGTCTGATCTAGTATTGCTTGTGGCACATCCCTTTGTGTGTGGCTTACGAAGTGAAAGCCTTAGATCTCCGTTTCAAGGTTGCGTTGTAAGCTACAACAAATATCACGTGGCCGAAGCAAGGCCGGAAGCGCACCAGGGCATGTGCAGCCGTGTATAAGAGATTATTACTGATTAGCAAAGTTAAGTAATTATTGATTAGTGATTTGATTAATGAGGATTAAGGTGGAATAAGGAAAACTAAGGTGATTGAAGGTGGATTAGGGGGATTAAATTGAATGAAGGTTAGGGTGCACTAAGGATAATTAAGGCCATAAGGAGGATTAGAGTGGATTGAAGTGAATGAAGGAGGATTAGGATAGATTAAAGTCGATGAAGATGGATTACGGTGCATGAAGGAGGATTATCGTGGACTAAGGTGAATAGAGGATTAGGGTGCATTAAAAAGCGTTATAGTGGATTAAGGTCGAGGACGGTGAATTAAGGAAGATTAGGGTGGAATGAAGGATTAGGCTGGATTAAGGGGGATTTAAGTCGGTGAAGGTGGATTAGGGTGCAGATTCTCGTGGATTAAAGTGAATGAAGGAGGATTATAGTGGATTAAGGAGAATTATGGTGGACTAAGGTCGATGAAGGTAGATTGTGGTGAATTAAGGCGGATTATGGTGGATGAAGGATTAGCATGGATTAAAATTTATTGCTGTTGGCTTTGCAACCTTAATGCTCCTTCATCAACCATATCCTCCTTCATCCTAGTTCACGTACCATAATACACCCTAATCGGTCTTAATACCCGTTCATCAAGCTTAATTCACCTGAATCCACCTTAATGCTCGTTCATCCACCTTAATCCTCTTTCATACATCTTAATCCTTATTCATGTACCTTAATACATTCTAATCCACCTTCATTCAACCTAATTCACCTTAATTCAATCCCTAATGAATCATTAGTTAACATGGTATTCCTTTAGACAGGGGGGGGGGGAATGCTTTGGGTCGCCTCTGGCCTTAGGTCACGTGTTTTCTGTTCACAACGCCGCTTTGAAATATAAGGATCTAAAGGCTTTCGCCTTAAAGCTTAAAACAATGTGGATTAGCTGGCCCACATCACCTGCAATAGCCCTGGTACTCCCGGGTATACTTGCCACTGATCTTTTCGGGGCTTGCATTCATTGTATCTGACTGCCGCACAGATCGACGTAAGCTATCCACTAACGATGTGCTTCAAAATATTCACGTTGTTGATCGTGTAATCACGGAGCTTTTCAGTTGGTCTTTTTTGCTTACGACTCGCGATGGCCAGCAGCATTAGGGCTGCGAAAGTTTTGCTTTGGAGCAAACAGTTTCAAGTTGGGTTTGAGCTCATGTCTACAAAATAGCAGATTGTACTAGAATGCGTTTAATGCAAAGACGGTCGCCATGCATCGGAACATTTCCTTTTCAATATGCTCAAAGCGGATTTGTGTCAGTGTAAGTAAGAGCAAGTGTAACCTTCACTTCCCTGCGTTCCTCGATCACAGAGATATCCACGGTAATGAGGGTTCGTCCCTTAACTATTCACAGCAGCCTCTTCTTTTAATTCGTCGTCCGCTGTCAAAAGCAGGAACACTGCGCAGCTGTCATTGATCTGCAAGGCGTTTATCGTATACATATTCTGAAGCACGGCGATTTCAGCCTGTGATGTCAGCATGAATCCACCGAAGACGTTAAATGTATTCCCAGATCGTCCTTCGTCCGCGGCTTCGTACGTGGTGTATATGACGTTGCATGCGCGCCCGTTTCACGCTTTCAATGCGCAAGCATTCTTTGGCGAGCTCCCCTGCCCTGTGATAAGTGAAAAGTGTAATGCCTTAAATTGAAAATCCGTAATTTACAAAGACATTTATACGTTATTATAGCGTAAGTACAGGTAATCGGTTGCTGTTAAGCGACGAGGAACAATTTACTGATACAAATAAATGCTTATAGAGATAGAGATGCTTATCCATACACAGAGCTCCTTAGAAAATGCATGGGGAAGCTTATGGTAGGGGTGGGCCAACTGAAATTCGGGGGTCGGTTAACTTGAAATTTGGTGGCGGACCAAGTGAACTTTGTGTGTGGGCCAACATGAAATATGTAGGTAGGCCAACTTGAAATTTGAACGTGGGCTCCCTGAAATTTAGGGGTGCGCCAGCTTGAGATTTTGGGGTGTCCCAAGCAATGTCCAACTGAAGGCTGCTGAGCGTCCTTCGAGTGATGAACACCTCGCGGGCAAGCGAGCCCATTGAGACGCTTGGCGCGTCTTCGTTAGTCTTCACCGAAGCGCAGTTGGAACGCAGGCTAGAGCTTGCGTAGATCGGATGTGCTCTACACGGACGCTGCCGCATACGATAGCAAGGCAGCGCACACAGCGGCAGTGGTTTGTGAGAGTGGGGACCCGGTCTCGCGCTGCGCCGTTAGAAGACAAAAGTGCAACTGAGGCAAAAGGGGTTGCCATTGCTCTAGCAATAACACAAAGCGGTACAATTAAGGGTGATTGTTTGTAACTCTATAGGGCAGGCATTAGGAATTACGATAGGGGCATGATCTCTGCTACATCCGCCAAAATTCTGAGAGAAGGGCAAGTTACCCGCAGAGCAAATGTCACTGTTATGGACCCCGGCGCATC
This sequence comes from Dermacentor albipictus, assembly GCF_038994185.2. Classification (NCBI taxonomy): domain Eukaryota; kingdom Metazoa; phylum Arthropoda; class Arachnida; order Ixodida; family Ixodidae; genus Dermacentor; species Dermacentor albipictus. Next base: position 25,416,576 of record NC_091830.1, on the reverse strand, counting down.
AGTGCCTGTGGGGGAACGAGAATTGCGCACACTACCACATGAGGGCTCACTTTCCGGTCGGTCGCCTCTGACTCGCCGCTTCCACGCGAGGAACCCCTCCCTAAGGGTAATGAACTAAGAGCACCCCAGGAAATAATTTCTCATGATAAGCTCGGTCGTAAGACCTATCCAGCGGCGGATAAACGGCTCAGTAAAAAGAAAAAAAAAGGAAGTCATGTGGAGGAAATTGCAAACCGGGGTGTTTCTAAACCCTCAAATGTGCGGTATATGGGATGCGGAACCCAAGTAACCACGGATATCCGGGCGACGTCCGACGGACGTCCTTTCTGGATATTCGGGATGTCCGTGGGATATCCATGAATGTCCGACGTACGTCCGAGGGACGTCCCTGGGAAATCCAAAGGTAATCGCTTTGGCATCCGTAGTACGTCCGACGCGGACATCCAGCATGGACATTCAGCGGCCGTTCAGGACATATATATATGTGTGTGTGTGTGTGTGTGTGTGTGTGTGTGTGTGTGTGTGTGTGTGTGTGTGTGTGCGCGTGTGTGTGTGTGTGTGTCTTCCCGGGGATATTCCAGATATACACATGCCTTGAAGCGACAATAGTGGCCGGGACACATTCAAGCACCGGACCATTATATATATTACATTGGTCTAATGCTTGAATGCATTTTTGTTTTAAATAAACGAGAAATGAACGTACACCAACTTCCACATACAATTAAACGTTTATTGTCACCTTATACATATACATAAAAAGACCAATAAGCAGATATATGCGTACTGTTCAAAGAACAAATAAATACACGGATAAAGAAGAAAACTTGCAATTTCAATAGCACAACACAAGGTAGAGAACAGCAGAACAAAAATACTTATTGCCCACCCTGCTTTGACATTTGAGTTTGCAGCATGGAATAAAAAGAAAGAGCAAAAATACATCAATTAGCATTATTAAGCAGCGAAAGCAACAGAAATGACAAGAAGGAATTAATCTTGACTACATCACTTCACTAGCACTCTTCGACACGGGCACAAGAAATGACATTAACTGGCTAATGCCTTAAACTTTAATGTCATTCGCGGGGTGCCACACGGACATGCTTAATGGTATTGCAGCTTAAATGTTATTCGCGACGTAGTGCGTTCTCGTAAGTCAACTTGCCGTCAAATGCGTACTCTCGTTCCCAATGTCTCCACATTCTGACGTGGCTGAACGAACTATTAGTGAAGAACAATCAATATATTCTTCACTTTCTTTAAACAATAGCTCTTTCTCGTGGCGTAGTGCGTTCTTACAATTATTAAAACTCACTTGGCCATCGAATGCGTACTCTCGTTTACAATGTCCCCGCCGTGGCCGTAGTGACCATATTCTCACGATATTAAACAAACTTGTAGATAAAAACAACTAATATATTCTTCAATTTTTTAAAAGGAGCTTTTTATTTTCGCAGAGATCAGCAGGCGATCTTGCCCCTACTGACGGCTACAGCTCTGATCACGAGCGCATTAGCCAGGAGAAGCTGTTTGCCAGGAGAATCAAAGGGCGCCGATGAAGAGTCCGCGGTAGCTAAAGCAAATGTAGACTCCGGGGTCCTGCTTACCAGAAAACCCGCATTGACTTGTGCGTACACCTCTCCTAAGGGATCCTGTTCCGTTCTCACAGCGAAGTGAACCATCCGAAGCTTGATGTAGAGTATATCCATCAGGGAAGCAAGGCACATTGTCCTTAGTGCGCGTAGTCTCACAACCACCGTCCTGAACTTCCGATGTCGCCTCGGTGCAGCGACCAGCATCACAAGGCGTACAAATGTTTGCAGGGACAGCCCGACCGCACATGTTAATGCATGCGTGCGGGGTATACGCGCCACTGCACAGCTCTAGACTTGCGAATTCTCGAGCTGTTGACTGCTGGCTGCCGGTGCGAGATCCGAAGTCCTCGAATATCGTCTTTGTTTCCAGCGACGCTCTTTGTCGCGCGTGCGGCTTCTCCCGCAGTCTAGGCATCCTGGCACCTGTGAAGAAAACACATTTCAATACCCAAACGAATTAAAAAAGAAATATGTAGCTGTCATACCTTGGTAGCTGAGTAGGAGACTTCAGCAGGCACGGAAGGTGACAAACGCTGCTCCGCTGCCCTTACAACGATCGCAGAATGAAAAATGGCGTGGCGACAATGGCTAGAGCTTGGATTGGATTGGATGACTGCAGCGTTCTGCTTTGCCAAGGTTCTAACACTTCCACGTGCATCTACGCAAACATAAATAGGTTTTTAAAATATTCTATTATTACACAGTGAAATATTTACTTATTCTGGGAATATTCGGTATCTGATTTTCGAGTTTTTAGTTTCTGCTAAGCTGTCGGCGCCAGAAAAACATAGCCTTTGAGATTACTGTCAATGCATGGCGGCTCTGACGCATTATAGCTTTCGTAATCGCTTTCAACGCACGCAGCCACCAAAAGCGTAGCCTTTGAGATTTGCTTTTGTTACCTATAATGATATTATTGTATGCACAATTGAACACTGCAGACAACTTCCTGTTTTAAGAAACCAGTCAAAAACAGGCGCACACAGGAAACATACGAGAAGACAGAAAAGAGGCTGGAAGAGGCCTGTCTTGTGTATGTTTCCTGTGTCCGTCTTTTTTTTGCTGGTTTTTTCCTAATACAATGCACCAACTAGCCCAACAACGTGTTTTACTTCCTGTTTCAATGATAAACCTGAACCTACATAGCCTAAGTCCAAGTTACATGTTCGGAGGTCAGGACCAAAACTCTATGATCAGGAACTTTTCATAATGAGGGGTAACTTGAGTGCTTGGCTCTAGGTCGAATAAGTGGCTTCAAATGGGCGCTTATATATTCTGCTAGTCATCCACAAGCATTTTTTTTAGAGCAAACTACAAATTGTTTGTATGACCTATCGATAGAAAAAAAAATCGTATTTTAATACTGCAATGTTAAAGTGGGCAGAATTTATATCAAGTTGGAAATATATTTATTTTGCTTTGAAAAAAGAATGAACTGTGTCCGATAGAGAACAAAAATAAACAAATATAATATGAAAAAACTAAAATTTCCGGCAATATATTTATGCTAGTTTATATATAACTCACTAGTGTATATCCTGGGCATGCCTATTTATGGACAGCCAGCGGACGTTCAAAATGGGATGTCCAATGGACATCCCGGTGGGATGTCCTTCGGACATCCAAACAGGATACGGACTTCTCCTGTACGTCCCACGGACGTCCATGTTGGATATCCGGATGGATGGACGTTGGGACTTATGGTGGACGTCCCACGGATATCCGTGGTTACTTGGGAAGTTTTTAATCGTTGATGTACCCACTGCAATAGCCCATCAGGGTGTCTACCAACCCGGATCCGAAACCGGGAAAACGGAATTCTCAGGGATTTCGAGTAGTCTGGAAAAACTCGGGGAAAACTCAGGGAATTTGTGCCCCTATCAGGGAAAATTAGCTGTAATTTTATTGAAAGGGTCGAAAGTCGCGGTAATGCTGGCTCTAGTAACTGACAGGAATCTTAATGAAGCGTCTTTGACGTCCTGTCGTCGGCTGGAGGAGTTGCCAGTGTAGAGTCAACGACCGACTTTCCGAATTCCCGATAATTTGGACGGCTTCGCGGCACCACGTACCACGTACCCCACTGGGTCAATATATCGGAACGTCTGAAATTTCTGACGCAAGAACTCTTCGCCGTCCGGTTTTCCGCACGTTTTGCCGTGACCGCAGGTCCGAAACGTCATTAGTCAAAGCCACCACCGCTGCCATTTTGATTATCTCGCTGCCTCGAACCTGCGCTCACGCACGCAGATCTGCTGGCAGCCGTACGTAGCAACCGCTGCGGCAACGCTAGGCCTAGCTGCTTCGACGTTCGCTGTGAAGCTTCTCGCCGTTGGGTGCTTGTTTCTTATTGAAAGAATTCGCTGCTGTCAGCAATGGCACGGACTCCGCCTCTGTGGTCATCGCGATTGGCTTAGAAGCTTGGAAAGCACGGTGCGTTGTATAAAGCCGGCTCCCGAAAGGCAGCTTCGCCTCTTTACAGAAATGTTACTTGGTGAAGCATACGCAAAAGTATTGCAGTGAAGCACAACAAGCCTGGGAAGGGGCTATTGCCACGGGACACAGTATGTACGAGCACCGATGTACGAGTAGCAGCACCGATGTGCCTAATATGTGTACCGACAGGCCTTCAGAGCGTTTTCAAATGTGCCTGTGGTGGTTTGAGCCCTTAAGGGCAGTAAATGACATGCATTTATTTTTTCCAACTGGGCAATTTTTCGGACGTTTTCGCACCCTTTAGGGAGTCCGAAAAATCGGACATGGACTGTGCAACTCACCAAGAAGATGCTTCAAATGGTCCGTGGGTCGAACTAGTGGCGGAAGGAGTACAAGAACAGAAAGCACCTACAGGAATGAACGGGAAAGGAAGCATGCTGTCGCCGTTTTGAAGGAGCTTGAGCTCAAAACGAAAGTGCTGGCTGATACCTAGATGCAGGTCTCCCTCATTCAAACCAAAATCAACTGTTTAAAGCAGTGAAACACAACAACGAGGCGTCGTGCGCGGGCTGACAGTCAAGGCAGTTGAGGTTGACTTACGAGCTGTGTAGAGCTAGAGAATATTAATTGTGACAACGTTCGGGCCTCATACCGCTGAGCTTGCTATCAGTTGATATTAGCTCATATTCGAAAATATTTGCTTCTGTATGCATCTCCTTTTTTATTCGTATTTGAGAATGTCCAACTCCATTTGCAATTTTTTTCGAAGACATTTTATTTGCTGTGCATTTTACTAACCCCTCCCTTCTATTCTATTTTTGAATAACATAAACACTACTCCTTAGTATTCAAATTGGATTAAGTCGTCTTTTCTTTAAATTGTTGTCATACGCTTGGTAGAGAGTGATAGCATCGGCCAATATGGTTTCAGCCCGTCTTGACATAAAACGTAGTTCTGCATCACTCAGGGAAAACCTGGAAAACTCGGGGAACTTGTAAATGTCAACTTGGTAGACACCCTGAATAGCATTGCAGATCTACACGTGGTCTGGACCTGCCCTTCCTAGAACGACCCGAATATATATGAAGAATCCTGGGAGACCTTATTACTCAACCGCGAAGCGGAAGAGCAACGCAAAGTCATCGGTCAGCAGCCCAGTCCCAAGGGATTCCGGCCGACGGTTAGGGGAATGAATGGAGGTTGAGGCTAAAGCCTTCTTCTCTCCCCCCTTTGGTGTCATTTTTGACGGGCGCAAATAAAAGTTATTTCTCTCTGTCTCTGTCTTACGCGGACAAAGCACACACGCATAACACGGGCTTGCGGAGTCCGTGCCACGCAACGCCTCACGCGCTACCGAGGCAACTGTAGTGTTCACTTTCTCCCGCTCTGGTCCGTCAAGGCGCGCTCGTGCCCGGCGTTCCAGCTCAATCGGTGCCGTTGCATTAAAGGGGCCGCACGCGGCGAAAAAAATGTGACAGTTGTGTACTAAAGCCTAACGATTCTTTGCCACCGGAAATACCATGGGTAGACGTGCATGAGCTAGGAGAGGCAAGTAAGCATAAGTAAGCCAAACAAAGTCGCAGCCGACCCAAGCAGTGCTTGCGCATTAGTAGACAGTTCTCAGAATTTTTGTCGCTTTGTACGTCTTCCATCCCACCTGGCCACAACAAGAGCCGGGAGAGCATGGTCTCGATAACACAGCGGTAGAAAACGCGGAGACTAGCGATATAGAAGTAAGGACTCAGTTTGACCGATGGAATTTTTTATTTCTAATTATTCATCATCAGGCTAAAGATAATTTATCTGTAACTCTAATTTCATCAGATCAACGCTCTGACACATGCACAGTTTACACATACAGCCGCAAGTTACATGGAAGGATACATTCAAATATAGCTTTTTTCTGAGGGCAATTAAAGAATGTAACGAATTACTAAACGCAGTGGTCATATCTCCCTTCACCAGTCACTGTACGGCTGGCTTGGAGACTCTTATGCTCTCAGATACGAGTACGTCTTGGCAGGAAGAAGTCCTCAGCAACGTTTCCTGCAGCGGCGAACACGTCCTCCTACCAAGACATCAAAGGGGCTTTCGACGACGTCAGCCACCAAGGAATCCTAGAAGGGCTGGCCAACACCAACTGCGGCAAGCAAAGGTACAAGTATGTTCAGAGCTTCCTGAGCCACCGCATGGCAGAGCTGAAGATGGGAGAGATCCAGACTCCAGTGTACCACCCTCCCAACAAGGGCACAAGGTGCTGTCATCTCTCCCACGCTGTTCAACATCAACATGATCGGCCTCGCAAGCAAACTGCAGGACATAGCAGGTCTTCGGCACGCAATCTAGGCAGACGACATAACACTCTGGACCATAACAGGGTCCCTCGTTGAAAAAGAACAGCTGCAAACTGCAGCAAATCTCATCCAAGAATATGTCAGCCAAGGGGGACTACAATGCTCCACCAAGAAATCTGAGCTCCTACGAGTTTGGTGAGGCCAGGGTAACCACACGGTACACACAGACCCAACAAGAAAACTTGAGGTACGCCTCAACAGGGGCCTCATACCAGAGAAGCCATTGCACAGGGTGCTGGGCATGTGGCTGCAGTCCAACCAGCGGGCCACACACACAATTACACTCCTCAAAACCAGTGTCAAGGCGATATCATGCATGATCTCCCGTGTAACGTCCATGAACAGAGGCATGAAGGAAAGGGACACCCTACGACTGGTCAGAAGCCTGGTGGTGAGCAGAATCACATACAGCCTGCCCTACTACCATCTCACGCAGTCCGAGACGAAGCAGGCCGACACACTTTTGAGGATGGCTTCCAAGACTGCTCTTCGCCTGCCAATGAATACATTGACTGAAAAATTATTGGCGCAAGGGTTGGACAACACCCTCAGCGAACTGACAGAAGCCCTTTACATCTCGCAACAACAGAGACTTGCGCGGGCTCGCATGGGCCGGCAGGTCCTACAAATCTTGGGGTTCCCAGCTATAACAACACGAACCCAAGAAACCTGCTTGATACCTCGTCACATCCAGGACAGGTTTCACGTTGCCCCGATACCATGTAACATGGATTCTAACCTACACTCCAGCAGGAGGAGAGCGACGGCCCAGTACATGGAGAAAGTGTTCAGGTTCAATACCACAGCCAGTTTTACGGATGCTGCCATGTATGGGACGAACAACAAGGGCGCAGTGGCAGTGGTATGCGACCACCAAGGCCATGTTACCACCGCTGCATCGACCCGCCCCTGCACGATTACGGAAGCCGAAGAGCTGGCCATAGCGTTAGCCATCGGCAAGGGCCTACACGCAAACCAACCACTGACAATCCTCACGGATTGCCAGCAGGCCTGCCGTAACTTCCTACAGGGAAGTGGAAGACCTGCTGCACAAGTCCTAGCCCAAATACTCAAGGACGACCTCGAGGACTACACCAACCAAACCATCATCTGGATACCAGGCCACACTGGCATCACGGGTAACCTGCAGGCCGACAGACCAGCTCGAGAATTCGTACATAACTGAGCACACAAGGCGTCGCTTGCGTTATCCACCACTCCATCGAAATCTAAAGACAGGATGCCACTGCCTGGTGTAGGCTCCAGACAGGCACTTACGTGAATCTACACGCATCACATCGCATACACCCCACAGCCTACAGGGACGAATGCCTGTGTGGGGCCACACCAACCCAATACCACATTACGTGGGAGTGCACACTACACAACTCTTCTTTAATACATCTCTACATTGTTATTATTAACCGAGGGTCCTGTTGCAGTCTTTGACTTTGGGACCCTTGTCTGTATATTGTTTCTTACCAATTCATTGTACTTAAAAAAATAATAAACTGAACTGAACCCCGACACAAACACCACGAAGGAGCAATGGGAGGCACTGCAGTCCAGCTCGGCCCTCGACGACCAGCTCAAGCTGGTCCAGAGAGCTCATACTATGAGCTTAATGCTCATAGTACACATAGTTTGTCATCACCATAATCTTATTACACATAGACTTTATGCACTTTAGAGCAACCATATTTAAAGCCCCTTTACAGCCACGTCACACCAAATTTATAGAACTCATAACCACTGTGAACTCATTACCACGGGCATGGCACTCTTTGGCCATACCTGGCTTTTGCCCCATTAAACATGAAACATTCATTCATTCATTCATGGTGCGCCGACCTGTACTGCATCTATTGTTAAAATGAACTCTCTCCAAACGTTATCGTGACAAGGTCCATATATATAGCTTGTAGAGCTTACTTGGACACCGCTTCAAGCTGTTTGCAAAGCATTACGATTTGTATAGTTCTCTTTTACGTGTTCAAAAGAAAACTAAAATGTTCTGTCATTGCCCACCATTCATCTATTTGTTGCAGAGGCTTTCGTTTAATACGAAAAACGAGTGACCCAAAAGGAAGAGCTCACAAAACAATTGAAAGTAATGTTTTACAGTGAAGCTGTATATGGTTAGCGGATTTGTCTGTATGCTGAAAACTCCTCCAGCTCGACCCCATGCACAAAAACAAGAGGGAAAGAGAGCCGCGTAATTGGCTGCACCAGCAGTGATGTCATTGCTCTGTCGCAGCCGAGCATGGGGATCAGTTTCTCTCTCCGGCTCCGAAACGGGTAGGACACACGTCATACATACTCCTGAGGAGCACAGCTCTTGATGAGCAACGCTGCGGGTAGAACCAGGAACGAGCTTGTCTACGCTATGCCGATGCTGCAGCCCAGGCTCAAAAGAGGCTCATGCAACTGAGTGCAATTAGCAACTGCGTACTGAGGATCCAGCAGCCTACCAAGCCATCGTTTAATGAACCATCAGGATTCACACCGGGGCTGCATGTTTCAGCTTCGCTGATTAACTATTTGTACGGATTCTTGGGTGGCGATTTTTTTTGTCAAATGTTCTCTGAAAAATCTTGTAGCATTAGAATACGAACATAACTAGTCACTACTGATTAATAAAAACAAAAAATAGTGGCAGCTTCTTCAGGAGGTTGCTAACAACGTACAGCTTATTTCATCCGCACAGAAGTCACTGTTTCCTTTTTGAAAGTTACTTCATGTTAAGTGAGACAGTTGATACATCAGATCATGGCAATCAGCAGATCCAACAAAAATAATTGAAGTGCTACAGGTGACATGGGGGCTAAGACTGCTAGCACCTCGAAGTGGTCTGAACACAAGCACGACACTGCTGCCAACTTTCATGAAAATGTCATTTTATTTCAAGTGTCATAAAAAACGCACAAAAAAAACTGGACATTTGTGTTTCCACCTGCCCACATGGTGCATGCAGCAGCAGCGAGCAGCAAAACACTGGTCTGCAACCCGTATGCAATAAAGTACAAATGTCCTAAAAAACTATGGTACAAAGTACGCGAAAGAGGTATCACACTGGCTCTGTCACAAGCAGCCCTTTTTTTTTTTCTAGCGTGCGTACTTCTGAAAAATGCTTATTAAATATTTATATATATTTATACATATATCAGAGCGATTGCAAAAGACAAAGATTCATTCACAATGCCCTGTGCTGCCTGGAAAACAGTCCTTTGGCGGCAATTGAATACTATACTCGTGGCTGGAAGGTAATAAGTCCCCGCATGCCACGTAGCCACTTCAAAAATGTACGAATACAGAGTCTATGCGCATTGTTGTATTGCCGCACTTACAAGTCATGCAACGAACACCATTACAGTTTACTCGTTAACCCTTTCCTTACTGACTTGACGCCTGCCTTGAATCCATTATATTGAAATACAGAGGTGACAGAAGTGAAAGTTGTCAACTCAGTTTTTCATCTAATTCATCTGCAGATCGTACATACTGTACGCTTGTGGATGTCGTATTGCTTGCTGAGTATGCACCAGGAAGTGCGAGAACGCATTTTGACAGCATCTGAATGGCGTTGCATCCCCCCCCCCCCCCTTCTTTTTCTTAGTGCTAAAGGTGCCTAAAGTCCAACAAATGCCATCCTTCATAAAGGATGTCCGGCTATTTTCTTTTCAAGTCAAATTTCTTGTCAGTACTAAAAGGGTTAACAGCCAGAAACACCTCGCTCACGAAATCTCTCTACCACACTGCTTCGGATTATTACTGTATATGGACTGAAGGATCGACAAGAGGCCGACCAAGGCATCATCATATTCACTACATACTGGTTTACAAAAGCCATGCAAAGACTTGTACAGTTGTGTGCAAATTTTCAACATTAATACCAAAGCAGTGCGTTGACACAAACCTAAGCTTTCGTAATTTCTTTCTCTCTGCATTTTTTAAATTGTGCAAACAGAGTTGCACAATAATGAAACGCTTGCTGTGGTTTCAGTGCCCAAAAGTTTTCAAATTATTAATCAAAAAACTGGTACTATCTTGAGCCCCATTAAGAAACAATATACAGTATTGTCCATTCTTTGAGGGGACAATGCGTTGGTATTCCAAGCCAATGCAACTTCAACATTCTCCTTTGCAGCCGATATGACGCCATCACTGGCCCCACATTGAAGTAAGATTAACAACCACGCAGGTCTTTCGCATCAAGAGCTGAAAGCTTCCTGCCTTAGTTCACATTAACTACAACAGGTGGCACTGGTGAGCAACGATGTGTGTTGATTGGCGGCCTGGGCCAATCGTTACAGATTGACACTGCCAAGGCCAGGTCAGGTTACAGGCCGCTACGAGCAGTGATGCACGGCATTTTCCCAAGGTTGGACAACAATACACAGATGCACAAAAAAAGCATAACGAGTCTAAAGAACACTGTTATATGCATTTCTCAAAAGACCACCTTCTAAATTTTTTAAGGCTGAAGCTGCAGAAATTCCACGAAAAATTACACAAGATGTGTAAACACACCATGCCGATTAGCAAAGGTACACAGTGAAACACTTATGGTCTATTCAAATATCGACAGTGCTGAACACATAGACAGCTGCGTAAAGTGAATAGTACAATGACGTAGCATAACGAATGAAAAATGCGGGAGCAATCAAACAAATCCGTGACTTTTGTTCGCACGTCGTAGCACATTACGAGAGGGGAGAGAGAGAAACACTGATGCAAGAAACACTATGATGAGTGGCAGTCATTATTACAGCCCCAACAAATGTGACACCATAAATTAAGAGTAAAATGGAACACTTAGTGCAAAGAAAGGCATAAACGCAACACATTTTCGAATCCTCATTATGACCAATAACACAACTTCAAGACAAAGGTACCAGTAAGGTTCTTCACATTCCGATTTTACGAAGTCCTTGTGATGCACAATGTTACGTCAATGCCCAAACCGAGCCTGAGCAAGCAGTTATAGCTGGCTCGAAAAATGACTACAATAACAGTGCTGCATCTTATTGCATCATGGCAATGGCATTAAACAACGGCCCAGTATTTCCGAAGTGCAGCATATAAGGATGAATGGCACAAGATCCCAGATGCCTCATAGGTTCACTCAATATGGTAGTCCCAACTGCTTGTAAAATATTTTAAAAATTCTCAATCAGTGCAAGTTGGCTATAGGTGCGTGACACTAACAATATGAGGTTCTGTTACGCAGCAACTAAATCCTACAGCTCATCAGAGTGTAGCTTTAGATGCTGAAACTTTCCTGCATAGTTCATGCCAACTATAATAGGTGGTGCTAGTGAGCAACACTTCCAACTGACTGGATAACTGGGCCATGCCTTGCAGACAACAAGCGCCAAATATAGATCAGGTTAGAACAACTGTGACTAAGATTTGGGGATTGCTGAAGTAACCGATAGATCTCTAATGATTGATAAGTTCACTGTTTTTTTTTTTTTTCAAGTTTTTACCACCACAATAATAGATGGTTCTCATAAGCAATGCCTTGCACTCTTCGGAAATTTAGCCAAGCCTCGTGGATTGCCATTTAGAAAATCAGGTCAGTTTAAACCAGCTGTCCAAAGCACAGCTTACAGTCTGCACTACACACAGTAACTTAAGTTGAAGTACCTTGATCTTGTAGACGCTTTGCACATACACATTCAACATTCTGTCCATGAGCATGTACTGACAAGGAACCAAAGAGAAATTGCACAAAGCCTCAGGCACTTGCGTCAAATGTTGGCCCTTGAAGCCTGTTCGTTTCTCGACAGGAAGCCTGACGTACGGTTCGCCATTGCAAATCCAGACTTTAAACATAAAAAAAAGTATGAGGACTACTGCAATCATTTATACAACAAGTGGCACAGTCACTGGCAATGAGACCCCTTCTCATTTTCAGGATCGGCACATGCCACTTTTTTTTATGACTAAATTGTTTTTATTCTGTGACAAAATGTTGGTTACAAAAGCCTTTGAAATGTACTCTTCTCCGAGATTCCTAAGAAACCTACTTCATTCACCTAACACACATTTTGACTGGACTTCAAGAAGTGACCCTTTGCAGCTTCTCGGCACGATATGGATCCGTGGCTTTTATTCAATAGCCAAGTATTGATATAAAAATGTGTTCACATTCCCTTGCGCTCCTCCGAGATTCCTACAATGCTAATAACCCCAACCCGCCAGAAGATGTTCACAATGGACTTCAGCTCTTCTGCGAGCCACAACACCTCCAGGACACAACATAAGTCTATATGTGGGTTCTGACATGTGAAATGAAAGAAACCCTGCCTTTTGCCACTTCAGCAAACCCACAACCTAGCTGAAAGGAGCACGGGTTAAAGAAAGGTGAACAAAAGATTTCACGCCGAGCAATCCTGAGACAAAAGCTCATAAGCTCAACAAAAGATTTCACGCCGAGCAATCCTGAGACAAAAGCTCATAAGCTCACTGACGGCGTAGGAAATGAGCTTCTCCATAGCAATGCAGTGCACTGGGGCTAAGAGGAACTCGAAATAAAATGAAAAAGAACACAAGATAAATCTGAAATCTGCACAGCGTCCTGACATGGCAGCCGCTGCGATCTAAGGCACGCTTGACGTGCCCACCTATGCCTGGTGAGATGGCGGACAGGGAAATGGGAGAGGGTGTGTGGTGAGAGCGGAAGGAAAAGGTAGGGGCCTAGAAGGATGGCGGTGGTGAACAATGTGCATAATAATATTAACGATAATAATAACATAGGCTAATTGTGCATCGTCAATCAGGCCAGGCCCGCGTCCTTGGCCATGCCGTGAAAGATGGAATTCTCGGCGGCCAGCAGGCTGGTCGGCGTGTCAAACTCGGCCACCCTCCCTTGCTCCAGCACCAGGATCCTGCGCATCAATTGGCAATCGGTGTAAACTGATTGGCTGACTTGAGGGAGAATACGACAAACTGGAGCTCTAAAATGCATATATAGAAATTCATTGCAAAAGAACGTAGCTGACTACAGTAGAACCTCGTTAAACCATACCTGCTTAAACGGTAATTTCGTTTTAAAAGTAGTACAGTCAAATCACTGACTCAGCGGCCATTAAACACAATGTGTTTTGTATCCGCATAAACCGTACCAGCTTATTGCATACATATCGGTTAGCACGCAGTGTTTCCACTTTTCGTCGCGCAAACACGGCGGTGCGTCGTCTCCATCGGGTGGTCCGGCAGAACAACTAGCCTCAGAGATCAGAACAATGGCCTCCAATCGCCCTGTGTGTTTCGGCATGAAGCCAAATCAACATCATTTCGGCAGTGTGCCAGTGAGCGTTGTGGCGTCGCACAAGCAAGGACTCGCGTCATGCCGAAGCTCGGATAAAAAAAGATGCTGGATGCTCAGCATAGAAGAAAAATTAGACATTGTTCATGCTATCGAACACGACACGAAGAAGTCGGCGCTGGCACGCGACAGGGATCTGCTGTTGACTACGGTGTGTGGCATTTCGAATGCGAAGAAGGTGCGCAGTAGCGCTACTGCAACCGCAAAGAGATGTTTGCTGCGAGGTTCGACTTTTCGCCATCGTTGCCTCTGTTGCTGCCGAAGCATCGGGTAGCAACATCAGGACAACATGGAAAGCAACAGCACGGGAGATTCAGGCTCGACAGTGACAGAGGCTGCACGTTACGTCAACCTCATGAATGCAACTGTCGCGGTGAGAACAGCACCCCGCAATGAAAAAGGCGCCCCGCGACTTCTGCAGCGCTACCACGCACGTGCACGGAGAATACGCAACGCCAACGAGGAATCTGCCATGCGAGTATTTGCCAAGAAGAGGGGACTGGCTGAAAAGCTGCCTTGCAGCTTCAGTAAGTCTGAGGCCGCTGGCGCTGCTAGGCAACAGCGGCATCAAACAAAAACAACACTTGTCGCACGAAGTGAATAAATACTGCATGTTTTTTTTCCCCCTTTCATCGCACCCTCTCTGAGTTCCATTTTTGACAAGTCAGTGGTTGATCTCGTGCTATTTTGGTTAAACAGTACTACCGTTTAGCACGTACATTTTCCCAGCTCCGGCCAACTACGGTTTAACGAGGTTTCACTGTATACTTTAGACAAAACTTTCTGCCAGACATGTGAAAAAAGAAAGGGGATATTAATCCCCTTCCACAATATTAATTTCAGTGATGCCCTGCCGTAAAGCTGCAAGACGGCCGTCATCGCTTCAGGGCTCCACAGTTCCTGACTTTCATGACCCACACAGCAATCCAGCCCTTCCAAAACAGTTTTTGATGCAATGTGTACTGACTAGGGATGTGTGAGTATAAAAATTTTCGAATACGAATTGAGCATGAATACTTAGCCTCGAATATTGAATAATGACATACACATGCACTTATTAGCAAGTTGGTTTATTTTAAAACGTTGGAACACTGCAATTACATTGTCATTCGTACAAAGTTTAAACTAGTAAGCTGTTATACTGAAACAATGCATTGGCTCGCGTTAGATTTGGAAAGTTGAATAATTTCTGTTAGTTCTCTGTTCTTGCTTAACCTGTGCCCTATTGTACTGCGTCAATTGCAAACTCAGAGGCACTTGATCCTGTACTAGTTATCATTCATCGCATTTTCTGTCAAGCAATAAGCTCAGGATTGGGTGTGGAACCTGCAAAAGAGTGCACCCTCGCTGTTCACAAACCTAACGCCAAGAACCTTGTTTGTTCCCGCACAGCCAGCAACAATTCAATCTGGTTCGAATATCCATATCCAGTCGAATATTCAAAAAATTTAACATACCTGGTTTTCAAATCGAATACGAATTAAAAATATAATATTCGAAATTTTTGAACATTCACACACCCCTGGTGGTGACCTCTATCGAAGTCCCCTTTATCATTTTCACAGCTTTAAGAGTTGCGTTAATTCAACCCTGACGGGAATGACAATACTGATCAAATCATCTGGCGTGTCGAATTAAACAAGATAATAAAAGAATGCCAAAATTTACCACTGATTCATTTGGTGGTCCAAAGTGGAAAACTAACGTAGAAATTACGTTAAAGCTCCTACACAAAGTAAAAATATAACGCGCACCTGGATGCCAAGTGTTACATATCTAGCGACCCAAATTGGTCGGATGGTTGGTTTCGAACCTGCTTTTCGCAGCACGGCAGCCCGTGTTCTACCGATTAGAGCTTGGACTACCCAGCGAGCAAACTTGATGGGGAAATAGTTGGGTGCAGACAAACAGACATACCGCAAACTGCGTGAAGTTCCCAAAGAATGCTAACTGCATTAACATTTCATCACTAAGAGTACACCGAAGAACCTAGAGGGGGCAGGGCGAGCACTACACCAACCTGTCGTAGTCCAGGATGGTGTTGAGCCGGTGGGCGATGGTGAGGATTGTGGAGCCGGCAAACTCCCGCCGGATTGTCTGCTGGATGAGCTCGTCCGTCTCCATGTCCACGGCCGCTGTCGCCTCGTCCAGCACGAGCACCTTGGACTTTCGCAGCAGCGCCCGTGCCAGACACAGCAGCTGACGCTGGCCCACACTGCGCAGTTCAAACTGAATCTTGAGTAGGTGTCGGCGTGCCAGTATCACATTTGCAGACAACTTTTTTTTCTGGCTGTGAAGGCAAAGCTAGAAAATCGAATTGAGCACGTGGAACGACCGCCGGAAATACATTTGTAGGGCTTCTATTGTGCACCTTTTTCCAAAGAAAATGGTTTCACAACTGCCAGAGCATTACAATCTGATCCAAAAACAAACTGCATTCAAGGCATTGGCAATGGCCCACCGTCAGAGCTAGCGCCATTGTCACTGTCCTCACATACTGGCAACAGAACTAGTTCTCGCATAGGTTGGCGGTGATAATGTACTACTTTCATTATGAAAAATCATTTAAAATATATGGTGTTTTACATGCTAAGTTAGTGGCAACAGCCACGTCACATGTTGGCAAAGTAGAGTTGTGAATCACAATCACATTCAAGAGTACAACTGTACAAGAAATTATGAATATTAAACACAATGGATCGCAGGGAGGTTGACACATGCTTTGTAGACAGAGATAGTCGTCTGACAGTGGGGATGGGCATCAAATGTTAAATCATATACGGGGAAGGTAAATCCTGCAGGTTTCATCTTTATCCGACTGACAATCTGAAGCATACAATTTGTTTTTCTCGCTATAAAACAGGGTATGCACGATATTCCAATGCACATTACTTTCTTCCCTTGAACCCGTAAAAGCAGGCTTCATGTTAAAAGTGAGTTAATATGGTAATTCGGAAGTTATGTTTGTCGACTGTGTCCCCTCTCCTATGCGTCTACTTCGTGATGCAAGGTTTACATGATCCAAAAAGAACCATTTTCTAAAACAAGTATAATGGCAGGAAAGCTGAAAGAAAAGAGAGCATGAACTGACCTGAGGTTCTCGCCACCCTCCTGAACTTCATGCTCAAGGCCGCGGTCGAGGCCCGAGATGAACGTCTTCAGGTGCGAGAGCTCCAGGGCTGCCCAGATCTCCTCATCGCTCTTGGACTTGAATGGGTCCAGGTTGGTGCGCACGGTGCCGGAGAACAAAATCGGGTCCTGCGGGATTGGAGGGCGGCAGTGAAAAAGACATCTGACGAAAACGCACTGCGTTCAGAATTTCATTCTGTACAACATTTAACGACATGACCAGGTTACCCAAAGTTCACAGACAGAAACAACTGCACAAAGCAAAATCACCGTCGAGGAATGCCAACATAGGGGAGCACTCGCAGTAACAATGTCCGCTGCTGTGTCAGCTGGGCTGGCCTCTCTGTGGCACGGTCGACGCTCATTTTGCAACAAACACAGGGGGGGGGGGGGGGGGGTGCTACAGGGCACAGGTGAGATGTGGCATTGCATGGATCTCTACTCAGATACATTGAATATTTGAAAAATCGAATAGCAGATATTCGATTTATGAATGAAATTATTTGAACATTCACTATTTGATTCGGTGATATTCGAGAATTTGCACACCCCTATGTACGAGTGACAGAGTGGAGGAATGAACAAGTGGAGAGCGCAGCGTGTGGCTCATCAAGCGCAAGCAATGCTGCCCTGTTACAAGGTGACGTCTGTGCTGTGCAGGGTAAGGTACTGATAAGAGGCTCCAGCAATCGAAGATGCAACGCAAAGTTCGGTGGAAGTCCTTTGCCATTTCCTCCCCCTGTTCATGGGCCAAGTACAGTCAAACACCGTGATAACGAAGCGCTTGGGACCTCCAGAATAATTTCCTTATGCAGCTCACTTCACTATAAAGGGTCGCAAATGGCACAGCTCATGATAGAACTGGGACAGAATCATTCCTTCGTTATACAGGGCACTCCGTTGTAGAGGCGTTCTTCGACTGTAGGCAGTGTACATAACATGGCGGAGATCGCGTCCTTCTGGCATGATGCACGATGCTTACAGAGCATGCCGCCAGCATAAGCACAGCTTTCAAGATCAGTGTCTATCGCTTGGAAAAAGCCCTTGCAGGGCATGGATTTGGAAACCATGATTGGGGTCGGGTTGCATTCCCCAACATTTATGTGACATGACCTTGGTCGGCACGGTGCGCTGTGAGGAGGCACAATAGTATACAGGCAATGGACCGATCTTTCGGATGCTTTTATGGCACCTCACGTACTCCATAGAGCCAAGTATAAGGACATATGAAATTTCGGATGCTGAAAGCCTTCTCTATCCAATTTTCTGGACTTCTTGCCATGACTGCAGGCCTGAAATGGCAATAATCGTAGCCATTTTGATTATCTCACATGCCGATCAGAATCAGATCAGATCATGCTGATCCACTTGCAGCTGTAGTAACCTCGGCAACGCTAGGCCTAGCAGCTTCGACGTTCGTAACAAGCTTCCTGCTGTTCAGCAAAGCATTCTTCATTGAAAGAATTAGGTGGTGTCTCCCTTTGTCATCCTCGCCGGTGGTTTCAAAGTGCAGAAAGTACAGCATCGAGCATGCATTGTGCCAGTTTTTGAAAGTCAGCTTCGCCGCAATACAGAGGTGCTACACAGCATCGAGCATGCATTATGCCAGTTTTTGAAAGTCAGCTTCGCCGCAATACAGAGGTGCTACACGGTGAAGCATACCAATACTAAGGGGGGGGGGGCACTGTCAAGCGACACAGTATGTAATACTTATTTATACATGAGTGCATCTACTGTCTCCTATCACAGTACAAGTACCAATATGCCTAGTAAGTGTACGGGTCGGCCTTCAGGCCTTGAGAGCTGTTCTGGACAAGCCTGTGGTGATTCGAGCCCATGGAGGCAGTAAAAGGCATGCTCATTTTTAAATGTGTAAGCACTTTACCCAATGAGAAAACCGTCTGTCCGTCCCGTAAGACGACTGCCTTCAAGAAAGTGCCCTCGTGCTGTCTTTCACTTTTAACGCCAACAGAGTGGCACTCATGGAGGTCTCATGGAGTTCACTCGCAGATGACTTTCAAGATACAGGCCCATGCGACTCTCTTCAACACTAAGTTAGCAACGAGAATACAGCGCACGAAGCTGTGAGCAGTCGGCACTCTTTGTCGGCATCACAGATCGCTTTCAAGGTATGGTCTGCGCAGCGATGCCATATGAAGCCGCTGCCTGAGTGCATTTGGTCACAGTTCATAATGGCTCGATGCAGATGGATAAAGCGCTAAAGAGCGATAAGAGCTTATAATGATCGAAATGTCACCAATGCTCCTTGTACTGCGGTCTGCACCGGCTCATGTCACCACAGTGCTGTCGTTTGTACTGGCCAGATCAAGTTTCACAATACTAATAACGACACCAGGCTGCGCCTAGATGAGCAAGTGCCACGATGCTTACGCATATTTAGGCAACTCACCGAGGTGTTTCTGCATTTTTATTTTCCTGACTGTGCAATTTTTTTGACATTCTCACGGCTCCTAGAGAGCCATAAAAATCGGACGTTGACTAAAAGCTTTGGTTGTGCATTAGATCCAGGTGCTGTTGTAGCTTTTTTTTTTTGCGAGTGCTTGCAGGTCGGTGCTTAATTATTCAAAAACTATTCCATAACTGTTTCATACTGAAACGTGCGAGCGGAGTTTGGATGAGTGGTGTTTGGATATAAACTATTCAACTTGAGCACTGAATCAAATATAAATATGTTTGATTGTTTGTTCAAAATTAGCGACTATTTGCACATGCGTACAGTAAAACCTCGTTACTACGAACACCACATTAAAGAACTTTTCGGAAATCCCTTCCTGATGGTTACAGTTTCAATGTAAAAATATTTCAGTATTGCGAACAAAAGATTAATACCTCACTTTTCAGAATAACAATAGTTATTCAGTTTCCATGTCATGCCAACAATTTGACATGCTAACAACAAGATTTCACTGTATTTAGTAGCAAATTGGCAAGCCTTGATAAGCTGGGCATGTGTAAGATATTTTGGAGACAGCTTGGCATAGATGGTTTACTTGAAGTGGCAAACTAGTGAGTCTAGATAAGCTCGGCTTGTGTAAGGTGTTTCGGAGACGGCATGGCACCGACGATCAAGGCTCATCAAAAATGGTTTGTTGAAAAGTCAACATGGCTGTGCCAGGCCTGTCTACATGTCCAAGAAGTAAATGCACTGGTTTGTAAGCAGACATCACCCTTAAGGACTCGTGGACAAATGGAAGCAACACCACTCATCGAATGTCCACCCCTTAAAAGAGAGAGAGAGAGGCCTTGCCTGCGGTATGATGGTCAGCTTTGAGCGGAGGTCGTGCAGGCCAATCTTGGTGACGTCGACGCCATCAATCAGGATGGTGCCCTGGGCAGGCTCAATAATGCGGAAGAGGGACAGCATCAGGGAGCTCTTGCCTGCGCCAGTCCGGCCCACAATGCCAACCTAGAGTAAAGGGTGGAGGATGAGACAGGAGACGCTGGTACAGCTTACGCTAAAGACAATGAATCAACCTAAAAGGCTAAAATACGAATACAATCGCCTTCCGCTAATTTGACCCTGACGGGGTCGACGAAAGTGATAGAATAACACAGCGGGTTGAATTAAACAAGATGCAGAAAAAAATCCAAACACACTTCTGTTTCATTTGGCAGTATTTGCCCTATACTATTGTTGTATTCATGTAGGAGGTAACTTGGTAACTGTAGGAGGTAACTATTCATGTAGTAGTAACTTGCGATTCGCTGATTATATTGCCTTGCTTAGTAACTCAGGGGACCAATTGCAATGCATGCTCACTGACCTGGACAGGCAAAGCAGAAGGGTGGGTCTAAAAATTAATCTGAAGAAAAATTAAGTAATGTTTAACAGTCTCGGAAGAGAACAGCAGTTTACGATAGGTAGCGAGACACTGCAAGTGGTAAGGGAATACATCTACTTAGGGCAGGTAGTGACTGCGGATCCGGATCATTAGACTGAAATAATCAGAAGAATAAGAATGGGCTGGGGTGCATTTGGCTGGCATTCGCAGATCATGAACAGCAGGTTGCCATTATCCCTCAAGAGAAAAGTGTATAACAGCTGTGTCTTACCAGTACTCACGTATGGGGCAGAAGCCTGGAGGCTTACAAGAAGGGTTCTACTTAAATTGAGGACGACGCAACGAGCTATGGAAAGAAGAATGATGGGTGTAACGTTAAGGGATAAGAAAAGAGCAGAGTGGGTGAGGGAAGAAACGCGAGTTAATGGCATCTTAGTTGAAATCAAGAAAAAGAAATGGGCATGGGCAGGACCTGTAATGAGGAGGGAAGATAACCGATGGTCGTTAAGGGTTATGGACTGGATTCCCAGGGAAGGGAAGCATAGCATGGGGCGGCAGAAAGTTAGGTGGGCGGATGAGATTAAGAAGCTTGCAGGAACGACATGGCCGCAATTAGTACATGACCGGGGTAGTTGGAGAAGTACGGGAGAGGCCTTTGCCCTGCAGTGGGAGTAACCAGGCTGCTGCTGCTGATGATGATGCCCTATACTAGCAGGCCTCTGAATCGGACATAAGCCTGCTCTCTGTATCCACATATAAAACTAACGTGAAAATAATATTAAAGCTCCTAAACAAACTAGAAATCTAAGGTGCACCTGACCTTTTAGCAAGAAAAGTGGCCAAGGCTCTAATATATGTTGCACAATGGCAGTTTTTTCTGACAGCTTTTTCTGCATCTCCACTGTCTGTATCTGTACAAGGCAGAAATAAAGAATTTGATTTGATCTGATTTGGTTGGCTTCCCATAGTCAGCTTTGCTACGATACAGCCATGTTCTGCGGCAAAGCATACAAATGCCACAAGCACAGTTTCTGGCTCAATTTTCTGGGGGGAAAAAACATGTGCGTCAGGAGTGGGTAAATAAAATATTTTGAGTTTCCATTATTGCTTGAAAATCTTTTTAGGGCAAACTGAAAATGAGCATTTACAACGGGAGATGTGTGTTCAATACGATCCCCGTTGCCTAAGCTCCGCCAAGACATGCTGCCACTAAAGGAATCACTATTGGGGTGACCAAGGGGTCAAGCACATGTGTGCTGACTCGTCAAGTTTGGATTATGCGGTGAAGGTCAATTTCAGGTTCTGACCCATATGAATGCATAAATGCAGACCGGGACCTTCGGTCGAAGTCAAATCATCCGAGAAATATAATTAAACTGGAGTTGAATTTATGGAAGTATACTGTATCATCCTTCTAGACAGTGCAGCAGGTCCACATACACCAACTATGAGACCTCCATGTGTGCGAAACATCCTAAATGGTTTTACAGTTTGGTCTGCACAGTGACACCAAAGACTAGCTGGGTTTCGATCGTGACTGCGTGCTACTCTGGACTACATCACGCCAACGTAGCTCTGATACATCAAAACATTACGTACTCAGCTGTAAATGCGGCACTCCACACTCACATGCATCAGGACATAGACACGGGTAGAAACGAGACAGAAACGGGTAGGAACGGGACATAGAAACAGGACATAGAAACGACAGCACGAGGCAGCTCGGGCACTCAGCACGACAAGTTCTGCAGACGTTTATACCAGTCATATATCGGGATGCACCTAAAGCCATGTGGCAGAAGCCAACCAGAATGTGGCTGCCCGAGTGTCTCGTTGGTAGGCAGGGTTTGCCGTGGTATCACAGGACAGAGTGGCATAGGCTTTGCTAGGCTTTACCAACGATAGTAGACAGATGCAGATTGCACTTGCTAGGTTTGTGATTATGGTCTGTCAGGATACCCTAGTTTTTTGCGATAGCAACTTCAGCTCACCAGAAAAGTTCAGGTTCGAAAACATGTGCCCAGTTCAATATGTTTCCAAGCAGAAACAGTTGAGACCGCTGCTGGACGTTTCTGAGAAAAGTGGTTTGGCAACAGTCAGGTGACATACTTACAGGCAAGTGCCAGCATGTATATGTGAAGATGCATTATAGGTTATTGCTCGTGGAATATGAAAAAAGGCATAAGCAGGTGTGTGTAATGCTGGTGAGTATCCATGGAAAGCGAGATTAAAATGACCTCAAACAGAAAAAAAGTAATAACCTGAGCTATGTTAATGAATTATCATTTGACACTTCTAAAGCCACTGTCACCGAAAAGGGAGGTTTGATAAGCCAGGAAAGGTGATAAAACGAAAAACAGATGGTGCTATAACGTTTGACTACCTGCAACACATCAGCGTGGTATCAGAAACTCTAACGGCATCTCATCCGGCTTAGTTAGGGTTTTATCAATAAAGATGGGTCATATTGTTTTCTAGAGGAGCCAAAGGTTCAACTTGACAAATTTAAAGAACAGTTACTCAGCCACAATGGTCCAAATATGAGACAATACTTTGAAATCAGTGACGTCACACTGACGTAGCGGTGCTGGGGTCTGGCACAAAATTTAAGGAATGGAAGTTGGCCTTCATTTTCTTTTTGTCTGATCGACCTCTTAGAGCACAGTTAAGGAAAGGAAATTTTAGACTTAGTTAAAATGTTTTTTGGCCAAGTCGGTTCATGGATGAGAAGTAAAATATAGTAGCGCAGTAGAAACGAGGACGAGATGAGAACACAGGACTGGTGCTAACTTTCAACCGTGGTTTATTCAGGAAATATGAAATTCGTGTATATCCCGAGACGTGTAAACAGGTATTACCTTCACAATACAAAGAGTCACCGAGGCCCAAAAAACCACACTCGTCACCACATTCCTTTGCTTAAGAAATTAACTGTATGCATCTGCGGCGGAGATGAACAAGCAATCTAGAAAGCACAGAACAGCACATTTCTCGCGAGATACTTGGGCGTTGGCTGGACTAAAACTACAAATTAAAGAAAAGTACAACTCAAAAATTAAAAACAAAAATTGAAAGTTTGAATGGAAAAACCAGCAAGGATAAGAGAGAACACAACAAAGAAAAATGAAAACACCTACCCATAAAACAAGACAATGGCTCTACTTATGCAATAAAGAAGGAATAAGATAACCATGCACTGCATCGGTTCAACCCAAGTAGACAAAACAGAAAAACAATAACCTCACTTAAGAACGATGTTCTGCGTCTGTTAAACATGAGTGTACATGACAGAAAAATTATACTCGAAAGGTGCGTGGCTGCGTCATACCTTATACACGTCTTTCCAGGTAGGCGGTTTTCTTATTGCAAAGTGCTAAAGAGGGTGTACTAATGCATTTGTCACCAGACTTCAAAATATGAAAGGTTTCAACACTTTCCCTTTCTGTTCTATCCTCTGACCCCTTTAAGGATGTTTTGTGTCCAAATTGCAGTATGCCACGCACATTTTTCGCCGCACAGCCAAAGGCCATACACTGCACTAAATTAATATCGACACTAATATGGACTGATAGAATACTTTATCAGTTTATGTTAATTTAGTGTTGTTCTTTAGTCTCCTCTTAAGAGATAAAACAGGAACTCATAGAAAAAACCGGCACAAGCCATCTGCAATGCAAGCGTTTGCACTGCACATAGATTTTACTAAAGTTCCATCAGGGTTGATTGAGTGGAGTACGATGCTGCGTCCATTTGGCTTCGTCGCTTTTGCAGCCAAACGCACTGCGCGTCTCTGGAGAGCTAACCGCCCACGTGTGAGTCGTACAAGCACATTGATATCGTGACAGCATGACAGTAGCAGGCACTTATCCACTCTATTGTCACATGCATTCTGTGCCATCGCTTAACTGCTGGCGTGCAGCTGAGCATACATACTCGCCTACCATGCTGCAGGCCCCAGTTCTATTTCTCAGTACCCAGATCTCGTATCTCGTATCCAGATCAGGTTGGCTAAAGTGGGTTGGGGTAGCCAGAGATATGCTCTCGCATTGAAGAAGTCTAGGCAGGAGCGTACCTTCTCGCCGGGGTGGACGGAGACCGTGATGTCCTTGATGATAAGGTCCAGTCCCTCACGGTAACGGGTCGCATACTCCCGGAACTGCACCTCGCCGTCCTTGGGCCACTCGACGGGGGGCTTGGACTCCGGAACGTCCCATGCGGCCTGTGCACAGTTGCGTGCAGTGCCATTTATGGCTCTGTTCATCATCATAATCAACCTAATCAATGTCCATTGCTGGCCAAAGGCCTCACCCAGCAATCTCCCGTTAACCACAGTCTTGCCTCGAATAACTTTACCCTATGGCTGCCTATTCATTTCATCACACTCTCAAAGAAAGCATACGCAACTGAGTCTTCATAGCCAAGTCCACTTTTTCATTTTTAGTCAATCCTCGACGGAATGAAATTGCTAATGGATTTATAGTTGTGTACGCAACCTAAATAAGTTGTGTGCATAAACCTATTTACATAATGCTTATGTGTGGTTCAGCAGTGAGCAGGAGCACACCGGGGCAACTAGGAGACTACGACAGTGGGTGTCCTTGATTTGTCATCCCCGACTACCCGGGACCGATCAAGACATTGCTTGATCAATGTCTCAAGCAATGCTTGAGACATTGCTTGAGCAATGAGTGTTGGCATCCACAGCTCTTCTGACAGTCCTCTAGGCTGTTTGGGACAACAAATTGAAGACGCCTGGTGACAGCTCGGGATGAACTGCCACCTTTAATTTCAATCCAGAACATGTAAATACGCATAGCACAGGAGAGCCACCTGCCACTTTCCAACGATAACAGCAACCTCCATAGCCCTCTCAACAATACTCCAAAAACAGCTTGTCTCGCAAGTGGAATGTGCTTTGAAAGGCCCAGGTCGAAAACTTTAATTTCACTTTTCAAAGGCCCGAGAGCAGCGAGAGCTCCGCAGATGCAGTTGCCATGGAAACGAGGATGTTTGGACCACCAATCCCAGTGCTCCTTTACAAAAGACAGCACGTGACATCTGCCACGCACTCTTCAACTCAGCCGCGCTGGCTGGGGTGTCTCGTGAGCTTTCGTTCTTCCGTGTATAAACTGGTGACAAAACCTCTTAACTAGGGGCGTGTGAATATTGAATTGAATCAAGAAAAAAAGAAAGGTGAATATTGAATCGAATATAAGAAAGTTTAACTCAACCTTTTATGCTTCGAAATTTTGTACAAAGACACAGTGCTGTACGTGCTTTAAGAGGCCACATCACTTTAGAAGAACCTTTATAGCTATCAGTAATTTAGGTACCTATCAAATGAGATGCATATCATGCTCCACCCTTACTAAAGGGAACACCAAATTTGTATGCCAGCATATGATAACAACTCAGTTCATATACAAAGGTCAGGAGAGAGAGAGAGAAACGTTTATTAGACGAAACAGTGTCCCGAGCGAGGCCGGGTATCACCCTAAGGTGGGAGGGCTCCTTAGTCCAGGAACCCTCTGGCTTCGACTGCCCTCTTAGCCCTGGCGACGAGTTGTCGTTGGTCTTCCAGGTCCCCGAGGGTTAGCTTGGCCTCCCACGTTTCGAACAGGTCGTTTGCCTGCGTTTCTGGTTGCATTTCGCTGCCTTCCTGCCACGGGCATTCCAGGAGCAAGTGTGCCAGAGTGTCGGGTACGTTGCACAGTGGGCAGAAGTAGCCGTGGAGTGTCGGGTAGAGGCGATGCATCATCGTTCCGTGCATGTATGTGTTACTTTGCAGGCGTCTAAGGATTAGGCTTTCTTCTCTGTCGAGTTTAGGGTGCGGTGGAGGGTACACTCGACGCTCGAGCCTGTAATGCTGCAATATGGCCGAATAGTTGATGGGTACGGCCTCCGCCTCTTCTGTCACGGGTCCGAGAGCGCGTGGGGAGTGGGGAGCCCGGCTGACGTGCTCGCGGGCAGCGGCGTGGGCCACTTCGTTCCCCTCTAGTCCCTCGTGTCCGGGTACCCACGTTACGCAGGTGTACGGGAGCGGAGTGCTTCGTCTTTTGTCAGGAAATATTTTTTATCAATGGAATGTCGGTCAAACAGAATTAAGTGCCTTTTTTCACTCTGAAGCTTAAGAAATAGCAACGTTGTCCCAAGTACCCATGGGGTTTTCAGTTAAACAGTGGGACATACTGCACCTAATGGCAATTTTCTATTGCTTAGAAAGTATTGCTTTTCAGTTTTCTTCCAGAAAACAGGTTTTTTTCATCTTTATGGCAGGCGGGTTTTGTGAATCATTGGTGCCGCATGCGTCGAATGCGGTGGGTGCCGAGTTCTGAAATCGGGAGGCCTGCGACAAGTTCATGCGACATCCTGCCCCCCCCCCCCCCCCCTCTTCCCTGCCCCGTTTTCATCCACCATCTGGTGTCTGTGTAAATGTGCTTACAGCTGGGGGTCAGTGCATTGTCACATATTCTTTGAGCCCACCACGTAAATCCAAAGCTAGTCTTATGACGGGTCACTCGAAGCTATGAAGAGAGACTGTGGTGTGCCTACGAAGGTTGTTTGGAATGAGGGACCACCCTACAGTATTTTGCAAAAAATGGTGGCCGTACACTCGCTTTCATTGGTGAAGTGGTTTGTCGGCTTTGCCAGGGCCGCGCAACTTTCCTTGCCACCAGCCGATGTGATAACAGGCCACAAACTACTGTGGAAAGCTTGTCCCTAATATGTTCCTTTGGATGGCTCATCAGTGATCGGTTGCAAAGTCATGTGTACGGGTTAGACCGACGGCCATTAAAGCGGCATTCGGGTTCACAGTTGACCAGCCAGCAACTATCGCGAGTAAGTGTGCCAAGTTCTGTCTGTGTGCTCGCATGGGGGTAGAGAGCTCCCACATTTGCAATTCTGTGTGCGTGAACACTGAGCTTGCCTATGCAATGCGATCAGCGTGCCTTTCGGTCTTCAGACCAATCAGACCGATCTTCGCACATGCTCTCATGCTCTTCATATGCCCTGCTGATGTAGTTCTCTCTATCTACATTGCGTTAATAATTTCGATCAGCATCGTCAACCTGGATGAGCCTTGTGCAGAGAGATCGCACACCTATGGAACACTGTGCGCATCAAGGCATCGACCGCATCCGTGTCATTCACCGAAGGTACCGATATTCGATTTGTTAATCAAGTTATCACAACTTTCACTGTTCAATTGGAAACTGTATATTCAGATATTTGCAAACCCCTACTCTTAACAGCTACTGCAGTAAGTGGACAAGTTTTGAGGACGTCGTTGAAGCTTACCTCAGTGGGTGACCGGGTGTACTCCATGATCCGCTCGACGGCCACGATGTTGGTCTCAAACTCGCAACTCATGCGCACCATCCAGTTCATAGTGGCCGTGATCTGGGCAAGTGAAATGCGCCATCACATGTAACAGCCTGCCCACACTGAAGCTTGCACGTATGCTCCTGCCGTTCAAAATTTGACTCCACCTCTACGAACCAAACAACTCGCTGATGCCACGAGAACTCACTGAAAGCGCATAGGAGAGCGAGAGGCCAACGGTGCCCCCGTCCAGGTGATCGCTGCCGAAGACGGCGAATAAGGCAGCGAACAAAACGATCAGGTTGCCGCAGAACTCCAGACGCACAGCCAGCCACCTTGGAAGAGAGAGAAAGAGAGAGAAAGGATGTCACGCACCATTTTTCGACAGCGTTCTATACAAAGCTAATGCTTAAAAACTTAGCAGATATATAGGCAAACACTGTGTAGGCATATGTCAAGAATAGCACTAGCCAAGAGTAAATTTCTATAGCATTGTGATTATTAATGGAGTTTACTGGTATGATGGCTCACTTACAATGGCCACAAAGTTGCAAAGGCTCAATGTAATATTAATAAATAATTATCTGTCTTCGAGTATGATAAAAATGCTGGTGTAGAGTGCAACAATAAAAAGAAGTACTATAAATTTTCATGAGGACACTCAGCTTTTATCAAAATCTATTGCACGCTACATGCAAGAACTTTCTGAATGCAATCTTAAGCTAGTGTCAGAGTCTTCATAGGGATCGCTCATATTTTCAGAAATTCACAAAAACACGTTTAAAACTTTGGAGAAGGCTCTCTTCTGGCTGCTGCGGCATCTTCCGGCTCCAAGGTTCATTGTTCTATGGCAGTATAGACAGAGGCCCAGGATTTCCACAGAAAGCAGTTAGAAGGGCTGAGCTTTCAATTAGAAAATAAATTTGTCATGACTCGTGGCTTGTTTCTGCAGGAGAAAAGAAAGTTGACTCGTTTGGAGTTTATATTATTTATTTATTTATTTACAAAATACTGCAGACTTTACACTAAGGTCCAAGCAGAAAAGGGCATTTGTAGAGTTCAAGTAAATGAAAAAAAGAAGGAGAAAAAAAAGGGGAGAGACATCAATGAATATACAGTAGGCGACTGATTTTCCAGACCTTGCGGGGACCGAGAAATCGTCAAAAAAGTGAACAGTCTGAAAAGCCCGCTCAGCAAAAAAAGTTTACTAAGCTTAGAGTGGCTTAAAATAATCTCTAACAATGCCATGCGTCACACTATGCTTGGAGGCAATCATATTTGCTTGGACTTGCACAAGAGTGACATCGTCTTCGTATACAATCCAACAAGAGTGTCACCATGTTGGTAATCTCCGCCAACAGAATTCGCCACGGTGATAAAAAAAAAATGAGCCACGTTTCTTCGACCACTTCGCTCTCCCGAAAGCACAGAAAATGGCGCCGATCGCACAAATGCGAAGCTGCACACACACGCACACACACACACACACAAAGATGAAACGCCTCGAAGACACACCTATTCAGGGGACACACCATGTGCAAAACGGCAGTCGAAAAAAAAAAAAAATCATTAATTCAAAAAAAGTAAAAAGAAAAAAGGGTCTCGCATAGTGATTATGATGATCGCGCTGATGGAAAGAAAAGAAGGAAAAATGAAAAAAGAAAGAAAAAGTGCCCTCCCCTTGAGCATTTTGTCAGCCAAGGAAGAGCAAGCACAGCCTCCGAGACGACAGGACGGCCTGCGCTCTCTATTGATAGCAGACAGTTTTAGTTTAGTGTATGCTATACCATTGCATATGATATAGGTAATATAGCGGGTCGACCCTGCGCATGCGCAAAATGCTAAACGACTCGCTGCGTATTGCGTACGCATGCTATTTCTCAGATTTAGTGTTGCTATCCTTGTGTGGTTTACATAGTTTGTGTAAAACCTGGTGGGGGGTCCCAGCTGCCCGCTGTGAATTGAATTTACCGCTGCTTTTCTAAAATTCACTTCGTTCATAGCAGATGACTGTGAAAATGGCTTTCGCTTAGTCTCAGGCAGCCTCGATGACAAAGTTTTATGGATAACTTTACAGAGTTTTCAAGATCACTTCTCTTTTTGAACATGTCGAAGCCTAATGAAATAAATCTTTGAGATGTCAGCATTACTTATCAGCTAAGTTGGAAGATAGCCGTGACGATGGCATATGGCCTCTGAGATCAGAAGAGCTTGCACGCCAACTAAAACTGTAATAAACGTGCACTGCTTAGTGGAAGAGATCCAGCACCGTTTACGTACAATGAATGCACAGTGTGGAGCACGAAACATTAACTCCTTGCGTTCGCTGCTATTTGCTATACTAAATCTGTCTAGTGTGCGCCTCCCAATGTTCAAGGCTATAGAGTAAGCCACTGAAAGCCAAGCCTGGCCAAGCCAGCGGAAAATCCAACACGGCGGAGTCCAAGTTCGGTTAGTCTGTGATATAGTCTGAAAAATCGAACTTTGAAGCCTGAATTTGTCCTAAGAATAGCTCTTAGCTCTATGGGAACCCAGACGGTGAATATATAAAATCTGTAATATCCATAATATCCATGAAGTCCGAATTTTTGGAGTCCGAAAAATCTGTCGGCCGCTATACAGGTTTACAAGTTTTACTGACTTATGCACAGCAATATGTCATCCCATGCAGAAAGAAAAGATGTGCTGGTTATCCGCGCAGACTACTGCCCCACAGATAACCACTATGCTCCGAAAATTAGAAGTGTAATGGCCACTTTTGAACTGCTTCAAAATGCAAAGCTCATACGAAACAAACAGACACTGAGACAATGTGAGACAATGCAGTGTTCAGCGAAAAAAACCTTAGAAGAGAAAAGCCTGAAAAAGAACTTGCCTGTTGGAGATGGTGGACGGGTAGTAGCACATCTGGTTGTGGTCGACACGCTGGTTGGACTCGTGCACGAAGCGCTCCTGCGCTCCGTACGCGCGGATCGTGCTCACGCCCGACAAGGTCTCCGAGAAGTGCGTGTAGATGGGTGACCGCGTCACCGACTCGAGCCGCTTCAGCTGCCGCGATGTGGCCACATAGAATGCCTGGAAACAGCCAAGGATGATGGTGGTGCAAGAACAGAGTCGCACATCAGCAACTGCTTCAACAGTCACATGTTCACAACTTATTGATTGAGAAATCTATATGCACACTCTGTGTGCACCTGCATTGCTCTTGCGTCTGGTGGGTGTGCTACACCCGAGCTCTGCAGGGGGCATTTACCTTCCCCACACAACACATGCAGAATTGTGGGAGTCATGCCAGAGTGTTGTAGTCACAAAGCTAGGAGAGATGACGTGAGTGTTCCTATGCTGGCGCCACCTGACAGCATGGACAGACACAAGGCGAGTGCGTGTGTGTCACTCTCTGTCCTCATTGCATTCACCGCAGCTAAATTCAATAACCTATGTTGCGACTTCCACGCAACTACTGTATCTCACAACTTCAGCTTTTCTGCACGACCCACGTGATGGTGGGAGCCGGTGTCAGGGGAGGCTAGAACGAGAGGTGGTGTGAGTGTAGTGCCACCTGATGGTGTCAATTAACACATGCATGCAAGGTGTCTGTGTCACTACTCTAGATCCTGTGTTCCATGCACTTTGCCTAAGCTCAGCAAAGGACATTAGTCTTTCACGCACAAGTCTCGTCTTCTAGCATTCAGCTTCCCTGCAAGAAGACACGTGGGGACCGGTGTCCCATTTGCACGGCTGCAACAAGAGATGGCGCAGGCCTTCCAATGCTGGTGTCACCAGATGGCACAGACAAGAGAAACGCACCACATCTGTGCTGCTCGTGTCCAGCACCAGGTTCACTGCACCTAAGCAGGCTCAACATGCAACCTAACCTTCAGGAAAAAGAAACCACTGCTCACCTGTATGAGGTAGTAGAGGACAAACACGGGAACTGCAACAGCCAGGAAGATGGGTGTTGTCATGGTGATGATGATCAGCGTGGAGACCACTTGCAGGAAGCACATGAGCCACGACCGCACTGTCATCGGGATTGCTAGGTCCATCGTGTCCACATCCTGCACGAAGGATGCATGGTCATCACTGCCCGTTTCACACTCGGTCACAACTTGTTATAACAATGTCGCACCTGACAAGAACATGTCTTTGTTACATCATATATTTGTTAGAGGCATACATTTGTTACACGCTGATATTGGTGAGACACATTCTACGTTTGCTTTGTTATGTTTTGTAGTTCACCATATCGATGTGTTATATCGAGTTTCAGCTTATTACAAAGTGGCAGACAGCATTACCATTTCACAGAAAATTGCACTTAAGGGTTCACCACAGGATCCTCTATATGTTTGTAGACAGGAACTTTAGTGTGTTGACAGCAACGAAAAGGAGACTACAGGACACGAGCACCATCAAGTGATAGTTAGGAATTTAACAGTTATAGCTAAGGGCTTGCAAATATGAGAAAATTTCGAACATTATGGAATATTATAGTTTTCATATTCTATTAGATTCGAAAACTATATATTCGAAAATTTTTGAATATTCGATTTGATACGAATATTCAAAACAAAGCTAATATATTGATGGCTGTGCGAGAGCAAATGTGGTTCTTAGCATTTATTTCCATCTAAGTCAGTCTGTCTGATTCTGTGCCGAATTTTGCAATAATTTCATGCTGCTGGCTAAATTTCGATTGTAAAACACACTTAGCCACTGAACGTGTAAGCTTCGCAGGAAAACCAGCCTCTCAGTAGCCAGGGAGCACCCTTTTATTGCTTTAAGCAAATGCAATGAGTGACGGCTGGTCACATGCCTTGAGTTTACGGGAAACTGATGCAGCATATTAGGACACAGGTTGGTGACAACAGACAGCTAGCAGAAATTACTCAATTTTGCAAAGCTAACATGAGCCAAATATACAATCTTTTAGTATAACGGCTTACTAGTTAATTTTTTTTACCAATGACAATGTAATTGCAATGTTCCAACATGTCAAAACAAACCAACCTGCTAATAAATGTATGTGCATATCATTATTCGATAATCGATGCTATTTGTATTCGATTCGTATTCGAAAATTTTGTTATTTGCACATCCCTAATTGTAATAAGTACTGTAATAACCACTGTTTGTCATAACATGGCTTGTTGGAAAGGGAGTGGGGGTAGAGGGAGCAGAGTTACCACTGGGTAAGATTAAGCTGATACAACAGCCAAACCACACACTGCCAACGGCAGCTCAGGGGAGCGTTGAACTGCCAGATGGGAAACAAGCAGGGCCATGCACTTACAAATGTATGCCTAGTCTGCATGAAATGATTAATCGTTATTTGTATTAACAAAAACATTTGTCATATGCACTTCCAGGACATTCCAGCTTTGTTAAAACAACAATTTAAATGCACAGGTTTCAGCACAAACTTCTAAGGCGAATTACGATTGCTCTGTCACATTCATTTTAACCCATTTATTTATAATGAGGTTAGACTATAATCAACATATTTCTCCAAAGAGCTGAAAGATCTCTAGAATACTAAAACGGACTAAGCTGATTTTGGATGGCTGTTGCTCCTCAAAAGTGCACTGAAAATGAATAGGATGACTTGGTGGCCCCCAACCGACCTTGGAGAAGCATTTGTCGACGTACCCCAGCAAAGTGGTGTGCAAGAAGTACATGGGCGTGTGCAGCAAAATGATGTTTTAAACGTGAGGGTTTCTGTGAAAGCTTCAGACATGATGACAATTGCTTTATCACATTCACATTTCAACCTGCTTAATTTCAACTTGTTACTTCATAAAGTAGTTTCGCTGTAATCAATCTCTTCCTGCAAAAGACAGTTTTAGAAGCATGTTCCAGCAGATGAAACTGAATTTGCATTGCTTTTTATGGTCGCCTTTTGACAGCACGCTGGAAGCAAAGAGGAACAGCTGAGTGAATGTCAATCAACCTTGGAGAAACAGTTAAGCTTCAGAGTTAATTATGATATTTTGTCATATCCATTAGTTCACTTTAACCCAATTCATTATACCGTATTTACTTGCATAATGATCGCACTTTTTTCGCCAGGAAAATGGACGCAAATTCAGGGGTGCGATCATTACGCGGGTTAAATTTCCCATGAAAAAAAATTTTTTTTTTTCGTCCCGCGTTTGCTGCGGGATGCGGGTGCGGGACACCAAAACAAAAATGGCGGCCGGCAGAGCAAGCTGAACGCGCCGAACGCGATTTTTTTTTTCTTGTCGTGAGTGCATTACGTGCATTGAAAATGTTTCTTCCGTATCAGTGATGAATAATATCGTTAATATCGGCACGTTTGCAGCAATAACGTAGCCATGTCCACTTTGAGGGGACAGAAACACATGGCCGGTGTGCTACGGAAACTGCGGCACCGGTTTCACTACTCTCCTAACACGGCACGTTTTCGCTAAGGGTGGGCGAATATCTTAGCTGTGTTACAAGTGTCGGCGTATGAATAGGGTACACATTTAACGTATCCGTGTAAACGTGGCTACTATCATTGCCGCACGCGATTTGTTGCGTGCTCACGAGTGCAGATGAAAAGAATCGAAAGGCGCCTCTTTTGTTTTTGTTGACCACAACGATTATAAAGCCTACCCATAATAAAGGCAAGTTTGGTTGTACCTCTTTTTGTCATGGAAGTGCGGAAAGAGATGAAAGTAATGAAATGAGGCGTCCACTTAAGAATGTTTGGTGCGTGCAGGCGAGTCGTTCGCGTAGCATTCGACATATGGTAAGCGCGATCATTGTTAGCTAGACTTGGAACACCACATATCGCTGCGGCAAGTTCGGGGTGCGATCATTACACGGGAAATTAAAAAAATCGAATTTTGACGACAATATTCAGGGGTGCGATCATTACGCGAGTGCGATCATTATGCGAGTAAATACGGTAATCAGGCCTGACTGTAATCAGCCTCTCCCTGCCAAAGACGTGAAAACAGTTTTTTGAAGAACGCTCTGCCAGTCTAAGCTGATTTCGAGTTGCTCTTTGAAATTTGCCCTTTAACTCTTGAAGGATGAGACATGTAAATACCCGTATAATTTTTAAATTTCCATCTAAATGAGTGAAATACACAGAGAACAAGCATAATCAATGAAAAGAAGAAAAATATTTTGTGGATGCTTTTTCGGCAATAGAGGGGGCAGCACCAGGCAGAGCAATGAAAGTGGTTTTCACCCAAGGCCACATAGGGCTACTACATTTAGAATTTAAACAGACTGCTCTTGCCATATGGGAACCACAGGTGTACGTTGCATTTGCTTTACGTTATGTGTGTGATAGCGCTGCAGCAGGAAGTCTTGCATCGGTCCGACTTCTCTGACAGTGCTCTCAAAAGGAACCGAGTAATGTGCCAAACTTCTTCCTCATCCCGTCTTCCTGCTCTAATCCAACAAATGGCGCTTTCTGCCGGTGATTCAGTGTTGGCAGAAGACATTTGGCGAGGAACACCGCTGTCAATAGAGACTTTTAGCGTGTCCGGTATTCAAGCAAGCGCGGGTGGTTTTCCAGTTTAGCGGGGGCACCAACCTGAGCGGCCAGATTGGTGGCGCCAGCTGGTGGCGCAAAGCTCAACCACACAAACACAGAGCTAATTACTATATTCTGCTTAGCTGCTAGCGTAAATTTTCGACAGTGGCGTAATCGTGTTAGCAATTACGTCGCTGCCAAAAATTTGCACGGGTGGCGAAGCAGGATATGGTGAGTTACTGCAGTTTTAGCTATGCGTTTGTCTGGTTGAGCTCTACAACACCATGCGGCTTCACCGCTCACGTTTACGCCCCGACCATCCGGTAATCCGCCCAAACCACTCCCGTTTACCGGAATAGCGTACAAACTAAAAGTATCAATTACCAAAACTTGGCAACATTTTAAAAAGAAACATTTCTTTTTCTGGCAACACTCGTCCATGAAGGGTTAATTAACCGACATTAACATTAACCAACCTTGGAGAAGCGGTTGACAATGCGCCCCAGAGGAGTGGTGTCGAAGAAGGACATGGGCGAGCGCAGGATGTTGTGCAGCAGGCCGTTGTGCAGGAGCATGGCGCCCTTCAGGCTGCCCAGCGACAGCGCCAGCGTGCCGAGAAGGATCGTCACACCTGCACACGCGGGATGACAGCAAGCAGCATTTCAAGTCCTTTCTGTTCCCGAAAGCCCATCAAGGCATTGACCCCTTAAAGGATACACTAAAGAGAAAAATGATTTCACCTGCATTAGTAGATTACTAGGGGTGGGCGAATATCAAAATTCTCTCATTCGAATCGAATACAAACACTTGGCATCGAATATCGAATAACGATAGGCACATGCATTTAATAGCAAGTTGGTT
The DNA here is from genome assembly GCF_038994185.2 of Dermacentor albipictus. Taxonomy (NCBI): domain Eukaryota; kingdom Metazoa; phylum Arthropoda; class Arachnida; order Ixodida; family Ixodidae; genus Dermacentor; species Dermacentor albipictus. The sequence continues at coordinate 25,380,249 of NC_091830.1, read as the reverse complement.
TATTTTAGCGTGTTGGAACATTGCAACTACATTGTAATTGGCAAAAATGTTACTCTAGTAAGCCATCATATTAAAAGATTGTGTATTTGGAAAATTGAATAATTTACACGAGTTATCTGTTCTCGCCAACCTCTGCCTTAATTAAACTGCATCAATTTCCCGTATGTACAGAGGCATTTGACCCTGTACCAGCTGTCATTCATTGCATTTGCTTTCAAGCAATTAGGCTTAGGACTGGGGGCAAAACCTGCAAAAGAACCTTGCTGTTCGCAAACCCATGCCCCTTGCTACTGAGAGCCTGGCTTCCCTGCACAGCCTAGGCATCCTGTGGCTAAGCATGTTTTACAAGCGAAGTTTTGCCAGCAGCATGAAATTATTGCAAAATTGAGCACAATATCAGACGCACTTTCTTAGATTAGATATAAATGGCTGAGAACCTTGTTCGCTCCCGCACAGCCAGCAATATATGCTATTTGTTTCCAATATTCGTATCAAATCGAATGTGCGAAAGTTTTCGAATACCTATTTTTCAAATTGAATATGAATACTAAAAATATAATATTCGATAATAATCAGAATTTTCACATATTTGCGCGCCCCTGTAGATTACCCTTCTGAAGTACCTAAAACACCACTCTTACCGTGAGAACAGTCTTGCTAAGCCAGGAAAGGCACAAAAAGTAAAGAGGCCTTGTAGTTCTAGCACCAGCTTGCCGTGACATCACAGATATTGCCAGGGTCTGTTAGCACCTCGTTAATTGTTCATCGGTGAAAACGGAACTACATTATGTGTCCTAAACGAGACAAAGAGTGAACATGACAAGCTTCTGAATCTTTTACTGACCCAACACGGCCCAAACGCAAAAAGATACTTCGGAATCCAGGATGTCCCACTGACTACTGGCATGAAATTCAATAAAGTGAAAGTTTGATCTTCATTTTATCATCTAATAATCAACCTAATAATGCGAAATTAACAGAAATAATGTTTTCGAATAATACTTAGTGATGGCTTAGTGTTTCGCTTAGTCCGGTTTAGTGTTTCTCTTTACAGTCGCCGACCGATTTTTCGGACTCCAAAAATTCGGACATGCCCGATTATTCGGTCAGCTTCGTGGCACCGCCATTCTCCCCATAGACCATAATGTATAACAACTGCCGAAAGTTCGGACACTTTGCAACCTCTCGTCGGATTTTTCAGACTCTCCTTGAACCAACTCGGTCGAGAGCACCGTGCACCGACACTGACCGGTGCATGGTTCGACTTGCTGAACGCCATTTTTGTTTTGAACGGAGCTTCCTTGATGGCCCACGAAGTGGCGCTACTGGAAATCCCCGCTCATCATCATCGTTTCTGCCTGGGTCGATAGAGTGGCTCTACAGCAGTTCCGGTTTCAGCTTAGTAAGCCATGTCAAGACAATCCAGCAGCTGACTTGTTTCTTCGCGCACGACGCTGCGAGCAGGCCGCGTTTTTTCGTTTGTGTGACTGGTGTCGGCACGGTGGTGTTTGCTTTGTGTGCTGTGTCGAGGTTTCGGTGATCCAACGCGGCATACGGACTCATCGCGTCAAGCCTCTAATGGCGCCGACAGTGCCCGCGCAGACTGCACTGCAAAATGCTGGCAAGCGGGTGCCGGGAGGCCTAAGATTTGTCGCCTTCCGATGTGCTCCCTACCGACGCGGAAAATGTTCTGCCGAGACTTGCGCAGTGGTTGCTTTACAGGTGGTGACACTGCTGTACTGACATGCGCAGAACTCGACGACGGCGAGATCATTCGTCAGGTTTCTGCTGCACCGCTGGACGATGATCGAGTCGGAAGTTGACGCACCATGTGCTATGCTGCCGTCGCATGCGGATCGTGTACAAGCAGGGACTGTGCTTTCAGCCGCCTATAGTGACCGTACGACCCTTTCCGAGATTCAGGCTTATCTGATTGCGCGTAAACGGAACAGCGTGCAACGGCGCATTCACGATTTCTTCAAGCCTACTGCCGAGCCCGAATAAGTGCGTGGAAATAAAGGATTTCATTTTTTTTTCTTAATCTGCTTTTTCGGACACCTGTTTATTCGGACATTTCCGCAGTCCCCGTGAGGTCCGAATAAACGGTCGGCGACTGTAGTGCCCCTTTAAGAGATCTTGATGATCTCAGCACGCCATGAGCGACAGTCACTTTTGGGCTTATGACAAGCCCACTTTGTCGTCGGTATTTTGCCACTTTCTGAGCAACTCGTTGTAAGCAGAGGAAATAGTGTTCTTACACAATGCATAGGTTAGTTGACACTGCATCATGATCACTCCTAATAAATAATATTTGCCATAAAATTTGGCCCCACCATGGGGTAAAATCTGAGCTGCTGTGAAGTCACACATCAAGGCAGAATATGCATACAGCCAGCACAGAGTATTGCAGGAACCTCCAATTACTCTGTATTTCAGGCAAGAGCAAGTAACGTTCCTTGTGGCTTCTGAATTTGTGCTCGGCACTCGTTCGTTGTTGGACTGGAGCGTGGGGGAGGGGGGCTGCTGTGTGCCCAGTTTGTTCGAGATTACGTGCTTTGGAACTGTGCATGTGCTCTCCTTTTACTGCAACCGGTTTTGAAGTATTCATTGTAACAGCAGTACGGTGCTGTCAAAAATGTTTTTTATATCAGGGCGCAGTTTCAATAGCTAGGATAGGAAAATCATAAACGCAGTGCAATGTGTTCATTATAACCGATAAATCGTTATATCTGTGATCATTATAAGCGGGTTCAGCTGCATAATTTTTGGTAAGTTCTATTTCAACGAATGCACTTTTTGATAATGAAGCAATAGCACTGATTGATTGATAATCTTGAAAAGATTAGCACCAGACGTCTGGTGCCGACCACTCCCAGTCGCTCACCCTGCGCCAGGCCCAGTGCTCCGTAGACTCCGAGGCGCAGGTCCCGCTTGGCCAGGTCTTGTGATCCGTCGGGCGTCGGAGGGTCGTTACTCCAGGCGGTCAGCCACACATTGGAGCCGAGCGAGAAGGCTTGCGAAGCCACGTTCATCACTACAATGGGCACCATCCAGACCACCCCAATTGCGCCGAAGTATGCAAAGTACACCCGCCACTTGACCTGCATTGCACACACTCACGAATGAGGAAAAGCATAGTTGCACTGTGGATTAAACAGGGGTATAAAATGGGACACGCAGCAGGACAAAAAGCAAGTTTGTTATAAGACTTGAGGAGCAAACTGGTCCAAGCACATGAAATTCTGAATGATCACACCAATCACATAGAGATGCTTAAGCCTCAGACATACTCCGACGTAATGTGCGTGTGTGCACTTTCACATCTGCGATGTCACGGTGGCGAACAGCCAGTAGCTTTACTCCAATGACACAATGCAACCGCCGTGCCTGGCACCGTCGGGCGCGTGAGTAGCTCCGTCCCCGTTTTTCACCAACGTGGTGCAGTGCGCTTAGAACGGTGGAGTATATCAGCCACTTTAGTGTTGCCAACAATCACAGATCTTGCGGCACTGTCCAAAATTTCACGAAAAAGACCAAGAGTCCTGAATCCACCCTTCGAGAGACATGCTTGCCTCGCATTCAGGCCTGGCAATACTTGGCCGAAGGGTGATAAACAAAAGTGAGAAGAACAGCTCACCCGTCCAGTCTCGGCTGCCTCAGCCTGAACCAGCTTTGTGCCGGCCTCTTCCGCCACGGAAGACTTGTCCCCTTGCCCAGCGCGCAACGTCGACTGCGAGCGTGTTAGCGACCGGCCCGACATAGACTCGGTGCCGGCACTTGAGCGGCGATGACCGACGCCTGGCCCTGCAGTCTGCGGGACCGAGCCGGGCCCATTGGAGGATTGGCTCTGCGTCTCGGACAGCTGCCGGGACAGGCTTCGAAGGAACTCCTTGCGCTCCGCCAGCGAGAGTTCTGACGTCGACTTGTGCTGCGACAGCTGCCTGCAAAGTTGCAAGGTGCATTGATTCGATGAAGTTCACCCTTACAAAACTAAAATCACAAAATGGGCCACAAGGAAATCCTTCATGGTGCATGCCAATCTGACAACTGATACATCAAAGACAGCAAAGCTGTATAAGCAAGTTCTCGCAGCTTTCGGAAGTATCAGGTGTCTGTCTGCTGGCTCACGACCACAGACGGAACAGCAGCACTGTATTGTTACTGCATCCAAGTGAAGCTGTGGCTGGTTATTCTTAGTGATGGCTACCATGCAGGCTGTGTTGCAGCACCGCGCCGTCAGCTTTCACCGCCGTAGTCGTACAAACACCTAGCTGACCTTCAATGTGGATGGAGTTGGTACCAATGACGGATTACTGGTTAAAAATTACGGATTACTGGTTAAAAAATTACGGATTCCTGATGAAAAAGCTTGCTCCTGCAATTATTGGTCATCATAAGCAGCTGCTTTTTTGTAAGATTGATGTGAAAACTGACAGCTTTTATTTTATCGCCACACGACGTGTCAGAGATGCATATGGAATCATGATACTCGTAAGAGGAAGAAATTAGATCAGTTACAGAAAGAAAAAATGCTGAATATGACGTCAAAAATATAACCAAATTTTGTTGTCTCTATTTACCATGTTGATGATGATAAAATAGAAAGTAATGGCAGTAATGCAGTAGCCCTAACAAAATCGCCAACGTCATCAGAAACAGCCCTGTAACTGTAGTCTGTGAACAAAGTCAAAAAAGGGAAGAGTTGTGGTACTAATGATACAATACCGATAGAGATCTCGATGGTCTGAATATCTTACAAGAACCTGGACAACTGTCATGGGTCATTGTAGAATCTCTTCTTAAGTTCTTCGTGAGGATGCAATGTTTTATAACGTTGCTTCATGAAAAACTTATGACTCTGCTTTACGTACACCCCCAGCACTTCTGTGAAGAAGACTACAGAGAGAGAGAAAAGAGAAACATTGAGAGTTGAACCATATAAACTGTGCTCGAGAAAGCGTTCATGGTTTGATAAAAATAGCGGAAGTAAGAAGACCCTAGTTACAAATCCAAGACAGACTTTCAATGAACAACAATTTCTTACGAGCCAGTCAGGCACAGCGATATGCTTATTTGGCACATTATACCACAGAGTACCACCGATTCCAAATGGAACCATGCAACAAAATTGCACCCGTAAAGGTTAGCAAAGTCTTGCTGGCATTTTTCATATATGCAACCCAAGATGGCGGAAAAATGAAGAAATGCTGGGCAAACGCGTAGCTGCATAACCATCGCTTACATGGCTCCCAAGAAGAAGACTACAAGTATGAGCCAAGTTTGCTGGATAACCATGGCTAGACAGGTTCACTCCCAGTGAAGTCCACCGCTGCGCACAACTAAATGTTTCCTTCATGGAGGCTGTCAAAGAAGCTTGAGGACAAGTACTGCGCAAAGAGCAATGGAACGAAGAATGGTGGGTGCAACGTTAAGAGACAGGAAGAGAGCAGTGTGGATCAGAGAGCAAACAGGGATAGCCGATATTCTAATTGACATTAGAGACTTTTAGCTTGTACGCTATTCCGGTAAACGGGAGCGGTTTGGGCGGATTACCGGATGGTCGGGGCGTAAACGTGAGCGGGGAAGCCGCCTGGTGTCGTAGAGCTCAACCAGACAAACGCACAGCTAAAACTGCAGTAACTCACCATATCCTGCTTCGCCACTCGTGCAAATTTTTGGCAGCGGCGCAATTGTGAACACGATTACGCCACTGTCGAAAATTTACGCCAGCCGCCAAGCAGAATATAGTAATTAGCTCTGTGTTTGTGTGGTTGAGCTTTGCGCCACCAGGCGGCGCCACCAATCTGGCCGCTCACCTTGACGCCCCCGCTAAACCGGAAAACCGCCCGCACTTGCCCGAATACCGGACACGCTAAAAGTCTCTATTAACAGAAAGAGATGAAGCTGGGCAGGCCCCGTAATGCGTAGGTTGGATAACCACTGGACCATCAGGGTTACAGAATGGGCGCCAAGAGAAGGAAAGCGCAGTCAAGGATGACAGAAAAACTCGGTGGGCCGATGAAATTAGGAAATTTGCAGGCACAAGCTGGAATCAGCTGGCGCAGGACAGGGGTAATTGGAGATCGCAGGAAGAGGCCGTCGTCCTGCAACGGACATAAAATAGGCTGATGATGATCCCCTTCATGTACTTGCCGATTTCCTTGTCAGATGCAGGTGGGAACACTTTGTCTTGCCAAGCTATTAAATTAAAAAAAAATGGCTGTGGCTTAGCTAAGGTTAAGCCCAGGATGCGAAGCATACTAGCCTTTATTTTAGTTGTTGAACCACTGTTTAGCCTGGTGAACTGCTGTTGCTTGGCTATATTTGGTTCGGCTAGACGAAGAAACAACTCATGCGTTACTCTGCTTCGCCTTCAAGAGTGGAACGCGACAGCGTTCCCGTCGACCCGCCAAGGGGTGTACGACAATGGGCTACGGCGCAGCGACTACGCGCCCCGCATTGGACGCGGTGAGCGTCGAGCAACGCAGCGTTCGGCGCGGCAACGAAATGTGCGCCTGAGCAAGCGACGCACGCCTGAGCCTTAGAAACAGCTCGTTTCTAAGGCAACACCGCATTCACTAGAGGCGCTTTTGTACCGCTTTGAAGCATCGAACTCGTGGCTCAGTGGTAGCGTCTCCGTCTCACACTCCGGAGACCCTGGTTCGATTCCCACCCAGCCCATCTTGCAAGAGTTGAGCGAAAGCCACTTCTCTGTCGTGACGTCACGGTGTCACGTGGTATTGAAGGCGACACCGCCGCGCCTGAGGAGCTGGGTTGAGCTCTCGTAATATGCTTCGCATAAAAAAAGAAGCGAAAGAAAGAAAAGTAGGCGGCAAAACGTACTTGCTGATCTCTGGGGAGCCGACGCGCAGCAGAAGGTCCTCGACCACGTTGGGATCCTCGTTGAGCAGCTCATCGTCCTGGCTTTCCTCGCGGAGGAAGTGCAGCAGCAACTCTGCCAGGGCCCCCTTGCGGGCCAGCAGCTCCTTGTAGGTGCCCTGTTCCTCGATGCGCCCGTCCCGCAGCACGATCACGCGGTCCACTTGAGGCAGGTACGAGATGCCATGCGTCACCAGCAACCGCGTCTGCGAGGGCGCCAAAAGAAACCAGGAAACTATGGGACTCTAGCGATCCTTTGACTCTCTTCAATAAATTATTGCAAACAGCAGTTTATACCCTGTCTGTAACAAAGTCACATCAGACACAAAAGCACCTACGCTTCGTTTTATATTCATTCATCCTAATATATAGTTCAGGGGTTCTCAAAACTGGGTTCCCCGGAACTCAGGGGTTCCACAAAAAGCATCTTAGGGTTTCACAAGCACGCCAAATCAGTACTTCAGAAGTATGCGAGCAGCAAGAGACCCACATTGTGGCAGCTCACAAGACTTATCATTGTGCAATTTGTGGGCCCATGGTGACCACGCTGAGTGGTTTGATTTCGTTATCAGCACAGTTTGCAACACTGAGCAGGAATCGACTTGAAAATTGTGCAAGCTGAGAGCCACTTCAAAATTTATTGGCACCTGCCTGGTCAACTTTTTTTTTACTGAAGGATTGCAACATAATTCGACCCTCTTGAATTCAGAAATTCAGACTTGTCCTTTGGTCCCGGCAAGCGCATGCATTATTTATTAGCACCAAACTCTTGTTAATTCAGACACATCTGGCCACACACCTGTCAATTTGGACAACCCTCGGTGCGCAACAACCGCCGTAAATGCACGACACAAAAGAGCAAAAACGGCGCTTGCGACCAATTGAAACAAGGTAACAGGACCTCCATCACCATAGTCGCCAGCAGAAACCATACGGGAAAGAAAAACGCCAATCTCTTCATGTCTATTTGCGCGTTTGTGCATTTACCGCCACACGTTAACACCGCTTCGGCCATACGTGCCGTCAGAACTGTGTAGTTGCCATCCCTTGGTCACATTGACGACTGCGCTTTCGTGTGCAGCGATTGTCGAGAGAAATAGTTTCAGTCGGCTCAGTGGACGAAATGTGCCACGAAATATCAGAAACAGCACAGAAACTGTCAAGAACAAAGACCAATTCTGCTGAGACCTGCACAATGGCTTCAAACCACTGGCTACATCGCGACGGATGGTGGTGAAAAAACAAACAGGATGCATGCACGTTAGTAAAAAGCGTGTTTACTCAAATGAAGACTGTGGGTGTTCCAGCATGGCCAAGCAGGCCGCACTGCGAATTAAGTCGCGACGTTTTCGTCACTATGATTGCTGATCAGTCACGAGATGACGAATTACTATTTCTGCATTGATTTCGTGCGAAACAGAAGCAAGAGTTGCAAATTTATTGAGTAAAGGGGGATTGGCAGAACAAGCATTTATTTATTGTTTTTATGATACCCTGGATAATTCGATATTCAGTTAATTCAGCTGGTTTTTTTTTCCAGTCCCGCGAAACTCGAATGAATTTCGCGGGACTGGCAACTGGACCGGGACCGGAATGAATTTCGCGGGACCGGAATTTACTGTACTGGCCGATGAAACGGCATATTGTAACAAATGCACATTAATGTGTTATTCATGGCTCAGGTGCTAAATGCACCTGGTTGCTAAAATGCATGGTTTCCTAAATGCACTGCATCGGTTCCGAAACAATGCATGACAAGCATTTCAATTCGCTAAGGGGCACTGCTGCATGCTGGGTAATGCAGGAAAAAAAGAAAGATTTCCTTGTCCATGTGTTATAGTGCGTTCCTTCCTTAAGAGAGCAATGGCCTTCGAGATTAACCATAACAGGCCAAAAACGGAGGCTACATGTAGACATGGTAGCAGTGCTACTTTGGCTAGGCAGATCCAGAGGCGATGAAGGCCCTTACAACGTCGATCTAATAAGAATGTCATCTGCTAGCGGGCCTAGGTCTCCATACGAGTACACGCTGGAATCAAGTAAATACAGTATTGAGGCACAACTCATGCACAGCTGCTTGGATGTGTCAAGCGCTGAAACGTTCCACGACGACTGTCGGTGTGGAAAAAAAGACACAACGGCAGAGGCTATGGTAGCTCCTCTCACTTGCCTTGTCCTTGAGTACACCCTTGGGGCCGATGACATTGTCGAAGATGTGCTTGCCCACGTGCGAGTCGACGGCGCTCAGCGGGTCGTCCAGCAGGTAGATGTCGGCATCACTGTACACCGCACGAGCCAGGCTGACACGTTGCTTCTGGCCGCCGCTAAGGTTGATGCCCTGCAGAGAGCGTCATTACTGAGAATGCATACTAAAGTATCTGCTGTTAGAGGCAGTGCTAACCCTTGTTGGTCCAATGATTGCTATAGGAACCGATGTTTTGCAGGAAATATCCAACACAGAGGAAAACAAACAAAGCCATTGTAAGGAATGCGAGTGTCAGCAACGCTAATTACAGTGGAATCTTGTTGATACTATCTTCACGGGAACCGGAAAATGAAGTGTATTGTCCGGGAAACGAAGTGTATCAACCGAAAATTTCATTATCCAATGCAAGCTCCAAAACGTATGAAAACAGGTGTACTCTGTCACAAACCCAATAGCGTGGCTTCGAGTGATACTACTCCACATAAGACGTTACGCAAAGCAGCATTGGGGTCATATTCTGAAACAATCACTTTTCGGTGATACTATTAAAAGCCTTGGCCACACCTTCACCGTAGGCGCACGTCGACTGGCTGTTTCAGCAAAATCGGATGAGCCGACTGACTGGTTGAGCCCTACGTCACCCAATTTTGCACAATCCAGCCAATTGGTGCATGTGCCTGACAGCAATACTATCACCTCGGCGATAGTATTACCGATTTCAATCGTTTCAGAACACAGCCCTTAAGCTTGACGCCACGTGAGCCACAGCTAAAGCACTTCTATTCAGCAACGTTAAAATAGCTTGTCAGTTTGCGCTGAACTTTCTTCTTTTCAATGCACATGAAAAGTTATTGTGAAACTAAAAAAAATAAATGAAGCTGCTGTTTTCTCACTCAACTGATGAGCAGTGGCGCACTGCGTCTGTTTTTTCTCCAGTATGCGTAAGGCTTAACATGCTGTTCATGAGCCTTTGGAATGTTATTTAAGCTAGTGCACTGGAATATGAAGCTACGAGTTCTATAAATACCAATAAAAGCCCACATCTGCAGTCCATTATTCAAATTCATGTGAAGACACGATCGCGACAACCCTATGAAAATACATTGCTTCTATGGGACGCTAGCTGGGAAAAGAAAAGAAAAAATGGCTGTGGATTAGCTAAGGTTAAGCCCAGGATGCGAAGCATACTAGCCTTTATTTCAGTTGTTGAACCACTGTTTAGCCTGGTGAACTGCTGTTGCTTGGCTATATTTGGTTCGGCTAGACGAAGAAACAACTCATGCGTTACTCTGCTTATTCCTTTATTTTCAAACCAATAAATATGCTGTGGTGATCAGTAAAGTAGTGGCTCTTTGTTTGAACATCGCTTATCTCGCTGTCGTTGATCAATTTCCTTTCCCGCCCTCGCGCTATACAACTGGCCTCGACGAGAGCGCACCGCTCTTTTATACAGCTGTTATGACGCCAGTGCCCTAGCGGGAGGAACGGGAGTTAGGCCGCAGCACCGGCTGTGCGACCGCAGGCGAGCGCAAGAGTTGAGCCCGGCTTGCAGCTGTTGTGACGTCAGTGCCCTAGCGGGAGGAGCGGGAGTTAGGCCGCAGTACCATCTGTGCAACCGCAGGCGAGCGCACGAGCTGAGACCCGGCTATGTAGCTACGCGGCCGCAAGCGAGCGCACAAGTTGAGCCTCCGTCTTTGCAGCTGTTATGCCGTCATATGGTAGCTACGCGGCCGCGCACGGCGCAGCAAGGAAGAACGTGGTTGTGCGGCTAGTATGCTTCGCATAAAAGACGTCATCCTGAAAAATGCATTGTGCAAAACTGTATCAACAAGGTTCCACTGTCCATATTATTCACTGTCAACTTTCCGCCGCAGATAAATATGGCTGTCCCCAATATAACAAAAGTGTCTATAGGATGCCTCATGCTGTGGTTAGGCCTCTATGGTCTAGCTTTCGAGCCTGTCGCCTACAACCTGCCTTGAGGGGCACAAAAATAATATTTGGAATAATCTGTTTTTGCACCACTATGAAGAACCACATGCTGTTTACGCAACTCATTCAGTTGTTGGCAAATCACTGGAAAGACCTTCCGATTCACTGCCGAAAAATTCCAGTGGGATTCATTTTTTTTCTTCGTCTTGTCTTTCAGGTTCACGTAACACAAAATTTTCACTTCAATTCAAAAAATTTAGACCGGGGAGGATTAAACATATGGTCAATCCAGGACATACGCTGACATATTCTGGATATTTCCCAGCACTTGCCACAAGTGGACATCTTTGTAATGCATGGAATGCAGCATTGCTACTGGGTGCAGGACATCTGCCAGCACAATGCTCCATGAAGATACCTCTGTCGTGCATTACATTCAACCGTGTTACAGGATTTGTTTGGCTACTAAGACAAATCATCAATATATCATGAGTGTAGACAGATTACCAAATCACCTAAAACTGCTACATCCGCCTCCTGGGTCCTGAAACAGTTTCATATGAACAAGTATTACACTAAACTATTCAGATTGTTCTGATGCCTGCCAGATACATTTTTTTGCTTGTTTTCTTTCTTTTTTTTAAGGATTTAGAGGACTTGGACCTTCACGTAGTAGAAAAAAAGTTTGGCAATTTTGCACAAAGGCGTAGCATTTAAAGCGTTGCACGGAAGGCGTCTAGCACGCTGGCATGATGCGCAGTGGTGTCGCACTTCGGTGGTGCACGAGACGGGATCATAAGAAAATCGGTTGCGTTTGTCAGTGTCAACAGATCAGATTAGGTTGATTGAGCTTGACGTTTATTGTCCATCGTGCTCGTACCATTGTGTGCTTAACGGTGCAGTATGCACACGAGACGCTCGACAGAGACACAAACTTGTGTGTGCACAACACACATGACAGCAGTGGTAGCCACAACGGTGCCCTGGCTCCGGTGGAGCCCATCGAGCAAAACGTGAAAGTGGGTCCACTTGGCTTTATCAATTTACCGCCAAACAAGCTATGCATCTCTGGAGACCTAAAAAACAGCTTGCGTGCAGGCCATGCATGCATGTCGATACTGTGACAGCATGACAGTGGCACCAACTGCGCAAACGCACCTCGAGCATGCGTATAATTGCAATCGCAATAAAGATATGCTGAAAATGCCACATCAGTACACCTCTAATATAACAGCTTGAAGTGCAGTTAGTACAGTTTGGCAGGTGAGCGTACCTTCTCGCCAATCTCGGTGAGGTCTCCGCCGGGCAGGATGTTGAGGTCCGACTGCAAGGCGCACTGGTCGAGGGTGCGTTTGTAACGGTCGCGCTCCATCGTCTTCTGGAAGAGAATGTTGTCGCGCACCGTGGCATTCTGGATCCACGCCTGCTGCGCCACGTACGCCACCGAGCCCTGGATAAAAGCGGAGGGTGAAAAACTGCAATCCAAATGCCCAAGTCGCCACCATACCGTTTGTGTAGCTACAGCGAGGCGTAAAAAAAGAACCGTCAAAAACATCAGTTATGGATCAAACTTGTCCCCAGAAAGACAGGCAGCACATGAGACACGATAGTAGTGAGCATAGTCGTGGGTCGTTGAAGTCGAATTTGCAGGGCACGTCCGTTGGCTTTTTAAACATTTATTACCTTACATTCTCAACTAACCGCTAGTGCTCGCGTACATTTGAGAACGTGCAACGCTAGTTGTACTGCGTGTGCAATTTGTTTAGACAAGGCTCTTCCGCTATAGAACATTAAAGAATCTCGCACAACATTCAAGAAATTGTAGATACAGCAGCTGCGTCTTGCACTGAGTGACAACATGGTACCAGTGATGATCAGGCTAAGAATGGCCACGAGCAAAAAAAGCAAAACAATGCACCCGTTTCAGTACGGATGTGTTAACAAAATAAAGCAAATAAAGCTCTGTTGTTCTGAACTTCTGGATAGCTTGAAAAGCAGCTGAACACGTTTTTAGTACTTGTATGTCATGTGGTACAGTTACAAATAAATACAGATACAGCCACCTTCACATTCAGTTGGCTGTTGTCGATTTCGCAAAAAATGTTATCGCAGGCACCAGAGCGCAGCTGTAGGATTGCCACTTCAAACTGACACAGCTGGCAAATAGTAGGTGGGCAAATAGCAGGTAGGCAAATAGTAGGTGCTGTGAGGCAAAAATAATGAATAAGGGATTGCGCGTACTGGTTCTCTTAATTTACAGCATTTACTCGTGTAAGACCTACACTTAGTTTTCGGTATCTTGGCAGGGGGTAGCTGTTACACAATTCAAGCGTCTGACAACTCACTAAAACTGCAGACAACAACACCATTGATGTAAAGAATAACGCCTACCACTGGCTACACGCCACGCACAAGTTTATCCAAGATTCAGCGTGACTGATCAAGTTCCACTTTATTTTCAATCAGTCTTCCATCACGACCAGAGCTTTCCACCTAATCAGCACACACTCAAAGATAATTGTACTGTGAATGCGTGTATCACGGCAGATAACTTCAACAAAAAAATTTTTTTTCATTCTTTTTCAATATTTCTGACTTTGAATGTAAGGGGCCTAGGTAAGTCACTGACTGGTGACTGGCAAGCTTCCTGACCAAGCTAAATGAAGCTTGGGCTTGCAGCAGACAGAAAGTTGGGAGATGGCAGAAGAGACACACCTGGATGTTTACAGTGCCGTCGAGGCGCTCCATGTCACCAAGCAGCGCAGAGAGGAGCGATGACTTGCCCGACCCCACCTGCCCCACGATAGCTACCAGTGCACCTTTGGGCACCTGGACGTCCACTTCCCGCAGCACGGCCTCCTCGTCCTTGATCCAGGAAAATGAGCCGTTGCGAATCCAAATTGGAGTGGACACTGAAAAGAAAGGACCAACAATGAATGAGCGTTTTCCCGCACAAGGATGCAAAAGAAATAGAAAAAATGCGGAATGGTAGTGTGCCATCGGTGGTGCATGAGACGAGTTCAAAGGAAATCCATCTGCATTTGTAAGTGTGAACAGATAGGATTACATGGATTCAGCTTGGCGTTTACTGTCCGTCCTTCTCGCGCCAGTACATGTCCTACGGTGTGGTATGCACACAGACGCTCAATGGAAATGCCAATGTGTGTGCGCACGACTACGCGCTTTGGACTGATCAGGCCCCATCAGCCCAGCAAGCATCGGTGCCCCCTCATGCTGCAACAACGCGAACAAAACTTCACACTACGTAGATGTCAACTACGCTTGAGTCTGTCAAATTGTTTTGCAACTTCGAATGGTACATTTTCCCAGTTAGCATATGTCCCAGGTTTCTCCAAAACATATAAACAAGAAAGTACCACACGGGTTGCCTTTTATTGCAGTCAAAGACTGGTTTTTCGAATCTGCGATAGTTTGGACGCCTTCGTGGCCCTGACATGTACACATAGAGTCAGCATAGAAAAACGGTGGAAATTTTGGATGCAAACACCCTCTGCGCTCCGATTTTCTGGACTTTTTGCTGAAGCCACAGGTTCAAAATGACATTAATCGAATCCACCACCGCCACTATTTTGACTATCTCACAGTCTCGAAACGGCATTCTCAAAAGGCATCCACTGTCAGCCATGGCCGCCACCACGGAAATGCTAGGCCTAGCTGCTTCAACGTTTGCTGCCAAGTTTTGTGCTGTTTGGTGTCGCATTTTTCATTGAGACAATTTACCACTGTCGGCAATGGCATCGATTCCACCTTTGCAATCCTCACCAATGGCTTTGAAGCGTGGAAAGCACGTGTTGCATAATGCCAATTCCCCAGTCAGATTCACCGCAATACAGCGGTGTTACGTGGTGAAACATACGCAATGTACTGTGGTGAAGCATATCAGGAGTGGAAAGGGGTAACTGTCAAGGTACAGAATATCTGGGATGAGAGGAGAGTTTTGCTTTTGCTTGGCACATGGTACGCTACAGTAATACATGGCATGTCAGCACCACTGCGCATGCATGCTGTGTACAGTGAATTCACCAGAGCAGACGACGCAATGCAGATGAACACATCTCAAGGGGCTTTCGGCCTTCCCATTTGCTAAAGAGTCTTGCAGCTTCTACAGTGCTGCAAACGACTTAGGAGACGGAGTACACAAAGTAAATGAGAGGCTGTTGATCCAGCTTACCGTCATCCTTCTCATGAGAGACGTACTCTTCGAGCTCTTCATGGCCTAGGTACTTGTTCATCCGCTTCACTGACACGCTTGCCTGCAGGTCAAATCAACAAGGCTTCACATCTGCAGAAGGGTAGTGTTTCTAGCCTGCTAAGTGACAAACTGTGAGAATGCACTTTATCTGTGCTGGCAAAACAGATGAAGAGATTATGGAATAAACCTATCTTTATCAGAGCATAGTTTGAAAGAGGTCAGTAAGGAGTGCTAATACCTCTCACAGACATCACTTAATTTGAACATAGAGTAATTTGACTGTTTCTACATTCAACCAGCATCAAATTCAAGTTGTCTGTTAACATGTTGTCTATAGTTAAATAGGAAAGCATAAGCAATGTTTTTTTTTAGTTTCCAGCGTACAGGAAGATTTAAGCACAACGAAAGTACTGAAAATTCAATAATTCGATAAGTGCAGATAGCAGCACAATGCATTTTTTACAGAAATGGTCAGAAAAGTATAATATTTTCTTTTAATAATGAAATATTGTACCGTTTGAATAACTAAATTTGTCACCAACAGATAGCACTATATCACTGTGTGCCACTCAAGTGAGGCACCACATGTTGGAGGCAAATGTTAAATTCTTTACAAGCACAGTCACAAGATAAAAATAAATCAAAAAAATATTTCCACAACAACCACATTTGTCATGGACAAGTAGCACTGCAGCACTATGATAATGATGGTTTCTATCAGCATCTGCCTTGAAATGGGGTGGCAACAAGTAGTTGCCTGGCTCGTTTGAGCTAGTGGGGTTTTACGTCATCTATTGCAGTCCAGCATGGTGTCAACACATTTGACAACTGAAGCACCACCTGTCGGTGGCACACGCAACTATCCTTGCAATTTTTTTTTCTCTAATTCTTTGTCTTTCTGCACATTTCTGTAAAAACTGCACCATGCTATTGTCTACAGGGTGTCCTAGCTAACTTTAGCCAGAGT
The DNA here is from genome assembly GCF_038994185.2 of Dermacentor albipictus. NCBI lineage: Eukaryota > Metazoa > Arthropoda > Arachnida > Ixodida > Ixodidae > Dermacentor > Dermacentor albipictus. Next base: position 25,364,052 of record NC_091830.1, on the reverse strand, counting down.
TTAAAAGATATGCAAATGCCACATAGTTGGACAGAACAAAGGTAATGTTGTTTGCCATTTCTTGGAGATACTTGAATTACTTTTTTCCCCCTGTATACTTTTCGAATGCTTGAATTTTTGTTTTCTCTTACTTCTGGATCACCTGTGCATTGATATTTCTGCATGTAAATTAAACATAACTAAGCTTAGAATGGCAAGAAATTGAGCTAGTTCATAGTGATTCATGTTAGCAAAAGAAGTTGGGCATACAGACACAGACACAAAAAGAAACAGGCGACACTAACGCCATCTGTGTTTGCCATTTCTCCTGTAAGTCTATGCCTAACATGTTCCACGTATGTCCATGTCTAACATGTTTTTATGTTTCATGTGTTCTAACATGAAAAATAATTAAGTTGTCCTATAATTTGTATGGCATCATTGTCTCTTTTCTTCATCTGGCTGTAATTAACAAAACGATCTGGCCTCCCTGGATGAGTTTAATCTCTTCCACACCAAAGATGAAACACCAAAAATATGGCTGCAATGCAATAACAAATTTCAAGTACAAAAATTGTGCAGAGAAGCCAACCACATTTTGTTTGTTTGTTTGTTTTTGTGCTCACCTGCACGAGCATGGAGATTAACATGGGCAGCATGGACAGCGGGAAGCGAAGGATGTGGAACAGCGTGAGCGATACAAATGCCCGCTGAGGATCTAGCACATTCTTTTCGTCCATGAGCACGTACGTCATGAATGACATCAGCGACACCTGGGTGCGAACACAACACAAAGAAAAATATTTTTCAACTCAAATACGAGTCATGGTATCGTAAAAGGAAAAGCACGTTCCCCATAATGATGATCACAGGTAAAGGGCGTCATAGAAACTTAAGTAAAATATGGACAACTTGAAATATATAGTTTAGTAGAACTTGTTGTTGGGCGAGTTGGTAGATATTAGCGAACATTGTTTAACTGCGCGAGCAAACGAACCACAAAGACAGCGACAGTCCTTGTTCCTCGCTGTCTTTGTGGTTCGTTTGCTCGCGCAGTTAAACAATGTTTGCTTGAAATATACAACAGGCAATACCTAGATGTGACCTCAGAGTGGAGTTTTCCCGTTGTAACCAATGTGGCAGGAATTCCTGTGCGTATTTACACTTATGTAGTGCTTCTAAGCCAAATGTGAAGAAACAAATAAGGAGAAAACGCCATCAAATTTTATTTCAATTACCATATTTACTTGAAAAGAGGTTGAGCATGAATATAGGTCGACCCCTATATATATAGTGCTCTCCGAGAAATAAAAAATATATTTGAATATAGGTTCACCCATTAGAACTGGCACATTAGAATGGAGTACCACGGTGTGTGTTACCGCATCATCATTGGCATTTCCATGCGGCCGCCTCACACGCACTTCGAGTCTAGCTGCCATAGCTTCCTCCACATGCTGCAGTACGTGTGGTTAGGCATTAGCCTGCCGTCTGTCTTCCCGTTTTCTGCATTTGCTCTATCAGCACGAAGTGCTGAGTGCATCATGATGCTACATTTAAAGGTGATCATGTGTGTGGAGGCGGTTGGAAAGTGAGCCGCATCATGGACGTTCGAAGCATCCGAAACTTGCGTGCGGGACTGGTGCAAGCAGGAGAGGGTTTTCATCAGCAAAGGAACACGGTGGGCCGAAGCAGAGCGAATTTGCGACCATACACTTCGACGAACGATCGCCTCGGCCCCTTTCTTGAAAGCGATCTGCGGCGGGGACACAGTCCGCCGCACGCTGCGTTTTTGCCACTCATAGTTTGCGTGAAAGTGAGAGGCAGCTGATGCCGTGCTTTCTCACTTCAGCGTTCTGACAGCGAGTTTCCACGGTCATTGAGCGAGATGGGTTCACATTTGCTTGTGCGCGTTAATTTAGTTAGCAAGCAAATGTTTACTACAAGTTTATACGGCTGATAAAACTACTATCCTTACTTTGCATAGCTGCCTACTAATTCGCAATCGATGTTTCACCTGTCGGGCAAAACTGACATTTTTCTTTATTCACCGCAACTTTAGTGCATTGGGAGTAAATCTTGGTTTTTCCCCATGAGACAAAGTTATATTTCTGTATGAAAGAATGAGGTGCGCGGTACTGCACGGTACTGCGCGGGTGCGCATTACAATCGTAGGGTGCATTCAAATTGAGTAAATACGGTATTTGTGTTTTGCATGACTGCAGCTTTGACGTATGGTATCGACATGCATGCCAGGGTTTTTCGTTTGGATCCGTAGCCCTTGCAACTCTGTTCCCCACACTGAACTCCATTAGCTCGGTACTTTTGCTAGCTTTGGTCACGAATATAGGTGGTCGATAGCTAATTATGGGTAAGACTCCTAGAAAAAAAAAAGGTCGACCTATTTCGAATAAATACAGTAGGACATATGATCAAGCGAGGAAAAAGAAGCAAAAAAGAAACAGACGCGCGGAAACAGACGCATGAGAAGCAGTTGTAGGGCTTCTGGCAGCTTGTATAAGCCAACTTAACACTTAAGTGCTAATCAACATAAGTGCTTCGGCTGTGCCCACTTTTAGTCTTTGTAATCCTCAAGTTACAGCACCATAAAAATTCTTGGCGGACAACTGCCGCTTTTGGAAGGGGAGCCGAGAATGACTCACCAGGAAAGGGGCACAGGTCCACAGGAAGGACATGATGCCCTGCACGTAGGCCAAGCGCCGCAGGTTGCGCACCTCGCGCTCGCGGATGCTCTGCACGTGGTCCTGGAACGAGGGCTCCCAGGCGTACAGCTTCAGCACTTTCATGCCGCCCAGGATCTCGTTCATCAACTTGATGCGCTCGTCCTTGTGCTTCATCTGGCGCGTCTGCAAACGCAGGAACCAGAAATTTTCGGCAAGAGAACGTCACAGGTCACGTCCATCTGCAACAACTAATGGCCTGACCAATTCGTGCGGCCTAACACCCAAAAGCAACACTGAGGTGACAAGAAACGCCGCAGTCAGGAACTCCAAACCTATTCCAACCACCTAGGTTTCTTAAATGTGCACCTAACTACAAGTGTGCGGGCGTTTTTGCATTCTACCCCCGTTTGGAATGTGGCTGCCACGTCCCAGAATTGAACACAGGACCTTGTGCTTAGCAGCGCAATGCTCTTTGGTGTGCATGGTGATTCGCACAGTCAGTCATGCTAACAACTACTTTCACTGTGCTTCAGGCAGGTTGGACAAGAGGCTTCAAGAAGGGTTTGAACCTCTGTCAAAAAGTCCAAGCAAAACCTGGAGCTTCCAGAAGTAGCCAACTGCCTAGTGCTTAGGAAGCCAGACCTAGCAAGACCTAGGAAGCCACTGACGGGCAGAAATAAATGACCAAGAATGAAAGGAAGAAAAAAAAACATAATTAAGAGATTGTTGCAAGGTATCTATTTCTGCAGCATGGCCTTGGGTGGGTGCGCAGAATACAGATGGTGACAACCTAAGGACCAAGTGGCAATACACCATTAACTAAAAAAGAATTTGCATAGATACGCGAGCCGATTCCGTTAAAACTATATTCACTTATTCTAGGCTTGGGTGAATGTTCAATGTTTTCGAATATTGTAACAAAGGTTGAAGACAGAAGCTGGCAAAGTAGACGCTGTCTCTTTAATGACAGACCAGAAGAAGAGGGTGCAGGCAACATGCTTCATCATCTCTCACGGCGCTGACCTTTGCGCACGCCTTCCCGCATTGTTGAAAGCCCACAACATTGTGTCAAGATTCCATCGAATATTACGCCAACCGATATTTACTTCAGCTCAAATTTCAATATTCGAACATTCCGAAGCATTCAAAACGAATGAATGCGTGTTTATTTTTACACGTATAAGCCACATGGCCCAATTTCAACACCTCGGGAAGAAAAAAACATTTGCATGAATAAGCCGCTGAATTAACAGCATAAAGCAACATACAAACCTCTTTAAAAGCAGTCTCCAGTCGCAGATGCACAACTCGTTCACGTCGTATCTTTGGCTAGCGGCTCTGTTCGTTACCTCTTCTCATTTACACTCATAACCTTCAGCTTCTGCTGCTCATTGAAATTGGACTTGGGGGATGGTATTCTCGGACAATCACTTTCAGAGGCAGTGCCACTTTCCCAAGATTTTATGCGACTCGGCGCCTGACGTGTCCGCATATACGCCCGACTGTGGTAAAATTAAAATTAAATTCTGGGGAACTCCAGATTAATCATGACCACCTGGAGTTCGTTGAAATGCACCCGATGCACGGTATACGCTTAATTTTGCATTTTTCCTCCCAGAAATTCGGCCACCGTGGCCGAATGGACAGCGTTCCTGGCACTTTGCCTAGCTTCGGATGGTAGAGAACTTCAGCATACAAAGGTGCCTTCACACCAGCGTGGCCGCGCTGCTGTGATGCCACACATCAATACGAAATTCGCGTATAACCCCAACTCCCGATTTTACTGTTATATGTCAAAAAATTTTGGTGCTGATGATCCGTGCAGAAATACAAACGTATAATTGACAGTTTTGGCTGCGGTGAGCAAGTTGCATTGCATGGCTCATAGGCAATAAAAGGCAAAGACAAATTTACTTACAGTGGCCTACTGATATTTGCAGCTGCTCGGTTATTTAAATATTGGTCCCATGGCACGAACACTCCCTTTATTGAACCAATATACAGCAACCACTGAAGTTTTGAATGCCTGTTAGATGCCCGACTCAGTTTCTAAAATGTTATCTACACATGGTACCATTAAGTATGGTGGTAGTGAGGATAGTGCCATTTAGGTTGTACCCCGCACTCCTGAGAGCCATACAGCCACTGAATAGATTTGCTTAAACGCAGCACTAAATCATAACTTTCGTCGCCAACACCTGGCAAAGCAGCGCTTGTTGGGTTTAAGAGCCAAGGAAGGCATGGCAATGGGTGGCCAACCATCACAGTAAGTTTGCCCTCCATCGGTGATCGAGCTTGAAATTATGTGCACAGGATAGACTGGGGAGTGTGCCTACCAGGTTCGTCTGCACGCTTACAGAACGAAATGGTTTAAGCTCTCGTGTAGACGGAAAACATATGCGCAATACAGCATAGACTGCTGGTGTTGCACAGTGTCACACTTTACAGCATCGCGAGGACGCACGACGGGCGAACGCGGAACGCTCCCATGACCTTGACCCATCACAATATTTCAAGCAGATTGAAGGAGGGTTTGTCTAAAAAGCTTCACTTTAAAGTCTAAAACAAACCTGGAGTTTTTTGGAGTAGGCAGCCAGGAAACCGTTGATGGGCACCATCAGCACCATGATGCCGACGCCCGAAAGCACAGCGACCCCCAGCAGCTGCCAGAGGAAGTAGAGCGCCAGCGCAATCTGGTAGGGCGCCGACCACAGCATGTTGAGGAACACCATGAGCTCCATGAAGCGCTGGGCGTCATTCGACATGAGATTCACGATCTCGCCTGTCGTTGACTCTTTCTTGGCTGCATTGGACAGCACCAGGCTCTGAAAAAAAAAGCAAAATAATGTAAAATGCAGCGAAGGCCAATCAGAAAAATTAATAAGCAAAAAGGGGAGGGTCTCTGACAAACGGCAGTTAAAATCAAATTATGGGGTCTGATGGTACATACTCGATTCTAAAGTGCCCTTGACTGCAATTGGCACCTGCTTTTTCCCTGCCAGACATTTAAAGTGAAACGAGCTCTTGTAACGAGCACCTCGATTTTCATACTAGAAAAAAAAAAAAGAAAAATGCGATACTTTTTATTGTTCTATTACCAGATCAAGAAATTGAGATTTGTTCTTGTTTTAAAAGAATATAGCAAAAAGCAAAAGAAATGTTCCATCGCAGCTACACAGGACCAATTGCTACTTGTCCCTGCTGTCCAATGACTCTTTATCCCCCTAGAAGACTTGGGGGATATATCTGGACCGCACCTAGTGGCGTTTTAGTTTAGTACAAGATTCTAACATGCCTATCATACTTTATAAAACTTTCACAGAAAAAAAAAGTGCAAGTTAAAATGAAGTAAATATGGCAACATCCCGAAAGGGCACAGTATGTTATGATTGGAAAGCTGCGGATTAACTTTTACCACTTTGTTTTTTTGCTTTTTTTTAAACCTGCCCCTAAATCTAAGATGCACGTTTCTGTACCTTACCTTCATCAGAATGTGGCCATTGTTGTTTACCAGCCGACCACCAACTAAACTAATTACCATTTTTACAATGCACTGGGCGCTATATCTTTGACAACTGTGCAGCCTGTAACAGTAGCCAGTAAAACCGAACATCACAATGTTTTTCACACATACAGTAAAAGCTTGTTAGTTCACAACTCATTAATTTGATATTTCAGAAAATTCGAAGTAGCCACCGGGGTCCTTCCAACAATGTGTTGAAAGCAATATGTAACGCATCCCGCTAATTCACACTGAAATCCGCACCGCCAACGATAATTCGAACTCTGTGCCATCGTGGATGGGGAGAGTGCTAGTGCACGGGAGCACGATGGCGATGATTGCGGCCGCGCAGCTTTGCTCTTTCCATCTGCGGCCGTCTGTTGCAGGTTGGTTCTCTCCCACTCTCAAGACTTTTAAGAAAGAAACGCGGATGCGTCACTGCATGTTTTATTTATTTATTTATTGCGATTGCAATTGCATGGACACTCTAAGCGCACATCTGCCGCCGGCGTAATCGCAACGTCAGACGAAAGTCCAAGGGCGAGCGAGTAAAAGCGTGCGAGGGGAGCCGACGATTGTGGCTCAATCCCACCCGTGTGATGGGACGAATGCGAAGCGGAAGCGTGCTGTCTTCCCTCGCGCACGAGGCACCCAACATTGCAAGGTGCCGGGTAGGGGGGGGCGTTTGCATTCTCTCTGGGTGGAACTACGCATGTGACGGCTGCGTGCAGTCACCCGGCTGTATGAGAGCGATCTGCGTTGGGGGCAGAGTCTAGTTGTGTCGGTGGCTCGTAGCTTTCCGCATGCTGTGTGTTGTCGGCGCTCACTTTGCACTTAAGCGATAAGACAGCCCAAATGTCGCTTTGCTCACTGCTGTTGCCGCGTTTCCTTACGCCAGCATTTTGACAGCGAGTGTCTGTAGTCGTCAGTTGTGACGTGTTCATGTATGCTGTGCAACCTGACAGCATGCTTAGTATTATAGTTAGCAAGCGGATGTTTACAAGTTCATGCGACCGATAAAAGTACTATTTTTACTTCGTACGCCTGTATTTGCAATCACAATCGACACTTCGCCTTTCAGGCGAAACTGCGCCTTTCTTTTTTTCACGTTACATCTTGGAGGCTAATGCTCTTTATCTACGAGGTGTACTGCCTGGAAGCGGCACCAGGTAATCTCTATAACACTGCAGCCGTGACGTTTATTGGCGTTCGCAGTAACAAAAAGCATGTACCAAGTACCAAAAAGCGGCCGATGCAGAGTCCGTGACGGCGAAGCATACAGTACAACAAATTCGCAGTAACAATGTGTCCTTATTCATTGGTCTGTGGCCAATAAAGTAGCACCTACGTAAGCTATCCATAAACTATGAAGGACACAAGACACTTGTGTAGGCCTACTCACTTTGCGATAGATGGCTGAGATGAGACAGGTGCGGATGCGCATGCCAACTATGTACATGCGGTGAAAGTACCGCGACAGCACCATCGACTGGGTCGATGCTGTGGCAAACATGAGCACCGCGTAGAACACGCCTTTCCAGGCGGGCTCGTCGGAGCCCACAAAACCTATCATCGCTCTGCAGAGGGGGGGAGGGAAACAGGAAAGAAGGAAGAGTTTTAACACATTGAAAGTAAAGCTGGTTTATTTATATTGAAGAAGGCAGTGCGAAGGAGTGCCATTGTGGCCAAGCATTGAGTTACCTTCGCTTGCCAGTAGTGCTTGTGTCATGTGCATCATATATTCACCCATTATTTAGTGCCACCTTCCTCAAAATGTCGTAATCAACTTCAATTAAACTTCTGCATAAGTAATCGTCCGAGAATTTACGTTTTCTGCTTCAGGAGCTCTGGCCTCGGTAACACTCAACGCAAATCTTCAAAAGTTCAAATATTCAGTTCGAAATGGTACTTGATTCGATTTGAAAGACACTTTTACTATTCGAAATATTCGAAACCCCCCAAAAATTGTTAGTTTTTTTTTCGGTCAGCTTCGCCACAGTAGAGTTGTGTCAGGCGACAAAGCATACACACTGTATTGCAGTGAAGCATATTTGCCATGAAGTAAAGCATTCAACAGCAAGACACTGTTATGGGGTTTCTGCTGGTGCTTATTGGCTCCCCGATGCTATCACCTCAGATACCCACACTACAATGAAATATTATGAAAACATAATATAATATTGGTTAATGTGATATTGGACATGCACGCACATATGTGTACGAAGGTAGGTTTAAAAGAAAGACATTGCCATCAAAGATAACTTCACAATGAGTGTAGCATCAACAGGTTCTGGTAGGTAACTAAATGAGAAATAGGTACATAGCATGTAGCCATGTTTGAAAGCACTCCATCATCTGTGTACAAAAATACCAAGAGCAACTTGAAATAGCACATCCTGGACACACAGGAAAGCTTCAGACAATGCCTTAAGGGGGGACGCCACCCTTGAAAACTGAAAAATCACAAAGTTTGAAAAACAATATTTTTGGGTTGTACGTCTCATGAACTACCTGATCTGTAATTATCACTACCTAATTCAACCACAAGGTAAAAAAAAAAAAAAGAATGCTACCTTTAAGGCCACTGCGGCCCACAAAACACGGACAAATGCTGAAATGAAATTAAACTTAGCGCGCGCGCCATTCCCGGTCCATGCGGCCTGCCCGCACCATCTTGGTGTTATTTTGACTATGAATTCTTTCTCTCTGTTTTGCTGCCTTGCAACATGGCATCATCAGCGCGGTTGAGGTGCTATTGGCGTTTTTCCGCGATGCGATGCGGAGCGCTGATTGGCCGGAGCAGCGCATTCAAATCCCGTGGGCTAAAGTGCGCCTGCCATTGGCCGTGACGGCGGTGGCTGCTTTCTTCGGTGCTGTGCCCGGCGCACTCGTGTCATTGTTGCCCCTTGCTCCTTCCACCTCAACAGACATCTGCTTGCGAACTGCTCATCGCCTTGGGCTATCTTTTAGATTATTTTCTCAGCTCTTCTTTTTGTTCACTAGTTCTTTGTCGCACGCGATGCCAGCAATGAAGCCCAAGAAAGTGCAGATGTTCGGTGCATAGAAGCGCGATATGCGACTTGTATGAGCATCGAACTTCCGAACTTCCACAGCGAGTGCCGACTTTGTAGACACTTGCAGCGGCGGAACTGCGCTGTCGGCTGTTGCCAGTCGAGAAACCGACACAGTGTGCCTGCAGCCGCAAGAGCTAATTAAAAGCTCCGTAGGATCTTTCTAATAAAAATATACGTGTTGAACTTTAAGGCCTGTTTTCTCAGAGTGGTTTTCGCTAGTAGTGGTGCTGGGGAGGGCGATATCTCAAGAACCGCTCTTCAGATTTGTGCGCCCTTTTCTTTTATTCTGTTCCTGAATGACCTTGCCAGGGTGTAACAAGCTTCTTTTTTTGAAAGCTGGTGCAGTTAAATTATAGTAAGCAATTAATTTTTGATGAATGTGGTCATTCATGGCTACATTAAATTCAAAGTTGTGTTAGAATTTTTTGGAGGGGAAATAAAAGAAAAAGGGCTTTGTAGCCCCTGGGATATCTATCAAGGGATCATCACAGCGAATTTCAGCTTCCTACGATGTCCTGGGATTTCTCCAGGCTCTTCCTCGGGCATACTCATGAACCACCTAATTAGACCTCAAGAACTCTGGAACTAATAAACACCTATTCATGAAACTTTGCAGTTCCCCATAGCTTGGTGGTGTGAACGTACCCTGAAAGTTTCATCCGGATATCTTGAAAAACAAAAAAGTTTGGTCTCCAAGGTAGCCTCCCCCCTTAACTTAGTCAGCACTCCTTCACATTCTGCAGCAGAAGCAGCCACACTTACCGGAGCAGCTGCGGCGAAATGAACTGCAGAGTGTCGTGGACCAACTTGAGGATGCTGCCGATGGCAAAGCTTGGCCCAAATGTCTGGATAAGCGCCTTGACGATGCTGAGCCGGGCACGCCGCTCGCCGCCAGCCGGCAGCGAAGCTGTGCTGCCCATTCCCGTCTTCTTGTGAGAGCTCCGGTCGGAGAACTTCACCTCGCCGCCGTCGTGGTTGGCATGGTTGTGGTGGAAAGTGGCCGACACGTCGCCCCCTGCTGCAGCCCCGGCTGCTGCAGCCCTGCCGAAGAGAGAGAATTCCTGTGTTTTCAAATGTGCAACCCATATATATATAGCCCACACTCCTTCAAGGCTATGCCAACATATTTTCGGCTCTTCTTTATATTTTTTTCGTTGGATGAACATCTGGGACCTCTAAGCCCTAGAAACAATACAAGCTTCAGAGTGCCCTAAAAAATTTATTATTTTTACACGGCCACTTTCAGTTTAATTTCTCCTGTGTCCTGACGTCATCACACGCAAGGTGATCCCATGGGAGTAGGACATTGCGACATTTTGACAATCGTTCTGGCTTGCTCGACTGCCTCCTCTGCTGCTACTTCGGCCCTCACAACGAGGAGGCGACTGAGAGAGCCTGAGCGAGTGTCAATACCTCGCAATGTTTTGCTTCCACGTGACCACCTGCTGCATCACAACATGACATCACAACAGAGTAGAAGCAAAACCGAAACTGGCTGTAGAAAAGCTATTGTCATAACCGATACATCGTTGCATACGGGATCACTATAAGAGGGTTTCACTGTACTGCTTACATCATTCCGTTACATTGCGCTGCTTCATTACCTAAATGACACCAGAGTGTGCAACCAATTGTGACTGTGAGACACTGTGCAATGTGCAATGTACGTCTCTGTGGGGCAATCGACACTGTACCGCTATATGGTGTTTCACAAACTGTGTGACAATGCCAACACAGACAGTTTATACAGTTGACTATAATTCGACCCTGACGGGACTGACGAAATTGACCGAATTATCCAGCGAGTCGGATTATACACATGCAGCAAAAAAACACCACTGATTTACTTGCCAGCATTTGCATGATTCTAACGCAACCCTGAAATAAAGGGGTGCCCACTTTCTATGTGTCCAAAGTAGAAAACTAATGTAGAAATGATATTAAACCGCAAAGTTTAATATCATTTAAACATTAGTTTAAACAAAGTAGAAATTTATTGTGCACCGAATCTTTTAGCAATAAAAATGTGTTTCACAATGGTAGCCGGTTTCTAAAAGTCAGCTTCACCGCATGGTTCCGTAAAGTGAGCATCGCCGCATTACATCTCTGTCATGCGGTAAAGCATACAAATGCCGCAAAAGCGGTTTTCATTTTGTATCTGATTGCATCGCGCAGGCAGTTCTGACCCAATTTTTTAGATAAACATAAAGGCACACTTTAGAATTCACTTAATACAGTAATCAATACTAACCATACATGCAAGTTACGGTTATTGCTCAAAAATCTTCCTAGGGCAGGTCGAAAATAGCAGTTTTCGATGGGAGATGATATGTCCCCTAAGCTCCACTGAGACGGATGCTACCACTAAAGGGGTCGCTATTGGATGCATGCATGCTGACTGGTCAAGCTTGAATCACCCAGCAAAGGCAAATTTCAGGATCGAAATAACAAAAGTTTGGGCCCATACTTGGGCACCAGCCGGGACCTTAGGTCAGGATCGAATTAATAAAAAAAACTGAATTAACAAGAGTCAAATTAATGGACCTCTACTGTATTGTTCATTCTTACATGTATTTCGCACCCCTTTCCCCTTCACCAGCACAGATTAGCCAATCTAAGATATGCTCTGCTTAACTTCTGTCTTCCCTTTGCCTTTATCGCTCTCTCAAGCCAGTGGAGGATGCCCATAAGAGCTACAGCAGTAAAAAAGAAAAAAAGAAAACAGTGATCACACACGCGCATGCGCGCACACACACACACACACACACACACACACACACACACACACACACACACACACACACACACACACACACACACACACACACACACACACACACACACCTACCTGTCCTTGTGAAACTGAGCGGCCGCAACCTGCTTGAGCCAGTGGCGGTCAAAGCCCGGCACGACTTGGTCGGTGCGGTCATTGAAGTTCAGTGCCCAGAGGTCGGAGGTCTCGAGGGGTCGCCGCCAGCCCTTGTAGGCCAGCGCGTCGAACCACGAGAACAGCATTTGGGAGAGGAACGAGGAACCAGCCTCCGGGCACTCCTTCTGCAAGTGGACAATGCCGAGGGCAGTGGTGAGTCAATGAGCTTACCTTACCGGGTCAATGACATTTGCAGCTGCAAGGTAAGAGTTGGGCCTTAGACCAAACATTCTTCGGTTCAAGGAATGGCACAGTTAATGGCAAATGCTCTCTTGGTGTGGTCCCCACATTCCTATCTGACAAAGGAGTGTCAAAAGGAACATGGCGTGAGAGAAACATGGAAATTAACCGGTATGTCAGTGATGCCGAAAGGGCTGTTTGACCTCATGGCATTATTTTTGAGGGGATTTCGAAGAGCGCAGAGAAGCCCGACGTCCTTGACCCCTGAAATGCATGTTGGCCCTTGACATGCATGAAAAAAATAGCTTGGACAAACAGCCCTTCAACAAAGACTGTTGCTGAGTAAAGCAATCAAAAGTTTATGCAAGGTTGATTAAACCCAGATAAAATCGAAAATGGTCTGCGCATTACTTCGAAAAACAAGAAAGCCTAGCAGCTAGCTAGACAACAATGAACAAAGCCCAACAAATGAATGGGCACCTACAATAATTCTCCCAGAAGCTCACAAAACTAAAAGCTTCACCCCAAAGAACCCAGGAGTTTTCCCACACGGATGACGGCTCGGAAGATGCATGCCTCAGAGCATGTTCATTTAACAAAGAGTTACTTGAAATGGAGGAAAGTCAAATCCTTACCCAGATCTGCAACAGAAACAAAAATATTTGCAGATCCATACTTTTTACTTATTTTTTTTTAATATAGCGTAAGAAGAATGGAGACTACATGAAAATACCTGCTTCGGGGGACATTAAAGAAAGCATAAGGCAAAGGATTACACCTACAAATCTATCAGTTCACTTTAACGGGCACATTAAGAAGCAGCCACTTCACTCAGAGTGAATTTTCTTTACAGAGTGCCTCCAAGCTGGCGTAACCAGCTTACTTGGTAGAGAAAACTTTGCTTCAGCTGTCGCCGTTTCTCCTCTTCCATCAGAGATGGGACGCCATAGACGTTGAACTTGGAGAATAGACTTTATGTACACATTATATACATTGACAGCTATTTACAGTGGGTCCGACGTATCAACTCGACATAGCCGATAGTACATAGCACCGTTCGTACGTCAAGACCCTTGGGTTACACTGGGACCGGCGCCTTAACTCGGCAGAGCCGAAAGTGCAGAGCACCTTTCTTGCGCCCGGAACCCCTGTGAGAGGTCGGGAGCCAGGTTTTAAACCTTCGGTTGCCCCTCCCGAATCCCCTCACGGCAAATCACGACACCCCAGTGACCTGATTGGGTCAACTGGGCTGTCACTCATTGGGCACTCTCTCTCACCCTCTCCCTGCGTTCCTCGGAACATTCAGATAGATAGAGGGAGAGAAAGTAACCACCAAACAACAAATAAACAAATAACATCCCAACCGTTTCGCCTCTGCGACATACATGGAAAAGTCTCCCGACACCTTGAAAAACACTTACGGGGAAACGGCCATCTGCGTCGCCCCGTCCTCGCACTTTCACTAATCCCATCGCGCACTGCGTGCCGCAAAGGACACCCTTGCCGACGTGCGCCCGCCGATTCGCAATGCCGTCTTGTGCATTGTTCGTCTCGTCCGGCTGGCCCGCAAAGCTAAGTGCACCGTTGGATTTGTCTCGGTGGCGCCAGCCTACGTTTTAAGAGACTGCACGTCGGGTCACCGATCCCTCGGGTTATAAGCTGCCGCTTTGTACCCCCCCGGCATGACCACTGACATCCTAACGACGCTTTGCCCGCACGCGTGACAGGTTAAAATGTCCCGATGCGTCGGCGCGGGCTATCTGCCGTCAAGGAGCGTCTCCCGACTCATTAACAAAGCGCCCGGCTGGCTTTACTCCCGGCTAAGCCCGAAAACGGCGACCTCCCCCAATTCTAGGAAGGGAAATGACCTCTCAGCGTCCACGCCGTTTGGCAACATCCTTTACACGTCCTCCCTAAGATTCATGTACGCGCTCAAATGCGGGTACCTGAATACTAACAAAACAAAAAGGATGGTGCAAGGAAAGTAAAGCAAATGTCACGCTTTCGGCACTAGGATTTCTATGTCCCTGCCCGGGCGGCCTGAGCTAGCATCGCTCCTTAACAACCGAGCCCCTCTGCGCTAACACTGAATGCAAGCGCACAGTGGTCATACAATAACTCTACGTGAACGAAAGGCCGTACAGGCATATAAAATGCACAAGCACTAACGAATGAAAAAGAACAAAGCAATAACAAACAACGAACATGGCTCATGCACAGCATCGCGAGTCACGCTGTCACTATAATGACCGCACACACAAAAACAAAACAAGGCACAACAGAACCACAAGAACTCCTTGAACGCTTGCAATACTACGACAGGAAAACACTTATTTCACTGAAGAACACACTTCATCGCACAGTTCTGTTCTATAGTTCAATAGTTCCGCAGGTCACTCTTTTCCGCGCGAGTGTTCACTGCATAGTCCTCCCGTATCTTATCTCCCTCGGAAACACCGCTGCCTTTACCCAAGCATGCCTTCAACTATGCCATAAGCATCCGACACCTTAAACTAAGGTAAAACATAGGTGGAGTGGAAACCCCCCCACAGCTCCTACTTAGCCGCCGGGGTCGAATGGGTGCTCCCCGCAGCGTGTACGGGTGATCTCGCGGCGCACGCTGCGACAAACCATCTGTTCGGAAACGACGTTTTCTTCGCGCCACGACCGCTTCGAAAAACTCATGCTCCCCATCGGCCTGAGCGCACCTGGATTCAGTGCTACGATAGAAACCGCCTGACCAGGCCTGCACGCTCGCCCTTTCGGAGGCATCGAGAATCGAGCCGAGACTTCGGTTGGTTCGCACATGGCGGCCTCGTCTGCTTTTATAGACACCGCAGTTGTCGCCACGGGAACACTGACGGCGGCGCTTAACTTCAGCACGGCCGTCACTTGTGTCTCGCGAATGGGAGCACAACCCTCGCTTGGTTCAGTTATACATTGAAGATGTTCGAGCGGGACTACATTTAGCTCTACTCCCCGATATCTCGTCGTGATCCCATCGCGTTTCTGGCCACAACGCACCTCACAATGACGCTCCATAACGCCGCCATCAGCGAAAGTCACGTCGCCCGGAGTCTCCTCTTCTTTTGGTACATCTGGAACTTTCACCAGAGTGACATCGGCCATTGCCAGAACCTGATCGACCACCCATGAGTCCACGGACGCTGTAGCTGCCGTCTGCTGCTTTTCTGCAACCTCAGTGCATGCTTGCATCGCAACCGCAGCGCCGCCGCACTCTCGGTCAACACAGCTATCAGCCCCGAATTCGGAGACACTCGATCCTCCTGGCTCTCCCTCCACGATCTCCTGACCGGATTTCTTGTCATCGGCCTGGCCGCTTAGCGACACTTCGGGATTAACCCCGTCACCCTCTCTCGACAACTCAGCCGCACCCGACTGTCGCCGCTGCGCCTCCGTAAGCGAAGCAGAAACGGTAGTCTGCGCGGCTGCGCCGCACTCTTCAGAAAGGCATGCCACTGGCATCTCGCGGTCTACATCGGAAGCACACTTCTCGTTTGCCCTCACAGCTCCTGTGTCCGACGGAATGCCCTCGAGTTCTGGCTGGGCGCCGTCTGCCTTTTGCTCTCTGATTTTCACTACCCCCTCGAAACCACGCTCGTCCTTAAGTAACTGCCATGCTTCCTCTGACAGCAGGCAATCGGTCCGTTCCGTGAGCTTGTCCGTTAACGCACACAGCACCGGCACCGCCTCTTTTACGTTTGCGAAAACGCCACATTCGCGGGACATTGTTAACGGGACCACCGCGAGCTTTGCCCTCACCTTATCTCCCAAGGCGGAGGTTAGGCTGATCGTTCCGTGCGCCTGTACGATCGCTTGCGGAACTACGCTCTCGCGCAACACTGTAATTTCTGCTCCCGTGTCCAAAATTGCGTCGATATGCCTATCCTTACATTCTAGAACCACGGGAATGAGGTCGCTGTGCCCGGCTGCTGGCTCTCCTATCGCCACGTGCGCCGACAAATTATCGCTCTTAGTACTCGGAACGTTCGATGTTTGCTGCCCCGGGCTCAGTGGGCAATTCCACTTCATATGCCCACTAGAGCCGCATGAGAAGCAGCCTCTGAACTTGGGTTTTGTCTCCGCACCTTGACATTTCCCACCGCCGCGACTACCTTGCGGTACGCCTGGCTTAACACTCTGGCCTTGCGACTCTGCCGTCTTTTCTTTCAGCTGCTTCCCAGCACTGTTCTTGCCTCGCGCCTCCTTGAATGTCCGCATTAGCGCGGCTAGTTCTGGTGCTTTTAGCCACGTTTTCCCTTCCTGCAGCGTGACGTACCGGAGTGCGTCATCTGACAGGTTTTTCTTCAATTGGTCTGCAACCAACAGTTTAACGAGTTCCTCAAACGTCGACACTCTTCTCGAGTCAAGGTAGAAGTGCAGGTAGCTTTGAAGGCGAGTTGCATAAGGTCTCCATCCTTCATTCATACGCTTTCCTGACCCCAAGAACCTTTTGAGGTATTCCCCTGCGGAAAGTTTGAGCTCGTCAAGTACTGTTTCCTTGACTTTTGGATAATCCTTGTGTTCCGCCGGGCTAAGTCTTGTGGACAAAAACGGAACCTTCTCCGCCACCAACGGGAAAACAATCTGTCCCCAAAACCCCCTCGGCACTTCATACGCCGTCAGGGCGCTCTCAACCGACTCAAACTACACCGGAGCCTCGGCCTCTGACGGAAATTTGGGAAGCACTCCAGTGAGACACTTGGAATAGCGTCTGAGCTCACTGCAGCGATCATGCACACCGAATGCGTGCCCGCTTTCCCGTGAGCTCCCACTTCCGTTCTGCCTAAGTCGCGCAAGCTCCACCTCCAACTCAAGCACCCGGCGCCGATCCGCGAGGGCTCTGAGGTCCATTTCCCTCTGGCTCTCTGATGCGACAGACCCCTCTGAGTGGTCGTCGACATTCTCGGCTTCCGGTTCACTCATCGTGGGCTGATTTCTCCTGTCGGGGTTCAAGTGACCGAACCTCGTGTTCATACGCTACAGTACGACCAGGCAGCGGTACCCCCGAGGTGTAAGAACGAGAGGACTCACCACTTGCTGAGATGCTGCTGGTCGCTGCTGCCACGCCTTGCCCGTTGCGGAGTCGGCACCGTCGGTCGCACCAAAGTTCCAATGTCCTCACGGGACCTTGCCCGAAGTGGAGACGGCCAGGAATCGTCGATGCCCTTGGATTGACGGCTTGCTTCTCCTCAGCTGCGGATTTTCTTGCCCAGGCCGAAGTTCGATGTCGTTGCCGAGTTGCTTCTTGCCGTCTTCGGCGAACTTCCTCGCTGTCTGCGACGCCTCAGTCGGAATGCAGAGCGTTCCTTGTCGTCGACTGTTTCGATCCTGTCGACTGCGCCAGTGAATTTTCTTTACAGAGTGCCTCCAAGCTGGCGTAACCAGCTTACTTGGTAGAGAAAACTTTGCTTCAGCTGTCGCCGTTTCTCCTCTTCCATCAGAGATGGGACGCCATAGACGTTGAACTTGGAGAATAGACTTTATGTACACATTATATACATTGACAGCTATTTACAGTGGGTCCGACGTATCAACTCGACATAGCCGATAGTACATAGCACCGTTCGTACGTCAAGACCCTTGGGTTACACTGGGACCGGCGCCTTAACTCGGCAGAGCCGAAAGTGCAGAGCACCTTTCTTGCGCCCGGAACCCCTGTGAGAGGTCGGGAGCCAGGTTTTAAACCTTCGGTTGCCCCTCCCGAATCCCCTCACGGCAAATCACGACACCCCAGTGACCTGATTGGGTCAACTGGGCTGTCACTCATTGGGCACTCTCTCTCACCCTCTCCCTGCGTTCCTCGGAACATTCAGATAGATAGAGGGAGAGAAAGTAACCACCAAACAACAAATAAACAAATAACATCCCAACCGTTTCGCCTCCGCGACATACATGGAAAAGTCTCCCGACACCTTGAAAAACACTTACGGGGAAACGGCCATCTGCGTCGCCCCGTCCTCGCACTTTCACTAATCCCATCGCGCACTGCGTGCCGCAAAGGACACCCTTGCCGACGTGCGCCCGCCGATTCGCAATGCCGTCTTGTGCATTGTTCGTCTCGTCCGGCTGGCCCGCAAAGCTAAGTGCACCGTTGGATTTGTCTCGGTGGCGCCAGCCTACGTTTTAAGAGACTGCGCGTCGGGTCACCGATCCCTCGGGTTATAAGCTGCCGCTTTGTACCCCCCCGGCATGACCATTGACATCCTAACGACACTTTGCCCGCACGCGTGACAGGTTAAAATGTCCCGACGCGTCGGCGCGGGCTATCTGCCGTCAAGGAGCGTCTCCCGACTCATTAACAAAGCGCCCGGCTGGCTTTACTCCCGGCTAAGCCCGAAAACGGCGACCTCCCCCAATTCTAGGAAGGGAAATGACCTCTCAGCGTCCACGCCGTTTGGCAACATCCTTTACACTCAGTATGCAACAAATCCTTACCTTAGCCTGCAAAAAACAAAAAAGATATTCACCCAAAGGCAACGAAATTAAACAGGCAACCAGCAATACAAGACTTCATAAAAACAACTAGAACGAGCACGATACTGTCATGAAAGAATTACTGCATATACCCAATTCTAATGTGGCCCCAATTCCATAAAGCGCACCCAGTTTCGATGGGCTCTGGACCCATAAATCCATAGGTTTTATACCCAGGAAAATCTAGCAAGCTTCCTAAAAGTACTGAAAGTTGGCGAAGTCGGTAGCTATTCATTATGATACTGCAGCACGCACACACCAAACAAGGCCACAAGGCAAAGGTAACACACAAGTGCTGACTTGAAACTCAGTTTATTTTTGGAAAGGAAGTTACACGACCCCCCTCCCCACACACACACACATGCACACACATATACACAGATACATGCACACATACATACATATATACCCATGCTAACTAAAGTGAGCATGTAAAGAGCAATCATAATTGAAATAAAGATATAAAAACTCAGGGTGTCTACATATGCAAAAAGATTGACGTAGCACTCAAAAATGCAAATTGCTTGTCAGTACTACTGATCACGCACATACCGTATTTACTCGCATAATGATCGCACTTTTTTTGTCAGAAAAATTGAAGCAAATTCAGGGGTGCGATCATTACGCGGGTTAAATTTCCCGGGGAAAAAAAAAATTTTTTTTTTCGTCCGCGTTTGCTGCGGGATGCGAGATTGCGGGTGCGGGACACCAAAACAAAAATGGCGGCTAGCGGAGCGAGCCGAACGCGCCGAACGCGATTTTTTTTTTCTTCTCGTGAGTACATTACGTGCATTGAAACAGTTTCTTCCGTATTAGTGATGAATAATATCGTTAATATCGGCAAGTTTGCGGCAATAACGTAGCCATGTCCACTTTGAGGGGACAGAAATAGGTGGGCGCGCTTAGCTGCCAGTGACAGAAACACATGACGGGCATGCTGCGGAAACTGCGGCATCTGTCTTCACTACTTTCCGCTAAGGGTGGGCGAATATCTTAGCTGTGTTACAAGCGTCGGCGTATGAATAGGGTACACTTTTAACGTATCAGAGTAAACGTGGCTACTATCATTTCCGCGCGCGATTTGTTGCGTGCTCACGAGTGCAAAAGCAGATGAAAAGAATCGAAATGCGCCTTTATTTTTGTTGACATCAGCCATTATAAAGCCAACCCATAATAAAGGCAAGTTTGGTTGTACCTAATTTTGTCATGGAAGTGCGGAAAGTGATGAAAGTAATGAAATGAGGCATCTACTTAAGAATGTTTAGTGCGTGCAGGCCGCTTGGCTAGTCTTGAAGAGTCGTTCGCGTAGCATTCGACAGGTGGTAAGCGCGATCATTATTCGCTAGACTTAGCACACGACATATCGCTGCGGCAAATTCGGGGTGCGATCATTACGCGGGAAATAAAAAAAATCGAATTTTGACGACAAATTTTAGGGGTGCGATCATTACGCGAGTGCGATCATTATGCGAGTAAATACGGTATCTACACACTTTGTGATAAGAGGGCCTCGATTATTTTGCATGCTACCTTTACCTTGTGTCCTTGTTTGGTGAGTGCACTGGGCAGTATTATAATGAATAGCAAGCTTTCAATTTTTGCAATCGAAACAATATAAAACCTGAAAGATTTACATCAACAAAATGAAAATTTATACACCCTTGATGTCAATCACCGTCATAGTCAGAGAGCCCTTTGTCACAGCCTATGGATCCTGCTTTCCATGCACTCCACTGTAACTGACATTCCATATTTTTTTAGCAACTCTGCAACAATGGCAAATGGGATGATGGTAACCCGTTCCCTGACTAACCCCTTCGTCGGTTTATCCTGCGATGCCATCAAAATCTCTGCAAAGCGAATACCACATAATGCTACTCCACTATCAGTAGCTTAGCACGTAAAATAACCTCTCTTGAATCTGCTTTCATAATGGAAGTGGCGCACTGTTGCTTCCAGTCTATACGGAAACATTAACATCACCACGTTATTATGACAAAGGCTATGAACCTGGCTCTGATGGTAAGCCGCTGCCAATGCTGTGGTGACGCGTAGGCAACTTACCAACACATTTCTCGGGAAAAAAGGTGCACATTTTGGATCGGGTAAATACAGCATGTTGTGGGCAGCAATAGCAAAGAATCGGTATTTTGCGCCAGTCAAAGCAATCGAACTCACCTCCTCAGGTGGCAGCACATGCTGCCTGTAGATGGGCGTGCTGTCGGCAAAGCAGTTAAGCAGGAACTGTATTATCACCAGCGGGTAGTATGCCATGTATGCCCCGAAGAACAGCGGCTCGCCCAGCCGCTCCTGCAAGTGACATCACCAGCAGAAAGCAAGCGTTAAGTATACAGACAATGACACAATAGAGTAGACTATACAACAAGCTCTACTGACGTTAAAAAATTGCCAGCTGATATCAGCAGCAGAAACCAAGCGTGAAGTCTACAGACAATGATGCAATACAGTAACCGATACAACAAGCTCTGCTGACGTTTAAGTATTGCCAGTCCCACAAATTGACAGTAGTAGTAAGGTTTCACGTTACACATAAGCTCCCAGGATGAAGGTCTAACTACAGTCGAACTCACTTATAGTAATATTCAAGTGCCAAGAAAATCTCATTGTTATAACTGGGTCGCACGAAAAAAACAGAACGGCAAACATCCAAATATTTCAATTAGACAGAAAGAAGTACAGTCAAACCCACTTGTAGCATTACAGGTTTTAACATACCTATTCGGATGTAACAATATTCAGCCAATGCACCATCAACTTTTGTTCGTTCTGTCGCAAAGTGACCTGCTTACTGCAATACCCCATGCCGTGTTATCGGTCATGACAGTTAACCCTGCTTACTTTGTGGTGTGCAGAAAGAAAAAAGAATGCAAGATCCCTAAAAAATAAGCAAAGGAAGGAAATTCGAGCCGCTGCATTCGCCTGCATGTCTCACACCTTTGCCGCACCAACCTTTGTGCCACGCGCCTCTCATGGCATGCCTTTGTCGCATCGCCCTAAGCATTGCAGGCCTAGCGCAATCCTCTCCGGTTTCTCTTCCACCTCTTCCGACGTTGGCGCAGTCAACTCTCGCACAAAGGCTGGCTCGGCAAATGTGCAAGGCATGCAGGCGAATGTGGCGGGTCGATTTTTTCTTTCCTCTTTTTCGAAGATTTTGCACTCTTTTTACCTTTCAGCACAGCATCTAGTTGGCAGATCTAATTGTTATAATCGATAACGTGGCGTGGGACATTCTCATAAGTGGTTTATTTCACTACAGAACACATGCAAAAGTTGGCAGTGCATTGGCTGCTCATCGTTACACCCAATACATTGTTAAAAGAGGTGTCAATAAAAGTGGGTTCAACTGTACACTTCGGTGAGACACGTTGTGAAATGGCATGCAAGGTTAATTGCTGCAGGGCACAAGGAACAGAGCCTTAGCAGCTACCAGGCGTATCACAACACTGCTGTGATGAGCACCCCCACTGGTGCTGCAGGCGTCGTACCTCGGTCGTGCACAAGACCGATGCGAATTGGTCAGTGTTAGACAGTTATTAGATAACATTAGCTTAATGTTTACTGCCTGTTCCACTCAGAACGGTGCGTACAGACAGCCGCTGAGCAGGAATGTTAGCGTGCACACCACTCGTGCCAGCAGCAGGAAGCAGAATGCTGTCCCAGCTCTACCAACAAGCAGATCGAGCAGAACATTGATGGCGCATCCATTTCACTTAGTCAATTTTTGCAGTCGAACGTACTTTGTGTGTATGGAGACCCACTGCTTACGGGTCAACGTGGGCAGTCCACAAAGGGGGAACACAATAACAGCGGTGCCGTCACCATCGACACGAACACGCCTAAAGCGTTTGTAAACTGCTATCGGGATAAAAAAGAATGCATGACTAAATTTTAAAATTAGGATCCAAGCTGGAGTATCAAAAACCACTAACTTACTTCTTTCGCATAGTCCGGCGCATCTTCATCAGCTGGTGCTAAAGCACGCTTGAGGTGCGATCGGTATGCCACCAGGCCGCAGAGCATCAGCAGGAACCAGAAGAAGAAGAGCACTGCTGAAGTCTGGCTGCCCCGCTTCCGGCCCGCCAGGAGCAGCAGGCCAGCCAGCAACTACACAGGAAGGCATGAAAAGTAATGCACATTTCTTACACTGTGGTTCTTTTTGTATGTGTATTCGCATATGCATTCTAATTATTGTGTATATGAGTGTACTCTCCTCTCTTACACAATGCCTCGAGGGGCCTGTAAGGTATCTTTAAATAATAATAACTGATTGAATGACTGGAACTCCAACCAAAGTTTATATTAAGGAACCTAACATTTCAGAGCCAGACCGGTTTCACCAGAGGTGAGATGGCGGGAGGCGTATCAGTGCTTATACGCATTTGTGGTGGTTCGACAGGCATGCGGAGACCTTGCACAGTCGTTGGAAATGGACGGCAGTGTGACACCGTAGTGTTGGAGAAAGAAAACCACCAGAGGTGGCTCCTTTTGGTTTTTGCACATTCAGAAATGGTCGGGAAACATCAATCACTCGTCGGGAACTCTTCCCGTCCTGCATTTCCGAGGCATGCACAAGGTCTCCACATGCCTGTTGAACTGCTACAAATGCATATAAGCACAATGCTACAGGTCCCTCCATCTCACCTTTGAAGGAACCGGTCTGACTCCGAAAAGTAGTTTCTTAAAATAAACTTTGGCTTAAGTTTTCTCGGTCGTTATTTCTGTTCAACAGTGCACACAAACAGGCTGCCAAATACAGTAGAGAGCTAGGGGTGTGAAGCAGCTACAAAAAGAATCACATACCAAACAAATGATATCGGCATTAAGTGTAAGGCTGCTGGTACCGAGAGACTAAGGTGCGACTCACAAATGTTGCCAGCTTGATGAAGGGCGTGTAGAAGTAGACGGACGGCAGGGCAATGCCTTCCGAGAGGGCTGCGTGGCCCGCATAACTGAACTCGACCAGGGAGATCACAAACAGCACAAAGGTGATGGCCTGCACAAATCAGAGGGGAGAAATGGCGAGGAACGATTAAACATCACACAGTAAAAACAGACACTGCATTTGTGCATGTTTAACTCATTCCTGCATGCGAAAACCCCCTACCTCCATTTACAGCCCTCAGAACTTTTCTCCCTGGAGAAATCCGAAGTTTATTGGAACTCTCCCTTACAGCACAATAAAATTTGCTTTCTTTTTTTTAATTTCATTTTTATTGCTTTTTTAATGTTGTTTACTTTTCAGCTTCTCCTCTATCCCTTAACAAAAACAGTGACTCGGAAATTATAGTTGTGCTTACCAACTTAGCCAGGTTGAGCGCAGTCCACGGGATGAGCCGACTGCTGCTCTTGAGCAGGAGGTATGTCTCGATGGGAGCTGTGACCCAGAGGAACCCGCAGGGCACCCATGTCAGCACGGTGTCTTGAAAGCAGTTGCTCAGGTCGGGGTCTGTCGTGTTCCATGTCTGGTTGTAGTCCTGAGAACAGGCACACAGAATGCGTGCATTAACATCACATATGTGCGCATATGTGCGATGATGATGTGCACATCCTACATAAGCCTTAATGGCCCCATCCAGAATGCCCAGGAAAGCTGGGGCACTATTCAAATGCCTTCACTTGGAAGGAAAAAGCGACATCTGCTGAATTGTAGCATGAAGCTACAAAGAAAGACTCACACTTGAGGGAGAAATTCGTCCTGGTCTCGAGATCAAACACGAAACCAACTCATTTTCAGAGAACTCACTCTACCACGTATGCTAATTAGTGGAAGGCTAGCCAATCGCAGAGTGAGGCCGAATTATTAGACCACAAGAAGCACGGGCACAATAATATAACAAATCAGCTCTGCGGAAGCCCGCAAAGTGGAGGAAAGCTGTCAATCGATTCGGCCTCGCTCTGCAATGAGCTAGCCTTCTGCTCATTAGTTCAGATTGTAGAACAACCACCCTGGAAAGGCATTGGTCCAGGGTTGGACCCCCCAAACTAGGATAAATTTTAGTTCAACTGCGAAGCTTGCTTTCTGAGAAACATGCATGGGTTTCCTTTGTAGGTGTTTGCTACCATCAGGTGAACAACAATTTCCTGTTTCACGAACCTTCCTCCATCTTGTCGGCTTCCACAAAACTGATTTGTCAAAAGTTTTCGTTTTAACACAGACAGATAGAACTCTGCTGCAAGATTCGTGGTTAAAAAGACAAGACTTGAACCATAAGTTAGAACAGAAAGCTGCACTATGGAAAAACTAGAGAAAATACCTACATGCACCTTGTCATATCTCATTGCACTTTCAGCCTTAACGACTGGTTGACAAATTCATTATACATTTAGCTTAACTATAACCTATTCTTTCAGCAGAGCAGTAGTGTATTGTACCTCACTGGGAGGTCAGTCTACTCAATTATCACAACCTTGTTTCTGCAAAAATATTCTATACAGACCCACACTGCAATTAAGGAAAAGTCGATGCCAGATGCACAAAATTTCAACAGGTCAGTTAGCTGTTTCAAAACTATGCTCTCTGCAGACAGAGCAACTACAAGCAGTTTTCCCCAACAAAAGCAAAAAATTAGTGGCTAAACTAGTACCCAACATGGTCGAGAACAAGCTGACCAAGCATCAAGTCTGTCAATGGAAGTGCAAACACAACACCATTGTCCATCCATAGCCTAGAAAAGTTGGCCCAGAAAACTTTCCACTCATCTGCCATTTCATTCACTCCAGCTGTAAACAAAATTACCTAGCATCTGGCCTATCACCAACAATACAGGAAATGCGTTAATACATTATAGCAGACAATGTGCCTCAGATATTGAGCAAGCACTTGTTCTGTCTGATAAATGCCGTGTTATCACATCTTTTTTTCTTTCTTTAGGAGCCTCACATTTGGCCTTTAGTTAGAGCACATTTTTTGTACATGAGATAAATGTTACAACCCACGAGGGCGCATTCCCAAGATAGCACATATCAATGGTTGCACATTTTTAAAAGATATGACCAGTATATTAGCCCTCCTCTGAGGCACCAATACTTGTGTTTTGTTTTTCTTATGCTTTGACAATGGCCCATTTCACGGAGAGGACTTTCAATGTATCATTGTTCTGAAATTCCTCATTACTGCCTTATCACCTGGCAGTTCGTTTGTGTGACAGCATTTCACAAGATCAGTGCATGGTGTTGCAAAAGCTGGCCAATTAACATGCCACAATTGAGAATGGCAAACTGAGCAAGCACAGAACAACAGTTTTGATGAACACATGTCACGCACAATCTTTAAAAAAAATCACAGCCTATCAGCTTAGGCGATACAGCTATTCTGTTCTCCAATGCATCCTTAAAAGGGACATTGCCGAGAGACATTTTGTATACATAGATTGTAGTTGCATAGCTGCGATTTATACGCACAGGCACAGACACACATATCGAACTAAAATCGGTGATAGGCTAGAAACAGAGTTACAATTGCACCAGTGTACAACTTGGAGAAAATTTCTAATGATGTGCCAGCGAATTAAGTCTGATCATTTTAATGATGTCACGGTACAGGCCGACTTCTTACTGTACCACCATGTTTTAGGAAGTAAGTTTTATAGTGTGCAGGCACAAAGATGAGGTACAGTACAGTATTCTTGGCGGAACCAGTACTGAATTCTTCATTTATCAGCGGTAGTTAAACGTACCAGAGCAACACCAGCGCTGTGAAACGGCACTTAATATTAAAGCGATAGCTCTCTCTAACTACTTTTCTCAGTTTGCACTATGCTGCCAAAAATGTTGAAGCACAGGAACAGCGACTGGAACACCTGCGCCCCCCAGATGGGTGCTCTATGTCATTTATGAGGTACCCATTTAAAATGCGCTGGAATGCCTTTCAAATGTATTCTTACAATGGAATCAGTAAACGAGAGAAAACAACCCTGCTGCAAAAAATTGGAATGGCGACTGGAACAGATGAAACCCGCCAACAATGCAAAGCCGCCACGGATGCAGAGCAAAAGAGGTTGCAGCAGAGGAGTGGTGCAACCACTGATAACCCAAGGCCCACCGGAAAACACGAGGAACTCGGGAGGGTAACTGGAATGCTACCGCTGATATTCGCAATCATCTTCAATTGTGTCCGTTACAATTTTGCTCGACCCCCCCCCCCC
This sequence comes from Dermacentor albipictus, assembly GCF_038994185.2. NCBI lineage: Eukaryota > Metazoa > Arthropoda > Arachnida > Ixodida > Ixodidae > Dermacentor > Dermacentor albipictus. Next base: position 25,337,041 of record NC_091830.1, on the reverse strand, counting down.
CCCCCCCCGGGTTCTATAATGTGCCGCCCCCCAAGAATATGCAGATTTCAGCAACATTCAAGCTCCTATTGAAATGCGGCCACTGTAGCTGTAACCAGTGAGCCATGGAAGCGGGTCACCATTGAATTCCCAAGTTATCAATAAGTATAGATACAGATCAAACAGCTGCACTCGGTGTGAGATACCTGAACACAAAAGCGAGTGTTGACCCAGTGACACAAAGATAGACTGAGCACTATTTGCCTGCAAGAATTACAGCAAGGCAGAGGCAAACACAGTTCAGTGTGTCAAGATTACATTGTGCTCCTAACACAAACTAGCTCTCAACAGCAGAGAGCCTCTTGCAGGAGCACTTCAAGAGATAAGTTCTTTGACGACACTTATCGGCGTTTGAAGGATTTCCTTTTCGGAAGCCGAACAAGACGAGTGCGTCCTGAAGTGCGTGCCGACTAAATTTGCATGCGGTGCTTCAGAGCCCACTTCTCTCAGTTTGCGGAATCGCTACCGTGTTAACCATGTTGGCTTTAGAGGAAATAAGCTTGCGGAAATGTTCACTTTCTAGAAGGGCTTTACAGCGCATGTCCCGGTTTTTTGTACTGGGATGCGCCTGTATATTACAGCCATCATCCTTGGAAAAATTAAGATCTGGAGAAGAAGGTGCATCTTGGGAGCTCTTATCTAAATACACAAAAATGGAAAAAAACTGTTTCTCAGCATCTACTGCACAAAATAAGATTAGCTCTGTTGCACTCAACAGGAAGCTTTCGAGGCTCCTATTAAATACATAGGAGTGGAGAAATCGTTTTTCTTTGCAACCACTGTACACTCTTAAAACGATTGCACCCTTCGGGGTGTACATTTGTCCCACAACAATAATCGTCATCTGCCTTGCTTGCATTTCCTTTCTTGAAAACTCGGCACTCGCTACTGTCCTGTCGAGAATGCTGCGTCACACTGATAATGCGCATGCGGTTCGTGACTGGGAAGTACCGGGCTCGCAGCGTTAAAGCAAGGAAACGCGGGCAAGCAAGATGACGATTATTGTTGTGGGACAAGATAAGCCCCCAAGGTGTAAATTTTTCTAAGAGTGTACTGAATTTGATGAGGTTTATTGCATTTAAAGGAAAAAGTGAAGATCTAGTGACTCCAGGAAGTAGACTCTTTGTTTAGGCATCATATTATTAACACACATTTTTGAATATTGCAAAATTTCGAAAACTACAATATCAACTTTACAACTCTCTATTAGCAATCGAAAACGATAAAAACTGCACCTACTAAAACATCTAAAGCATACAACAATCTTATACACCGCTCTGAAGTATACCGTATTTACTCAACTGAAATGAGTTTTTTTTTTTCGTTATTTTCATTGCTTCGAATAACATTCGAATAACGGCGTAATTGACCATTCGAAAATAAATATCCTAAATTTGGTGGTTCTTACTGTTATGTTGGCAACCTGTACACTCCAATCCAACCTATAAACAAGTTGGTTGAAGTCAAAACTTGATTTTTGTTCGAAACGATGCCATTCTCGCTGTGCTTGTGACCGGTATGGTTACGGTGCTGCAGCGCCCTGTGGCTTTTTGTGCTTTGACTCCGTTTATTCGGGACATTATGGAAATGTAGCGCATTCGGTATGACGCCTGCTTCGAGAGACGAACAATTTTGATGGCCGAGAAATTGGCAAACTTTTCCGTGGCTCGGCGGCTCGATGTCAACGATTTGCGGATGTCAAGACCAACGGGAGGCTCTCTTTAAATCCATGGCCGGTCAGAAGGGCTCTGTGGACTTCATAGTGGCCTGGTAGTATCCCCAAACGAAATAATTTTGCAGCATTTTATAGAACTACTTAATCTCAAACAAGCTCGAAGATGACTTCATTCTCGGGCGATCACTTTCGGCGATAGTTTCACTTTTGCAAGGCTTGGCTCATCCCAGCACTGAACCCCTCGAAGTATACGCCTGACCGTACTCTTGGCAATGATAGCGAGCTTGGCACAGCGTCAAAAACACCTGCCGGGGATGCTTCCGGCGCTGAGTCACGTGAAATCTCGCGAAAGTGAAACTATCTATGGAAGGGATCGCCCAAGAGAACTTGTTTCCGAACTGCAATTTCTTGAATAAGGGTACCAATTCTTCTTCCTTTCATCTCGTGTTACATTAGAGTAAATACGGTATTATTAATTTGCAAGTAGGACTTTTGCTATGCCACCGTAAGCACTGTAACAGTCTCGTGTAAGCTGAAAATTCACATATAAAATTTGTCCACTTTAGATGCTCTAACTGATGCAGTTTGCTTAGAATTGCAATATCTGTTTTGGGTGCAGAGTCATGGATTTGTAAATTTGTGCCAGAATTATTTTTTTCCTGCAGCTGCCTGGACCTGCTATCGGCATCCTACAATTTTTGGGAATTTTCGGGGGAAAAAAATATCCTTGCTCTAAATAAAATTATGCTTTCTACAATTAATGGAATTTGATTATCTTAAATGCAACAAATTTCATTCGAATTGGCTGAGGGTTTTGTGTGAAAATGCATTTTCGTGCTTTACATAAATTTGAATACGCAGAATGGGAGTTGCCCCCAACTAAATAAAAGTTAAGAACAGGGATATATTACCCGCCGTGGTTGCTCAGTGGCTGCGGCGTTAGGCTGCTGAGCATGAGGTCGCGGGATCGAATCCCGGCCACGGCGGCCGCATTTCGATGGGGGCGAAATGCGAAAACACCCGTGTACTTAGATTTAGGTGCACGTTAAAGAACCCCAGGTGGTCGAAATTTCCGGAGTCCCCCACTACGGCGTGCCTCATAATCAGAAAGTGGTTTTGGCACGTAAAACCCCATAATTTTTTTTTTAACAGGGATATATATCAATTTTGTCCACTCTAGATGTATTATTAAGAGCAGCTTACAGAATTGTGATATCGTTTTCATTGCTGAGTTATACAGTCATAAATATGGTAGTTTCATTTGTTTAAAATACTAAATTTTCAACTATTTATGTAAAAAAATGGCTGACTAAATCAAAATTTTGCTTCCAACAGTCAGCAGAATTTATAGCTTCTTTAATCCAACAAATCTTAAATTCGGTGCAGTGGTCGCCAAGAAAAATGAATTCTCCATCCCCATAGATAGTAGCCCCCAAGCTAAAGCTTCCTAAAATTTATCGATTGATTAAAGCATATATTTTATTTAGGCCATGATTTTTCTAAAAAATTGGAAAATTGCTAAATTTAAGCAGCACTGAAGCAGCAAGCTTACAACTCAGATAAAAAATATATATTCTAATTCTGTAAATTGCATCTATTGGTACATCTAAAGTTTACAAAATTCATGCATTATACACTGCTCTGTAATATATCACTAATTTGCAAGGGCTTTTGCAAAAAAAAAAAAACCTTCCAAGCACATAAAAAATTTCCTGTGAAATGTAAACTCATGCAGCATTTCTTCACTTCAGTTGCTTTAACAGGTGGTGCTTAAAGAAATTCAATAACTATTCTTGGTGCAGAGTTAGATATTTGGAAACGTTGTGCTTCAAATTTTCTGAAGCTTTCAGATTTTTGGCAGTTCTTGTAAAAAACTAAATCGAGGCCTTCAATCAAGGTTTGGCTTCCAAAAGGTAGTAGAATTCAGCTTTTTCTCTCTTAAATGCAACAATTTTCATCCTAATCCATTTAGTCTGATGAGGGCATTTCTTGTTTTCACATGTATTCAAATATGAAAATGGGAGTTGGCCCAGAGCGAAAGTATCCTCTCACTCATTTTCGTGCCAGTTCTGACAACCGAATGTGTAGACTCGAGTGCAAACAATAGGATATCTAAGAAAATGAACTGAAAAAATAAAAGAGTCTCAAATGAATGTCTTGTATAAGAAAGTGCAGTCTTGTAGTTACAGCATACGTCCACCGTTGTAAAAAGCATTTGAAAGGTTCCTTCTTGTGCGTATGCTTTCTAAAGCTACTGCCCAGGTGAACTCAGAACTTGCTATTTGCACACCGCATAAAATTAAAAATTTTCACATTTTTCTCAAGATATTCGGTAGTTATTTTCTCCGTCTTCTTTAGACAGAAAAGCAACACAGCTGCAGGAGCCAAATGTGTGCACCTACATCCAGCTGCAGACCATCTCAGCAATTCCGTGCAGCACAGTAGAAGTTGCAGGTCGTGTAAGCCAACTGTAAACAACATCTAACTGCAGATACTGGGGAAGGGCTAACCTATTTTGCACTTCTAATCCTTCCATGACATTTGCATTAAACTACCATTGAAAAAAAAAAGAAAGAGACAGGCATGTACGGACCAAGATCAAACATAGATGAATGGTGATTAGGGAGCAAACGGGGGTAGACGATGTTCTGGTTTCGATTAAGAGGTACAAATGAAATTGGGCAGGCCACGTAATGTGTAGAACAGATGACTGGTGGTCTATTAGAGCTACAGGATGGGTGCCAAGAGAAAGGAAGCACAGTTAGAGGTGGCAGAAAAATAGGCGGTCCGATGAAAATTGGCAACTTTGCAGGCGAAAGACAAATCAGTTGATGCAACTTAGGAGTAACAGGAGACTTCTAAAGGCATGCACTGCAGTGGTCTTAATGTAGGCTGATGATAATAACTGTGATTACGGGGCGTGTCAAACATCTTACAACCTGAGCATGGTACAAAGGCCGCACGAGCTACACAGATTGTGAGCAAGAAAAAGTATCGCTTCATTCGTGGAGTACTGTGTCATTAGCAATGCATTAATGGAACAAAATTCAAGCACCACCAGGTGGCCAACACCGACTGAAACATGCAGAGGCTTGAACGGAGATCATTTTGCTGCTCGACAGTTCAGTGCAACTTCCGTGTCGCAAATGCTCTTGAACTGAATCAGCAAATGTCAGAGCCATATCGAAAGGTCAAGGGTGTGCTGCATGGAAAGTCATTCCTTGCACAGAGGTGCTTGCCACAATCATTCAAGAGGTTCGTTCTGCGCTGCCTCTTGAACACCTGAGAAATATCAGCAATCTACGATGTCTTATCAGGAGCCCGTCACCTCCTTGTCGCATGCAAACAACTTGAAATGGAGTGGTAGCAGATTTTCTTATGCTAAGCGATGTCATGAGGCACTGAAAGATACGCAACCTCCAAGTGGTCTACTTGTCAAGTCAATCAGCCCAGCACACGTAACAAGCACACATCAAAAGCCCATGTGCATTGGTGGGTTTCCTTCTCAAAAATTGTCACGCACCTCTTGAAGACCAACCTCCTGTCTTCAAGCTTGTACACTGATAAGGCGCGGAAGGCGGGGATCCTGCTTTTCAATCTCTATCTGTGATTATGAATCAATGACACTGGGACTCCTTAAGCATTATGACGTGCCAAGTTCAAATAAGTAATCAGTTTGGGATTTTATCAGGTGTTGTCTGGAGAACTTAAGCTGGACGAGCTGGTGTGTGCTCTTGGATTTTATGGGGCAGATAAAAAAGACGGGGGGAAGTGAAATTTTTACATCTCTATTTTCTCAACAAAATTTCACTTTTGTGCAATGTTATGTCAGAAAAGTATGCCACCTTAAGGTGGAAAAGTTCTGCAAACTAGTGGATGGTGTGTCCATGGGGCTTTGTTAGCCCCAAGAGATTTCTCCACAGTCCCAAAAAATAAAGAAGGCGGTTCAAAGGATGTTATCAAAAGCGCACTCTGTTCAAACTCATTACTGACCAGTCACTGAATGTAAAGGCTTAGGAGAGAATGTGCTGCTAAACAAGTTTAAACAGATGTGCTTGTCACAAGTGCTCTCCCATGGTTATCATGGAAGCGAGAGTCTGACATGAGGCCCATATATCTAGCAATTTCCCTGACAACACAGACATGACCACAAAGCCACTTTGTGGTTTCAAGCTTTCAGAAGGATAATAGGGGAGCAACTGCTGCTGTAAGTACAAGTTCTCTGAACAGCCAGAGGCAGAAATCAAAATGAAGTTGAAAGCTTGGATCACAGAAATGAAAAACTATTACTCTGGGGACTATCCCTTCCAGCTAATATTGAAGAAGGTTTGGGGGGGGGGGGGGGGGCACTGGTATTCAGCTTCTTTTTTAAATCAGCACTCGTGAAACTTTGAAACTTAACGTTTTATGTACACACTGCATATGTGCAGGATTAAGTTTCGGTGTAGGCTGATTACTTCTTGAGCTAGTTAACATTTCAATTGCATAGTTAGGAAAAAAAATTAATCAAATAAATTTCTTGTGTTTTTTGTACCACAATCCCAATCTGACTATGAGGCAGGCCGCAGTGGTTGCATTAGTTTTGTACACCTGAAGTTCTTTTGTGCATTAAGGTTTTTGCAATACATTATTACAGAAATTCAGCTGCCGTGACTGTGACTGAACCTGCGAAATTAAGCTAAGCAGCACACCCCCATTGCCACTGGGCTACCCTGCTGGGTTAGAAGAAGTTACATTTAAGGCATAGTTACTAGCCTATATAGACTAAGGAACGGAATGCTGAAACCAGTTTATTACTCCATTGCAGGTTTTACAGCCCACTGAATTTAAGCCTTCAAAACGTAGCAACCGTACGTACGACAGAAAACATCAAAATAATGCAGCATGAAAAAGAAAAAATACCCGTGTATCGTGACACAGGAATTTGGCTCAGTTCCAGGAACACAACACAGATGAAATTAACCGAGAGCCTTCCACTACACGCCCCTCAATGTACAGGCCTAGTCTGAATATGCAAAACTTTCCTCTTCCTCATTGTCATTATTATCTTCAGTTCAACGTTATACCATTATGATGCACTAAATTTGGTGCAAAGACTACTATGAATCCCGAAACAACAGTTAGAACCAAGCGACATGACAAGCTGACGATACTCCTACCACAGCAACATTAGCTCAGACACCACGTAATTGCTAAGCATGCAAGCAGGTTGGCGAACTAGGCAAGAAACAAGAACAGGAATGTCCTGACGACATGCTTACTTCAGCCGACGACTCGAACATTGTGTTATCGTTGACCTCTGCGTCACTCAGATTAAAATGCTTCATGTACCACAGCACTCCATATGGTGAAACCCACTTGACACAAGATTCCCATTCGCGCTTGCTGAAGCACGTCAAACTGATACAAAGACTCCAAAGATACAAGTACCCTTGGGTGTCTGAAAGCATAGCTGCTAACCTGCGAAGCTCAGATTTTGTAAATATCACACAGACACGACATCATGGGAAGGAGGCATGGAACAGCATGCTTTTTTTGTAATTTTAAAGCTTGCGCTGAGTAGCTTTACATGCAGCACCCAAATAGCAAACTTGGCTGGAACAACAGAGACTAACAAGTACCACTTTTTAGATCACAGCTACTTTATCAAGTTTGCTGCTGGCAATTTCACATGTTTTGGCACTTAGTTGTATAAATTTGATCAAAGCATCTGCCCATCTTGCATCCTTAACGTATCCGAAGACTTCCAAAGGCAGGTTTGGAGACCGAACAGGGAATCTTTTGCTAATAGAATTTATTTTTTCGTAAAACTTGATGCAACATTCGTAAAGTCATAAAAGCAAACCGAAATTCATAAAGTTTCAAGGAAATTTTGGAGTTTGCAAGTGTGCTGACAGACCGCTTCTATTGAACCAGGACTAAACATGAGCACTTGCCAAAAAATAAATTCCTGAAGCCAAAAATTGCACCATGACTGATGGAACAAGAATGATGGGTGTAATGTTGAGACAGGAAAACTACGATGTGGATCAGAGAGCAATTGGGCATACATGACATCCTAGTTAAGGTTTCAAAGAAGAAATAGAGTTAGGCAGGACATGCAATGCATAGAGGTGGTCCATCAGTCCTAAAGAATAAGTTCCAAGGGAAGGAAAACATGGTCAAGGTCAGCAAAGGTAAAGGTGGTGTGATGAAATTAGGGAATTTGTAGAGGAAATTTGTAGGCACTGGAGACAGTTAGATAATGCATGAAAGGAGTTATTCGAGGTCACTGGGAGAAGCCTTCATCCTGCAGTGAACAAAAGATAGATGGGTGATGATGAAATTAAGCCTGGAATGAGCCATTTCCCTTTGTGACCATTATCCCTCTATCCATGACACATTCCTTGAAATCTGGCTGACATTACTGAACGACGACATCATTAGCCGATACTTATAACAATCCAGGGAGCAGGTGCGAATTGGTGTATGAAGTATTTCTTACTTTAAGTTACTTTTTATGTCGTTCTTACATCTTTAATGCAGTATAATGTGCATAGCAGTGACGCACGACTACTGAACAAGAAAGAAAGAGGGAGAGGGCAAAGCATTGGCATCGGAGAGCACACATGCTTCATACCTCACACTAAGAACAATGCGAATATATGATAAGTGATTCACTTGACAATTCTACAACTAGCTGTCAGGTGAAAGAGACAGGGTAATTTGTAGTGAAAGCTCAATACAGCACATCAACCCTACACAATCGCTAGACTAGAGGGCTTAGCTAATGCGATGACAGCCCATTCATAAAGAAACACAATGGTAATGCATCAAGACTCCTTTTATCACCATAGCAGGTGTGTCAGCGTAAAACACATCTTTCTGCAACTTGATTCTTTGCTACAAGAACTTTACCACGCCCCATTTGTGTGACGTATGAAACCAGACTCTAAATATAGGCAGCACTCAGCTAAAATTTAAATTGTCTCCAAGGTGCTGTATATACACCTTTCTTTCAGCAGGTTTCAATGTTATGCATTGCTGCGTGCTAACCAAAAACGCGGTCATTCTGTAGGATTTGAAACACATTGTACGCTTTTCCACCGTGCCGCATCAGCATCGAATTGGTTTGTTTATTTAGAAAATCATATGCACCCTTTCTTAAGGGCCATATTAGAGCAAGGGAAAAATAAACCTGAGGCCTATCGAAACACCTTTTTCTTTTTTAACAGAAGAGACACACTGTTCGATGTGCAAGCAAGTGAAAAATTTGGAGAATGCTTAAGCTTTGCCTTTAAGAGTGGGACGTGATAGCATTCAAAGACCCCTGACTGTGTCTCACGCTTCCCTGTAACTGCAGCTTGTGTATAACCATGTTTACTGGGAAATGCTGGCAGCAAACACTACGCACGATGGCAAGCTTTCTGGTAGAAACGCAGCCTCTTGCATGGATCGATCTCCTGTTACTGTTTCGCACTTTTAATATTTCATTCTGAGAAGAGCTAACACAAGAGATATGCGCTGTTGGTGTTCTTTTTTTTTTCATTGCATTTGTTTGTGGGCTGCCGTTCTCAAAATTCCGAGGAATAACTTAATGAAGAATGAAAGACAAGGTATGAGCAACTTTGTTGGTATAAGAGCGGTTGGGTATGCATAGTTTTGGATTTGGTACGAAATTCTTTTTGTATATGAGACGTCCGACGCTGGATTTTCTGCGACGCGGGGCCTTTGATGCTATCGCATTAAAAAGAAAATCGAACAGGGCGGACGAAACGGGAGAGAAATCGCGCCGACAAACTCGGAAGTCAGCGCATCGAGTAGGGCACAAAATATTAAACGGCTCGGGAGCGCAGCTAGTGTCCTTGGAACAGCGCATCCGCTACCTAAAATGCGCATATCGCCAAACATTACAACGGAAAAGTTGAACGCATGAAGCCACCGCTCTCTGACGCATCGCGCAGCTGCAAAATCGGTGACTTATTTTTTTGTCCGTCCTACCGCACCATCAGGAATCCCTCACGCATCCGAATATTGCAACATTACAGCGCCGGGGAAATCAAACCACGTGCGAGTACGCCTCTCGACTTTTTTTTTGTTGTTGTTGCCAACAGAGCCGGCGCGACATTTGCACCGAGTCGCGATCACGAATAGCGTTCGATCGCACGGCGCAGAACGAATTGAGAAGCGCATCATCCCGTGTTTGCACTACTGACGGGATCACGAGCCGAGACAGCCGCCGGCGATGTGCGCCGAAGGCGAAGCTGGCACCGCTCTCGAATGACCGTACGTCGACCGGGGCAAGGAAAAGGGGGGCGTACGACGGCAGCTTCGCGAGGGCCGCAGGAAACGCACGGTCATGTGTCAACCGGAGAAGCGCAGGCGGCTGGAAGGCGCAACACGTGCACGGAGCGATCGGTTCGCTAATTAAAGGGAAGGCAGGCGGACGATGAAAGAAAAGCCGCCGTACGCGACAAGCAGAGCCGCGTTCCCCCCAAGAATTCTTCACCGTCGGTCACGTCAGGCCACATTGGAGCCGAAACATGAGTTTTCTTTTTTGCCCCCTCATTTCCGGCAGCGAAACAAAAGTGTTCCTTCCCCCCACCCCTATGAATCAACCTCCAAGAGATCCAGCGATCGGGTCCCGGTTTCTCTCGAGCGCATCCCGGCGCCGGTTACACAAGGCCGCGTCGCTCGAAGCGATCAACATCGCTCGGTAACCGATCGTCGCGGTTCGGGAGCCCTTCGAGAACCCGCATGAGCCATCGCACACGGGCCAGGCGCGTTTAGAACGCCGAAAATATGCGGAAAAATACTCACCCAGAACCGCGAGCCACAGAACGCATCCATGGAACTCATTCCTGCCCACGCGACGCCTGGCGACTGGAGAGAGAATCAGCAGGAAACGAAAATGTCAAATGCGACGAGCTTCCCCGCCGCGCCACAAAGTTGATGCCGCGTGCGAAGCGCGACTTTCGGAAGTACTACGGTGGGCGGTCGTGAACGCCAACTGTTGCCGTCACCGCAGGGCGCAGTTGTGCGCGCGATAAGGGCCACGGCGTCGCGATCCCGTGTCGCTAACTGTTTTTACGCGCAGGAGAGCGAGCCTCGGTGGGTGACGTCAGCGATCCGCGCTTGTTGCGTCAGTTCGTCGGCTGCGGTGATAACCCCGGGCGCCTCGCCGATCGCGTCCGGTGGGTGACTAAGGTTCTAGAAGCTGCGGTAATGAATCGGGACGTCTTGAAAGAGATATCTCGCGGTGGGTGCGACTTTATCCGTGACTAATGCGGGTTACGCGGCTTGCGCCATAAGCAAGCGAGCTTGCAAGTGTTTGCGTTAGTTAGCGGGCGTCTGGGAGCCAGTGCAAAGAATTTTCGTATGCTTATCATTGAATAGGTAGACTCCTAGGGTTGCGATAGGGTAATTCCATGCGATGTGCTGCGCTCGACCGTCTCAGATTTTATTCGAGAAGGTTCAAGATAAATAGTAACCTTTCCTCAAATTACGTCAGCAAAATATTAGCTTTGCAAATTTCAGGGTCATATAACGGCGCCAAACTAGTAGTAAGAAACAAAATTACCTAAGATCGTTATTTTCTTCATTGTCACAAGATTGATTTATACCCCAGACAGATGGGTAAATTATACCAGGCCTTTTCTTTTTTCAGCATACAGAATTTTTAAAAATCGCCTGTGGCAGGCAATATATAAGTCTATTCAGTGAGCTGGATTACCGAAGGAGGCGGAAATCACTTGCACGAGAAATCTAAATCTATAATTGACCAGCTAACAAAATAATCACTAAATTAGGTTTTAAGTAATTGCTTTAGGATCCATACTGCAATTTGTGAATTGTAGCCTGTGAGCTTGCAAGGGTTAGAGCGATATTTCAGGATGACAGCACTTTCGAGATATTCATTGCCAAAGTATGCAACGAAATACATGGGCTCTCCGGTTTCTTGTTTGCTTCGATGCATCAAAAATCTGCCTCCATTCCACCCCGTGAAAGTGGATGTACAGCGAAAATGTTGCCAGCGTTGGACAAGCACCACCAGCCCAAGCGATGTGCGTCACGCACGCACATGACGTCACATCCGCTTTTGTCGTCTGCTTCCGCTACCTTCCGCCATCTTGGGGAACCTTATCAACAGGCGCGCGCATAGGCCTATAGGTACAGTGTACTAGAATATTCTAGTTCACTATACTATAGGTTCCCCAAGATGACTCTGCCGTAAACCGGAAGTCACGGAGTATCCTTGAATGACGTACGTGCATACTATGTATTGCACCGTACGTCCTCATTCTCCCAGGCCATCTGCCAAGCGCAAGTGAGTTAATTAAATTCCTCAAGGCAAATTGTGCCGGGAAAATTCGTGTGGTACGACTTACACGCAAGCTGCAGACATGACAGCTTCGGATTGTAATTCGAACATACGAGAATAACTGCATCGTCATGTGACGATATCGCCTGATGGCGTAATCTGATGATGTCACGCGACGACGTATTCGTTAAGTGATGATGTCACCAGATGACGTCGTGTGACGCCTCTTGGAGAAGCATTTGCTGCAAGTTTCACGGCGCATATCTAAGTCGTTCCATGTGGATATGCCTTGCAAACTCACCGCCTACGATCCGTAAATTGCGATAGGTGCCGGAAATTTATTGATTAACGTATAAATAGTTAAATTTTGCTAATTAGTCGATTATACACTTCGATTTCTCGTCCGAGTATTGTCACCGCTACGAGTTTATACAGCTAAAGTACTACACTTTGAAAACACAGTATTTCGGCCTATGCATGTTTACGCTTCAGTAGAATGTTGTGGTGGTCCCTGCAAAGATTTGGCAATTAGTGGTCATCATATAGAGAAGAACATCAAGTATTTACTCGGAGCAAAACTTTTAAAGACGATTTTTTGGATGAAAAAAGATGTATTTGAGACCCAACACTGCAAAATTTGGTTGTAAGTTTAGCTACATGGCGCGACTTTTTGGCATGAAATACCAAACGGAGTGACGCACAATGTGACGAAGCTGGATTCGTTGAGTCCAAAATATTATAACGGTCAAAAGACATTGTTGTGCAGCATATTAATGTAGTCTGGCTTCGAGATTCCCGTTTCGAACCACTCTTTGAAATATTGAGAATGTTTCAACAAATGCGCTCATGAGTAAAGCGGATTTCTCAGCACCGTTTTTATCACGGAGTCCTAAACTCTAAAATAACTCGGTACAGTAATTAGACAGGCGCTTATGCAAGTCGGTTGACAGTTAGCGTGGAATGATCTAAAGACTAAAACCTAACCGGTTGAACAGAGTGGTTGTGTGATTTACAGCTGGTAGAACTCTTTAGTTGTTATTAAAGCGAGGCCTTCTTTGCCTAGCCTACTATAGCGTATACAAAATTAAATTCTGTGGTTTCAAGTGCCAAGACCTCATTCTCATTATGAGGAACACCGTATAGTGGCAGGACCCGGCATTAATTTCGATCGCCTGGGATTCGTTACCGTGTAACTGATGCGTAATTGTTACGATTCGCGTTTTATCTCCCCATTGACTGACTATTTCTGTTCCTTCAGTCGTCACTTCGCAGCAACCGTCCAATGCAAACGCCGACGCCTACATATAGCTACATTCAAGTGTTATCTTCGAGCAGATGCTCGAAGATAACGAGATAAGCAGGCCTGCCCACCTCCAGATGGCATCTGATAACTTCGAGGCCACCAGATGCCGGCGCATCGCAATTAGGCGATATCGCCTCCTGACGCCTTCACAGTGTTACAGTCTCGTTCTCAGGTCCGTGAGTGACCCAGATGTTATCGCGCGCAGCGAAAGGCGGAGATAACTTTCGCAAACTGCGTGTATATTCCCAGTCAGAACGCTTAATTATCTTATCATCGTGAGTCCGGCGAGGCTGAGCTTGTGTTCCCCAATTGTCTCTGCGTTGTTGCCGCCGCGTGAGGATCGTTCAGGTGAGGTTAAACTGTTGACACGATTCAGAGGCGTTCTGGAGATACAGTTGTCTCCCGAAGGACCCGGTGGTTCTATAGTTAGACAAGCCTATTGCCGGAACAGCAATATATTCACTATTGCTGGGCTATAGTTGGGTCATACGTCATCATCATCATAATCATAATTAAACAGCCTATTTTTATGTCCACTGCAGAACGAAGGCCTCTACCAGCGATCTCCAATTACCTATGCCCTGCGCCAACTGATTCCAACCTGCGCCTGCGAATTCCCTAATTTCATCCCCCCCCCCCACCTTGTCTTCTGCCGTCCTCGACTGCGCTTCCTTTCTCTTGGCACTCATTCTGTAACTCCAATGGTCCACCGGTTATCCATCCTATGCATTACGTGGCCGGTGCACATGGTTCATACATATTATGGCGTAATGAGAAGCGAAATAAAGTGGACACCAGGACCGTCTGCGAGAGACACTTTTTGCTGTCTTGGTCTTACTTCACTATTTCGCGGCCCGTTACACAGTAAATAAGGTAATAGCTTCGGTCATTCAGAACGGCGAGATGAGCTTAGCCCCAGACATATTTATACCTCAGTAATTCTAGACGTTCTTTTACTTAACGCTCATCTCGGCTCGAGAAATTGTATGGGAAGGACACTGTACGGGGACTATCTTTATATTTATGTTTTAAAGGAACACTAAAGAGAAAAATAATTTCTTCTGCATCAGTAAGTTACCTTTCTACGACGCCAAAAACACCACTCTTACCACGATAAGACGCTTGGTAAGCCAGAAAAAGCGCAAGAACGAAGGACGGGTGGCGACACCTCCTTGAAATTCCCCTACCTGGTCGCTCTGACGTCATGGATTTTGATGGTATCTTCTAGGGCCTACTTAAGTATATTGCGGTACAGATTGACTACATTGTGTTCTAAAGGAACCAAATATTAAACCTGGCAAGTTTCGGGAACCTTTACTCAGCCAACGTGGCCCAAACGCGAAAACACACTTTGGAGTCCCTGACGTCACATTGACGTACTGGCGTCGGGGTTTCGGCGCGAAATTCAAATACTGGTACTTCGACCTTCATTTTCTCATCTAATAACCAAACTATTATTTGGAAATGACTGCCTGCAGAGTTCTCAAACAATGCTTTATTAGTCTAAACTTATTTATTGTTTCGCTTTAGTGTCGCTTTAAGAGCACACCCTCATGGCCCAAAGAGCGTTACGAAGGGTCTGGGTACGAAATATTGTGGTATAAAAGAGCATTGTAGCTTAGCACGCAGTAATATTGCCAGATCAAGCAATACACGAGTTAAAAGAGAAAACGTACTTCGCAAAGCGAAATTCCTCCATCTGTGGCAGTAACAGAGGGCAGAAGGTATTTCCACTCTTTGCTTGTCTTTGGCGAAGAAGAATATAAAACAGATTGGGGCAGTAGGAAGTAACCGCTACTTTATTTGGGTGGTCAACCCTAGTTGAGAAAGTAAGGTGGTTGCGAGCTAACTTCTGGACGAGGTGTTTGATTATAAAAGATGATGTTATGAGAAACTAATAGACAGCAAATCCTTTCTCTCGTTGTCATGCCCTTACGAGCCAAAAATCGATTTCCTCAGCTTGATGCCAGCAGTGCGAAACATGTTTATCGAGAGCAAAGCGACCTGACCGGTTCCGATTCATTCTAAGATGTCAATGCTGCTTGAGATCTATCCCGCATGGCCCAAGCACATTCAAGCTCTGGAAACATTGATGTTTGATATACATGTTTGATATGTTTGATATACAGACTATACGGTTCTGGTCCTTGAACTGGATCGTTCGAAGAGGCCCACATTATTTGCACAATAAATCGAAATTCACAATTGACTAACTAACCAACTTTTACTAATTTAGCTTTAGGTAAATACTTTACGGCGCATGTTGTGTTTTACGAGTTGTAGCCGGCGAGTTTGCCAGACAAGTTCACTTAGAGCGGCTTCTAGGGATGGAACCGGTTTAGTTACAGACGCTGTCAGATTTACGGTAAAAATGCACTGTTGTCCCACGTACTTTTTTAATAGAAAACGCCACTTCATACATCTATTGGAGCCCATAAATAGCTAGAACGCAAATTTGTTTCGTCGCCCACCATGGGTATGTATATAGCGAAACTGGTGAGAGAGAGAGAGAGGGATATAAGCAAGGCAGGTATATTGACCAGTCCATAGTCCCGTTGGCTACCCTACGCTGAGGGTAGAGAGAATGGGAAAAGAGAGGAGAGAGCTATATAGGGGCATAGAGACGTGTAGGGAGAGTACTAAATCAAAGTCGCTCGTTACAACGACACGTTTTCAGAAAGAACAAAAATGCCTTCACTTATTTCTGAGCCTATTATCAGAGGGGACGGCGTTCATCCTGAGAATTCGTTCGACACGCCTGGTAGACACTCCTGGCGAACTCGCCGGTCACAATTCCTAAATTGCGACATGTGCCGTAAAGTAATTACCTAATAACTTAATCAGTCAAACTCTCCTAAATAATCGATTATGCATTTCTTGTTCTCCTGCAGGTAATATCCACATCTTCGAGTAATCCAGCTTGAGGACTAGAACTGCGTCATTCGCCACAGGCGATTTCTGAAAATTTCACATAATATTAATAAAAAATGTATTATGTACTCGGTATACTTCTAAAATGGAACACGTTTGCTCGGCTTGCAATTAAAGCGGAAAAAAAAAACACACTCCGCAATTGCGGAGTCACGCCACTTTCAAAAAGGGACTCAGAACTGGGGACACATTATTTACTCCAGCAAAGGGAGTTGACAGAACTCCCTTTCTTCGCAGAGCGTCGAGGTTCCTCCACACCAGAGATTCACGAGCCGTATTTTCGTAAACCCCAATTTTAAGTATTTATGCTTTATGCGTAGATTATCACGTGCCGAATAAACCATTATCTGAACTCGGTAATAAGATTCACTTGAAAGCGCCGCAAGCGAGTTAATGAAAGCCCTGATCATGGCGTTCACTTTGGTCGCTTCGGCCTTACTTAGTTTTTGAAAGGGGAGACAAGTCAATACTACAAGCTGCATCCTCGTAACACTTGCCAGAGAAGTTTTCCTTGATTGAGCGTCATCGGCACCCGAAACGACAACGTTTTGAACGCCGTTAAATGCATTGTATATGCAGCATCTTTTAAAGCCAGACCACAAGTACACAATAATGTACCTGTGAAGCAGGCGTCCTCGTACTGCTTGAAGAACAAAGGCGTGACCGAGAAACTCCATTGCCTCGGTATGCTCTTGCTAGCTATCTTCACGAATGGGAATTCGTCGGTCAGAAAGATTCGCTAATAAGGACCTATACATTCGATAAATACGGTAGTTTTGTTTGCATGTGTGATAGCAGGGCTTACATTACTGTGCAGTAAAATTTTTGAACCAAGTATCCAAGGTGTCCAGGAACTATCGGGCAGCGTAGTCAAGCATGCTCGATGCGCAGGCGGACGTAATCTCGGAAGATCACTAGCGGTGGTATAGTTTCGCTTTCACAACAATCGGCGCTGGACGCCTGAGCACAAGCGCCGGACAAATGCGAGAAAAAAGCTCGCATGCGCCAAGTCGTGGAATCTCACGAGAGTGAAACTATCGCCGAAAGTGATCGCCAAGGAATACTGCCCGATGCGGTGTCCAATAGGACGTTCCGACAGGCTTACAGGCGGACAGTCGACACGCTTACAAGCCGACAGCCGACACGCTTACAAGCCGACAGGCAAAAGTAACGCATAGCCGACATGCCGACAGCCTGTTGGGTTTATAGGTGGTGGCTTTACGGCGTTGCAATCACGGTTTTGCCTGCGTTGCCACTGGTTACGCTCGTGCAGTCGTACCTTGCAGGTTTCTTGGCATTAGGGCTAGCTATCAATGAGCGCTTATGTTTCTAAGTTCCTACGTTCCTGCTTGTGCTATTTTTAAGGTTTCTAAGTTCGTACGTTCCTGTTTGTGTTAGTGTCAGCGAGGGTTAATTTACTAAAACCGTTGCATGTTTACGCATAAACCACTGTACAAAATAATAGCCGGACCAGTGAGGGTATACCATACTAACTACTGCGTAACATACTAAAATTGCGCTATACTAGTTGCTGGTGCTACTCATAACACCAACATTGCTAGTACTACTAATAACTGCCCGACTAATGCCACCTGCCACGTGCACCTATACCACCACTAAACGATCGCACAAGTAAAAGTTCGATCGCCACTACTACACAAGTACAAATGCGATATGTAGAACGACCACGTATGCTGTCACTATCTCTGTACATACTAAAATACCGTGTTAAGACCACCGTTCCCACTATGTACAGCTCACGTTATTACGCAACTACTAATTCTGCCCCACTACTGACGTTTCCCTTGCTTTCGTTAGTAGGTAATGTTACAGCTATTCCAGCAGTGCTGGAATAGCTGTAACATTACGATGTTGTGGAGAAACTATTACTGCACTACTACTGCTGATGCTACTAATACTGTTCTTAATCTACTTGAGTATAATAATAATAATAATAATAATAATAATAATAATAATAATAATAATAATAATAATAATAATAATAATAATAATTAATAATAATTTTATTATTTTTACTATGACTATTAACATTCTTATCAATATTGCAATTTGTACATCTATTACCAAACGCTGTATTTTTACAGTATCTTTTGTAACTTGTTTCGGAAGTAAATGGCGCATGTTATGAGGTCTTGACTGGTTGCCCGGATGTTCTCGTCGGAGTGCCCGGATAAGGGCTCAGGCTCTTGGCTCAGGGTCACTCGAAAGTTGCCGACAACGGGAGCTAAAAGCATTTCACGCTTAAAAAAAATAAAACCACAGACTCAACACGTCACTGCGCTTTTGTTTTCGCCAACAGAACGCAGGCAACCTTTCAATTGGCTCCGCTTTCGTCGCGCTGTCTCGACGGGCGCATTTGTGCGTTCCTTTCTTTTTTTTATGCGAAGCATATTACTAGAGCTCAACCCAGCTCCTCAGGCGCGGCGGTGTCGCCTTCAATACCACGTGACACCGTGACGTCACGACAGAGGAGAAATGGTGCTCCAACTCGCGCCGTCGCTCGCGGCGTCGCCTTCAAGGCTGACCACGTGACACCGTGACGTCACGACAGAGGAGAAACGGGGCTCCAACTCGCGTCGTCGCTCGCAGCGTCGCGGCGGTATATAAGCAGCTGCGCTTGCCTCTGCGTGAGATGCCTCCTGGAGACAGAGCTGCTCGTTGGAATGAGAAGCGAAGGATGCGGCGTGCTACAGAGACTGTTTCTAGGTGCCTTTGCTACGGCGCAGCGACAACGCGCCCCGCATCGGACGCGGTGAGCGTCGAGCAACGCAGCGTTCGGCGCGACAACGAAATGTGCGCCTGAGCAAGCGCCGCACGCCTGAGCCGACGACACCGGCTTTTCTGCGACACGAGCTCCTTAACGCTGTCGCGTTAAAATAAAGGCTAGTATGCTTCGCATCCTGGGCTTAACCTTAGCCAAGCCACAGCCAGTTTTTTTTTTCGTCCTTGCTTTTCATTTCGCTCTTGCGGTCTACAGCCTCTGCAGCGCATGCGCATGAGGAACATTTGAGGGCCAGCTTCACAGGGCGCATACAGCGCGGCATCGAGAGATCCTTCCGCACCGGTTTGCGATCGCTTGCTCTAGGTCATTCGTTCCACGTCGAGCGACACAGCCGCTGTAGTGTACAAGCACCGGAACTCCTATACCGCCTGTTCGAATGCTTGTATAATGTTAATTTTGTAATTGCAAATCATTTGCGCAAGAGCGAGTCAGCGCTCGGCGGCATGCTAGGCAAAGTAGATAATATCCCTAGCGCCTGAATAAGATCCTTAGAGATAAGATAAGATCCCTAGCGCCTGAATGCCTGCAAGTTTGCCACCGAGTGCGACCAAAATGCAGAAAAGCTTTTCATGAAACAGACCGATTTGAATGAAATTTGTTGCACTTGAGAGAGGAAGTGAAATTCTAGTGACCGTAATAAGGCAAACGTTGATTTAGAGCCCCGAGTGTTTTTGAAAAATTGCCGAGAATCGATACGTCGCAAAATGTACGAGAACAAAGATTCGAAACCTGAAACTCTGCACCAAAAATATACATCGCAGTTTTGTGAAATGCCTCTATTAGAGCATCTAAAGCAGACAAAGTCAATATATGATTTTAAAGCTTAAGTGATTTTTTTTGCGATGTTTACGAGAGCTTCGCAAAAGTCCTACACGTATAATAATTGGTGTATATTGAAGCTCTGCATAACGCACCAATTTCGTCCGCTTTAGATTTACTATTAGGTGCAATTCACAAAATTGTGATATAATCGTCACTGCTCACTTACAAAGTTGCAAACGTGATAGTCCTTTTCTTTTAAATCTCGCCATTTTCATCAATTGTTATAATAACATTGACTGCCAAAGTCAAGATGCTGCTTCCAGCAGTCAATCGATTTTAAATTTCTTTAATAAGTGCAACGAACCTCATCAAATTCGTTGCTGTGGTTGGCGAGGAAAATGGTTTCTCCTTCCCCATGTGATCTGATAGGAGCCCCCGAGTTGGAGGTTCTTTCTAAAGTAGCACTCCACTGCTCGTCAAGGACACGTCGATTTATTTTTTTTATAGCTTCGGAGCGCCGCAGCTGTCTTGACAAGACGACATTTAATTGTTTCGAAAATTTACCCACTGGTATGTTTGCAACATCATTAGTCGCCGGTCATGTCGTCGTAAAGTACGACACAGTCGTAAAAGCGGTTATATGGCGCCTGCCGGCTGCCGGAAAATGAACTTTTATACAATCGCTATCGGGCGGCTGCCAAGCATTATTACCACTAGAGTCAGAAGATTCTTAACAGCCGTAGACATGACAGGCACCGCTACTTTAAAGGACCCCCTCACCAGTCGTGGAAATTTGAAACATACAAGCGCAGCGTGAGAATCACGCGTTGGCGATCGAAGGACACCCGTGCTCTTTGATTTAGCTGCACGTCGAAGAACCCCGGGTGGTCAGAATCAATCCGGAGTGCCCCCCCTCCCCTCTCACTATGGCGTGCCTCAATATGAGATCGTGGTTGTGGCACCTGAGACACCATAATTTAATAATTTTATTTTAATTATCGTCTTTACTGAACGGTGCACGTCGTCAGCAAAGACAACGCGACGTTGTTGGTAATTGTTAAATTTTCGCCGTACCCGATCCACTTGACGGAATGAGCGTCGCCAACAGTCCCTTATCATGTCGACAGAAGCATTGACGAGGGAGAATATTGTTATTATTATCGAGGGAGAATCGACGATGTACCGTGTCCTCTCACTATTACAGGACACGGTACCTCGTCGATTGTTTTGACCAAATCACGTGGGACCTGTAAATTCTGCCCAAACGATCTGGAGCCCAGCAGTTCCATAGAAAGGTCAACCAGTCCACTGTCTCGTCTATAGGCACAAGGGGACGCTCATGTTATGCATAAAGTGTGGTCAGTCAGTCAGTCAAGAACTTTATTGAGGTCCTGAGGGGTCTAAGCCGTTGGAGACCGCACGCGGGAAGCTCCTTGGGCCGGGCCGAAACCGTAGGCGACGCCCAAGTCGGGACGGGAACGTGGTGACGCTCCGCCAGTTCTTGGGCCCTCTGGGCGGCCTTGAGATGGAGTTTGAGGTCCGGGCTTTTGAGGGCCTCTTCCCATTCGGGCTTACTGGAGACAGAGTTTAACATTGCCGGCCTAATTATGAGCTTTGAAAACATTTACTGAATCCTTATTTTCAACCTGTTTTCGTGGGTTCCACGGGGTGACCTCGCTGAAACTAAACGGGTCCCGGGAGGTGACTCGGCCGTGACGTCACGACGCAGGAGGTGCCCCCGTGGGAGCAGGACATCGCGACGTTTTGACACTATGGCTCCGGCACGCTCGGTCACCTACAGCTCCTATATATATGCTGCGACTCGTTGTAGTGAGGCTCGACATAGTGGCTAGCCGACGACCGAGCTATATAGCCCGCAAGTTGTGCCAAAGCCACGGAGGAAGGAAAAACGTAGGAGGGAGCATTACGTAGTACGTCACGCAGCCATGGCCTTGTGAAGCGAACGCTCCGCAAAGTCACAGTGGCCGCCCAACACGTTACCTCTCGCGTCGAGATCACGGAGGAAATGAGAGATTTGCCGAGACGTTTGGTTACCGGTAGTTTTTATTCGGCGGCAGCTGCCAGACGCTCACGTGGAGGCTCCCGCGGCTGCTCAGCTGCTTTGACTGAATCTCTGGTCGCATTTTTCTCTGGATGCTTGCTTCGCTTCGGTCGTTTCCTGCAAGGCATGCGTTCCGCACTATGGGCGAGTTGTGAGAGGTTCGCAATACGACGTCATCCGGGGCCGAAGTAAACAGACCGTTGTGAGCGACAACAAGCGATATGTATTCGTCACATTTTTGACCGAGGCCTTGCCCACGTGTACTTTGCCCTGTTATGCGAGCATTATTGATTTGCATTGTCGCTGGATCAGTGGCATCTTACGCATGAGGGTTTGCGTGCGTGCGATTGATCACATTGCGGGAGCGGAGTCATCCTTGCAGGCCAAACGAGGTGGAGCTTATTGCCTCGGATGACGATGACTCCCTCAAGAAACGGTGAGTTGCATTTGCTGCGTACGTGCTATGCTGTTCCCTCGTGAAACGCGGTGCGTTGTAAGAAAAGCAGCAGCAACTGCAAGCAGCGCTTGTTCCAGCTTTTGGCGTTTGAGACCGATGTACGGCCGGGTCATGCAGTGTCCGCTATGTCCCCAAGCACTGGCCCTGCTTCGAACACTGCGTACTGCGAACACGAACAAGGGGTTGGTCATCTGACGCACGCCATCTTATTATACAAAATGGATTTTACGTGCCAAAACCACGATCTCATTATGAGGCACGCCGCAGTGGCGGACTTCGGAATAATTTTGGTCGCCCGGAATTCTTTAACGTGCACCTAAGTCTAACTACACGGGTGCTTCTGCATTTCGCCCCCGTCGAAATGCGGCCGCCGTGATCGGGATTCGATCCGGTTATCTCGTGCTTAGCAGCCCAACACCATGGCCACTAAGCAACCACGGCAGGTAAAACATAACATGTATCGGAGAACGAAAGAGGATGGTGCACTCCGACTAAACTTTGCTTTATCCCTCACACGAGAACTGACCAGCTTACAAAACAGTGTTTAGCCTCCATTTATAAGTGAACGATGTGCGTGCTTAGCTTCTGAAACATGCATTATGCAATTTACTGAAATACGAACCGCAGCGCACACTTGCTGCAAAAGCGGCCAGCAGTGTACCAACGCAGCGCACCTTTCGGGGAGTCCTGCAACATTTGCCTTCAAACTTCCGACACGCTTGAGAGGCATTAGAGAGTTGTAGGTTAGGGGACGCAAGCGGCTTGCGTACGCAAGAACTAGGGGCGACGGTACTGCGCATGCGCAGACCCCTACGTCTGAGTTTGCGCATGCGTCCCCTAAAAACTCTCTATTCTCTCTGATGCGGCTCGCCGAACGCACACGCATGCATAGAGCAACACCGCGATTCGATGCCACCATGGATGCCACAATCCAGAAACTTGAGCGCGGCATTAAGCGAGAGTGCTGCGGTGGTAGCCATGTTTTTGTTTGTTGGAAGAGCTTCGAATGATTTCGAATGCGTATCGAAAAAAACAACAACAATCGGGAGTACTAAAACCTACCGCGCGCTGTGACGTTTTTATCACGTGTTGTTGGGCCGCCACAACGGATTCACTCGGGTTGCCGGCGTGCTCCTTCCTATTATTTCCTTCCTCCGTGGCCAAAGCACGACCTACTGTAGGTCGTGGGCCGAAGCAACGCAATGTCCTGATCCCACATGGTGACAGCTTTTGCGTGGTGACGTCACGACGCAGTCACCTCCGCGAAAAGGAAACCGAACCTGGCTGTATGGAAAAGCTGTTACAATAAATTAGGACAATAAAGCTATTATGTTAAACGAGAACTCGGAGAAACGCTCGTTTCCCGGGAATAAATTATCATGATTAGCTTATTTATATTAAATCGAAAAATTATGTAGTTAACTTCATTATAATGAATGAAAGACTTGCCAGCGTTTTCTTTCTCTCTCTATGGTGTATCTACGTCCCGGACCTTTATATAATGAAAAAAAAAAATGAAATGACGAGTCGCTAATATTGTTTCAGGACTCATTTAATTCCTTTTTTGTTTTAACTTTTCAACTGTATACGATGTGCGTTGAAGCAACAGCGGGCACGTGCGACGAATACCGTGCACCTGCGCGTATAGCGTTGCAGCAGTGCTTATCGTAATCCTGTCGGCGCGAGGTCGCGTACCCCGAGCTTGAGTCAAGGCTCTGGAGTTGCATGCAGCAGCTGCTTGAGTACACAGTTGCTTACTGTCGTGCTTTAAAATGTGCAGTGAAGCGTTAAATTTGCGTCATTCGAAAGATGAAGCGCGAAAGACAAGGAAAGAAAAACAGAAAGAAATGGAGAGAGACGACGAAGCAAGTGTTGACATGGAAGGCAGGACAAAAAGCCATAACTGGGCCACTACCATATAGAGGAAGGAAAGATGCTTCCTCCATGGCGACTACCTAAGACTTAAGTTGAAGTCCGGCCCAAAAAAAACCCCACATGCACCTTACTCGCTCTGACTCCGCACACCAAAGTACAGATCTGGAGAGGCCACTATATTGAAAGTAGTTCGCCTGCTGGTGACGTCACGGAAATTGGCTACTGTAATTGGCTGGCGCATTTTTTTTTACAATACCTCTTTTATGTGAATTGCGGTGTATTTGCCATTGCATGCTATGGGCAGTTCCGACTGACGGACGTGTGCCGAAAAAAAAAAGTCTGCAAGAACACTTAAGTGTGTTTAAAGCGTGCTGCAAATGAGGACAAGCAAGCAGGCACAGACAAGCTAAGAGCCAGTGCCTAGAGTTCTTAGGGGCTGGCTCTTAGGATGCAGAAATTTACATTATATCCGTTATAAACTTCGAGAAAGGCGGCTTCTACGCAGTCTTCTAAGGTTCACTGGAACTTTGGCACTACTGGCTTTAGGATATTTTACCGCGTATTCTTGAAGCCTCTCACCAGTACATGCACAAAAACGTTTGCTCGGTTCATGCAACCTTTGTTTACGTTTCAAGTGGGTTTTCGTCGTTCAAGCTTTCTGTTTCAAGTGGTGTAGCAAGCTTCTGTGCTCATGTTGGATTCCAAAGCCCTCGGGGATAGGCCAACCACCCGAAGGAAGGGGTGGGGTAAACAGAAGTCAAAATAACCTCGTCTGTCAAGCACAGATCAAGGCTTCCATCGTTCGTCACGCTCGCGAGTAGAAGTCACCGATGCAGTCGCGCGCGCTGCTTGGACGTTGCGGAACGCTTGACCTTCTCTCTCATGCCTCTCCGCACGTGCCGATCGCGGTCACGTGGCAGCCATTTGAGGACCGTTTGTGAACAAACGAAAGGCCAGAGGGAGAAATAGACGCAGATCGCACCAGCGCTATAGGAATGGCGTGCTGCATGCAGTACGGAAGCTCGGCGTTATACTCAAGGCTGATTTTCTACGACGCAGACGACACGATCGAGTACGGGCTTTCGGTAGATTTTTATTGCTAGAGATAAGCGGTGCAACGCAGACGAAAAACGGTCAACGAAACAGCTAGACGACAAGGGCGCCGACTTTCAGCGAGGCTTATGTCTTAACTTAAGCGTTACAACGCAGGTGCCAAACGGCCAATGAAACAGCCATATCGATGACAGGACTACCGACTTTGAGCAAGGTTTCTTTCCTAATGTAAGCGTTATAACGCGGACGACAAACGATCAGTGAAACAGATGACAAGAGCGTCGACTTTCAGCAGGGTTTCTTAATGTAAGCGTTACAACGCAGGCGACAAACGGTGAACGAAACGGACAAAACCGCCAACTTTAGGCAAGATTTATCTCGTAAAATAAGCGTTACGACGGAGTCGACAACCGGAAAGGGAACCAAATGGCACAAGTGGGGACATCAGCAACTTTTATTTCGGAAAATAACCGTGACAATGCAGGCCACAAGAGCGGGTGACAAGTTGACAACCGTTACATCCCGGAATATAAGAAACACTTGCATTCGGCAATAAATTAAGATTGCCGATTATCAATGCTCGCATCGCCTACTTCGTAGAAGACCTCGACTGGCTGTATGTAGCGCAGACGGACTTTTTGTTAACTTGTCGCTGTGGGACGCAAATTACAACGTACAAAAAGAAAAAAAAATAAAGCCCTCAGACACTGATCTGCCTTCAGACGCGAACTGCCTTCGACTACGCTGCACGCAACTTCGAAGAGGAGGGAGGGCGCTGCAGCCGCGGTGTGTTGAAAGGAGCGCGCGGTAGGATTTAGCAACGAGCAAGCGAAAGCAAAGGAAAGGAAACAAAGAAAAGGAAAAAGGAGTGACGGGTGTGCGTGCACTAGACAGGAAAACAGAGGCTACAGGGGGGCGGGGAGAGCGAACAACGCTCAGCGGCGGCCTGGTAACGACTGCAGAGATGTCCTTGGACTTCCGCCGAGGGCTGCGAACGTTGTAGCTGCCTGGCGTGTGCCCAGGGAGTCGCGCGTCCTTTTCGTTCAAGGCTAATTCGCTCGCGGGCAATCCCAGCCGAATATACAGCGCCGGCGGCGAGTCAGTTACAGCGGCAACATGAACGATTCGGCGCACTGTTTCGCAATACTAGAGCCCTCCGCCGTAATGCGCATGATTAGCAAAAAAAGAAAGAAAGAAAAGGAAAGGAAAAAACTGATGTGCGATTGATAGCTCGGTAATTGCAAGCGGTTGCGAGATTCACCCCCCCTAAATAGCTGCCGCGACTTCTGACGTTTCGCTAGGCGGTACAGTTAGGTACTATAACGGGCTGCAGCCGGTTATGCATAACGAAAGCGACTACAGCGCATAAACAGGCAATGGAAGTACAAGGGAAACAGACACAACCGTGGTAGTCGCTCTCCGTATGTGCACTTAGGCAGCGATCGTCGAAAAAGAATCGCTCAAGGATGAAGTTGCGTAGTGAACTAGAACTCGCTAACCGTGGTTTGCTATACAGCGCAGTCAGGCGTGTCACAAATCTGCGCGACAATCAATACGTTCAGCGTCAAATTTGTCTATTCGTATCTTCAACATAAATCACTTGACATATTTAACAAATCAGTTGATTTCATTAGGCGGTTCTTGTGGAGACCCACGTTGATGGTCGTGGGAATCTTAAAAAGCATCAATCACTTTTTTTTTTCTCCGCTGCATCATCCATCACGATGTTTAGAGGTGGATATAAAGATCGTCATTATTATTATTGAGCATGTGCGCACCAAAATCGTAACAATATTATCAACGACTTGTGGGGTGGGGGGGAGGGTGTTAGTTTAGCCTGCAACTCCAGGGTTCATGGGGTGCATCATCTTTCAGTACGAGTTGAGCAGGGTGCGTTGTTGGGCGAGTTGCTTCATTGTAATAGGAAACATTGGTTGCGCTTTCTAGACAATCACATGTAAGAAGAATGTGCGAATCACATGTGCGCATGTGTGAATCACGTGTGTGAATCACATGTGCGCCTGTCCTGTCTTCTTACATGTGATCGTCTAGAAAGCGCAACCAATGTTTCCCTAGTACGAGTTGAGCAGCTGAGCCAGGGGCCGACAGGACGCCCGCCGCGCCGGGTGGGACGTCTCTCAAAAGCGAGTAGTTACGAAAGCGATGAGCCGTGAATACGGCGCCGCGTACGGATGGTGTCACGGGGTGCAAGCATGGCTGACCGGCTGGAGGTCACGTGGCACGCCGCTTCGAGACGAGCGACGATTGCGTCATGCAACCGGACGTCTTCGCGCACCTGCGAGGAAACTGACCCCCGTATGCAGAAATGCAACTTAAGTCGAAGCACATGCTTGACTTGATCCGAGTGACGCCTATCGGGAACGCGCCGAAGGAAACGCAGTGAGCGTCTTTGGGCACGTTAACGCCAGGCGTCATCTAAATCAAGTCAAGAATATGCTTGGACTTAAAGGGACACTAAAGGGAAACAATAAATCAGTTTAGACTAATAAAGCATTGTTTGAGAACCCTGCAGGCAGTCATTTCAAGAAAATAGTTTGAATATTAGACGAGAAAATGAAGGTCAAAGTATCAGTATTTGAATTTCGCGCCGAAACGCCAGCGCCGGTACGTCAACGTGACGTCAGGGATTCCAAAGTTTGTTTTCGCATTTGGGCTGCGTTGGCTGAATAAAGGTTCCCGAAACTTGGCATGTTTAATGTTTGGTTCCTTTAGAACACAACGTACTCAATCTGTACCGCTATATATAATTAGTAGGCCCTAGAAGATGCCATCAAAATCCATGACGTCACAGCCCCCAGGTACGTGAATATAAGTAGGCGTCGCCACCCGTATTTCGTTCTTGCGCTTTTTCTGGCTTACCAAACGTCTTATCGTTGTAAGACTGGTGTTTTTGGTGTTGTAGAACGGTGATCTACTGATGCAGAAGAAATCACTTTTCACTTTAGTGTCCCTTTAAGTTGCATTTCTGCAGACGCGCTTGGGGCCGATTTACGCTCGAGCCGCCCATCGCCGCAAGCCGCACCGCACGCGTGCGGTCGCGCGACAAATTGCGCGTATCCAGCACTTGTGCACAAATTATCATTTACACTGTGTGCACAGTGTATACCTTACACATTGTAAACCGAAATTTGTGCACAAGTGTTTGATAAGTGCAATCTCTCGCGCGACCGCACGCGTGCGGTGCGGCTTGCGGCGATGGGCGGCTCGAGCGTAAATCGGCCCTTTTAAGAAGGCACGCGCCGTTGCCGGCAACCTGAGGCGCCTTCTCTCCGATCATCGAGCGAGGAAAGCGAGAGGACACGCGCACACACACACACACACACACACACACACACACACACACACACACACACACACACACACACACACACACACACACACACACACACACACACACACACACACACACACACACACACACACACACACACACACACACACACTTTGGCGTGCGGCCTGCACTCGGCAAATTTGCACCTTGTCCCTAAACAACAGTCATAATCTCTTGCGCGAATTTCCTTTCCCTAGCGAAATGGCGAACTGGGAAAGTTATTGTGGATTCGTGGTCATAGGAAAGAGCGAAGCGAAAGAGACGACTGGAGAACACAGGACGAGCGCTTGCAATCAAGTGAAATAATTTTATTAGAAGGACATCTGAGACGGCTAGGGAGCCGCAATCGCTCGCATGTAGGCCCCCTAGAAACGGTGCACCACTCGTGCTCCCTCGCGGTATTTTCAGTTCATGAACTGCGTGGATCAGCGTGCCCCAGAGTTCGTGACAGGGAAGTGTGGGGCGCGCAGAGCTAAACAATGAAAGAGAGAGAGAGAAACAAGGAAAGGCAGGGAGGGTAACCAGAGGGACGCCCGGTTGGTTACCCTGCACAGGACAGAAGGAAATGAAGAAGTTGCACGCAAGATACGTATATGATGGCTATTGTTTGGTAAAGTATAAGATGGGGGGGGGGGGGGAAGCCTTACCTTTGAGAAATACAATTTAGCACCAGTAAGATTCTTCGTTAACGGCCGACACATATAGGTCACGTGATGTATGTACAGGGGCTTCCGAGATGTAGTCGGTGCAAGTGACCGGTTTGAAAACACATTGAAAAATACACTGTCAAATTTTTTTACCTGCTTCGGGACTCAGCTTGTCCCGGAACGGAACCGTCACCAATCTTGAGCGCACTTATTTTATTTAACGACGTCCTGTAGCTACGTTCCTGGCAGGAAACATATGTGGGACACTGATAAAGGCATGTTATTTGTGACCTGAATGCCCCGGGCGCATAGCGTTGAAGTAAAGAAATGCACGCAACATAGGTTGCGATTATTGTTGCGGAACAAGATAAGCCCCGGAGGCTGTTAATTTTTCTTGCAGTCTATATACTCCAACTTGGCCAATCAGTGTCTCATAATACTAAATTCGGAGTACCAGCGCTCCGTCTACGTTCTGTGTGTTTTTTCGTCCTCGTGCAATTCTGCGCTGGAGGGGACCCTACCCTGTATGAATGAATGAATGAATGAATGAATGAATGAATGAATGAATGAATAGACGAATAACTGTTCCAAAATTACGGAAGAATGACATTTGTTTATTGCTATAAACCGTCGGTCAACACGTCACTCTAGCTCCAGATGACGTCGCATCGACGGCGCTGCAGGCCTGCAGTTTCTAGCTTGCAGTGTATTCACGGTGACGTCACATACGCCATGTTTTTGTCCTGTTCACAGCTTTCACTGCGCTTGGGAAGACGAGCGAATGGAGAAACGCGCGCGTAGCTTCTCACCGTGCACCGTTGGCTCTACATAACAATGCGCAGGTCTCGATGACGTCAGTGCAGCCCCCTTGCCTGCGTTGCAACATACCCAGATCGCCTTGCAAATAGGCTTTGTTTTGGCCTTTGTTTGGCCTTTGTTTTGTGAGCGAACAGATGGCTTTATCTGAGCAGCACACACCCTCAATGCATGACACAATGCAATCGAGGAACCTGAGCAGGGTATACACACACTCAGTGCATGGCACAATGTAATCGAGAAGCGTAATGTTCAACAGAAGAATGCACGCCTTTCGTTGGACCTGTTTGCCGGGCGCTCTTGACGAAAGGGCTTGATGAACGGGCTATCTGGCGTTATCGGCATCATGCTGTCGGCTAACGCATCAAGGAGGCCGGCTCCCTGTTGAGATAACAGCTACGTGCACTTGGCTACGTTCCGAGAGTAAATGAAGCAAGCGCCCACGCACAATGCCTCCACGTGCACTGACCGCGCCAGAACGATCTGAAGCTGATAACGGGACTCCTCACTGTTTACCATGCAGCAGGTCGAACGGGAAGTGGAGCCGGCGTTCTTTTGACGAAGCTGCCTCCGCATTCGCAGGCGTCGAAAGCTTAACTGATAAGATGCCGAGTCGAATGATATGAAGCAATTTATCTGTTCTTGAATATGCCTAAGCCTAGAAAGCTTCAAGCAGGTGACGGGTAAGTTGCTGCCGAGCAAGTTGTCCTGCGACGGTGACGCGACGGGCCCGGTTATTTCAATTACGAGACGCACACAAATCTAAATTTAGCAACGTTTAGAAACGGTAATCAGTGCGAGAACCAGTTATAGACATTCAGTTGAGGTCAATTTGTAGTAATAAATTATCATTTTGCGAAGATATGCGCCGATACACGACGCACTCCAAATGCCCAATGCATTTGTGGCGCAGCCTGCCGGTGCGTCGGGTCGCTGTCCCTGAGTGACCCTTGTGACGTGAGCTTGTTTCCGCCCGGCATCTGATAAGTTTAAGGGATAATTTTTTAGTCATTGTAGAGCGGCACATTTCCCGGCGGCACAAATACCTTTGGTTATGCAAGTTGGCGTCAAAGACGTTCACCGAAGAGTGGCGCACACATACTGGCACCAAGTTGGCCAGTGACCCAAGTTGGCATTCCAGCGGTTCACCGGAGACGAGCACAGACCGAGTGGCACAAACCCGATATTCCAAGTGGTCGTCAAAGAGTTTCTTCGAACAGCAGAATACCTACCCATACCCATGTCTCATCATCATCATCATCATCATCATCATCATCATCAGCAGCAGCAGCAGCAGCAGCAGCAGCAGCAGCAGCAGCTCATTTTATGTCCGCTGCAGGATGAAGGCCTCTCCCTGTAATCTCCAATTACCCCTTTCTTGCGCGGCAACCGATTCCAACTATAGCGCTTGCGAATTTCTTAATTTCATCACTCCATGCACCTAGTATTCTGCCGCCCTCGACTGCGCTTTCCTTCCCTTGGCACCCATTCTGTAACCCTAATGGTCCACCAGTTGTCTAACCTGCACGTCCCACGTCTACAGTGACCCATATTGGCGTGAAAGGGTTTCGGTGAAGAGCGGCACGTGTGTGCACAATGCCGCATATTCATCACTCCCGCCTTCATGGATTATATTTAACTGTTCAAAATGCGATTTCCTTGGTTACCTCCACACTTGGGCATAGCGACGAGAAGGTAAGCGATCAACGAGATTTAAACTCTGAATACAACAAATTTTAGCCTCATTTTCTTTCACCGAAATTGAACTTGAAATGTTTTTACTTTATGGTCATGGCTGAATTTTCAGTTTCATAAAATCATGCAGGCTCAACAATCTCTATCTTTAGAATTATCGCTTACCTATTATATAAGTTTCCCTTATACTGCTCTACCCGATTCTTGGCCAATCCCCCAGAGTGGGTGCGCGCCAGTAGATCACAAGGACCTACATTTACATACTCAATCACCCAAGTTGGTCCGACGGTTGGTTTCGAAACCTGTTACCTCAGCACAGCATCCCGATGAGCTGCCCGTTCGACTATTGACTACCCAGTGAACCAGGTATGTAGGCGGGAAAACGGTTAGATACAAACATAGATAGATAGATAGATAGATAGATAGATAGATAGATAGATAGATAGATAGATAGATAGATAGATAGATAGATAGATAGATAGATAGATAGATAGATAGATAGATAGATAGATAGATAGATAGATAGATTCCCCAGAAAGAGCGTGAAGTACCCAAAGAATGCTAACGCTTTAAAACAAGGATCGTTACAAAATCTGGGCCTTCCTGGGCGACGAGCCAGTACGAGACGAGATGGCCGACCTGCGTTTTCGCACTCTGCAATCACTGAAGTGCGGTCGCCGCGGCAAGGGCATCGAACCTGCGACTTCTTGCACACGAGTGTAACGGGCCGGCTGGCTCAGTTCGTTCTTGCTCCGCGGTGAAGCGCCACACAAGCTACGTCAATGCGGATAACTGTGTAAAAAGCTGCCGAGGACATATAAACTTTTCGTGTATTCGAAGTTCGCATGACGTGTACGTGTGTCACAGGTTGAGCGCTCGTGACTCGTTACTGCAGCAGTCGTGACTCGCGGGCAACCTTGCGCTGGGCGCGGGGCGCCGTGTCCAGGGTATAGCGGTATTACGTGCACGTTCATTGGCTACGAGCAAGGCTGGTACACATTAGACTCAAGGAAACGCAGAACAAATACACACGAGACAAAGCATTGCTTCATCTGGCTTTTTTTGTTGTTGCTGATCACACATATGCACAGTTTATACGGAGAAGTCTACGATGCGCAAACCCTCGTCGCAGAGAGTTATTTTCTACAGCGGACTTACTACATTCTTAGGCAAAGTTACACCCTTTGGCTTGCCCCTTCTGCCACACAACGATAATCGTTATCTGGCTTGATGCGTTTCCTTTCTTTAACGCCGCGAGCCCGGAACATTCCAGTAACGAACGGCACGCGCGTTATCAGAAGAAGCACTCCAAAGTGTGTAAACTGTTCTATGCTGATAACGCGCGTGCCGTTCGTTACTGGAAAGTTCCGGGCTCACAGCGTTAAAGAAAGGAAACGCATCAAGGCAGATAACGATTATGGTTGTGTGGCAGAAGGGGCAAGCCAAAGGGTGCAACTTTGCCTAAGAGTGTATAAGTCGAAAGGACCTTGTTGGCTCAATTTTTTTTCCCGAGATCCCTACCACAGTGCTCCTTCACGATCGAACGCTCGCAACTTCTTCGACCCCCGGGAGGCGGACGCTAGTATCGGTTTCAAGGGACATGCGAGCTCCAAGTGGTGTTGCCGGATATCCTAACATATATATATATTTTAATCTCTCTTTTTGTGAATTTTAAATCGGGCGAAGCGCGGGAAGTGGTTGTCTTCATGCGTCCGTCGAGCTTACCTCAGCTCACCCTCGCCACTCGCTCAGCGATATCAAAAGTCGGATCGCGCTTGGTCATTTACCTCAGCTTACCCTTGCCACTCGCTCAGCGATATCAAAAGGCAACACCGCATTCACTAGAGGCGCTTTTGTACCGCTTTGAAGCATCGTACTCGTGACTCAGTGGTAGCGTCTCCGTCTCACACTCCGGAGACCCTGGTTCGATTCCCACCCAGCCCATCTTGCAAGAGTTGAGCCAAAGCCACTTCTCCTCTGTCGTGACGTCACGGTGTCACGTGGTTTCAAGGCGACACCGCCGCGCCTGAGGAGCTGGGTTGGGCTCTCGTAATATGCTTCGCATAAAAGTCGGATCGCGCTTGGTCATTTACCTCAGCTTACCCTTGCCACTAGCTCAGCGATATCAAAAGTCGGATCGCGCTTGATCATCTGCTTCGGTTGTCGTCTCAAGTATGAAGATGGGAAAGATAAGACAGAGAAACTCGATCAGGCGCGCAACGAACGGAAGACGCAGGGAACCAGGCCAACCAAGCATAAGACGAAGATGGCTAAAACGGGGCATCACACGTGTTGCGCGGCTCTGTGGTGTTCTAACACCGGGAATTCCAGTTCTGCGAAGTTTTTCAGGTTTCCTAATGGGACCGCCGGTAAGCACAAGTATTTGACTTTATTTTGTGAGCAGGTATTCATATCGCATAAGTTTTCACATGAGTTCTGTTCAAGCCTCAGTGGACTGATATAAGAGCAGTATCGCTCAACCCATTCGTCACGACGGCAGCCCATCTGCATGCTGTCGGTGAAATACTTGTACTGAAGGGCTTAAGTGCGTGTTCGTTGGGCTATATATATTTTGCGCACTCTTTGTCCAACATGCGGCCAAGGCTAAAGTGAAGAAAAAAAGGAAAGCCGTGGTGTTTTATCGAGTTTCAAGAGCAATGACGGCTGAAGGATGCACGCACGTAATTTCTTATTGCGTTTTGATGCACCATTACTAAGATATCTTACTGAAGAAGGTTGAAGATCCCCATTATATCTAAATTTTGGCGCGTACACTCTACCATGCCCTCCGTTACCTTGCTTTAGGCTCAGCATCTGTTTGTGAAAGTTTTAGAACACCTGTATTGTAGACGAGGCGCAATGTTATTTTTTTTGCCGGAAGAATGTATTTAATAATACCAGTAACAAAAGTATGAAGTATTTAATGCTAATTAAGTGCAAACTGGTAATTAATCGCCCTGGCGATGAAAAGTGCTATTAAGGGTTTTTTTTGTGAATTGTCGGTTCCTTGTGTTGATGTTGTGTCAAAACAGTGTCCCAATACTCGCCACGCGTTTCTGTACATATGAATATGACGCAAAGTATAACAGGCAGATTATATGAGCCTGTATGCACTATAGAAATATGCCCCCTCATTCGGCATGCAGTTCAAATAACGAGAGCAATTGTAGGCTACTGCCTGTTCATGCCCAGCTGCATGTAGCCAGTTTACAATTCTGTCGGTCCTTGCATCTTATACTGTCAATGAAATACATGTATTGTAGTCTACCTTCTCTCTGTAAGCCACAAAATGTGTCGCCTTCATAACATACGTGATAGTCATGTTCCGTGCGACCTGCCCGTGATGGCTGATTTTCGCATTGGTTTGGATCTTCTGGAATCTGTGTTCGCTCATTATGTACACATTTCAGGTGTGCATGAAAACTGCTTCTGCATATTGACGCTTTCGCAATGCGTGGAGGTCAGTCTTCTTCCAGTATGGTATATATGAATAAAAACAAAAAAAAAACGTTCAACTGTTACTCGTGTTGAGTTTTGGCTGACTGAGAAATCGGCCAGGATTATAGTGGATCTGCTTCACAACACGCGAAAGAAATTAAGGAATGACGGTGCCAGGAAGTTATTTTCTTATTTCCCCCACTATACCTGTGGACTAGTTGAACTGCAGCCCTAAACTTAACCACAAGCTAGGAATTTCAAATCGACTACTTTGCGACTAAAGCGACGAGATGTACACTATATTGCCTCCGAATATTGGTAGTTAACGAGGGTTTGCTATATAAATATTTTTCATTATAAGTGCTTGGCACTGGTGTGTATGAGCGCTCTTCCAGTGCTTTAAGAAATGAATGGAAGCTTCTAATGTAAATGCGGCTCAAAAAAAAAAAGAGCTT
This sequence comes from Dermacentor albipictus, assembly GCF_038994185.2. Lineage (NCBI taxonomy): Eukaryota > Metazoa > Arthropoda > Arachnida > Ixodida > Ixodidae > Dermacentor > Dermacentor albipictus. The sequence goes on along the minus strand of NC_091830.1, from coordinate 25,301,378 downwards.
CATAAACACGGCAGATGAACTTGAACACTGCCGCTAGAAGGTGTTGACACAGCCAACACCTCCTATATACAAGTATAGGAGGTGTTGACACAGCCCGCTTGCATGCAATGTGGGAAAAAGCTTCGCGGCAAGCCTCCTCCTCCCCGCGGCGCGCCCTCTCCCTCTAATCTATGACCTCATCAGTGACGTCACGGGGGCATTTTTTTTTTGTTGTTTGTGAATGATTCCCAGTTGGATATCCGGCAACCGCCAGTGGTGGAAACAGCGCTGCCGCCACGTGTCGGCTAAAACCCCTCAATCTCCAAAAGTAGCGCCAACCACTTCCCTCCTCCTCCCTCGTCCCCGCTCGGCGCGGCCTCGACAGTGACGCCACCTATGTTGTTCCTGTCGTAGCAGACGACGGCTAACGCGCTACCGGAAGAAATACGCGGAAACGTTCGTACGATATCGAGCCCTGCGGTGCAGTTTTTGAGGCGAGATTTTGCTTCGTCAGTCGGTAGCTGGCCTAAATAATGTCGTGTTGGAATTGCGGAAAAAAGACCATAATTTAAGGCGTACGCCCGCACGTTGAGAGCTCGTGTTGCTGAAACACGTTCGTGTTGTCCACTTCTCTACTCTTGTGTCCTGTCTGCACGCCTCACTTCTTTTTTGCATAATGAATGCTGAAACACGACGAATGCACGCAGTGTGCTAAAACGCGCGTAATTACCTCAGTTTGAGGTTTTCACTGTGTGAAAGTATGTGTACGTGGTTTTGTGGTTCATTTGTGTACCTGCAGGATACTTTTGTTCGGCCGGCGCGTGAGAGATTCCACCTGTCTGGGGGGCCAGCAACGCCTAGCAACAGGGCCGCTTCTGCTCCGCGCATTTTACAGATGCGTGTAGTTCATGCATGGGTTGTGGCGGCCATGAGCAACGTTTTCACACGTAGACAGTAATGATAATTTGAATAACGTACCAGCACATGAAATCGTTTATTGATTATAACGCAAGTGGTTGGAATTTGATAGCAAGAACGAACTTGATGGGACAACTGGACAGAGGTTCCGAAAATAATTATTCCCCCCTCATTAGCACCAGTAACACTTTTGTTGAAGTGCTTATTTTATATCTGAACACTACGTGCGTCTGTATTGTATTGCGGTAAATTTTCGCAGGGAAGCAGTGTTGCTTTAACTGGAACACTCAAAGCACACAGGACAGGGAAAATTTTGATTCTTGAGTTTTATGTGCCAAAATCACGATCTGATTATAGGCACGTCGTAATGGGGGACTCCGATTTTGACCAGGTGGGGTTCTTCAACGTACCCACAATTGACGGGACACCGTCGTCCTTGCATATCGCCCCCATCGAAATGCGGTCGCCGCGGCCGCGGTTTGATCCCGCGACCTCCCACGATCAATCCGTCTGCGCGCACTTTCGTCGCACTGGGCCAGCAATGGCGGTCGGAGCGTGCTGGAAAGAAAAACATATACAAAAGCGCGACGCGTGCTTCCACGTGACACAGATTGGCCAATAGGGGAGCTAGCGGGGGAGGTAGGTGCGACAGGAGGCGCGGAGTAGGAAATGCCACGGAGAGCGGCGTGGCTGAAATATCCAAGAATGGCACTACTTTTGGAGAATTGATGGGCTTTAGTGTCGGCACGGGGACCGAGCGTCCCAAGGAAGGTATAGGGAGTTTTCGCCCCCTGACTTCCCCTCGACTCAGGATGGATGGATGGATGTTATGAGCGTCCCCTTTGGAACGGGGCGGTGGGCTGCGCCAACAAGCTCTTGCTCTTATACTGCCTAATGTCCTACCTAGGTTAAGAAAGGAAAAAAAAAATCACACGATGAATTCTCATAAACAAACTCACTGACCCCTTATTGTCAACTTTGCTTTTGTACAAATCCGTTTCTTGTCATTTCCCTTACTTTTCTTCCACCAGTCTTCCAGTCGCCTCTCACTAATCTCTACTGCGGACACGCTTACTTTCCCTTGCTCTCGCTGAACTTAAGGGTTTCAAGGAGGCCAGTGGTGCCTAAATCGACCTCTGGGCAGAGTGGGCGGCGGAGCCACCCCTCGGCTGAAATCGTCACTGCAGTTTTGTGGCCGTGGCCTCCGAGATCGCCTTCGCCAACCTTTCGTGCACCGGTGCAATCCCAGATACCACGCGCCGGTTCTGCCGATCTCGGAGGCCACGCATTGGCGCACCTCGGCGATCCCTCAGCGATAAGACTGCAACGAGGGGGCTCCAGGCGCGCGCGTCACGCGCGAAATTACCGACGCATGCCGAAGGCTTGGCGCTACAGCGACTCGCTTTTAATGCGGGCCCTTACTGTCATTGGCCCTTAACAAAAGTCCCAGAAAAAGGAAACGGCTACGAAAAAAAAAAGAAAGGCGAGAACGAAAGAAAGAAAAACGCCGCCAGGATGGGGGTCACGAGGGGCATCTCTGGGCGGGGTGCATGGGTGTCCCGCGGGCGCAGCGGTACGCGTCGGCGAACGGTCCGAAGTCGGCCAGCTGCCGGTTGAGCCGGACCTTGGCCGGCGCCCACGACGCCCTCTGGACCACGTCGGCGACGTCTTCGTGCAGCTCGCAGAAGGACTGCGCGTACAGCAGGAAGAAGAGCTGCTCCGAGCTGACGTTGGGGACTTCGGGGAAGTGCAGGGACACGTCCCGCAACCGGTGGCCGCGTTCGCTCTGCGGCGAGAAGGTCACCACGGCCGTCCTGTTGTCCACCACGGCACGCGGGTTGTGTGGCCGGGTTGTCGAGGGCAGCAGTGGGAGAGGGAAGCGTGGAAGGAAGAAAAGGCGTATAACGTTTCAAAGTGACACGAAGACAAAAAAATAGGCTTAAGCTGTATTGGTAAGTTACCCTTCGGCAATAACAACAACGACGACAACGACGACAATAATGATGATAATAATGATAATAATAATGAAAGTCGATCTTACGGCGAGAAGAGGCTTGGCGTGACGTCATTGATGTGGATGGCGTTTTCTTGGACTTACGTTTTTATCAGTAAGTACGGATTAGGTTGTATTCTAGAGGAGCCAGAGAAGGAGCTTGGAGAGTTTCGAAAACCTTTGCTGCCGTTTCAGTGGCTCAAATGCGAGAAAGCAAGCCGAATTTCGTGACGTCACGATGACGTACCACTGACGCTGGTGTCGGCGCCGAATTACAGAAGCGAAATTTGGCCCGAAACTTTTCTCCGCTAGTAAGAAGCCATTTACGGCGAAACTAACGAAAATGGAATTTTGAAAGAATGCCTAATCGCCCAAACTGACTTAGCGTTTCCGATTACTGTCACTTTAAGAGGCGAAAAATCATTGGGGGGTGTTCGAATAGTGAAATTTGCGTATGAGATCGAGTGCGAATATTCTTTGAAAACGACCGCCGAATGTCAATTCAAATATCGAATATTTTCTAATTTCTAAGGCAACATCTAATGTGAAGTTAGCGCGGAGTCAGTTAGGTAATTAAATAGAGAGAGAGAGAGAGAGAGAAATGGGGCTCTGTATACATTGACACGCACATCTCACAATTAGTCGGCGGGACAACTGACGGTATTATAAATGACAGATTATTTAAATTATCTGGGGCACCACTGCAATGGCAGTAATTAAACAAGGAAACACCGTGTTACCAGATGCACGTGCAGGGTTATGTTCGCTCAAGGGTAGAAGTGTACAGTCGGCGAGAAAAATTTACGGACCGTGGGATCGGAGGAAAAGCTGAACACCTCCGCAGACTCGCAACGCAGCCTGCTATTCGCATTTCTAGCTTATCCTTGTATGTGCGCTCAACGTTGTCATATACGGTTTTACTGGCTACTACTGCAAGACGCCTGAAAATTCAATGTTTTCTGGGATCTCGTGACCCATAAACTTTCGTGGTCGACTCTACGTGATACTACAGCACCGCACATTACGTTAAATGGATGCCAACCTGGCGAGGCTGGAAAGATAACAAATTGGAACAAATTCGTACGTAGGCTGTCTAAAAGCGGGCCATTCTTTCTTGAATTGCTGGAAACGATTGGGCAGAAGTTATATGCCTCCTACGTTCGCTTAGAAACTGGTGCCCCCGCGCAACAGCGTCAGGTATCCTGCAGCAAAATACTTCGTAAAAAGTCCTCGTATACATCGTTTTTTTTTCCTCCCTCGAGACAGCAATAACTGTTTGTTGTCCCTTACATGTTCGAAAGAAACGAATATACGTAGAACTTTAAAGAGTGAATTCTCGAATCGAATGCGTATCGAATAGCTGTAACTATTCGCGATTCGTATTTTTGAATACTCACACACTCTATAGTTAAGTTATTAAACATTGGTGTAACGTCATCACCCTCCTCATCCTAATTTATGACCATTGCAAGACGTAGGCACCTCCCATCTATCCCTAATTACCGGGTCGTGCATAAGCTCCTTCCGTCATATGCCTGCGAATTTCATCAAATCTTACCATACCACCCGATTCGCTGTCGCTCTCGATTGCTTCTCTTCTCTTGGCACTGAAAGTGTTACTCTTACATTGCGACTTTTGCCAAGCCGATAATTTCGCGTCTGAACTAGAAATCCACTTTCGTTATTCTCATTGTTACCATGGGTGCTATAACGTAAAACTATTCCAAACTTTTCTATTCCAATTCTGCAATCAGCCCACCGCGATTGGTCAAAAACTTTTTTGGACAACCCCCACTTCACCTGTCTGTCACGCGACGTCATAAAAACCGCGATAGCTCCTCATCTGATATGACGTGTACACACTGATTATACATAATTTGACCGAACAAAACAAAAATAGTTATTTCTGATTCGACGCTTTTCGCAATTAGCCCTCGGCTATTGGTCAAAAGTTTTCGGGCTGCACCCACTTCACCTGCCTCTCACGCGACGTCACAAAACCGCAAAAACTTACCGCGTCAAAGTGACGCGTACGCGTTAAAGATGCATTAATATGCCAAACAAAACTGAATTTTCTTCTGGATAGCCGCAGGCTGCCCCGTTTCGAAACGAACAAAATATGGCTGCCGCCGATCGCTCCGGCACTGGCTACTCAATCCTGCCGGAGAGCACGGTTTTATTTGTGTGTAATAAAACTTTTTGCGTGGCCGTGCAACGTATTCTAGAACTTTTGGCACGTTTACGACCTCGTTATACCAAGTCTTCTTTGCTGAGGATCCGTTTTAGCGTCATTCTTAAGCTTCCGTTGCATGCCGCCGTGATACTCGACGAACCACCGCAAGCTAAGTAAGAGAAAGCCGACCAATCGCAGACGCCGGCAGCACCCTTTTCATCCGGTTTTCATATTCAGTGCAGTGGCTCGGATCCATCAAATCCCTCTCCAGTTGAGCATGCTCCTCGCCTATTGTGAGCCAATTAGATAAGACAGGCCGCTCAGTGCAGGCATTGTTATGCGTCGGCGGTTACGCAAATTTCATGTCAGGAGATTGGAATAAGAACGTATTGGAATAGTTTTACGGCATACGGACCCATCTTGCTGATCCGACGTGTCGATTTTTTTTTTACCGAGAAGTTTTGCATTCGAACCATGTGTACTCTTCCCGCGTTATGTGGCCCCTACTGCTTGGGCCAGTTTCTGGTCTGCAGTACTTTAATTGAAACAAACAAATAAATAAACAAATAAGCAACGAAATAAATAAATAAATAAATAAACGTTAAATGAACTAACTTGTAGGATTTGTGCACGGCCTTGAGCACCACGTGGTCCATGACGCTTGTGCGGAGGCAGCGGAACCCGTCGACGCTCCGCTGGGTCCGCCCATCGGCCGCGCTAAGGTTGCCGTACGCATGCGCAAGGCACTCGCGCAGTGGTTGCAGCTCGCTGGACCACATGGCATGCTCCTGCGGGCGCAAACACAGATCCAACAAGGGCACATAAGCTGCTTTGGAGCAGAGAAACGCCGCATCGTTTAAAATGTGAACGCGTCAGCTCCTTGGGAGCAGAGAAACGTCGCAACATTTAAAACGTGAGCGCGTAAGTTAGCTTCCATTAGGGAGCCCCCCAAAATCCCGCGAGATCTCGAGGTCACGGTTGTAAAATGCTTTCTTACACTTACGTAGATGTAAAAGTGACGTTGCTGTGCTGTGATCGCACGGCAATGCTGGGAGAGAGAGATTCTTGGTTTGGGAAGGAGATGAGTACTTCTGATTGGTCTGTTTCTCAGAGAGCCAGCATACTTTGAAGGCGCGTCTGGCCAACAGCCTACTGTCCGTAAGTCTTAACAAGAATTATGGGATTTAACGTGCCAAAACCAGTTTCTGATTATGAGGCACACCGTAGTGGAGGACTCCGGAAATTTCGACCATCTGGGGTTCTTTAACGTGCTTCTAAACCTAAGTATACGGGTGTTTTCTCATTTCGGCCCCATCAAAATGGGGCCGCCGCGGCCGGGATTCGATCCCACGATCTCGTGATCCGCAGCCCAAGGCCATAGCCACTGAACAACCACCGCGCGTGTCTGTCAGTCTTGCAGTTTCTGCCCAAATACGGCCTAAAATTTCTGACGAGCGCGACTGTTCTCTCTTCCAAATGTTGGCCCCAGAGTGACGCATTTCTCTGTTTGGCCACTGTTGATCAGCTATGCTAATTTACTTCCCAGTGCATCCTCTCCCTAGAACCTATCGCCTTTTTCCTTTGCTTCTCCGCTGGTCATTACCAGGAGCATGTCCCGTATTACGTAGACATCTTGATCATCGTCGCTTCACCTCTGAACAGTGGAAGTATGGCGAAGCATCAAGTTTGAAGTTATCCACAGCATAGGTCGGCGCGCTCACTCACGAATACACTGATTCACACTCGCTCCGCCCTCAAACTCCATCTCACAGGTCGTTTGTAGCGATGCAGAACGTACGAAGCGCACACAGGCGCAATATCCTTGCGCAGAGTAATATAGTTCCAGGCGTAACTGTCCCAATAATGGCGGGTCTAGAGAGTTTTGCTTCTGCTTGGTACTTGAAACGTTACAGCGATACGTGGATGTTAGTACTTTTGCGCAGGAACGTCGTACGCGACGACTCCCGCAGCCGCCGAGCAGAAGACGCGACGCGGATGGACACACCTCTGGGGGCACTCGGCCTTCCCATTGGCTAAGGAGTCCCTGCAGCTTCCACAGTGCTGCGATCGACTTGCGAGATGGAGTATAGTTCACAGGCGCGAGTGCGCGTAAATGCTAACGAGTGCATAGCCTGCGAAACTATGGGGTCGGTGAGCGAATGCCCGCTTATTCTACCGACCTGTGATCGACCACAAGCAGAGCGCAGAGACACGAGGAACACTTAAATAGGAACACAAGACGACTGCCGTCTATAAACTGAAAGTTTACTCAGAGAAAAACCTGCTAATATGAACGCGACAACCTTGAGGAAAGAAAAAAATAAGACAAAGCTGCATGAAAAAAAAAAGAACATGAGCCGTCATACAAGCCAATTTCTTTTTTTTTTCACACAATTAACGAAGCTTGTCGTGTATCGCCCAGCTGCGCATACCGCCATCAACTGGCGACGTCGCGCGCTACGCGACGCATTGCACGACGTTATGCAAACGATCCTTCGGAGCTACGTGCAGTGTTTCCGTTATGGGCGACAATGGGACATCGGCCGGCTCGTATTGCCAGCATCACATTATGCGTTGGATGGTCGACGAAAGGCTACGCCAGTGCTAGGCACACGCATCGTGCACAGTGGAGCCATCGTGCGGACAACAGGCGCAGCGCACTCCACTTCAAAGCGGCCGAGGTCTCGGGAGATATCGGCGATAAGCCAATTCGATATCAGGTGTAGCTGGAGTATCTACGCGACATCGCATGCCTTGGCGGCAATGTAGATGCTGATGACACCCCCCCCCCCCCCCAAAGAAATTTCTCTGTGGTGATATCACTGCCAAAGTATGCCATGTACGTTGCACATGCGAGCGCATGAAGTATACAGAAGCATGTGTCGGAAGTCGGTGAAATGAAAAGCAACAGGTGCTCGAATGCGAAATGTCAGAATCGCGGTGGTAAATGCGTTGGCCGTGCGAGGCTCCCGGCATGACTCATTCTTCCGGGTGCGTGCATTCTAGCGTGTGCCTTGTTTCCGGGCAGGTGGCGAGCGATAAACGTGAAACTATAAAGAAAATTCGCATGTTCGCAGAGTTTGCTGTTATCTTTCTTCTTTTTTTTTGTATGCAGGGGTACACCAACAGTGTAGATCCCATGCATTGGGGAAAAGACAGCGCAAGAGCGACACCTCCCTGGCAACGATGAGATACACTAAACATATAAGGAGAAAAAAATATAAAAGAAGGAGAAAGGGGACAGCAGGGATGAAGTTGAATACTTCAAAGCAGCACGGAACAGCGTGCTTTGTTCGTCTTGTACAGAGAGTGCACTTTAGCACACGGTGGTGGTTTCGGATTTCGTGCATGTTTTGTACGCGAATACCTTAGCGAGTTTTCTATCTTGAGTACGCAAAGTTAGGGGACGCAAACGGCTGGGATTCGAAAGAAAGCAAAATGCTATACAATATAACCCCAAGTGAGTGCAAATAAAGAACGCAAGTGGGGCAAGTGTATGCGTGTGTGAGGAGGGGGGGGGGGGTGTAGGCTGGTACCCAAACCCGGTTGCCGTTCTTCGCAAAATATAAAACTTCCTTTTATCTGCACAAATAAATATGTGAGTTCATGCTGGCCTCAGCTTCTTTCTAGCGCTCTGTCTGGTTGTGCCAAAATTTAAATAAAGGTGTGGGTAAACCCAAACTCGCCCTTCAATACGTGTTCCTCATCGACTGTTTCAAAAGAGCACACAGGGATAAGTCGGTGTGAAGCGTGTTTTTCACTGGTCGATCTGGGGTGGTTGCTGAAATCCTGGAGCGAGTGGTTGGATTTCGCCAATCCGAATCTACCAGCGGAGGACAAAAATGCTCCGCGGTTCCTCCGCTGTTCCGCAGTGGATCATGCCGGAAGTCTGTGCACACACGTCACACAACCAGACTTCTGCTCTGTATGTTTCTATGGCAACCGAGCTAAGTCGCAGTCCCACAGCAAGCGGAAGTGACGTATGATTTTCGTCCTATTTCCGCCCAAACCCGCGCCTCGGCAACGGAGCAAGTGAGAGCGATCTGGCTCTCACTTGCTGGCTCTCATAGGATCTATATGAGAGCTCTCTGGCTCTCATAGGATCTATATGAGAGCTCTCTGGCTCTCATAGGATCTATATGAGAGCTCTCTGGCTCTCATAGGATCTGGATCTGGCTCCGCGCCAGATCCTATGAAAGCTTCTAGCGCAAGATGGCCACGCAGGAGAATTAGTTAAAAATCATCATCATCATCATCATCCTTGCTATGCCCACTGCAGGGCAAAGGCCTCTCCCATACTAAAGATGGTGACAGTCAAATGCTACAGAGAAAGAGGGGTAAGGGCTTTCTGCCCAATACGGTCAGCCGGCATGTCTGGAGAGGGGGTGGGTGGGTTGAACTCTGGATCCGGCGGTGCTTACAGATCAGCCAAAGTTTTAATAAAACGAGTCGTAGCTTCGCCGGAGTACAAAAAATGACAGTCGTCATTCAGTCACCGTCATAATATATCGTTGTGGTCTTGCTACTCTGGTCATGTGCATTCACGGAAAGACGTTGATTGGTCTTGTAACGCTTTGCATGACCCCAAACGATTCCGGATGCAGGATAAGCCACAGTGCCAGCAGCAAAATGCTTAGCCCAGCATCCGTTCACACTGTTCATGGTGTCTGCATATATATTAGAAATTACGCTTGAATATTTTGTTTGTTAGCTGCTGACGTCCAGTCACTACCACTAGCTGTTTCCTTTTTCTGCATTATTGCGCGTCCTTTGCTTGAGTATTAGTTTTGAGAAACGGAGCAGTCTAACACATAGCAGTCAATATACTCACATTCCTCCGGCGCGGTTGAACATGGGGCTGGATTGTACAATGAAAATAACGCCAAGCGGATGGTGGGTCTCGTGACTCACTGACCACCCGATTCTGGGACTCGAGAAACATCCTGATAACCATTACGAACGCACCATGGTTAGGTTAGGAAATTAAGGTCTCTTATGAGAGCAAACGTGCTTGAACAGCGCTGTAACCGTTAAGTGCCGATATAAATAAAATATGCGATGTCTAAATCGCAGTCTCGGACTGTCAGACGCCAATCTCGAAGTCTACCTATTCCTGGACTGCAAGCGCCGGAAGCGATTGCGGGAGCCGGGAACGCGTCATGATGACCATCTTTTGGACGCAACTTATTCATAATTTACAATACTCGCTCAGCTAAACATCCAGCATGTGAACGAACGAGGCATGCAGAACGCGCTCTAACGAATGGAAGAGGAGAATGGAGCTCTTTAACTTTTGTTTTATGCAAGCTACTTAAACACGTAATTTGCTGACACCTTTTGTTTTTCTGGAATCTAACTCCTTTACTATTCAGCAGCACACGTTTTGGGAAACGTTATTCTCGTGTGATTAAATTATTGTCGCTTAATTACGGCTCATTTTCAACCTTATACAAATCCTCAGCAAGTGAATGCCTCGTCGTTGATTTTGATAAGGCAGTGGATACCGTCTTCTGCAGCCGCTACCATTAAACATAAAGCACTTAACATTCAATTCGGCCTTCCTAAATGCGGCGTATATCTGTTTTGCAGAATAGCACGCAGTACATGTCAGTAAATTATCAAGACCCCAAATCACGTCATGTAACACATCTGGTGTACCTCAGAGTTCTGTATTAGGGCCTCTTCTATTCGTCATTAAGACCTACCCCCGGGCCCGTTAACTCAAACATAAGGCTCTGTGAGAACGACTATGTCCTCTATCTGAAAATTTCTAACGAGTCTGACATTTCTATGTTTCAGTTTGACCTTAAGAGCGTTTCATCTTAGTGCAACACGCGGGCTTTCGGAACTTAACGCTAACAGATGTAAAGCGATGCGGATGTCTTGTAAAAACTAAGTTGTTCACACGTCAAATGCAAAAGACCTTAACGGTTGCCCTCTCGAGTTCGTTGACAGCTATAAGTACTTGGGCGTTTAACGCGGGATAAAAGACTTTCCTGGGCTGTCGCTCTAGCATCTGAGCAGGCTACAAGAGATAGCAGAGCGATCGAGCCAATCCAATTAGGTTTTCTGGCGCGGGTGCTGCGTCGGGAAGCTTGCTTCTCCGGAGCCAACGCGGTGTCCCTTTGCGGGGACTGTATCGAAACGCTGTAGTCCGGAACAGTAGCATGGGATGAATACAGCAAGTTCTCTGAAGGCTCCGCTGGTTTCGGTAGCTGCCCTGTAGAGTTAAAGCGGACGGCCAACATTGTAGGGCAAGATTGCCATATACGATGTCCAAGTTTGCCGTATGCAAATTCGCTTTGAGTGGTTGATTAATTCGACATTGCTCTGCAATCTGTTAGCCTCCTGGTTAGCGCAGATGATAGAGCAACCACCACGGAAAGGCATTGGTCTCAGGTTCGGTCCTCAGCCGCCCTCAAACCAGGGCGACTTCTTTTCTTTCAACTACGATGCTTCCTTTCTGTGAAACCGTTATGGATTCTCTTTGCAGCTTCGTGCTACAAATAATTTTGTTTTGTTTTGATGAATCCTCCTCCACCTTGAAGGGTTCTGCAGAGCCGATTTGCCATATAGTTAGGGTACTTGGTTCTCGGGTGTTCTATATATGTTTTTTTTTTAAATTCAGGAGGCAGAAATAGGGCATTCGTATTTAGAGAAGAAAACAGGGGAGAAATTGGGAACTTCGTTGTCTGCCAGCCCAAAAGTTTGGGATTTTTCTGGTAACATTGAGAAACTATTCACTTAACAATGGTTTTCTTTTGGACACAAACGTTCAATTTAAACAAGCTAAATAAACTTACAGGGACATCTGATGGCAAAGAAAACTGCTGGCAAATCATGTGACAATGCCCCTCTCAAGTTATCATTGTCAGGCATTGGTATTATATTTAAAGGAAACCACGTTAACAAAAAGAACGAATAGAGACAGGCTCGGCGACCCCTTCTTTACTTTGTTGTTTGCACTAGTTTAACAAAGAAAAAGAAAGTATTGCGCACGGGCATGCTTTGCAGGGGGTGTGATGCTTTCCCTTGTATCTTGCTAACCCTTGTTGACACACATGATCATGTGCACTGAGAACATTTCTCTGCCCATCATAGACCTGTCGGACTTGTCGTCCTTGTCTGTTTTCCTGTTTAACTGATTCCAAATGTACGCTTTTGCAACAAAATAAATTAATGTCAGGAAAACGGTGACGTGACCAGTCTAGTTCGGTTGCACTGAAAACGGCCCCATGGACTACAACTATGCTGCAGTAAAACTAGTCAGGGCAAATAACACAGTTTGAGCTCGTTGGTTTTTCGTTGCGCGATACTGACACTAGTGTTGGATCACCTTCCTATCGTTGTCTTGTCTCTTGCGCTGGTATTGCATGATGGTTAGGGCTAGCTAGCTTATTCCGAAACTATAGCGAGGACCGGCGCGACCTCCACTCGCCTGGAATATCCTGTAGATCGAGCGAGCCATGAGCAGTCCTACGGTGGGAATGTCCAGGAAGAATTCGCGTCCGCCCACGTCCACGTCGGTGATGGACATGGGTATGCCCAGGGTCTTCGAGTCCGGGTCGAAGTGACACGCCAGGTCCAGGTTGGAGTCGAACACCCGACCTCCCGACCCGACCACGCGCTTCAGCCAGTGGGGGACCTGTCGTGAATGCGCGCCAGCAACGTATAATGGCCCTCGGGGCGACTACAGAAAGTTCCCGCTTAAGGGAAGACGTACAGAACTGACAGCGCATTTCGTTTGAAAACAATATGCAGGCTGCGGAAAGTGACGTCACAGAGGAGGCGCTGCTGTCACATTCAGCGCCGAGAAAAAAAAAATATTGACAAATTTTAATGGCCTGAATTTTCGCTACAGGCAGGACTATAAAACACGTGGCCAAATTAACAGAATTATTTCGCGATGAGTGCTGTTCGAAGTGACGAACAGCGACAAAGTTTCAGCGCATTCGCCTGTTCTGTTTTCTTGGAGGTGCATGAGCGCCTGTTCACAAGCACGCAACTTGTCCACAGAAAGTTTTCTAAACAACGAACACACAATTAATAACACTAATAACTATTCCCCCTTTTGACGTAGCAGTTCTGCGGAAACCCGCAAGGTGGAGAGAAGTAATGAATAAAGGGAAAGTCAGACATCCACCCGTTCGATTGCTACAAAGGAAACCCATACGGGTTCTTCGAAAGAAAAGCCTCATAGCTGAAAAAAAAAAAACCAGGACAAATTTTTTTTCAACTATGAGGCTTTTCTTTCGAGGAACCCGTATGGGTTTCCCTTGTAGCAATTGCTACGAACGGGTGGATGTCTAATTTTCCCTTTATTCATTGCCCCATTTTGCCAAGTCGAGTTTGGGCCTTGCGCTGTGCTGATGACGCAGTTGCTTGAATACACTCAACACACCCGCGTGCACGTACTGTTTCCTTATTGCATGAGCAAGATTGAGAAAAACCACAAGCTAAGCTAGAGGCAGCTGTCGGGCATTTGTGTAAGTAACCCTAGCGGAATTCGGGTTCATTACATCTAGAATTCTACACGTACAAAAAGGCCGAGTAAGGAAACGTAAAGCACGAAGATAACCCGAGCTGCAACATGACTGCGCTATTTTCCCCACGCATTTCCTCTGTATGTGTTGCGTTTCTTTAGTTCATTGAATGGATTAGCGCGAAAAGTGTAGTGAAACATCGAAGCTCAAGTTTATTTATTTTATACTTTTTTTTAAAATTATGACCTAGCGGTGTGTGGCACGTGTATTTGGCTGACAACACGTGCATCACGGGTAACTCCTGCTCCGAGTGCAATACTGCTGGAGCGCGATCTCGTAGCAGTTCGGAAAGAGGCGTTCGCTTATACCTCACGTGATTGGTCGGAATTTCGCTTTCGATGCCGAAAGCGTGATTCTGTTCAATCACCTTAGGACACGCGATCAGTCTGTCACTGATTGGCGCAAGAAGGAAGTCGAGTGAGTCGATTGTTCTCGCGAAAAATAAGGAAGAACTCGACTCGACGCAGGTACAACGCACTAACGCTCCGCCGTGGCCAAATTACGAAGCGAACTGGCTAAGTTTTCACCGATCGCCGCAAGATGGAGACACATTCTACTCTTCTTCGCCGTGTTGTCATTTTTGCGGCGTTCTTTCTTTCTTTCTTTCTTTCTCTTTAGTAGCGCTGATGAAATGCTCCAAACACAAAGCGTGTTTGTTTTTGCAGCTCGTTCTATTTACAATTGAAGAAGAGGTAAACAATGAGGTAGTGTTACGTCAGGCAGCCAGCCTTCGCCATGCCAACTTTTGGCGAAGGCATCCCCTTCGCTTTCTGACTGAGAGGGAGTTTATTTCCGAGGCTAGAAAATCGAGCAAGAACAGCCGGCATGTCCGAGGAAAGCAAGCCCGAGGAAGGTGCACCACAACAAGAATGGGCGAAGCGCTATTTTTGGGACCGAGTCGAATACGAATCTAAAAGTTTAACGACCGAATCGAATCAGATGTTGAATATGTTTCGAATAGTTTTGGAGTAAGGAAAAACCGTTTTAATAATTAATAGGATGTTACAGGTGTTGTGCGCTCAAGCGGCACACTTGTGTTCCTTTGTACCCCTTTTTCTTTTTGTGTTCGTACCTTTTTGCATTATTTTGTAAAGCCGGTGCCTTGCGTCCCCAGAACTTAGGTGGTAATAACTAAAACTCCCCTAGCTTATAACAATGTTCGCGTCCTGGTGATCACAACGTTAGCAAGGTTCTCTCATTGCACATCACGTTATGAAGCTTTGTTTATTAGTAGCATAAACGGTATATAGCAATAGGAACAAAGTGTGTTTTTTCCTGCTCAAAACGATTGTAACCCTGCTTGCGTGATGTTTCCCATGGTTTCCCTTTATTCCGATTACGCACTTTCGGTTTGCCCTAGTTTTAGGATTCTATACTCTTTTTTTGAACTTTTATTTGGTTCTGAATTGTTTCCTATTTAAAAACTTTTCACTTTTTTCTAGGTACTGATTTGTATTGTGTCAGACCAATTGAATCGATTCGTTATTGAAGGGTTTCGAATTTCGTGAGCGCCTTCAAAACGCATAGTTTGTATAGTAACTCTATGGTCCAAGACGCGACTCTGTGCTCCGGGAACTCGGTCGACCGTGGCTGGATGCCAGTATGCTTTATTCGGTGCTAGTAGATCTGTTGGCTATACATCGTACTGATAAATCCCGCTGTTATGCGCAGGGACAGAAATGGACGCAGTGAACTAGCACATGCTTAATTGAGACGAACTGTTGAAACACATTTATACAGACGTGCTAACAAAATACTAATAATAAACAAACAATTAGCAAACAGTCAGTAGTTTCATATTCTAAGGAAATTTCTAAAAAAAAAATAAATTCATGCAGGGAACGTAGGAAAAACGTAGTGCTCGTTATTTGTCTGGTCTTCGAAAGGAATGCGCATGTGCACTGTACTTGTATATTTCTCTGTCATCGCGCGGTCATTTCGTTAACACGTGTGTATAATAACGGGAACTACGCGAAAGACGAAAACGCAGACGAGGCAAGTAATAACCACACGTAACGCTGTACCTAAAAGTCTTTCTAACACTTCAGGCGAGGAGTCCATACTCGTGGACTCCAATAAAATGGGCTAAAAAGTTCAAGTGCACTCAACCTGTGTTGCTGCCGTATGTTCGCAGTAATGCTGAAGACGCACCACATGTGTTTATAGACTAAATTTTCAGCAGACAGAATTGACGGGCTTCCGAAGGCGCCAAAGCACTCACCAGACTGTGCCGTATTTGCAGGTAGGCCGGCAGGATGTGTCGCCAGTCGACGACCACAGTCTGCGTCGGTTCGTAGTAGGCGTCGACGTCATCCATGTGGTTGAAGTAGGACTTGTCCGAGTCGGCGATGCTGTCCAGCACCCGTTCCCTCACGTCGCTAGGTATGTCCCCAGACTGGAGCATAGCTATCCTAGGATATAGAGGGCAGGTTGGGTGGACTTATAAATACAGTATTAAATATTATGACATGGGCAATTTTTCCAACGGTGGGGCACTTGTGCTATAGGCTACAAGGCCATCAAATCAACAGCATAATGACCCGCCGTGATTGCTCAGTGGCTATGGTGTTGGGCTGCTGAGCACGAGGTCGCGGGATCGAATCCCGGCCACGGCGGCCGCATTTCTATGGGGGCGAAATGCGAAAACATCCGTGTACTTAGATTTAGGTGCACGTTAAATAACGCAAGTTGGTCGAAATTTCCGTAGTCGTCCACTACGGCGTGCCTCATAATCAGAAAGTCGTTTTGGCGTGTTAAACCCCATAATTTAATTTTTAACAGCATAATGTGACCAGCTGGCACTGTGCCGGCTGACCAAGTCTAAGTTACTTGGGTGGTCTTGTATTCCACAAACATCAGAAAGCCAATACATGTCATTGAACACTTGAGCAACTGAGCGTCATAAACATTATGCATGTTTGTAGACAAACGGGCAAAGTATGAAAAAAGGTATCAACGACTCTGTTGCGAATCTTTTTCTTCCTCACTGATCACCACTTTGAACAATAATGGTTAAAAAGTGGCTTGCTGAAAATTTGGGCTACGTGTTCATCATTCCTTCAGAGAAAATTCATGCACCTTCTCAGTCGGTCAAAACGTTTTTTTTGCTTGCGCGCGTACGAAGTGACGTCAGCGCCTTCGTATATTAGTGATGTTGCGCTCTTGCCCTGTCTAGTCCCTACTTTGCTTTGCCGGTGATTGGATTTAACTTAACTGATGAGAAAAAAGCACGAATGTCCGTGGGTACCCAACACTGCCATCGCATGAAGCTTTCATATACTTCTGAAGCCTTTCTGTCATGCATGTTTGGACGATTTCTGCGTGATAAGGTAATTATTAGATAAAGAAAGTATTAATAAACTGAACGCAAGAATAGAAGAACGAATTAAAAAAAACGAGAACGAAGGAGGTAACTGAATCGTCAAATGAATTATCATATCTGTAAATCAGTAAATGAATGACAAATTAAGGAAGAAACTGCCTTATGTATAGTTTATTTCGTGATGAAACAAAATGAGCTTCTCCATCTTGCTTCCTAATTCACCATTCTCGTGCATGAGTGATTGGATTGATGAGCCTGTTTATTACAATAGAGTGGTGACGGTACCAGTTGGATAATACTTGTTTTATTCAACTGGAATGAATAACAGAATGTATGGAATCTATCTTTAGCCAACCTGTACTCATCACCACCATTGTGCAATGCATGAATGAGTCATTAGAGAATTTTAGTGCCTCCGGTATTCCGGCAAGCGCGGGCGGTTTGCCGGTTGAGCGGGGGCGTAAACGTGAGCGGCCAGATTGGTGGTGCAAGCTGGTGGTGCAAAGCTCAACCTCACGAACACAAAGCCAATTCCTATATTCTGCTTAGCTGCTGGTGTAAATTTTCAACAGCGGCGTAATCGTGTTCATCATTACGCCACTGACGAAAATTTTCACCAGTAGCGAAGCAGGATATGGTGGGCTACTGCAATTTTAGCTCTGTGTTTGTCTGGTTGAACTCTACACCACCAGGTGCCTGCACCGCTCCGGCTGCTCACGTTTACGCCCCCGCAAATCCGGCAATCCGCCCAAACCGCCCCTGTTTGCCGGAATGGCGGACAGGCTATACGTATCTAATAATTTCTAAAGGACGGTGAAGGCGGCACTTTGTATAAGACTCATTGTACTGGAATGAATGAGTGAATGAATGAATGAATGAATGCATGAATTATTTAATGAATTAACTAATGCTCACGGAGGTCCACTCACCGGTACGAGTTTCGCACGACAGCTTCCTTCAGGCCAGCCTTGGCGACAACGCCCATGCGTGCCGTGTCGTTGAAGTGCTTGAGGAAGGCGAAGTTGAAGAGGCGGTACGTGAGCAACGCGCATGCCTGCTCGTGCTGCTCCTTGTCGCCGTCGAGGAGCGCCCAGAACGGCCACAGGTGCAGGTGCAGCGAGTAGCTGAAGTAGGCCCGCACCGCCTCGGCCTTCGCCTCCTTCGTCACCTCTGCCACGTGACTCATGTACGACGGGGCCCTGCGGTCGTTCCGGGAAGGCCACGTAGGCGATCACCCATATACCGAAGCACCGCTACGAAAGAACGCACTCGTCTCGTATGTATTGGCGGCGAGCTCCACCACTGCAAAAGCTGGCGCCACCGTCGGTGTGACGTGGCATGAGGGATCACGTGGACACAGCGGCTGCGTCGGCTGCTTAGGAAGCGCCGAAGCGAGCTGAAAACGAAAGTTTTAAGTCCCACGTGCGCCGCGGTTCTGATTAAGTGGTGGGGCTTTGCCGCCTTGGGTGTCAACTTGACAACACCTGAAAGAACTATAATAGGTAGTGGCTGCCTTTGGACGCGTCAGCATTGTAGGCTACTGCTCGGTGCCACAGTGCCGGACGTACGCAACGAAGCTCGGTGTCAGCCTTCTTCAAACGTAGCCGCAGGGCAAGGAGCTGCGTGAAGCTTGGCTGGCGAAACTCAGAACCAGCAGACAGCCATCGGCTACAACTCGGGTATGCAGCAAGCACATACGCGAGGAATATTTCTGTTACGGCGCCGGGACTGAGCGATGTTCGGTGAGTAGCAGAAAACGCGCACTGAGCCGCTCGCCCGCGCCCGCTGCCCGGCTAATGTCAGGACGGTTTCGTCTATGAACTTGTTGATGCTAGATACTGGCCAGTTCACTGGAACGGAAAGGGAACGGTAAGCTGCACATTGAAGAAAGCCATGTCATATGGTCATGTTTGTGTTAAGAATGAATGTACTGGATTACAAAAAAAAAAGGCAGAGGGAAATCGCACGCTGAGAAGACCGATAAACATACAGTGCGACGCAACTTCAGAAATAATATTGAAATGTCCAAGAATTCAGAAGACAAAAAAAAGACTGAATCGTCGCGACGGCACAACACAGTCGCCGTAGGCGTCGAAGTCTCTATAGCGAAATTATTTTTGAACAGTTCTGATAGCGTCCACGCAACAATGGTTGCTAGTGTACTGTCAAATGCTCATATGCTGCGACCTAAAGCTCACGGCACGGTGCGAAAACGCGCTCACAGCGAAAGCAAAAGATTGTGCGCGGACATGCACGCAGACGCGCGCAGTCAGTCGCTGCCAACCTGTGCGATCGCTGTATTGAGGCTTCATTCTGTTATGCCCCATTTGGTTATACAGACAGCCTACCAGAAGAACATATTTCACAAAGTTTACTTTCAGCGTTTGCCTGCCTTTCACGCAAGAAGCCGGTTCGGGAGACTCCATCGCGGCGACCGCACGTAGCGGCGTTCGCTGTACGTATTCGGTAAACAGATAGCGTCTGTAAACGATTCTGTGCTTTAAGTTTCCCCAAGATTTTTATATCTACAGTCAAAAACTTCATTCGTTTTGAGAGTACCTACATAAATGTCCAGGAGGGCTGCCGCGTGGTGTTTTTATTGAGCGCCGTAACCGAAACCTATGAGGAGCGCGCCGCGTTATCCCTCATACTACGCAATTGGGAGGCGCATCCGACAGATGGCGACTCCGTAATTCATCGCCCCCAATACGAAACAATGGAGGTGTAGACGTGAACGCTAGCGCCGGTGGCCCCATCTAGTGGTGCTGATTGCCACCAGGGCGCGTAACAACACCGTTGTTGCAATCACGGGCTATGTCCTTGCTGCTAACACGGTTATCGCAATGACAAAAGAACTTCAGTTTGGCCTAGTTGGTATTTACTGCAAATCATGCTGACCGCAAAAAAGACGGGGACAGAGGAAGAAAACACATAAACAGCACGCATAACACATAAACACATAAACAGCATACCGCCCGTGCTGTTTATGTGTTTTCTTCCTCTGTCCCCGTCTTTTTTGCGGTCAATATGATTTGCAATCGCAATGACAAGCTGTGTACTTGCAACTAAGTAGCCGGCGTAAAGAGTGGCGCGTTCTTATTTTGGAACAGCGAAGAATTAGTAGCATGAAAGAAAATAGGAATGCTAATAAAGCTCTGCATGCGGACGCCGTTTTGGAAGATTGTGCTGGCCGCGAGAGCATGGGAATTAAGAGCCTGCTGCAGCCATCACATAGGAGTCATTTTTGCTAGTGAACGCACCATGGGTTGCGTAGTTCTTTGTTTAAGTTCAGGCACGTGATCTAGCATTTTATAGCAACGGTATAGAGACATAATTAGAGCAGCCCTTGAGATAACACTGCGCCTCACTTAATGAACTGCGCTGTATTATTAGCGATCGAGGAGCCGGAATGCAGTCCTGCCCAGCTATATATATATATATATATATATATATATATATATATATATATATATATATATATATATATATATATATATATATATATATATATATATATATATATATATATATATAAAACCTCATATATATAAATTTTTCCTAATTATATGGTTCAAAAATGAACACATTACCTTTCTTTCATGACACGAAATAGCTTACCTTTTCGTTGCTTTTTAGTTGCAGTACCTGCTTGCAAAAAGCGTCGATCGCTTTCCTACAGTCTTCACTATAGAAAGCGTCGAGCGTCAACATTAACCTAAACAAAATTTATAGCGCTTGCGATTTCATAAAAACGCTACTCTCTACCTCCTTCGCACAACGAAGAAGCTGTTTTATGCGCTGGCTAATTAATGGGTGATATAAAATAATTAGCGATAATGCGCGCGCAGCGCTTGCGCAGGAACGCGACAGCGTTGCCGTGAACGCGATGATGATGATGAATGTAGTGGTTGGTGGCGCAAGGGCCAAGTATGACCAAAGAGCGCCAGGCCAATTGAACGCGAAGACGAGGTGGTGAAGAAGCGGTGCACGAGCTTGCAGTCGTCTTTAATTGGCTGCTTTATGCCGTCGTACGTGTTGTGTAAGCTTACACACTCTTGCTTTTCCTTGACGCACGCGTAATCCCCGTATCAGTTTAATAGAAGGAGATAGTCTGTTTTCTGGCACAAACTGGCACGTATGCATACAAAGAACGAACTTGAACGATGGGTGTCGCTGGTGCTTCAAGCATAAGCATCCGGCACTTGATGTATACACGGCGATGGCACGAGACCGACACATACGCAAAACACGAGAAAAAGGCGTCTAGTAAGGCACCAAGAGGAAACGACTAAAACTTAATATGGCACTCGTGGAAAGAGGAAACAACAAAAAAGTCACGGACAACTCGCAAGGTGTACGACTCTTGCAAAGAATGTAATCCGCCTATAACCCAACGATATATAACTTAGCGCGCCTGCAAACGCGGGCGTCTGAAACCGCGTCTGCTACCCTTTCAAGTTACAGGTAACGAGATGCGAATAGCTCATACGATGCCCCTCCTTGCGCATTTCGAGTAGGGTAGCCTTCCGTCAATTTCTTGTCCTACATAACACATTGAGCTTGATTTAAATGCCGGGTTAGAGCGCGGGGCACGCTTCACCCACCATTAGCGCGGCAGTCATTCCGCGGCTCCCTCTAAACATGGCCGATCTGCCAAAGGCTTCCGATAGATGGCGGCAGGCTTTTGCTCAAGGTCCACAGTGTCCCAGATAGGTTTGAGTGTGCAAGCTCGTTGTGCTAATTTGTACCTAATATCTTAAGAAACGTTTATTTCTTTATTATTTTTTTCGCGCCATCCGTAGGTGGTTCGGAAACTTTCTATCGCTCGCGACTGCACATCGTTCTCCAATTCTTTCTCACTATAGTAACGATTTCGCAATGCCCATTGCGTGTTCTTTCGTAGAGCTTTCGACAGCACGATCTCCCGCCAACTTTAACACTCCCCCACACACACATACACGCACATACACGCACAAATTATCCGGATTGGCCAACGTACCTCACAATGACGCACGTGTGGCCGTCCACGTCCAGATGTCCGAGGAAGAAGGCCTCCAAAAAACGCTCCCAGCGCCACTCTCCGTCGAGCTTGGCCGCCAGAGCGCTGACGGTGGTGTGCGAGATGTTGCTCAGAGGAGCGAGGGCGTCGTCCGGCGGACCGCCAAAGGCCCGCAGGGACCAGGCGAACTGCAGGGCGCTGTCCACGGACTTGGCGTCGGCCTTCATCCTTCGAACGTCCGAGGATAGCGTTCCGTTAGTGGCGTTGTGTCTAGCGAATACGGCAGTGGCAATGAACAGTGCCCCACTCAGACAGAGTGATTGTTTTTATGATCACCCCTCATAGTGGACGCGGCGTAATACAGCGCGACGTCATGATTTAAATCCAATATGCAGTAGAACATTGTTCGTGGAATAGCCATGCGCAAAGAATTCGTTTTCACAAGGAACACTGAGCAGCTTAGCACACCACCTCGCGGAACACCGGTTTCCTGGGTGAAAGACCTCGGCAAAGCATGGCCCACCCTTACACGAAAGGCGCACTTAGAAAGGTAACTTTCGATGATACTCAACATACTGCCAAGGACGCCCATAGCGGACAGGTCTCGGATAATACCGAAGCGTCATGTGGTTTCACATGCTTTCTCCAAATCGAGAAACAAGAAGAGAGAAAAAAACTGTTTGTGTATGAAGGTATCCTTCTTATTTGCCTCAATGCAGACAAGGTGGTCTGCAGTCGACCTACCTTCTCTGAAACCACACTGGTAAGGATCTAGTAGTCCGTTGCTCTCAAGGAGATAGACTAGGCGTCAGTTGATCATCTTTTCAAAGAGTTTGCACAGACAGCTTGTCAAAGCGATAGGTCTGTAACTACTAGGTAAGGACGGGTACTTACCGTTTTGAGTGTGAGAATTACTATGGCTTCTTTCCAAGAAGATGGAATATACCCAGCAGCAGTGGCGTAGCCAGAAATTTTGTTCGGGGGGGGGGGGCTGTCATATATATATATATATATATATATATATATATATATATATATATATATATATATATATATTGCTGCACGTTGCAGCTCAGCCTCCTCCTTAAGAGGAAGCTTTAGCTCGGGTGCTCCTATTTAATTACATGTAGAAGGGGAATTCGTTTTTCCCTGCAACCACTTCACCAAATTTGAGGAGGTTTGTTACATTTAAAAGAAAAAGTCTAATTCTAGTGACTACTGGCTTCGAATTTTTCATCTAGTTGGTCAATTATTTATTAAAAATTGGCCAAAATTGAACATTTTCAGAAAACGAAACTATCAAGTTTAAAACTCCGTGACTCAACAATGAAAAATGATATCACAATTCTCTGAATTGCATCTCATAGTACATCTACAGCGGACAAAATAGATATGTTACACATGAACCTAAAAAAAATTTAGTATTGTGAAAATACGGCTTTTGCAGAACCCTTGTACACAATGTAACCAATTCACATAAGATACAAATTGACACAGCAAACTTGTCCGCTTTGACTGTTATAATAAATGCCGTTTACAGAACCACAATATCTGTTCTTCATGCATATAGCTATTAGTTTGTAAACGTCGTGCTTCTATTTTTTCAAACTTTCGAATTTTCCAAAATATTTTAAACAAAATTCAGGCCCTAAATCGAAGTTCTGTTTCCAACAGACACTAGGATTTAGCTTTCTCTCTCAAATGCAACCGATTTCAATAAAAGCGATTAGCAGGATTATCTCAGAAAAGCGTTTCTGCGTTTTACAAGTATTTGAATAGGCCGCGTCGGATTGGACCCGAGCTAAAGCTTCCTCTTAAACAATTTATCGAGGGATCAAATACATGCAAAATAACTGCATTGTCATTGCCAAAGATGCTGCAAACGAATTCTTGAAAGCTACGCACTGTAAATACAAGTAAAATACGTATTTTTTCATAATATATTGTACTCGTATGTGCCAAAAATTGTGCCCAACATAACTGACGTCAATCCTTCCATGTTTTTTGTCTATTTATTAAGTAAAGAAAATATCACACCAACTTTAGAACTATATCAATTCGAAACCAGGAAAGCAGTGCATGCCGCTGATATGAAAAAGTAAAAGGCAATGAGCTGAACAAGTTGAGGACAAATATGTTAATGAAACTTTGTCATTCAAGAACCGTGCTTACATTCTTGTATATATGCAATGGCCAGTGAAAAATCTCAATGACGCTGTCGTTTGTTCCAATGTATTACGCAGGAGTAGCTGTCCCTTGTCGCGTATCGTGAGTAATTGCACGGAAGTTATAGTCGCGACAGAGAGCACGTATAAAAAGCAGGAGTTCTGCAAGATATATGAGGGCAAGTCAAATGAATGAGCCAACAACGGGGTACTTTATTTAAAAGTAATCTTCATGAGAATTTAGACATTTGTCCTATTGACTAACGAGTTGCGTGATTCCCGTCTTATAAAACTCCTTGGGTTGCTGCTTCAAAAAGTCTGTATCTGGTTCCCTTGAGCTGTTTTTTCGGTTGTCCCAAAATGTAGAAGTCGCAAGGTGACAGGTCTGAGCTGTATGGCGGATGTTGCAGCGTTTCCCACTTGAACTTTGTCAGTTTTGTATTAACCACACAAGTGACTTGGGGACAGGCATTGTCGTGGAACAAGATGACCCCATTCGTCAATTTTCCACGTTGTTCGTTCTTGATTGCGACACGCTGCCGTTCTGGCGTTTCACAATATCGGAAACAATTGATAGCCTCTCAAGAATTAGCAAATTCTATCAGTAATGGACCCTGTCGATCGAAAAAAATAGTCAACAAAACCTTTCCAGGGGAAATGATGGCCTTTACGTTCTTTGGGCGTGGTAAATTCGAATGTTTCTACTGTAGGCTTTGCCGTCGTGTTTCAGGCTCGTAGTAGTAGCACCAAGGTTCGTCCCCGATCACAGTTGCAAACAAGAAGTCGTCATGCTCATTGTGATACCCGATCAGATGAGTCAAGGCAGCACGAAACTTATCCGTCTTCTCGCGATGGATAAAAATCTTGGGGATACATTGCGCACCAAAGAGCCGATAACCGAGAAGCTCATGAATTATGGCGTGAACCGAACCATGACTGATGTTCAGACGGTCTGCCGGTTCATCGATGCTTATCCTCCGTTCATGTTTCAGCAGCTCATGAACCTTTGAAATTGTGTGGGGGGTGATTGCACGATGGTTTTGGCCCGGTCTTGCAATGTCTTTGCAACGTCCTTTGAACCGTTTGCTCCAACGCTTCACAGTGGTCAATGAAATGCAGTGTTCAACGTACATGGCAGTCATATGGTGATTAATTTCTGTTTTGGAAACACCTTCAGCTGTCAAAAAATTCGCGACACCGAGCTGTTCAACTTTTGAAGTGTCCATTATGTGACGCAACCATATTCAACCCAGTGTATGAGAGCATTAAAGAACATTTATCTTCACACCTGCTTGTCACTTTTGTAAATGAGACATGCCGTTCTCCTGCGCGCATGCCTCGCAGATAATGAACCGAACTATTATTGCGCGGTTAGGGTCGGTTCACTTTCATTTGACTCGCCCTCGTACATTAGAAATGCAAAGATACAATGGGATATGCAAATGCGAAAATACGGCTTGATAAAGGACAAAAAAGTCTCACTGGAAACAAAGTTCACTGCATGTATACACAAAACCTCGCAACAAGATATTTAAGTATACGTATAAGTCTCCAATGAGTCTATGTATGTAAGAAGAAGTAACTGTATATAATGCGTCAAACAAGGCAAATAAACATATTGCACAATCATAGATTCACAGAATCCTAGATTCCGCCCCCATTCCATCCACTCCCCGGGATGTATTGCGCGCGACGGAAGGCGGCGCACTTGCTCCCCGCTTTTCTCCTTTGCGCACACAAGACTGAGCCACCATCGCCGGCTGACCCATTCCACCTCCCCTCCTACGCTTTCACTCGCACATACAGCATGCAGCGCGTGGTCACGATGTTATCACCCTTGGACTTTATACGAAACATGAGGGCGATGGCAGGAATGCGCCTGGAGTGTCCATATAATTGCTTTCGCAATAATATAATAAACGTATCCGGACATTGAAGCGTCCCGTCGCCCATTACTTTCCGCAAAAGAAGTATCAAAATCGAACTTTCACCATGCGACAATTCGCTGCGCCGCAACAATGCATTTTTTTTCTGTGAGGCGGAGGCACCAAAATGAATAAAAAAACGCATAGGAAAGTATGTTGGCCAGAATCTAATGCCTACTTCGGGCACCTAATGGGGCTACGGAAGGAATACCGAAGAAAACATGAGACGCTTGGTCCACTGAGAACCATACGCATACTGCTCAGTATCCTACAGCGGCGAAACAAGACTTTCCGGAAAGATTCCGCTCAAGGAATGCGGTGCAATCCTTCGAGTACCCACAGTGATGGCGGCGAGCGACCATTGTTTTTTTTTTCTCGTCTGCTAGCCAGAAAGCGTCCAAAACCCGGTCCGGTGAAAATCCACTCGGCCAGAGCAAACCGAACGCGCACCGAAGTGCACCGCACGGTGGTCGGGGCCATATGAGAAAAACGTTTGCGCTCTGGCTGGCTCTGGCAGCCCGCGGGTAGGGTAGCGAGAACAAAAAAAAAAAAAAAAAAAAAATTGAAGAGGCTCAATGTGTCCTCGCGAATAGAAGTCATAGTAGAAAAAATAAATAAGAACGTAGTTACTTTGGCTGGCTTTAGTATCTTGACATGGATGTTCTGGCGTAGGTTAAAAAAAATGTTGATATTTTTTATGTGACATGACGGCACAAATGAACCAGCCCAACGCTTCGTCTCATTGGACCTCGCTGCCTGCTTTGTCAACTCGTCTGCTAGTGTGTTGATTTGGCTTGTCTCGTTGTATGTTCCGATGTAAGACTTTAGAAAAGTCAATAGACCTTTGGCGCCAAATGTTTATAACAACATTAAACCCACAAAGTTCCGCAATTGAAAATCTAAAGCACAACTTTGGAAATGTCAATGCACCTTTCACATCAAGAGCTTATGAAATTTATACCCATAAAGTTTCGCAATTGATATCCATGCGCTCCATAGATTCCGTGGCCTCAGTGAGATGCCGTGGCGAGCCCGCTCACCATCAAAGCGCCCTTGAAACTTTGTGCTCGGATGGGACTGCTTGGCGTTATGTGACTCCCGGTGTATGGGCGTTGCCACGAAATCCAGCCCGAGTTTGCAATCTTCGCGGTTAAATGTCTTTCCGAGCGTCAAAAAGACATTCTAGACAAAATCCAGAGTGATTTCCGGCGCCGGGGGTTGCTTTGGTCGGCGGTGCATGGACAGCACGAAAAAATTTCGGGGGGGGGGGGGGCTGAAGCCCCATAAGCCCCCCCCCCACCCTGGCTACGCCCCTGCCCAGCAGGCTGCAGCCCACATGACATTAAATGGCGAGATGAGTGTTTTCTGTGTTTTAGGGTGAAGTTACTTGATCATTTCATACATGATACGATCAACACCTGGTGCTGAGCTGCTGTATGAAGCAAGAAAAGTTTCAAGCTCAGCTAAACTGAACTGGCGGTTCTAATCTTTATGTTGGGTGCATTTTCGATCAAGGGGCTGTCGCTGTGTGCGTTCTTTCATCCTCAGAAATGATTGTGTGTAATGAGATGCACTGGAGATATATTCAAAGTGTTCACGCAGGCAGCCTGCCTCATCTCCAGGCTATCTCCTTGGGTAATTACTAAGGGCAGGGGGTTCGTCTCCGGGCCTTTTAATTTATTCACCCTATTTCACACCTTTGCCTCGTCTGTATACCAGATATTTACCGCTCCCAGCTCTCTCTCTTTGCACCTCGACGTGTTCTCCTTCCTTGCGATTTGACCTGTTTGAAATTAATAAGGTTTTCAGCTGTTGGAGAATTGCGAAGCAATCCGCAAGCTTTGTTTTGATTTTTGAGTGCTTTCCGACATTCGTCATTTCACCATGGGATGAGACGGTTCTTTGCCAGTTCGTTAGTTTGTGTAATACATCTTGTTGCAGCGTCAATAATAAAGCCTGTTAGGTAAGGTAGGGCATCGTGTACATTAAAATAAAAAATGTCGTCCCCGCCTAAATGTGTTAGTTCTCGAAACAATTCCCAGTTCGCTGATTCGAGGTTCAATCGAGGAAAATGTGGCGAGCATGCGTTTTGTTTTGTTAAGTTTAACGTAATTGGGAAGTGGTCGCTCCCGTAGGGGCTCCTGAGAACAGACCACTCCAGGTACGGAAATAGTGAGCTCGAAACAATGCTCAAGTCTATGGACGAGTATGTGTTATGTGTAACGCTGTAGTATGTTGGTTCTCTTTTGTTCAATAAACGTGCACCCGAAGAAAACAATTTTCTATCAGGCGTCCACGCGTATCGTATCGTCGCCCCACAGGGGGCTATGAGCGTTTAGATAACCAACCACTACGCATGGCGGAGGAAGTTCATCGATGAAGCTTTGAAACTCTGTTTTAGAAAGTTGCTAGCAAGGGGGGACGTACATAGAACTAATTGTGATTAGCTTACGAAACAGCACAGCTTGGACTGCAACTGCTTCGAGGGAAGTTCGGAGTTTTATTTACTGGCATGCAACGCCCTTATCGATTATTACGGCTACATCCCCCGAGGAGGCGTGCGTATCATCGCGGTCTTTGCGGCAAGTGACATATTGCCTTAGAAAGTTGGTCTGTGTTAATTTTAGGTGTGTTTCTTCGACACACAGCGCCTTTGGAGTGAATTTGCGGAGGAGTTCTTTAACATCGTCAAGATTGTGGAGAAATCCTCTCCCGTTCCAGTGTAATATTTGGGTATCCATAATGAGAACTAGGTTAGTGCTGCGTGTCTAGCAAGGAAAGTTAGGTTACAGAACTATTTTCCAGTCCCGTAATGCGATGTTTCTCTTTTTTGGAGCGGTCGAGAGATTCTCGCTGCTCCTTAGGCGATGGTGGCGCCTTATGACTAGCCGTCGTGCCCATCGGCTCCTGCGAAGTATTGGACACGCGCTCTTGTGAGCGATTTGTTTGTCGAGAAGGCCTCTTCTCAAGGGATGAGGCCTTTGAGGCCACCAGCCCGGAGGTCGATAACCCCTTCTTCTCGGACGGCGGAGCAGCACCAGCCGCCGTGGGGGTGGGTGGCATCACTGTCAGCTCATTGCGTGTGGGCCGGGACAGCCGCCGGAGGTCGTTGTGGCGCTGCCCCCTGACGCACCACCTTTGCAAAGCTATTGTTTGGCAGGAAGGATACGCGCCTGGATACCTCCTTAAACGAAATATTCTTTGAATTTGATTGCCACTGTTTCTTTTTGTTTTTTCCAAGATGAGCACGACCGCGAGTACGTGGCCTGCTCCCCTGCACAATTCAAACAGCGTGGAGTGTTCTCGCATGACTCGGAGGGATGTTCGTGGTCGCTACATTGTGCACAGGTTAGTCGCTCTCGGCATGTTCTGAGAGCTGTGGTCGAACCTTCGACATTTGAAGCATTGGAGGAGATTTGGAATATACGGCCTGACCCCGATCTTCAGATAGCCTGCATCGATTGTTTCAGGCAGAACACTTGAATCGAATGTGAGAATAAGATGCTTAGTCAATATTTCTTTACCATCGCGCTTCATTTTGATTCGTTTTACACTGATCACATTCTGGCCACTCCAGCCTTCAAGTAGTTCAGCCTCTGTCAGATCAATCAGGCCGCTATCAGATACGACACCACGGCTGTTGTTCATGGAACAATGTGGGGTCACATTCACTGGAACGTCCCCAAAAAGCACAAGATTCGGTAGCCTTTCATACTTTTTTTATCTCGGAGTTCCAGAAGGAGATCTCCACTTGCAAGTTTGGAAACTTTAGAGCCTTGGCCTAGAACTTCGGTCATTGATTTCGGCACCAGAAAAGGAGAAATCATTCTCGCTGAAATTGCGGTTTTCTCGGAGTGTACGACATAAACTTTGGGAAAATTGTCACTATGACGGCCAAAGAACCTAAATACTTCTTCGGTGCGCCCTCGTTTGTGAGGGCGATCAGGAAGTGGGGGAAACGAACTTGACATAGATATATAAGGTATTTAGCACCGCCAGCAACCCACCATGGAGCCCAACAGGGGACGCTGCAGGACAGTAAAAAGACACGTCTTGCATACGCCAGCTCTGCGCCACTACTATAACCAAATCTGTTATAACCAAGGTTGGCTATCCCACACAAGGTTAACTCCCTGCTGCCTGGAAAAATTCAAAGTAAAAAGAAGCCAAATGAAGACAGGAAAAATCGAAAGTAAGAGAAATACGAATATTAGGGAGAAGGATCGGAAAAGGCAACTACTGATTTCCCCCAAGTGGGTTAGTCCGGGGGTGTCGTCTATGTGAAGCTGAGGCAAAAGAGGTGTGTTGCCGCCGCCCAGGGGCCGTTAAGGTCCAAACACCCGGTATTGGCTCAACCCCCAGGATCCCCCTTTCCCCAGAAACGGCGAAGCCGCGCACGGTTAGACGCGGGAGGGTCCAACCCTCGTGTGCTCGGGGACGTGGTGTCACAACACACCAAACGCCTGCTGACGCAGATACCTCTGCGGGAAGTTGGAGCTGTCGCCTCGATGGGTGCCGCCATGTTTGTTGACGCAAAGCTTTTGGGGCTCCCGCTAAATAAGTGAAATAGCGTGTCCGACGAAAAACCCAAACGCAGTTTGCGCCTCGCGCATGCGCAGCGGCTTCGATGCTGTTTCTTTGGGGCCCCAAACGTTTGGTGCCCCTATTCTAAAACTGTCCATTGTCTGGCGCCTGTTCTTGCACGCGTTGAACAAAGAGATAAAGTGCTGGCAAAATCCGTCCACGTTGGGTGTTCAACATGCGTACACCAAGCACACTTGGAAGGAGTATGGCGGCGAGAAGTCACGTGACAGAAGCGACCCAATCACCGCGGCGGCGCCGCGCGGGGAAATGAATGCGACACTGAAAATTTTCCAGTTAATCTAAATTGTAATTTCCCGCGCCATGGCCCATCTGTGATTTATGCCACAAAGCAGTTGGGTAGCCGGGACACTAGTTGGAACAGCTATTCCGCGCTCCTGTTTATCTTACTCCATGGGTTCAGGTGGTGTAAGCGAATGGAACAGACTTGTCACCTTGCAAATCGGGGAGCGTGTGACGCCCTCTATGGGGCACAATAGCCAACACCACTTAGATAGCACAAGGCCTTTTCACTCCGATCCATGACGTCATGCTACCTGGCCCGACTGCCATAGAATCTAATGAGGATGCTCCCGACTAGGCAACAGTGATTTTGACGTCACCGCTTTCATCACGCCAGCCTTGTCAATAGAAATTTCGGGCCAGGTAGCGTAACGTCATGGACCGGAGTAAACAGGCCTTGTGCTATCTAGGTGGTGTTAAAAAAATTAAATTATTGGGTTTTACGTGCCAAAACCATTGTCTGATTATGTGGCACGACGCAGTGGAGGACTCCGGAAATTTCGACCACCTGGGGTTCTTTCACGTGCACCTAAATCTAAGCACACGGGTGTTTTCGCATTTCGCCCCTATCGAAATGCGGCCGCCGTGGCCGGGATTCGATCCCGCGACCTCGTGCTCAGCAGCCCAACACCATAGCCACTGAGGTACCACGGGGGGTAGGTGGTGTTGCTGTAGCACGGTATAAAAGCCAAGAACTTAGTTTCGCCAAAGTAGGCAAACGATCGGTAGGCGAACGAATCCTCTGGCGTTTAATACCGAGAATGTGCGCATTTATAAAGTATACGCCTCTTTTAGAGGGTGTGTAACGCCGCCGCACTCACATCTTTCGGACCAGTTGGCGGTGCTTCCGCGAGACGATGGTGGGCATGCCCAGCACCGCGTCCCCGTCGAGCTGGTCGGGCTCCTTGAGCACGATGCAGGAGGTGCTCGACACTTCGGCGACGCCCATTTCGAACACCGGGAACAGCTGCAGCGTGCGGGACACCTCGGCCGCCCAGGCCTCCGGCAAACGGTGGGCCCTGTCGACGTCGCGGAGGTACTGCGCCAGGTCGTGCTCGATCGTCTCTCGGTAGTGCGTGGTGCCGTGACAGGAGCGGAAGAAGCGGTAAGCCTGCGGGGGATGGGCGAATAGTGGAGGTGTATACCGGGTTGAGCGGTCGATGTTCCTTACGGCGCGAGAACATCGACCACGAGCTAAATGTGCGCTTGGTGTGTCGTCTTCTCTCACGTCCGTGTCGTTTTTTAGTGTCGCGCAATATCATTTAAGTAATGGATTACCAAGTTGCCCGGAATGCTGCTCTCATTGAGCTAAAATCAGTTATGCTGTGCTCGTATGTTCGTTTATTCATTCGCCACGTTTTGGTGGCGCAGACACACACGCAAAAAAGAAGAAAAAGCGAAAAAGCTGCATATGCAGATCCAACGCTTCCACTTCCCCTTATCCGCGATCTTCCGCTTAGTGACTACTATACTGCTTTTTTATGCTGTGTGTTTGCTCTCATGTGTATATTTTCTGACAGGAGGTCCCCTTTCACCCACGTGCTCTGGGACCTCCTCCTGTATACTTGTGTAAGCATGTATATCTACTTAAAGAAATATAAGTTGAAACTGAAACGCACTTTGAAATCTATGTTAAGCGTTTCATTTTCATATCCTTGCGTCTAGGGCATAAAGGCGACTGACGCGCGCGCCCTTGTGCTTCCGTGCACCCGGGCTACGCAATGAGACACGTGCGACGGTAATGCCAGAGCTATAGTTAACGTTCGAACGATGGAAGTCATACGTGCGATTGTGGCCTAATGGTTACAGGATAGGGCTGCGGCGCTGGAGTATGCAGGTTCGTTCCACCATCGAGCACATAGTTCGTTTTTTTTTAGCGTGAGGTATTCGGTAAGACGGCATGCAGCAGCGCCCAACGGCGCCCAGCAGCCATGGTCTGAAACGTCCGGGAGCGTTCAAAAAGCAAGCGTCGCTGAAGAGTACTCGACCAGGTACGACCAATGCAAGCAAACCGCATGGTGGACTCGGGCCCGGCCGGTATGCATGGAAGCAGATGCGCGCACAAACGACAGAAGCCGAAAAAAGCAACGCCGTGCTGACGGTCGTTGTGCTGTTGCCACGATTCAATCGTCGTCATTTCGTCTTCGTCATCGTGCCCCCCGTGATGCCATCTCCATCGTGTGCGACGTCGACCGTTTGCCCCGCGGTGTACGAGCACCAACCTTCGCTCAATTAGCATTGCTTTGGTGCGAACGTGCTGTTCGTGAAACAAATAAAAAGATAATAAGAGGGGGGGGGGGACGGGCACAGAACCAAAACTCTTCTTCTGAAGGACGCAAGCTGCAGGCTTCTCCAGCTTTATAGGGGGAGCTTCTTTGCGTTCTCCAGGAGCTCCAGGTGGTGCTGGAGTTCTTACAAAGTTTTCCCGGAATGCCGATGGGGTCCTAAAAATTGAGAATCTCAAGATTGTCAACGTGTCGATTAGCAGGGTTGTCACAAATACTGTTAGCAGTGATCAAAATACTCAATGGAGCTTATAGCGACTTTTGTTGTTCTGCTATAGTGCTGGACTTTTCACGTTACAAAACAGTTGTTCACTGTGAGAAAAATTTGTGGCTGATTTCATAAGCCAGCACTTCAACCCGTATACCTGAAATTCTCGACACGAGACACGGCGCAATAAGTAGCGAGATTTAGTGCAGCGCTACTGCGGTCTACTTGGACGCACGTAAAACGGCTACAACCGGGCTACATGCTTGGTTGAGCATTTCGCACCCGCTAAAGAATGCTGCGGGACCATCTGGTAGACAGAGAGAGAGAAAAAAAATAACAGCATTTTCGAAGCAGTAGGGCCTCTTTCGCTACGATTAGCAGCTTCGAAATTGACGGCTCATCCCATTACTGGCATTTCATTATGACAGATGCATTGTTCTTGGAGTATACTGGTACTAAGCGAAAGCCGATTGTACCATTTATTTCTCGTGACTGCGTGCAGGCTCTTCACTGAGAAAGCGACCCATTTTTTTTTGTTATGCGCACGCTCATACTCTGTACACACGATTACCGTTTTATCACAGCGTTTCAGTCTTTACACGCACGTGGAAGGAAGAGAAACTCCGCCACACACATGTCTTCGAGGGTGATTCCTTTAGTGGAGCTGTTTAGCCTCTCCATGTCGAAGCACTGCCAGCGCTGTACGTACCGCGCTGCCCTCTCCTAGATCAGATACATCGAACCGTTTTCCTTTTTTCCCGTGGTAACAACGGTGTCACCTGCTGGGCCTACAGTGGAAAATAATTTCCACCCTTAAATGTGAGAAAGGGTGTAAATGCGCCTATAACTCACACCATTAGGGTGTCCGTTGCATAAATGACACCCTAAAAGTGGAAATTATAGACACATTTACACCCTTCTTCACTTTTAAGGAGGGCAGCAGCTCACCTTTGAATGCATGGGCGGTTTCCTTGTCCAGCGGAACTCTCCCCACTTGCCGAGGACGGAGCGCACCTCGATCAGGAAGTGGTTGAGCGCGTCCTCCCTGAGCGAGGGCCGTCTCGCTTCGCCGCTGCACGCGTACTCGTGGAAGTCCCTGCCAGCAGGAAGCACGCACGCAGGACGCAAACGTTTAAGGTGCTGTGTGCACCATTAGAGAGTTTTAGTTTAGGGGGCGCCAGCGCCTTGCGTACGCAAGAACGAGGGTTGACGGTACTGCGCATGCCTCAGCCCTCGTGACGGTAATGCGCATGCGCGGGGGTCTGCGCATGCGCAGTACCGTCGCCCCTAGTTCTTGTGTACGCAAGCTGCTTGCGTCCCCTAAACTAAAGCTCTCCATTAACGACTGTGGTATAAAGTTTGTAAACAGGGATAAGGTGCCTCAGCAAGGCTGGCCAACGTTTCGATAGGAGGACCTATCTTCGTCAAAGGCGAGTAATTTTCGAGGGTGTCCTTGAAAGGACACCTCGATCGCCAGGTGCGGACATTGCAACTTGGAACATAATGAACCGAGAACCTAGGACTATATAAAGGAGAACTTTTTTTTGTTGGGCTAGTTGGTGCATATTACTGAAGTACTATAGCGCCAAACAGACGACACAAGAAGAAGAGACACGGACGAGCGATCGCCCGTGTCTCTTCTTGTGTCGTCTGTTTGGCGCTATTGGCGGCGAGGAGTTACGGAGTCGCCCTCTATCGGAAGCGCCTCGATGCCGTAGTATGAGGGATCACGTGACGCGCTCCTCATAGGTTTTGCTGTCAGCGCTCACTGAAAACACCACGCGCGAGCTCTCCCGGACATTTCTGTAAGTACTTTCGAAACGAGAGAAGTTTCTTACTGTCTAAATAATGATCTTGGGCAAGCTGAAAGCACACAATCGTTTACAGCCGCTATCTCTTTACGGAATACGTACAGTGAACGCCACTGCGCGCGGTCGCCGCGATGGAGTCTCCCGAACCGGCTTCTTGCGTGAAAGGTAGGTAAACGCCGAGAGCAAACTATGTGAAATATGTTCTTATAGTGTTTGTATAACTAAATGGAGCGTAATAGAATGAAGCCTCAATGCAGCGATCGCGCAGATTCGCAGCGACCGACTGCGCGTCTGCATGCTTGTCCGCGCACTGTTTCGCTTTCTCCGCGCGCGCGTTTTCGCACCCTGCCATGAGCTTTAGGCCGCAGCATATGAGCATTTGACAGTATACAGGCAACCATTGTTGCGTGGGCGCTATCAAAGCTGTTCAAAAATAATTTCATTGTAGAGACTTCGACGCCTACGGGGACTGTGATGTGCCGTCGCGACGATGCAATCTTTTTTTTCTTCTAAATTCTTTGAGCTTTCAATACTATTTTTCGAGTTGCGTCGCACTGTATGTTTATCGGCGTTCTCAGCGTGCAATTTCCCGCTGCTCCTTTTTTGTAATCCAGTGCATTAATTCATAACACAAACATGACTATATGCTATGCATTCTTTAAATGTGCTTCTCACCGCTGCCTTTCCACTCCACTGAACTTTACAGTCTCTATAGTATCGACAAGTTCATAGACCAAACCGTCATGACATTAGTCGGGCAGCGGACTCAGGCGAGCGTCTCAGTGCGCGTTTTGAGAACATCGCAGACCGGGCGCCGTAGCAGAAATCTTCCTCGCGTCTGTGCTTGCTGCATACCCGAGTTGTAGCCGATGACTGCCGGTTTTATGTTTCGCGAGCCAAGCTTCACACAGCTTCTTGTCCTGCGGCTACGTGTGAATAAGGCCGACACCGGACTCCGTCACGTGCGTCCGGCCCTGCGGCACCGAGCAGTAGCCTACCATGTTGCGCGCCTTCAAAGGCAGCCACTACCTATTGTAGTGCCTTCAAGCGTTGTAAAGGAGACACTCGAAGCGGGAAAATTTCGCCACTAAATGAAAACCGCAGCGTACGAGGGAATTTAAACTCGTTTTCAGCTCGCTTCGGCGCGCCCGAAGCAGCCGACGCGGCCGCTATGTCCACGTGATCCCTCCTAGCACGTCACGCCGACGGTGGCGCCAGCTTTTCCAGTGGTGGAGCTCGAGGCCAATAGTACTTCGACTATATTGGCCTCGAGCTCCACCACTGGAAAAGCTGGCGCCACCGTCGGCGTGACGTGCTAGGAGGGATCACGTGGACATAGCGGCCGCGTCGGCTGCTTCGGGCGCGCCGAAGCGAGCTGAAAACGAGTTTAAATTCCCTCGTACGCTGCGGTTTTCATTAAGTGGCGAAATTTTCCCGCTTCGAGTGTCTCCTTTAAAACGCTTGAAAGCACTACAATAGGTAGTGGCTGCCTTTGAAGGCGCGCGACATGGTAGGCTACTGCTCGGTGCCGCAGGGCCGGACGCACGTGACGGAGTCCGGTGTCGGCCTTATTCACACGTAGCCGCAGGACAAGAAGCTGCGTGAAGCTTGGCTCGCGAAACATAAAACCGTCAAACAGTCATCGGCTACAACTCGGGTATGCAGCAAGCACAGACGCGGGGAAGATTTCTGCTACGGCGCCCGGTCTGCGATGTTCTGAAAACGCGCACTGAGACGCACGCCCGAGTCCGCTGCCCGACTAATGTCATGACGGTTTGGTCTATCAACTTGTCGATACTATAGATACTGGCAAGTTCAGTGGAGTGGAAAGGCAGCGGTAAGAAGCACATTTGAAGAAAGCATGGCATATGGTCATGTTTGTGTTAAGAATTAATGCACTGGATTACAAAAAAGGAGCAGCGGGAAATTGCACGCTGAGAACACCGATAAACATACAGTGCGACGCAACTCGAGAAATAGTATCGAATGGACAAAGAATTTTGAAGAAAAAAAAAGATTGAATCGTCGCAACGGCACATCACAGTCCCCGTAGGCGTTGAAGTTTCTACAATGAAATTATTTTTGAACAGCTCTGATAGCGCCTACGCAACAATGGTTGCGTGTATACTGTCAAATGCTCATATTCTGCGGCCTAAAGCTCATGGCATGGTGCGAAAACGCACGCGCGCAGAAAGCGAAACAGTGTGCGGACAAGCATGCAGACGCGCAGTCGGTCTCTGCGAATCTGCGCGATCGCTGCATTAAGGC
Organism: Dermacentor albipictus; assembly: GCF_038994185.2. Taxonomy (NCBI): domain Eukaryota; kingdom Metazoa; phylum Arthropoda; class Arachnida; order Ixodida; family Ixodidae; genus Dermacentor; species Dermacentor albipictus. The sequence goes on along the minus strand of NC_091830.1, from coordinate 25,263,905 downwards.
TTCATTCTATTACGCTCCATTTAGTTATACAAACACTATAAGAACATACTTCACATAGTTTGCTCTCAGCGTTCACCTACCTTTCACGCAAGAAGCCGGTTCGGCAGACTCCATCGCGGCGACCGCGCGCAGTGGCGTTCACTGTACGTATTCGGTAAAGCGATAGCGACTGTAAACGATTGTGTGCTTTCAGTTTGCCCAAGATTATTATTTAGACAGTAAGAAACTTCTCTCGTTTCGAAAGTGCTTACAAAAATGTCCGGGAAAGCTCGCGCGTGGTGTTTTCAGTGAGCGCTGAGAGCAAAAGCTATGAGGAGCGCGCCACGTGATCCCTCATACTACGCCGGCCAGGCGCTTCCGATAGAGGGCGACTCCGTAACTCCTCGCCGCCAATAGAGGGGCGGAAGAGAAGCGTTTATTGGCTGTTGCTTACGGTTACGAAGGCTCGAGAAGACCGCTCGTTGGAAGTTTCCGGACTCTTCGACGGGAAGGAGGGGCTGGCCGTTACGTCTCTTTCTGCTTACATTGAGTTAGGAGAGACGCTCCGGGAAACGCGGAAACACACGTGACTCTACAGAGTCGACGGCGGCTGCGGGAGGACGCATATTATGCAGTGGCGTCGCGACAGTAATCCCGGTGAAGCGTGCATATCACTTTACACCTCCCCACGGTGTCAGAATACGCGAACGATGCGCCTCTGACTCAGCTTCGTGGGTGGCTTTGGAGTTCTCTAACGAAACAATCGTTACCGATGTGTAAATTAAAGGGCGTGATATTGTGCTTGTTGGTACGGATTCATGGCAAACAAAGAAATAGCGCGAGGATAACAGGACAAGACAAGACAGGACGAGCACTGCAGCTCGTTCTGGCCTCTATTCTACAGCGAAGCTGGTAGCCTCTACAGTTGGTCGGTATTTTTCGTGTACGCGTCCGCCAGCAAAAAAAATTACCGACGATTACGTTACTTCCTAATGCGAAATTTGAGCGCAGCAAATAAGCTGTTTCACCTTTTCGATAGATTGAGGCAAAGAAATCGAGCAACACATGTATGCGCTATCACAGAATTTTTTTTTTATTTTTCACACGTATTCCTTTAACAAAGACTCCACTAACAGTTCTTGACAGTCATGAAGGAAGCTTTGTGGTCGGAGAAATAGGCTGATATATGTTCGACTTGGTACACCAATGCTTGATTCTCAAAGACGAGATCTATACAAGTGCCTCGCGAGGTTGTCACAGCCGTGGGACGCGTTACGAGCGAGAGGAACGGGATGTTCTCCCGCATTCTCCCACAACCCGAGACTCGCAGGAAGAGGGGGGAGGGGGGCGGCGTGTACACCCAGCGGCAAACGATGGGGGCAGAAGCGCGCGCAGCAAGCGGACAACACGATAAAGGGAGGAGGGAAGAGATAGCAGCGACTGACTGATGCCGCTGACGCCGATAGTGACTCAACCCCTATCCGCCACACAAGAACAGGGGGGGGGGGGGACCCTTTCGTCCTCTTTCTGCATGGCGGCGACGGTGTTCTATGCAGTCACGTTATCTTGAATCTCTAGCGGCGTCAGCGGCATCCAGCGGTATCAGTTGGTCGCTGCTAGCGCTGGGGGGATGAAAGGGGGGCGGAGCTGGTTACGAGGCCGACGACAACGCCGACGCGAAACCCAGGAACGGACGCCAAAGAGCTGCGCTCTAAAATGTGGGCCGATCCCGGCGGCAGTGAAGGGTCAGGCGCTGTGGCTCGTACCCCCGAGAGGCAGATGCTTCAAGCAGTCGGCAAAGTGAAGCGAACGGTGCGTACAATCTTTGGAATCACGCACACACACAGCATACAGAGCAGCCTAGGTTTCAATAAGGAACAAGCACAAAACAATCGTCCGAACCAGATAATTAATGATAAGGCACTCCTGATAACAATGCGAAGCACGTAGCACTCTCCGACATACGTTTCCCGGCAAAGTTCATTGTTCCGCAAGCTGCCGTGCCGACGGCAGCTTGCGACTTGGTGAGTGATGTCCCCCGGCCCTTCCGTACATAAAAGAACAAGCCTAGCAACTGATTTCAATGTTGTCGCAGCAACGCTATGTGCGGCGGCGTGCTGTCAAAATTACCCATTACTCACACTACTCTAAATTGCCATTACTATACCGATACTCTAAAGCAATAAAGCGTTGCATCGGCCCTCAACAGATGCAGTGGTGGTTTTCAAGAGCTAGGCTTCGCTGGATGTCCGCTTTCTCACAGCCGGGATGGCGAATTAATTTTTTGTTGTGTCCCGCTATTCTCGTGCTGCGTTTATTTTCTTGCCACAACCCGATCACACGGTGATGATCGAGTGTGTGAAACATACTGATGAACAGACCCAAGAGAACAGCTGATAATTAAAACCGAAGCCGACGCGAACTAATTTTCACAATAGTCAGAACTTCCGCCAGCAAAGACAACGTCACATGGTCTTTCTCACTGCGTCAGAGCCCCTGACTGTGCCGCACAAATGAGCAACGCGAGCTACCAGGTTCACAAGACTGTCGCCAGATATTCTTAGCGCGACAACTCAACAACAACAACAACAACAACAACAACAACAACAACAACAACAACAACAACAACAAAAGGCAGCTAGCAGGGGGTGCGTTGCGACGTAGTTTCCAGCGTATAACGGTAAACGCAAGCGCACGGGGAGTTTTGCCGCGTAGGCCGCAAATGTGACCGGCCTGCACGGTGCAGCCACCTGGTGGCATAGAGCTCGAGCAGGCCAACATGGTTAACATTGCAGTAACCGATTGTGTTTTACTTTGCTACTAGCGTAAACTTTCAGCAGCAGCACGATTAAGCCGCTGGAACATTGCAAAAACGCAGTAATAATTAAATAAGAGATCAGAAAAAAAATTATGCCGAAACCCGGGATCGAACCAGGGACCTTTAGATCTTCAGTCTAACGCTCTCCCAACTGAGCTATTTCGGCACGCGCACAAGCGACTCGAAACGAAAACATCATCAAATAACTCAGACTTGTCAGAAACATTTGCATGTTTACGAGGCTGCCTTAGCTGCACATTGATAATCAAGTGAGTAGCTAGGGAAAAAACAGTTACTATCAAAAATAAAGTTGGAGAAATGAAAACGAACGAGCACGTGTAACTGTTGTATTACGAGTGAAAGTTGAGCAAGTTCGCAAGGTTTTTGCGGTACTTGAAGGCGTGCGTGCAAATGCGGACAAAAACAGCAACCGGTGTTACATCACAAACACAATTGTTTGCCCGTTTCATTATTTGTCTGTCCGTACTCTGATCGCATATTGATCTGAGTGTTCCTTTAGCGCGGATAAGACTCGACGCAAAAGAGACAGAGGACACCACGGCGCTAATTTCCAACATTGTTAGAAGTCTGCGCCGTGTGTTTCCTTGGGTCCATTCTTACTCGCACTAAAGAAACTCAGAAAACGATGCCACATCAGCAAGGCCACATTGCTACTCTAGTAAATTGAATGCATAACTAAGCGCCGACATAATGTAGTTGCATACATTGGTTCTGCTGAAGCGAAAGTTTCCAGTGTTATTCTTAACTTTTAGAATTCGCGACAAATAATTATGAAATTGGGCGTCCTACTGATTGAATCAGCGTCTTATATTAAAAAAATATCCGCACGCAATTTAAAAAGTGTGCCGAAACCCGGGATCGAACCAGGGACCTTTAGATCTTCAGTCTAACGCTCTCCCAACTGAGCTATTTCGGCACGCGGTTCACGAAGCTGTCAAGAGAGGCGTGCTTCAAAGATAAAGAATTGCCCTTTGTTCACGCTGTTTTCTTTCTTTTTGGGCGAACTTGCCGCTTTGCTTTGTCTTCTGGTCTGAAACGCACCAAGCAGAAGGCAAAGCTACCAAGATAAAAAAGAAAAAGAAAGAAGGAAAGAAAGAAGGAAAGAAAAAAAGAAAGAAAGAAAGAAAGAAAGAAAGAAAGAAAGAAAGAAAGAAAGAAAGAAAGAAAAAAAGAAAGAAAGAAAGAAAGAAAGAAAGAAAGAAAGAAAAAGACAGCGAGAAACTATAGTGTGCTATTCAATTGATCAGGATTGAGAGAAACCTTTCGCACAAGGTCAACACCGATCTGGCAATGGAAATTAATGCGATACATGAGGATGCTCCAATACGGGGTTGCGGAGTTGCCGTAGTAGAATTGAATTTATTGCGCAATCATTCCAGCTTTTTTTCTCAAGGTTCGCCAGAGAATCGTGACCAGAGTTGCGCTGGGATGATGGGCACTGGAATGGAGTTCGCGTTTATATTATTCGGAACACAGTTGTAAATGCAGTGGTCTCTAGTAAAGCTGCAATTGGGGGTCGTTCGGTGATACATCGTTTCTGATAAACACGCTGCTTTGCCCAAATGCAATGCAGGAAAGACTTCAGTAGGGTACGGTGACATACACAACACCGAGGCTAGAGAGTGTTAGCTTGTGAGCACTCGTACTAGGGTTTGTTGCACGATGCTAAGCGTGATACTCAATATATAAAATTGGGCCCAACCCACGCAAATGTGGGAAGCGATGTTATGCGAAGCGCATTTTGCAGGTATGCCGCTATCCAGCATTTTTCCAGGTCTCGCGAAACAATACCGCGTGGAACAACGTGTTTATTTAAATCGAGTATAGTGTGTGTGTGCGTGTGCGCGTAGTGCGCGTAGGGCAACACCACGAGGACGACCTCGTTGAAGATGGTTGCCTGCCGGCAGTGACCCGATTTCTTTGCTGGCCGTACGACGCGAGTTTACGGCATGGCTATTGTTGGATACTACGTAGTTAGCGAGGGGGGGGGCGCAAGCGATGGAAACATCGATTGTGACGTACCTATGGTACCTACGTACCTATGGCTATATGTCACGTGGTGTATGTTAAAATGACGACCGCATTTGTACTCCGCGGAACAAATGTTGTGTTCATATATAAGAATGGGCTGGGGTGCGGGTGGAGTGCGATCATGAACAACAAGTTGCCATTGTCCCTCAAGAGAAAAGTATATAATAGCTGTGTCTTACCAGTACTCACCTACGGGGCAGAAACCTAGAGGCTTACGAAAGGGGTTCTACTGAAATTGAGGACGACGCAACCAGCTATGGAAAGAAGAATGACAGGTGTAACGTTGAGGGATAAGAAAAGAGCAGATTGGGTGAGGGAACAAACGCGAGTTAATGACATCTTAGTTGAAATCAAGAAAAAGAAATGGGCATGGGCAGGACATGTAATGAGGATGGAAGATAACCGATGGTCATTAAAGGTTACGGACTGGATCCCAAGGGAAGGGAAGCGTAGCAGGGGCGGCAGAAAGTTAGGTGGGCGGATGAGATCAAGAAGTTTGCAGGGACGGCATGGCCTCAATTATTACATGACCGGGGTTGTTGGAGAAGTATGGGAGAGGCCTTTGCCCTGCAGTGGGCGTAACCAGGCTGATGATGATGATGATGATGATGATGAACAAATGTTGAGGCATTATAACCTAGGGCGATCAGGGAGTCGGTGCAACGTCGGACAGTTGCCACGTAGCGTAAGCTGCCACGAGGAAAGCGCTGGGAAATGTGGACCGGTCACGGAGACAATGCACTCTAACACGGCGCGTCGAAGCGCTTGTCACAAGGAAAGAAGCCGGGAAAGTGGCACGAGTTGCAGATGCGGAATGTTTAAGAGCTGGATCGCTTTGGCATGAGGTATAAATATGCGTGAGATCGTGGCCTAAATCCGGAGAATAATAAAAAAAAGTCGTGGTCTAATGATCAGAACGATGGACCGCTGTGCTCTACGGCAAAGGTCCGATTCTCAACCAGTCACACGTTTTATTTCTGTTAAAGCGAGGCCAGACAGGTACTTAGCTACGTACTGCAAAGTGTCAAGAATGAGGAAAATAATGATTCGCATTAAAATTATACCACGCCTCCTAAAATTTAGAACCTTTACCTAAGTTTCAGAAGATAATTACCAATAATTGTTGACTTTGATATTAGATTATGGTGGGTAGTGATTCGTATGGCAAGGTTGGAGGCAGTCATATTTTAATGCAACCCCAATTTTGATGATTTAGAAAATGCGCACAATTCGTAATATTAATCGCATTTCAACACTCCATCCCGGCAACATACAGGGGCACTATAGATAGCACAGCAGCGGTGATGGCGCCATTTAACACGAAACCCGACTGCAACACAGAACACGGCCTCAGAAATCGACGGCGTACTGCAGCACGGTATAGGATGTTGTGCACAGAAGCAGGATTTAAAGGAGCACGTTCCGTCTATTACCTTGTGCAAATGCGTCGGCAAAAGCATTCATAAGTGTATAGTGGATGTCGTTTTTCTTCTTCCCCTACTGCGCGAGCACTGATGCTACGCCAATGAGTTTCCCACCGACTGGCATCCGCCATTGCAGTTCACTGTACCACGAAGGTCCACCGGCGTGACGATCGCAGAGGCCAAGCCCACCAAGCCGTGGTTCGAAAAAGCATCACGAGATGACACCACCAGCGCTGCTGCTCTAACGCACACTTACTTATGTTGCCGTCTTGAATGTTCCGCGGTACTTCGATAATTGGAGTTTTAGAGCGTCCAGTACTCCGGCAAGCTCGGGCGGTTTGCCGGATGGGCAGGGGAGTAAAGGTGCGCTGCCGGACTGGTGGCGTACGTCACTTATTGGCGCAACAAAGCTCGACCGGACAAAAACAGCGTCAAGTATATTCTTCTCTGCTGGTGTAAAATTCGGACAGTGGCGTGATCGTGCTCACGATTACGTTGCTGCTGAAAATTTGCACCAGCAGTGAAGTAGAATATACTTGGTTATATTACTGGAATATAATAACTCTGACATTGTCTGGTTGAGCTCTGCGCCACCAGGTGGCTGCACCACTCCGGCCGCTCACGTTTGCGCCCTCGCCCATCCTGCAATCAGCCCAAACCACGCTCGTTTGTCGTAGTACCAAACAGGTGGATGATCTATATTGGAGTATTTTACGGATGGCCGAATTCTTTCTGTGAACACGATGGCAGCACGCTCCAGTCGCACTCGCCTGCAGGGGTCGAGGCTCCAGGCGACGTTACGGCGCAGGTGTTTGCCCTCCTTGGTGCAGTGCTCGGTCTGGCAGGCGAATATGAACTCCTGCTGCGGAAACGGGGAGCCCGGGTATCGCTCCGGCCCGGTCTCTCCCAGAACATCACGCAGATACTGCCGCACGCGCTGGTGCTGCGAGCCGGCGGGGACAAACACGAGATTCGGAAACTCCGAGACACAGAGTTTGCTGTTGGGCTACCTGGTACGCGGCATTTTGAACGATTACAGCGCATGCATAAACGAGTACTGACGCGAGGTATCCGACTTTTTCTATTTCATTGCGTGAAATGAGGGTGCTAGACATCAGAACCTTGGGGAAAATGTTCTGGCAAGCGCCCCCAGAGCGCTCTGAAAAATTCGCCCAGGAGGCGTATCCATCGTGACGTCATAATGTAGAAGGTGATTACGTGCATTGACCACGTGGGAGCAGGACATCGCGATGTTTTGGCATTCTCTGCTATTACTCTTTGATCAGCCCAATGTAGAAGCATGTTCTGCAGCCACGTAATCAATACAGATGACCACCTCCTACGTCATGACGTCACGGCCCATACAGCTCTTGGGAAACGAAATCGAAACGTGTAAGATAAAAGTTAATGTAACGAATTACTTACGGCGTCTGGGGCTTGCAGTATTTTTTGGAAGGTTTCAATGTCGAGGACCTACATTTAATGCCGAAAACACGAAGAGTCGGAAATCTCGTGGCGGTACTTCTGTGCACTGTACAATAAAGGGAGGCAGATTTTTTTCTTCTTGATTCGGAAAGTTTTCATCGTCATGTGCCGAGATAGCCAAGCGAATTCGGCTTCGAGTCAGCTGGCACACAATCTAGTTCATTTCACAGTGTGCTGGAGCACACAAAAGGCTACAGAAATCTCGTCGAAAGACAACCGCGCGATCCGTGAAGAATACAAATTTTCGTACTATAACGCGACATCAAGGCGTCGCTGACCCAACTTACAATGATTAACGTACCGTGCTTCCATCAGGTTTCGTCAGCGCATCTTTGCTTTGCAAACCGTTTTCCCTAGAACCCTATAAAATCGCGGGAAGAAATGGGGTCTACCGGCGCCCAACCGACCACAAGCGCTTGTGCACCTCTTCGATGCGGGCGTAGATGGCCCGCTGCGTGACGAACACGACCAGGCCGGCCGCACAGAGGCCCCCGATCACGAGGGCGGTGGCCAGGATGCAGCGCCTGGTCGGGCCCAACATCATGTACACGTTGCGCGAGACGGCAACCGCCCGCTGGCCTCGGGTGGCTGGGACGCCGTCTCCAACGACCGGTGACGGGGTTTGCGGCTCTCCCCGCTCCCTGCACACCGACGCTGACCTCGACACGGCTGAAGACGTGCGGTTCACGAGTCCCTCCTGGTTCATGGCCGTCGATTGGCGTTCTTCTTTTCTTCTCTGTCGATGATGATCATGATTACTTACCTCAGGAGCGGTGGCATATGCCCACTGTCGGCCAGCCATGGAGAAGGTGCATTTGGTAGCCGATGTTCAAGCACGGTGTGATGAAATTAGAAAATTGGCACGCGTAAGATGGGGTTCATCATCATCATCAGCGTGGTTACGCCCACTGCAGGGCAAAGGCCTCTCCCATATTTCTCCAACAACCCCGGTCATGTACTAATTGTGGCCATGCCGTCCCTGCAAACTTCTTAATCTCATCCGCCCGCCTAACTTTCTGCCGCCCCCTGCTGCGCTTCCCTTCCCTTGGAATCCAGTCCGTAACCCTTAATGACCATCGGTTATCCTCCCTCCTCATTACATGTCCTGCCCATGCCCATTTCTTCTTCTTGATTTCAACTAAGATGTCATTAACTCGCGTTTGTTCCCTCACCCAATCTGCTCTTTTCTTATCCCTTAACGTTACGCCTATCATTCTTCTTTCCATAGCTCGTTGCGTCGTCCTCAATTTGAGAACCCTTTTCGTAAGCCTCCAGGTTTCTGCCCCGTAGGTGAGCACTGGTAAGACACAGCTATTATAAGATGGGGTTATGCTGGCGCAAGACAGGGTTGGGTGATTGGAGATCGCTGGGTGGGGCGTTAGCCCTCCAGTGCATATTTGTGCATTTATGCACCTTCGCGAAATGTACGACACTGGCGCAAGACTGTGGATGTGGGCCATCTGCTGAGGATTTACCACACGACACATCCGGGAGCTCTTGATCAGACGACCTTGCCTGTGCCGTGACCGACATGCTGACTTGTGCGCTTGGATTGGCTACGACTCTCGATCCAGAGCCTTGCTGGATTTCCTGCACGATTCGGGATAACGAGGTCCCTCTGGCTGCGGTCACGTGTGGCTGCTGCAGCGATCGCAGGGATGCAGCAAGAGGGTGTATCATGACGTCACAACACATTAACTTTCCGGGAACGGAAACGAAAACTCGTTCATAAAACGAAGTATTACATATTCTGGAGCGCTCGGACAATTGTCATAATCTTTTCCTACGCCGTGTAGGGTTTCAACCATCACTTAATGCAACAAAAAGACGTCGGAAGTGTCCTGCCAGTACGCCCGGTGGTATTTCTAGGTTTACGCTATTGAAGCCGAACTTTATTCAACGCTGCGGCACCTTGAGAGGAACGGGACCGGGTCTCTAAGTGCATGCGTTGTGTTCCATCGTGGTTTATAGTTTGAGTACGCAGAACAGGCATACGCTCATTGGCAAAATGTCATTGGGTCATGGGTTTTCCGAAGTGCGAGCAATATGCTACCCGCGGTGGGAAAAGTTACCTTTACTTTTTCACCCCATTGCGATGGTGAAGCTCAGGACGAGGATGAGGCCCGAAGGCAAAAGAATACCATTGTTCACGACAGCAGAATAGTCGGCGAGACGAAACGCGGAGGGGCTGACAACTAAAACCCAGCTTTTGGCACTTCATCGCAGTGATGAAAAAAATACTGGTTTAACTATGCATTTCATTACAATACAAAGAACATATATAGCGTGATTTACTCGATAGTCTGGCCAACCACGTTCTTATATTAGCGTCCTTCTGCAGCACGCTTGGTATTGTTAAAGCAGTTAGCTGTGAGACCTTGCATATCATGGAACAGTAACATTTCTGCATGACATGTGTTCAGACACTGCGGAGGCAATGTTTTCATTTAGCCAGCAACCCTACGTAGCGTAGAGCTGAAACAAAAACAAAGAAAATCACAGATTGATCGCTCCCACTGAAGCAACATAAGAAGAAGGATCGAAGCAATGCGAGAAAGACAATAAATCCTTGGCAGCTGTTCTCCGATTGCTCGACACCTGCTGCTCCATTAAGTAAAATGCACGAAGCAGCGTCTGTAGGGTAATCGTGGGCTGTCGAGGAACGCAAACGAACTCCTACCCAAATCCGGCGTCCCTTAACAGCGTATAACCAGAGATTTATCCGAATTGTTCCTGCGTGGCCTGTGGTGAGGATGCTACTTTGCCTCATATGCTATGGGAGTGGGGGTCGCTGGGCCTGAAGTTCACCAAGGAAGAGTGGGACGCGCTCCCGTCTTTGAGGACCACATTCTGGCGATCGGGCCGGCAGGCTAGATCTGTCAGTCCCGTCGTGGGATTAGCCGGGTGCGCGTTTTATCGCGTTTTGCTGGACTCAATAGAAGTTTACTCACTCACTCAATCATCACTCACTCACTCACTCACTCACTCACTCACTCACTCACTCACTCACTCACTCACTCACTCACTCACTCACTCACTCACTCACTCACTCACTCACTCACTCACTCACAAATCGAAGAGGTGAAGTGTCCGCTTCGCCGGGCCATCAGTAACGTCAGTAATGGCACGTCACCATCAATGCAAAGCAAATCCCTATCAAAGGCCATCAGTAATGCCACGTCTCCGGACAAAGGCGACAAGACGCGCTGCCTTCACCCCCCATGGCGCGCTCGCATTTTCTCCATTCATTCGACCAGAGCGTTCTGATGGCGACGTCAGCATTCGCGTCGGCCAATCCGGGCGCTCATATGTCTCCCTGTCTAACCTCTTTCCCACATATCAGCGCAGCCCTTGCGACATAATCGCTTAACATCCTCATATCGCTTTTAATGTTAGCGTATTAAACGCCTCCGGAAGGAGTAGAACAAATTTATTTGTACTTCTAAACACTGTACTAAGCCACCGGAACAAGAAAACATTGTCGCTGCAGTTTCTTTGCAACTGGCGTACGAATGTCCACATAATTGACCATTGCGCGACGACCAAGCAGCATATGCATATATAGTATACAGCGTGAGCTCAATACTATGTCGCAACCGGATTTACAGCAGAGCGGCCTGCACATCTTTTGGTGAAATAGCAGACTCCGAAGGGCCATCCGTAGGAATCGCTGATTGGACAATACCTCTGCAACTCACACCATCGTTACTAACGAATCCTTACAGCAGGCTCTACTTGTATAACCTAGCGTAATACAAGCTTTGATAAACACAGCCTCCAGCTGTAGCGTCAAAGCAAGCAAAGCAGATGGGAAATAATTTGTAGTTTTTTGTTGGATTGTAAGTTAAACGGTAATGAAATTGAAAAAAAAAGAATATTTTGCTGCCGGTGGGTGATGAACACACCTACGCTTCACGCGCGCGTTGCATCACGAATCGTGCTACGGCAATGGCTGTTCCATGCTAACATTTATGCATATTATGCAACATATGCAACATATACGAAATTTATGCATATTGCTACGAGGCGCTGTCAGCGACGAATATGATGGGAGGGAGAAGACGACGACGCTAGGTGATGTTCGTGTGGTTCGGTAACCATCTTCAGTGACATTCGAAGCGCCCTTCTATATATAACCTGTCAAAATATTATACGTCTTTTCCTCCCCGTAACGTTTTTGTGGAGGTGCGGGTTCTTCAACACTCAAGACAGATCCTCCCCGTGGCAATATGCAGAATATGTAAGCCAAGAAAGTGTTAGCCAGCAGCGCCACGCTTCATCTGCGAAACCCAGAACAGAGCTTCCATTACCGACTTCGTTACTGCATTACTTCGAAAAAATTTTGTCGACTTTCTTCTGGTCATTTGCGACACTCTGTTGAGCAGACAGAGTACAGTAACGTTAGCAGAGGATGGTTGCGAATTACTTGATTAGTTTCAATATCCGCAAATACCCAATCGTTTAGTTTCGTGTACGAATGGAATATTACATATCAAGTATTCGTATTCGAAACTTCGATTATTCGCCCACCCGTTACGAGTAAACAAACGAACAAACAAACAAACAAACAAACAAACAAACAAACAAACAAACAAACAAACAAACAAACAAACAAACAAACAAACAAACAAACAAACAAACAAACAAAGAGAAACAATTTGTAGCTGTTCTCCGCTTGCTCGACACAGCTGCTCGGGCAAGCGGAATGTAGTGCATCATTTGGGTCACCCTGGTCAGTTCAGGACGCCACATCGAAGAGACTACTGTTTCTACGGCACCGAACTGCCGGTGATTTCATCCACCAAGTCTCAATGCAACAGCATTTTGCATAGATTCTCAGTAATATCGCCTCTCGTGTTACGCCATGGGTCGAAGCCACCGATGCAATGACCTCCTCCTTCTCTGCGCGCGCTTTCTCTATCCTGCCGGAGCCTCATGCCGATGACCTCAGCGCCTGTACCGACCAATCCGGGTGCTCACGTGTTCCGCCGTATCAACTCTTTCCTCGTTTGGGCGCAGTGCTCTCTTAACATTTTATACGGGCTGGCAGCGCCCGCTAACCAGCTCGTATACAATGCTACCGCATTAAGAAGTCCACAAAAAAGAGAAGACCAAGTTTATTTTTTTCTTGTAGTTGTGAGGGTTGTGCAACAGGGATGACAGAAAGAACAGCGACGCCATCGTTCCTGTGCAGCTTGCACGAGAATGCACGCACGGTTAAACAACGCATAGTTATGCACATACTGTAAACTGCGTAAGCTCAACACTATAGCAGCAAACGGGTTTACGATACGGGAACCTGCGCAGCTTTTGCCGGGATCCGCAACTCCGAAGGCCTATCCACAGATCTTGCTGGATCGGCTACGTGTGCAAATAATAACAGCGCTATTAACGAATGGTCACTGCAGGCGTTACTCGTACAAGCGTAATACGGTTTAATAAAAACAGCCGTAAGCTAAAGCGCCTGACGTATTTTAACTGCTCTGCCGCAACCGTTGGTGCCTACGTGCCTACGTGATTATTTTGTTTAGGATTATAGTGCTCTTTTGCGGAGATGAGGCTTTTAAGTCTGCATTTAAGGTTAAATTGTCATGCATCTTTTCTTTTTCCTGAAGTACCGATTTCGTTTTGCCGATCACTGCTCCATTTGTGTAAGCTTCGATCAGTATACGGAGTCCTCAGTGCCTCTAAACTAAACCGAACAACACTAAGAAAAAAAATTGTATAGAACTATAACCGCGTATCGAGGACATGCATGGGCCCCATACCAGCCACTATCTCGCACTTCTTGCATTCACTCTGTCGTGGACACAGCATCAAAGAGGCTTAGCATTTAGCATCGGAGATCGGCTTCGTTTACCTACACCCACACTGGGAAAGACAGATATGATCCCATACGCGACCGCCGAATAAATTTAACCGAAGTTTACGGCTGCGAAAAAGTTCGAGCGCGAAAGTGATTGAGTCTCATCAAATTAAATCGCCCAATAAACACCACTAAACATTAATTCTGCAACTTCTTCGAGTCCGATACTGTAGTTATGGTGCTTGCATAACTTACATTTATACTCTCGCGGAGTTATACTAAGAGTCCGATTCTGCAGTTATGGTGCTTGCATAACTTACATTTATACTCTCGCGATTCTCGCAGAGGCATCTGACAAAAATTGTGGGACTACAAGAAATTTACACGCAATCTGAGTCATGTATACGGCACACGAATCATGCCGTTGGAATTGTGTTGCCATTTCGTTGACACGCGCCTTTCGAAGAAGTGCCCTGCACTCCTTCGAACCCTACTGCAGGTTGGTGGTAACGTGCGACACAATGGCACTCGCGGTAGCGTGGTTGGGAACGCTCACGGCGTGGACCGCGCAGTAGACGCACTCGATCCAGGACAGGGACAGTCGTCCCGGCGGCGCGCCATAGTTCTCGAAGAGCAACCTGAGGTCGAAGCTGTTCGTCTGCAGGCGACGGAGTGCGGGCAGCGCCTCCGGCAGCGCGGAGCGCAAGTCCTGCGGCCGCAACCCCAGCGCCCGGACCGAGCACTGCGTTCGCAAGACGAGCTCTTCGAGTCGCGGGAAGAAGCGCACGCGACGGGCGCACCGGACGAGGAAGTGCAGAAACGCCGAGCAGTTGGCGTCGTCGTGCAGCGACACGGAACGGAGGGTGTCGCGAGTGGCCACGAGCAGCGCGTCGAAGCAGAGGTCGTGGGTGCGCAGGCTGAGCTCGAGGCGTTCGAGTCTCGGGAACGAGCCGGCCTGCAGCGGCAAGTCCTGCGACGAGGCGACGAAGTTGGTCAAGCGCAGCCGCTTGACGTTCGGACACAGCCTGGCTACCGTCGCTATGCGCACGCCTTCGCAGCAGCACAGCTCCAGCGCTTCGAGTTCCGGCCACCGCCGCAGCAGGCGCTGCAGGTCCGCTTCGGCGACGCTTTGGACGGTGTCAAAGGACACGTGGAAGTCCCTCACGTTGTGGAAGGCCGAGACGTTCGCCAGCGCTTTCAAGTATTCTCCGGCCATCTGCGAAAAATGCACCTGCTATTAGGGCTGAACAAGGCGATGTGTCATGCATTTATTGAAATACTTTAATCAAAGATGGAAATGTTGGTAGAGGGTTTTAGTCAAGGCTTAGTCTCCACTCAATGGGGGCCTTATAGGGCGGTAACCACTATGGCGCACGCACACTCACACACGCTCATATATATATATGCTCACTTTCACGTTCCCTTTTTGTCGAAAAAGCCAACTTCAGACAGTATAGTGAAGCCAACTTTCTCAAGAATGAATGACTGAAATCGAAACAGCGACTTGTCACTCCAGGTGGGAGGGTCCATTCTTCCAGGAACCTTCTGGCCTGTTTCTGCTCGTGCCACGTCATCCGATTAACGCCGATTCAACAATTAATCGAATAATATTGGAGTTAGAACTGCCCTGCAATAGCTGTTAATAAACATCGACCTCCAGCGCTAGTCGAATGGGTACTGCAGTGCTACCGTTGACCTGCCAAGGAGGGGACGAGCTCCTCCTTAAAATGGAAAGAGGGCAGACCCCCCCCCCCCCCGCCCCGACTGATAACTTATCTACTGGGCGGGCAAGCGTGCGCCCAACCGGTAGTTAAATGCCTCACTCTCAGAAGTGGGGGAGGGGGCAATTCACGTAACTTGTACTATAGGCGTACCTACCTGATCGGCAGGGGGCATTTGCCCCCCTGCCCACTCGGTAGATACGTCTATGGTCCAAGTAATATGAAACACCCTGTGTATATCTAATGGTGATTAAGTGATCAATGAAACAATACATATGTGCAAAACATGCACACATTGTGAATGTGTTTTTCCCTTATATATTGAAACTCAATATTACTCAATAAGGCTCAGTATTACTGAATATTATTTCACAACAAGTTAACATCATTTAGTGAGCGACTTTACTGCTGTGAACTACTCAGCAATGACTCAATAATACTCAATATTATTTAACAATAGGTCAACAGCATTTAGTCAACGACTTTATTGTTGTGAACTACTCAACAACTTTATTGTTGAGTTATCGCTGCGTGCTTTCAGTAACTGTTCAGGAATTGTTGAAAGGAATTGAGTCAACAATGAATCAATATGGCAACATTTGAAAAGTCATTTTTAAAGTGCACTTGTTTTAGTAAAGTGCATGAAATGCTTGCGTAAGCGCTAGCGGGCGACCCAGCGTTATCACTGTCATACGCTGCAGAGCACAACGCTAACTACTCCTTTGAATATTGAGTTTTACAAGGAGGGCACCCAAATTTAAGAGACGCTATGGGCCAGGTGTACAAAGGAGTTCGAATTCGTGGTTACTCAATGCTGCTGAGTAGACCATAAACGTGATCGCTTTGGCGCAAACAAGGAACAAGGAACAAGGGTTCCCTTCTTTGTCCTCTTCCGCCCTTCCTTGTTTGCAGAAAGCGATCATATTTATGGTGTACTCGACAGTATTAAAATTAAATTATGGTGTTTTACGTGCCAAAACCCCTTTCTGATTATGAGGCACGCCATAGTGGGGGACTCCGGAACTTTCGACCACCCGGGGCTCTTTAACGTGCACCTAAATCTAAGTACACGGCTGTATTCGCATTTCGCCCCCATCGAAATGGGGCCGCCGTGACCGGGATTCGATCCCGCGACCTCGTGCTTAGCAGCCCAACACCATAGCCACTAAGCAACCGCGGCAGGTACCCGACAGTATGAACCGACTAGCCTGTACTTCTGGAGTACTCAATGCCTCTTCGGGACGCTATATTTAACACTTCCCCCTAACGCAAACGGCAGTGACGTCACCTCAATGTAAAATTTCGCAACGCACATAGAAGACCAAAAGGACACTAAATCGTCCACCTAGTCAAATGCCGTGTTCGTATTGTCTTCACAGCACCGACCACGGTGGCAGCGACTAGACAATTGTTTCGAAGGAAATGATAACGAGGACAAGAAAATTTAAGATGCGGCACTATATGTACCAAAAGCAAAGCACGAGCAAATATTCGCAGTCCATGGCCTCCGAGATGCGGCCGGGCGTGTGGCCACGTTTTAGTGTTGAAGAAGTATGGCCTCAGAAGCAGAAGACGTATTGTATTGTATTATATTGGGTTTTATGTCGCATAAGCAACTTAGGCTATCATGCGCCAAACACATGGTATAACTTATTTCAACAATTGGGTATCCTCAGCGAGGTCCTTGTCCGGACAAGGCCTTTGAGGAGCCCAACGAACCAAATGAAGACCTCAGCCTTCTTCTGAGAACTGAGAAAATGGGTGAGGTGTATCATAAGATGCGTGAAAAAACCGGGTAATAATTTTGAGAATTAGCAGTTCTGTGATACATTATATTTCGTTTAGGATCGCTGCGTCTTTCAAAAAACTAAGAACAGATGAAGTTTCTACTAGTGGATGTGCTTAACCTGGCGCTCGCCACGGGCCACAAGCCGTATGTCGCACTTCGGCCACAACGCGGAACTACAGATCACCAAATTGGGTAAGCCAGGTACAGTTTAGCGGACGGGCAGCAGCCCGCAGGTCACACTGAGTTGAAACAAGCGGCGCATCTGCAATGCACAATACGGGTCATCTTGTCCCACTGCCCCAAAACACCGGCGACTGTGCCGGCTCATCCTCTGACGCTTTCCCTCGCACATAAAGCAAGCGGCGCGCGGCGACGACTTTATCACCCTTGGACTTTATAGAGAACATCACGGCGACGGCGACGGCAGAAATGCGCCTGAAGTGCCCATATAATTGTTATTATAATAAGAGCATGAAATAACATCCACCAAGTGTATACGCACGCTACGGCTCGACGCAAATGGCGTTCGGGGCTTGGGCTATGGCGAGCGCTTCGCCACAGCCTCGTACGTTTGTGTTCACTGCAGTAAAAAGAAAAATTTCTAGTACAGCCAAACGGGACTGCCATGATGCTCCAGATGTTTTAGCTATTTGGGGGTTGCACTTTCGAATCTAGGTCGAGGAAAATTACCGCAGCGCAAAGCACTACAATGACCCTGCGCACGCTATGGAACTCCAAGATGCTCGCGATAACTTTCATTCGACTCGAGAATAACGAGACAAGTGTAGTCATGCGTGCCTACACATTCGTTTTATGCTCAGACGACATTGGAAAATGCTCGCGATTACTGCGACTTCTGTTCCGGTGAGCTATGCTTTATCGCTAAGCTGACGCGTCACTTTTTGAAGAAACGCGTGAATAAGTGAATTATTTCTGGCGCTACCTCGCAGTCGTCTAAGCAAATATATTTGGGTATACATCGGTCAACAGGTGTCTCGCCACCTTAACTTGAAGTGCTTTTCCTTGGTGCGACTCATCATGTTTGTACAGCTGAACAGATGCATGTTAGTCTCGAGGAATATTGGGAATTTGATTCTACGTTCGAAAACAGTTTTCCTCGAATATTCGCATTCCAGAAAATTTGGTTTCGCTATACAACACCCCCAGTGCCAACATCACTCCCACTTACGGATGTGGCATTGATGTACGTGTTGACGCACGATGTGGTCCGCAGAGGTATAGCTGAATACGCACCTACCTTCAAGATTTCAAGGTTAGGAAAGGTTCTTGCAGCGAGGACTACATCAGCTGATTCCGTTCCCTTGACGAATCTGCCGTCTGGTGCTACAGCGGGAAACAGCAGAAGGTACGTGAAACGCTCTCCTCTTGGACGGCTCGTTGCCATGGCAGAATTCGTCCGCACAACTGTGTCAAGAACGTCGCCTGTATCTATGCGACTCAACTGGAATAAAATGAAAGGGAGGAAGAGAGAAAGAGAAAAACGTTTTAAGGACTGACTACTCACCAAGCGCTATATACTAGAGCTCGGTTGCTCACAGCTTCCTACGCAGATCAATCGAGGGACCGTTCTAGGGCCAAAACTTAATAAAAACGTGCAGCAGTAGCTGAGCTAGAAGCGAATAAAATGTCGCTACCTAAAGGCATCTATGTTGCCCGATACGTCCGACATCTTTGATGCCTTCAGGTAGCATGTGTGGCTTTATTGACCAGGTGCCTTCACCCAAAAAGATAACGTACTCGTCACGCGTGTGTCAGAAAGGATAGGGAAAAAAAAAAATGTGGTTGTGGCCTAATGGTTACAGCATCGGCTGCTGCGCTAAGGGGCCGAGGTTCGAATCCCTCCGCTGGGGGCGCTTCACTTTTTTAAAGAAAATGTGAATCTGCTCGACATAAATCCGACCAGCGACCATCCGACCAGCGACCGTCTAACCGACACAGGAGGAAAACATTGAAAGGGTAGGCGACGAACGCTTCGTTTTAAAAGCAATGCACCTTCTCAACGCAGCTATTAATCGTAAGAATAAAAATGCACTAACCGTAGCTTCCGAGATTGCGCCGGCTAAATCTCGGAGCCAAGTAATACCCATCATAGACCTTGTCGACGAACAGCCCGCAATGCCACGTTTCCCCTTAGTAATTATGGAGCGAGACTATATGGTGCGTCGTTACAGTATTCAAAGAACTGCTGTACATTCGCCGTTGCGGTGCTTCCGACACTCTTACGCTGGCATGCTATGCTGTAAATAATGGTTATTGCAATACTAGCTTTCTGCAGGGTCCCCGAGACCATCGAAGAACATGAAATTTGTGTGCTTTGTTCAAAAACACAACGTCACAAGATGGCATCCCCAGCGCGGCAGCTAACTACGACGTTGCGATTTCTGTGAAAAAGACAGCGCCACGTGCTGGGGGTGGCACACACAGCACGTTGTGTTGTGTTTGACCTACTCCGCTGTCTACGCTGTTTCGGCACAATGAACGTAAACCGAGAAGGCCAGCTTAAGCCCTTGTTGTGTTCTGGGGTTCTACGTGCCAAAATCACCAGCTGAGGCTGCTTTAAAGCGACATAACCGCATTAAAGGTTTTAATGCTTGTAAAGAAGAAAAACCTCACGCCCCTCCTGATAGGCGCAATTTTAGTCATAAAAAGCGTGGCCCGTGTAGATGCGACCGTTCCAGAAAAATTTATAAATGTCAAAACGCTCACTTGAGCTCATTTAGTTTAGCCGCCTGTCATTGATACCTTCTCGAAGCGTTAAAAATAGTGTAGTAATATACTCGAACGTAAACTTAGGGTGTAGGATGAACTAAAGCGTCAAGGTCCAGAGGAGGTATTCTGTAGGAGTACACTTAGTGGACTGTCCATATCGGCCGCTGCTGATTGACTGGGGCCGCCCGTATTCTCCTCGCTCGTACAGCTGAATCCAATGAGTAGCGGCCGAAACGGACGGTCCACTAGGTGTACTCTTTCAGAGTGCGCCCCCCCCCCCCCCCCCATGGCCTCGTAGTGTCGTTCTGAATAACCTGTTGGCCACACTAGTCGATAGTCCTTACAAGCGAGCAAGTTGCATAGCGCTACTTACTTTAGGGCACGATCTCACGAGAAGGCGCAGAGTTTTGTTACTCATCATGAGGAAGTGTCCCATAGACTCCACGCCGCCTAGTAGCTGCGTCAGCTGACAGTCCTCAACGAGGGGCGCGGAGCGGTTCCTGCGAGGTTCGTAAGTTTCGACGACGTGCTGGCACATGTCGTGCGGCAAGGCCAGCACGCGGGCGCTCGGGAACATGCGAATGAGCCTGTACACCTGGTCCCTGTTGTGCACGATGCAAATCTCCTCGGCGTCTCGGAGCAGCTCGCTCGCTGCCCTGGCGTAGCGGTCCGACGAGTGGAACGGCGCGCAGCCGGCAAAGAGGGCCTTCAAGGCCCGCGTCCTGCCCCGCAGCGCCCTCTGTGCCGCGACCAGGCACTTCTGGTTGGTGATAAGCGAAGTGCCTCCGCCGTCCTCGCCGAGCGAGCACCCTTCCGGGAAGGGGACGTCGTGCGACCACGGAGACTCCAGCTTGAGGACGATGTGGTCTTGAGCGAGGAGGAGGACGTGGGGATCTCCAAACCCTTCCAAACGTTCCATGATGTAGCGAATGTGGCAGCCTGGGAGTCAGAGGTGACATTGGGTATCGACAATCTGGCATGTCATGCCGAATACGAAAGTACTAGTTAGTTCGTAGAAGCTAAGCAGCAGCCTCTTTGGTCAGCACACTTGTAAGAAAAGATCCCTGGGAATTCGAAGCGCTGATGGCGACCATTTTACTAAGGAACACTTTATGAAAAAGATCTCGCAAGCATCACGCTTTCCTAAAGTTTGCTTACGCTCTCTGCGATGCACTGGTGGGGCGCTTTCGTCAGTGGTCGTCAATGCGACGAGGTGGGAGCGCAAATTGAACATCGACTACTCAGTGATGTAAGCAGCGGAGCAAAGATTCGGAAAGCGATATACTAGCGTGGTCTCGCCCTAGGCTGTCGTTCTGAGTAAGTAATGCAGGGCGTGGGGGGCAGGAGATGGCCCTCTACGTCTTCTCTTCAAGGCACACTAAAGATAAACGCCATCGAAGCTAACTAGGTTTAGGCTGGTAAAGCGTTCTTTCAAGGATCTATTTTTAACACGGGAAGTCAAAACAGCAATTCTCATTTCCTAAATTTTGCACCGTAACCTCAGCGTCGGTAGGTCTGAGTGACGTCACATATTTAAAAGTCTGGCGTCCTTAAAGATCTTTAAGAAGGGGATCGCTTGCCAAAACCGCATGTAGTGAGAACACGTTCTAGCATTACTCCTTGTACCTTTGCAACCGTACTACCTACGCGCCTTAGTTTGGTATCGTTGTGTAGAGGAAAGAAGCGATCACTCGATCATGCATGTGTCGCGTGCACAGATGACGGCGTTGTTGCGCCCCGCATGACACAATCCGAGCTAAATATAGCATCTAGCATGTTGTTCAGAGAGGGATAGCTCGGCAGTACGTTTGACCTTCCAAACACGAACGGTCGCGTTTGAGAGAGAGAGAGAACGAGAGAGAGAGAGAGAGAGAGAGAGCATTTATTTGCAATAAGATGGGGCGACTTCGTCGTAGGGTGGAGCCCTTATTTCAGGGCTCCGTTGGCTAGCGCCACACCGCGTGCTCGCCGTATCAGCCGTTGCTGCTCTTACTGTTCACTAGGCCACAGTATGTACAATTTAATATACCAGGTCCTACGCTTTCTTCTGCGAAGCAACGACAAGCTTTAAAATTTCATTGTATATTGTCGCCAGCTTGGTCGACAAGCTCTACCATGTTTATGGGAACACCATCGCCAAGCGGACCTTCCGTTCCTACAGTACAGCCAGGCAAACCATAGGAGGACAACCGCTTCCCACCCGCAGATTAGTGGTCTTACGGAGGGGCTGAACAAGACCCTCGCCGACATGTTACGCATGCACGTCGAGGTCGATCACGAGACCCGGGATGCGGTCCTTCCCTACGTTACTTTCGTTCACAACACGCCGTTGCAAGAAACAACCCGGACCACGACTTTCAAGCTGGTTTACAGAAGGAACCTGACGACGACGACTCTCGACGCCATGCTGCCGCACATCACGGACAAATACAACCTAGATGTCACCGCGTATCTCCAGCGCACCGACGCCGCCCGACAGCTCGCCCGCCTGCGTATCAAAGACTAGCAAAGCACCCACAGGGGACGCTACAACCTGCGATTACGCTAAGTAGAATACCAGCCCGGCGGCCCTGTGTGGGTTTGGACCCCGATACGACGACAAAGGCTTAGTGAAAACCTTCTCGACCTAATAGTTCTGCGGAAGCCTGCAAGGCGGAGAAAAGTAATTAAGCAAAAATGGGGCACCCACCAAAATTGTACTAATTGGTACGATTGGGTGGATGTCTTATTTTTCCTTAATTTTGGAAACCTTTTTGGACGCTATTTCAGACCCTGAAAAATACACTGACGTTTTCGCGCACTGGACTGTGATGTTGTGCGCCAGACTGCATTACGCAATCGCAACGGCGCCGCTCACGACCTAAAGTAGTCCATCTTGGGTGCCTTATTCTACCAGGACTAACTCTCGGACTTTATTAATGTAAAGCCTTCTTTGCCTCGTCCTTCGCCTTTTCCACTGCTGCAGCTGCTGTGGCTGCCTTGCACGCCACGGTGCATTGGTTCAGAGCGCGGACATACGCGAATGAGCGTGGTAGAGAGGAAAGGCGACGCGAGAAACTCGTTTGGACCTTTCCATCGCGTCGCATGTGCACAATGCCCCCCGGAGCTGCCTGGGCGTCGCCACATTAGCCTATTGACAGCTGTAATTATCCGTGACCTCCCTCAAAAGCATTGCAGAAACTGCATCGCTTGCCTTTCTACTAACGCGCAAGATCCGGAGGGGGGTAGATACAATGGCAGAGAGGAGGAGGTAGAGAGTTGGCAGAGGTGTTGTTAGAAGCGACGCCGTCATGCAACGAGTAAATAACAGCATTGGTGCTGTTCGCTTTAAGTTCCGATACAAGGGGAGAGAGCACGAGAGGCAAAGGCGACGTGAGAGGTCAAGGGACTGCTGCTACTACAGACAGGACAGCGGTTGCGGGCAAACTGAAGTTACGGTACGGTACGTTTCTGCTGTTAGTGAAAAATAAACCCCATGCAAATTTGACAGGCGGACAACTGACGCGGGGCGTGCACGCACCAAGCCGCATTAAAACCAAGATGTCGGAACGAAATGTTTTTCGTTCTAGTTTTAGTTTCGTTCCACTGAAAAAAGTTCCGTCCTGGTTCTACTCCAGAACGAAAAAAAAAATAATCCGTTACGGTTCATAACGGTTTTGGTTTGCATGCAAAAATTTGCAGCGCAATTTAGCGATACGGAGATAATATTTACTTTTCTCAATAAGTGAATTATGAATTCTGAGATCATATTAAGTGCCTTGAGTCAAAGCACTGAGCTTCACCTTAGAAGCGGCACCTCATCGAGTGTACTCGACGAAGTGCAAGACCGCTGTTCTGATGAAACGAACTTAAACGAACATGAACGAGAAAACTTAGATAACAAAGGGTTGCACGCATGGAAAACGAAACTATAAGATCATAAGCCCGCAAGCCCTGGGTTTTGCTACGACGCCGATTTGCTAGTGCACCGAGCTGCAGGCTTCGATTACGGAGCGCTAGACCGGCTGTCGCATCGCACTATCCCTGCCTGAGATACGCGCTAACGCTTACGTTGCCTGCAGTCGGTTGTTTCGGATTGCTGACTTTCCGCTTGAACCTAAAACCGATAAAAAATATTTCGGTTTCTCTCCGGACCAAAATAACAAATAGCGTTTCCATTACGTTTTCGTTCCGGTCGAAATATTGTTTTTTTTTTTTGCTTTTCCTTCTGGTTTTCGTTCCGCTCTGACGCACTGATTAAAACACCGTATGGTCTTGCCGACACTACGGAAGCGGTCGCACGTCAAGTCAACACTTCTGTGCTCGGCGCGGTAGCTTTAGGGTGCGGGTTCGATCCCCACCGCGGCAGCCGCATTTCGATGAGAGCGAAATACAAAAACGCTAGTGCACTTAGTTTTAGCTAGGTGCGCGTTAAAGAACGCAAGGGTGCGAAAATTAATCCGGAGTCCGCCACTACGGCTGGCCTCGTAATCCGATTGTGGTTCTGGCACGTACAGCCACATAATTCAATTAAAGTTCAACACTTCTGCCACAATGTGATGTGCCACG
The DNA here is from genome assembly GCF_038994185.2 of Dermacentor albipictus. NCBI lineage: Eukaryota > Metazoa > Arthropoda > Arachnida > Ixodida > Ixodidae > Dermacentor > Dermacentor albipictus. Next base: position 25,239,553 of record NC_091830.1, on the reverse strand, counting down.
TTAGGCAACGACAGTGCTCAACCCTCTCAGAGCTTATGAACAATGGCGCACTACAACGCCTCAAGCAAACACGTTTTGTGTGTTCTGTGTACTACGCAGTCAAACAGCAGAGGTACACGCGAGGCAACGTTTAACAGCAATCCACTGCTATCGTATTTGAGTAAACGCTTAAATTAAGAAGCGAAGCACTTGCCTTCAAGATCACCGCTAATGATGGTGAACCAAAGAAAACAGCACAGAATGCTTCGCTCATATCGACTGCAACAGTGCGTGGGACGCATAACTTCCTTTTCTTTGTTATTTTCATTTACTGCGTGCGGTTTTGTTTTCCGCTTTTGTGTTATGCTAGTAGCATCACGCTTATGCTGGATGTACCTAGCGCACCATCGTAATGACAGTAATGAAACACAGCAATACAGAGAGTGCTAGCCCACTGAAAAAGGAAAATGGGATATTACGGCACTGCACATTGCTTTAAATGGACGCAAACACGATAAGATTCTCCATCTGATAAGTTGCTTTCCGAACGCCGACAAAACGAATAGATAACATGCCTAGAGACGATGCATCCGATTGGATGATTGGAAATTATTGATCCAAGTTGGCTACTCCACCCGCTTGCTCAGCAGCTAGCTACTTCTGCGCAGTAACTGGAAAGAAAAATGGCTGTGGCTTAGCTAAGGTTAAGCCCAGGATGCGAAGCATACTAGCCTTTATTTTAGTTGTTGAACCACTGCTTAGCCTGGTGAACTGCTCTTGCTTGGCTATATTTGGTTCGGCTAGACGAAGAAACAACTCATGCGTTACTCTGCTTCGCCTTCAAGAGTGGAACGCGACAGCGTTCCCGTCGACCCGCCTAGGGGTGTAAGACAATGGGCTACGGCACAGCGACTACGCGCCCCGCATTGGACGCGGTGAGCGTCGAGCAACGCAGCGTTCGGCGCGGCAACGAAATGTGCGCCTGAGCAAGCGACGCACGCCTGAGCCTTAGAAACAGCTCGTTTCTAAGGCAACACCGCATTCACTAGAGGCGCTTTTGTACCGCTTTGAAGCATTGTACTCGTGGCTCAGTGGTAGCGTCTCGCATCTCACACTCCGGAGACCCTGGTTCGATTTCCACCCAGCCCATCTTGCAAGAGTTGAGCCCGGCTTGCAGCTGTTGTGACGTCAGTGCCCTAGCGGGAGTTAGGCCGCAGTACCATCTGTGCGACCGCAGGCGAGCGCACGAGCTGAGACCCGGCTGTGTAGCTACGCGGCCGCAAGCGAGCGCACGAGTTGAGCCTCCGCTTTTGCAGCTGTTATGACGTCATATGGTAGCTACGCGGCCGCGCGCGGCGCAGCAAGGAAGAGCGTGGTTGTGCGGCTAGTATGCGTCGCATAAAATACTGATGGTCATTGGAGAGCACCCAAAGCCAGCACGCGCGCTGAACGCGAGCAAACGCGTGAGAATGTAGCTACACTAGCTGGAGCGTTTGACAGCCGGCAAGCGCCAGTACCACGGTTGACGATATCGTAGCACCGTTCTCAGCAGCGCCATCGGTAACGCACGATCACTTTCCATCGTGCTCGACGAGTTAGAGGATCGGCATTTGTTGTAATAACGAATTGTGCAGCATCGGCATCAGAAGGTCATGCAGGCATTGCTGCGCTTTTTGCGGTTCACTAGCCTGCGTGAACGCCTACAATGAGAACGCCCGTCCTGTTCTATTTTTCTTCTTCTCTCTGTCTCTCTTTCGAAATTTTCTATCTTCATATTCTCTTTCGAACTACTTTTCCCCCGCTCAATGCAAAGTAGTAAATCTCAAACTCTCATCTGGTCAGAAAGAACCAAAAAAGGTTCTTCCCACTGCCCGCCCTTATCGGCCTCTGCGAGCCGCCGCGACTGACTTGCAAGCTTCACGGATTAGCGGCGATCGGGTGAGCTGTCGTCCCTTTTCACGAACACGCTGCCAAAACGTGCGCAGCAGCATTCGCTGCACATCACGACGTTGGTAAGACGGGATGCGACGTTGCGACGAAACACGGCGAATCAGTCGTGTACGACGGCCCCTTGAGGAGCAGCGGAGCTATAGGCGCCAAACGCTCCAGCATCGTTCGTCCCGCATTGGATGTCAGCGCCGGTACACGCGCGTTGTTCAGGCAGCAAGACCTGCGCGCAGAAGCTAGTCGGCCAGTGCGTGTCCCAACGAGACTTAACGAAGCCGATCGCTAGGACAACGCAGAAAGAAGCGTCGACTTACCGGCGTGTCCGTTCCCTTTCGTCGTCCAGCACTCGGAAAGACGTCGCGTACGACGGACGGCCAGGCGGCTCGGAAAGGGAGCAGTCGACGACGCAACCCTCGTTCGAGCTGATGCCCTTACGTCACTCGTGCTGAAATTCACGGCCCTGGTCGCTGTCGCCACCCATCGAGATTCGCAGCAACCTACGACGTCGAATACGAAACTATGGTCCTTTCGAACACTTGCCGTCAGTGCTTGCTCAGAGGGAAACACCACACCAGAAAACATCTAGCCACGACCTCGTACGGAATCGAGAAGGTTACGTTACGCAGACCTCTTTTTTTATTATTTTTTCTTGCGCAATGCCACAATGCTGAAAAAGTGGCGCCCTCTATTAGCAGTCGGCATGCTGGTTTGGGCGAGCGCTCCACGTTGTATGCCAGGCACGGAGGAAGGAAACTAAGGAGAGGCCCTACCCCCTCCGCGCGCTAGGAGAAAAGTGTGGCGTAAATGACGTATAGGTTCTCATTTTTTTGCTGCTTTTTATTTTTTTTTTGCTTCATGGTTACGTTTTTTGGGTTACAATGGCGGCGTTGTTCTGATTTTTTGAGCGCTCACACGTGTTGCTCTGGTAGGTTTCGTGCAGTGGCAAAGGCGCTGTGGTGGCGGGTTTGCGTTAGTCACCGTGTCTTGTTGCGCTGTGTTACCTGCACCGTGCTCTGCCGGATGTTGCGCGAGCGCGCGCGCTCCGCGCGCGAAACCACGCGCAGCGCGGCGTGGTTTCGCGAAAGATGTAAACAAGAGAGGAGGGTGGCACAAAAGGCGGAGCATCGCCATGAGCAACGCCAACTTCCGGCTTCACTTTTGCTTCACAAAGAGTGACGTCAGGGCCTCTCCTTAGTTTCCTTCCTCCGTGATGCCAGGTGTACGCTCGGTGGCAGTGGGCCTCTTCGATTTTTGGAGTTCTGGCAGCCCGCTGGCAGCCAGATGGCAGCCAGCTAGTTCCGGTTCTGACAGGAAGTCACGTGGGCTGGGATCCCAAGACAACCCGAACCTGCCCGAAGTTTGCAAAATCGAACGCTGGTCAGCTGACCAAATGTAAACATGCTACCAGCATGGCAGCGCCCGGCGAGGCCGGCGCGCGCTCGGCGTAGTCGGCCCATTTATGTGTTGTCAGCTTGAAAATATATAGTTGCATTCAGGAATACGATCACTTTCGCGCGAGTTCGCGCGACTCGGCGCAGTACGCGTACTCCATGGGCCAACGTCGCCTTGTGCAGCGCAACCGATGGCCTCCGACGCGGCGGATGACAAGACACGAAATCGTAATTGTATACTCGAAAGCGATAGCTGGAGGATCCCTGCTCGCAGCGATCACGTCGCCCACCGCCGACATTGATGAGTTGGCGCTGTGTCATCACGAGACATGAAAAAGCAGGTTATCGGGTACGTCTCATACGCATGAAATTTCGCGCCGACCTGTTCGGGCTTCGATTTCAGAAAGTTTGTTGTGGCTGATGGTGCTTCTCATTTTGACCATAAGGAGCTGGGGACGCAGCTGGCGCATGAAAACGCACGTCGCCTGTGACCAGCGAAATGTTTCACGCGAAAAACAACATTGGTCGCAATCATGAGAGCAATAAGCCGATCTACAGTCAACAGCAAAAGTTTGCGGGATGCGCGAGCGCGTGGCAAAGCGACCCTCCTCCCCTTCTAGCGGTGAACCCCTGGTGTTGAGACCGACGCCTGCACGCATGCGCGTCCCTCCGAAACTGCAAGCGTGCATGTTTCCGTGCTTCCGCTTTGCGCGCCGGCAATATCCGAATGTAGCCGCGAGGTATAGCCCTCTTGCGATATGCGCCGTGGCGGCTGCTCATGCAGCGCTTTCTTTTCATATATGGTACCGGTGGAAGAAGTTTGCAGGGACAACATGGCCACAATTAGCACATGACTGGGGTAGTTGGATAAATATGGGAGAGGCCTTTGCCCTGCAGTGGGCGTAGCTAGGATGATGATGATAATAACGATGATGATTAGGGTATCGGTGGACGCGCTCGCCGCGTGCCTTATCGATGGCGTCATCGGCCAACAGACGATGGCGCGCTACTTTGGCGCTATGTCATAGCAGTCGTCACCGCAGAGCCCTGTCTTTCGCCGCACTACGCTTTTGTTCTCACGCTTTCACCGTGCCCTCCTCCTCCGCTTTCCACCTCATGGTTCCGCTGCACTTTCCAACTCCGTTTTCCTTTCCTTCTCGCGCTTTCTTCGCTATCGCCGTCTTTCATGCCCTGCTGCACTCCGCGTTCGCTCTCTCATTTTTCGCTGTGCTCGTTCGCTCGGTTACGCCGATGGACGCCGACGCTCAACGCAGGAACGGGTGTCTAAGAGCTACGCTCTAAAAGCAGCGAGCTCCGCGTGACCCTAACGCAAGGCTTATGCAGTATGTAGCTGCCAATAGGGATGGAGTGTCTGCCCCGTCGGCCGCCGCTGTGGTTGCAGTGCACTCGCATACTTTAAAAAGGTTTAAGTGCGTTGCACTTGTATCTGCTTTCGCATTAAAAACAAACCGCTTTGAGCGTTGTGTTGCGGGCAACGACGTCTTCGTCTACGCTTCCCGAAGCAGTGGGAATGTGTATGGTATTGTGTACGGAATGCACTGTACGCCAGCGCGAGGTGTCCTTTTACCAGTGGCACAGCCAGGTGGTGGTACACCAGGCACGTGCCCCCTCCCCCTTCATCCAACCCTCACCCCCAAAAATTTCGTTGTCAGTATGGGACCTGCTCAGCTTCCCCCCCCCCCCTTTTCTACCCCGCCCGCTAGAACGAATTTCTAGCCACGCCACGGCCTATTACGTATACTCTTCCAGCGTGGGCGTCAGTCGGCATGTACCAAGGTAGTAAAACCAAACTCTGGTTCGGGTAACGGTGACATATACCGTAGCACGTAGTAGCACTGAGTTGGGCTTCACGATATCGCTAGCAGGATGCGTTCAGGTACATCGTCCATTCGTGCATTGCTCGGAGGCGACGCACTTGGTTCCGGTCCTACATGTTTCGATGTGAGGAAGGATAAAGAAAAACTAATACGAGGAGGCTAAGTGGAATAATTAAGGAAACGAAGTTAATATAGCATCATTGCTTAGCCCCAACGTCCGTGATTTTACAAGCAGACATTACACTGCACATTTTTATTTGCAATGACGGTGGTTCAGCGCACCAGGCTGACTTAGCCCAGTCGACCTTCCCGTGCTTTTATGCGTCAGAACCTGATGGTCTAGTTTCTTTCTTTCTTTCTTTCTTTCTTTCTTTCTTTCTTTCTTTCTTTCTTTCTTTCTTTCTTTCTTTCTTTCTTTCTTTCTTTCTTTCTTTCTTTCTTTCTTTCTTTCCTTCTTTCTTTCTTTCTTTCTTTCTTCGGAGCCTCGCCTGCCAGCTGCAGGCTGTACGCCGTCCACTGCAAACAGCTAGCCTTTATCGTTTAAAGCATGGCCCCCGAGATCGGTGGAAGCGTGATGCAGCAGGCGCGTGCAACCCGATCTCGAGGCCATATTCAAGGTTAAGTTTCTTCAGCGTGTTGTAGATATTATTACGGAAGTATGAAAGAAGAGAAAGGAAGAATCGCGGTACGCTGGCTGCTGCGTGTTGATGGTGGTCAGCCATCTTAACTACTCTGACTCATTTTGTACATATCGTGTAAATACACTCTTTCTAAACTCCCAACATCCCCGTATCAATAATATTGTTCTCTCTAAACTGATTTACCGCATATAACACGTTATTTTGCTTAAGGAGATGCTTCCGTAATGGTAATAAAAGAAGCTACGTTCACTACAGAAACTATACTTGCACGTTCTAGCTGCAACTCAAGTAGCACGCCCAGATTGAACGTCTTGCTTCTGACAAAAAAAAAAAAAATTACCGACGATTACGTTACTTCCTAATGCGAAATTTGAGCGCAGCAAATAAGCTGTTTCACCTTTTCGATAGATTGAGGCAAAGAAATCGAGCAACACATGTATGCGCTATCACAGAATTTTTTTTTTCACACGTATTCCTCTAACAAAGACTCCACTAACAGTTCTTGACAATCATGAAGGAAGCTTTGTGGTCGGAGAAATAGACTGATATATGTTCGACTTGGTACACCAATGCTTGATTCTCAAAGACGAGATCTATACAAGTGCCTCGCGAGGTTGTCACAGCCGTGGGACGCGTTACGATGGCTCTCTGATTGCCACTGCACAGGGCGAACGGCAGCGGCAATTTCGGCTCGGGCGGTGCACATATACAGATCCGCCGCCACCGATCTGGCTCTCTGATTGCCACCGCACAGGGGTTGCATTGGAGGAGGAGCGAAGAAAGGAATTAAGTTCGAGCCGGCGCTTTGACAACCGGAGACTCGCAGGAAGAGGGGGGAGGGGGGCGGCGTGTACACCCAGCGGCAAACGATGGGGGCAGAAGCGCGCGCAGCAAGCGGACAACACGATAAAGGGAGGAGGGAAGAGATAGCAGCGACTGACTGATGCCGCTGACGCCGATAATGAGTCAACCCCAGCTGCGGAGTTGGTTTCAGGGACAACGCCGCCGATGCCGACACAAACAATATGATACCCTCGCTTCCGCAGCGCTAAGAACCAGGTCTAGCCGTGGGAAGGTGGTCACGTATTCGTCGACGTGCCGGGGCCTACGTGAAATAACCGGCGCGTCGGCAACTGAAGAGCACCCTATCCGCCACACAAGAACAGGGGGGGGGGGGACCCTTTCCTCCTCTTTCTGCATGGCGGCGACGGTGTTCTATGCAGTCACGTTATCTTGACTCTCTAGCGGCGTCAGCGGCATCCAGCGGTATCAGTCGGTCGCTGCTAGCGCTGGGGGGATGAAAGGGGGGCGGAGCTGGTTACGAGGCCGACGACAACGCCGACGACGACGCGAAACCCAGGAACGGACGCCAAAGAGCTGCGCTCTAAAAAGCAAATAATAGGCTCTCTTGAGCTTTCATTTCATTATGACCATTATACGCTCAAGAACTGACTGTATTGACCAAACACAGAGTGTAACTTGAAAGATGGAATCCGGTATTCGAAGTTCGACACCAGTGTGCCGTCAAACAAAGATGCTGAAGGTCACGTTGGGAGCTGGTGAACGAAGTTTGGGCGGTATTTGGTGATACGTTTAGTTCAGCCTTTGTATAGGGAAGTAGTCACTGTTACGACCGAAACCACTGAGCGTACAAGTCGGAAACTTGTTTCCGTCGCAATTGAGATGCAGCAGTGTTGGATCGGCGGAAAGTACCAAGTTCCGCCTTGGAGCTCTTTGAGAAGAAGCCCCGACCAAATGAGGCGAGAACTAGTGAAGGGCGCGTTGAGTGGAAAACAGCTCGCGAGCTGTAGCATCTCTAAAATGGCAAGGCTGAGACAGAAAAGAAAGAAGAAAGAAAAGAAAAGAAAGAAAGAAAACTAATAGACGAAGGAGACGTTGTTTTCATTCAAAAACGGCGGCAATCGTTCGGAAAATTTTGAAGTTTGCTGCGCTGGCCAGCGGATAAACACGACTTCACGGGGTAAAAGATTTTCCCGAAATATAGAAACGAAAAGGGGCATTGCAAGCAGTATAGCTGTCGGCAGGATGCGAGTCCGGTTTAGGCAGCTAGTTTAGCACAATGGCGCGAGTTGGACTCGTTTTATGAACATTTTCTTTCTTTATTTTTTGCCGTCCCTGGTGCGACAAGAATGCTTTTGTGAACGACCAAGCCTTGGCAGCAAGAACAGCGAATTCAGCCAGGCGATGTTAAGGACAGGGTGACCGGAAGGGGAGGGGCTAGATTTTACCAGCGATTCCTGACTGGAATTTTTTAAAAGAATTATTGCGTTCCTTCATATGACTTAAGCTGGCTTCGACTTTCAAGCAAATGTGCCCCCTTTTTCTAGCGGCACTCTACGGAGTGGTCTTTCTTTCTTTCTTTCTTTCTTTCTTTCTTTCTTTCTTTCTTTCTTTCTTTCTTTCTTTCTTTCTTTCTTTCTTTCTTTCTTTCTTTCTTTCTTTCTTTCTTTCTTTCTTTCTTTTAAGTAAACTCGCGTGCTTGAGATATTATCAACATGAATAATATCGGCCACTCGTTTTCTCTCAGCTAAACAATGCAAATCGAAAATTAGCGCGCTCAGTGTATAAAACTGAAACGAACAATTCATTATAATTAAAAGTCGCAACGCGCATGCTCGTACTTAACACAACCTTCGAGTCAGTTTCTCTGCATTGCACCAAACACACTGCCACGATACCTGTGACGTCTTTTGCGAGACTCTCGAAGGAAGAAATAACGCTTAAAATGTGCCTCTTAAACTGAACGTTCCTTTGCCAGCGTTGGAGCTTCGCTTCCTGTATCGGTTACAAAATGTTCCTTGCATCCACGTAACTTTTCTTTCTTTTTTCAGCAATTCGAAAGGCGGGAAGGCTCTTGCGCAATATCTATCCGCACCCGGCATTCCACGGCCCCGCGTTGGGAGGAACCTTGTTATGGCCCTCATGGGTATTACGTAACCGTTCAACAAGGGTTAGCTAAACAATGAGTCGCGAACTATTCCATTTTGCCTCGTTAGCGTTCGCACAGTTGCTCCCGTGCTGAGAGAAAGTTCGGCACTGCACAGCGAATAAATAATTCCACGAAGACACACGCCGAAGGACGTGCATAATACGATTTCTTAAAGAGTGTTAAAGCTAGCGTGAATCGCTACACATGCTTAACGTGCGCAATTTCACGCTGTAGGCGAAGGTACTGGGGGTGACAACGAGGTGCAAGAGTTGCCTTTTGTTGTGCTTTTCAAGCCGACATACGTTGTACAAAAGTTCGTTGCTTTTGTGGTACGGTGCTAAAAGCTACAGGTGCGCGCTATTGTAAGTATAAGCCGCATGGCTTTGGATTATGCTTATATAATATTAGTATGCCTTCCTTCCCTCATAGTGCAAACGCGGCTAGAGCCAGTGGGCTAGGCAAAAGCCAGTCAGGCGTTTCTTCAAATGTTAAGTATTACTTTAGCCCTGCGTAATTCGTAAATCAAATGCAATGTTGAAATTATGTAAGCTGGACCTAATACTAGTATTAAAGCGGCCAAAATTGATGCGTTGTACAGCGTTCTCTGAAGCACACCATTAGTTAGTGAGCGGAACTTTTGCGAAACCTTCGCGGACATTTGGCCTCTTTAACGTAAGCGGTGAATTCAAGTGCACATTTCTTTTGCAGTTGAGATGATGATCTAACTCATTCGCGTTACAGAATTCTGATGTCTGTTTCTGTTTCAGTTTCAGTTTCAGTTTATTATTCGTTCATAACAACTTGTTCGACTTACTACTTGTTACGAATTTGTGAACATCGTGTGTCCATGGTTTTGCTAAACTTACTGATTTTTGGCAATTTACTCAACAGATTCTAGGCCCTAAATCGAAGTATTCTTTTCTAGACTCACAAGAATTTGTTTTTCTCTCAAATAGCAAAAAACCTTAACCGAATATATATGTATATATAGATATATGAGGGGGTTAACCGAGGGTCCCGAAATTTATTAGTCATATGATAGGAAGCCAACACACACTGACACCAAGGACAACATAGGGGAAATTACTTGTGCTTAATAAATGAAATGCAGAAACAATTCATGGAAATTAAAGTGAATGAAAAAACAGCTTGCCGCAGGCGGGAACCGAACCCGCAACCTTCGCATTTCGCGTTGGTAGAGCATCGCAAGCGAAATGCGAAGGCATATATATATATATATACATATATATATATATATATATATATATATATATATATATATATATATATATATATATATATATATATATATATATATATATATATATATGTGTGTGTGTGTGTGTGTGTGTGTGTGTGTGTGTGTGTGTGTGTGTGTGTGTGTGTGTGTGTGTGTGTGTGTGTGTGTGTGTGTGTGTGTGTGTGTGTGTTTTTTTCTAGACTTTGATAAACCTAATGCTAACGCATTAAAATATACGCTGTTTACATCCTTGTTCGCAGCGTATGCGGCTAGAAGGGACAAACAGGCCGAGCTCCTCCCGTCCACGTTATGTAATTTTTTGACCACGTCGTTAATCACGCACGCGCAGACTCATTTGCAAAGCCCGCCCCGCTCACGCCGCCGGCGTCCGTGCCCTTCGTCAGGCCTGACCTTGCCCTTTTTATTACACCGTCCACGTTCACGTTATTGTCTTCATCGCAGCTTTCGTTCTCTTCTCGAGATTAAAATATGCGCCAACGGGTTCCGATGGAGAAGTCGCGATGCGAGACGCTATGCCCGATTTACGACATCGAGCACAAGGGGGGGGGGAGGTGTTGGAGAAACGACTTGTTAACACGTTAGGCTTAAGCGCATTCCTGGCTTGGGACTCGTTCCGTATACGGCCCCGTATAGGCTTGATCGAGATCGGTGTTTCAACAAGGGCTGGTGTGTGTGGTTACAGAGTAGCGGCGAGCGCGTGTTCTGCAGCGGTGTAGTTGTCCTGTGCAGCTATGCGCGTAGTAATAACCATGGATGGCCTATACATGGTCGCGCATGTTTAGGTGCACTGCATCGCACATCATATGCGTTGCATAGCATATAGAAGCACCACTGGCCTGCAGCATCAAGTCAGATAGAGACGTTGTTAAATTATCATCGAACGGCGTTAGTCACCCCTGAACGTGTTTGGAAAATAGTCAACAGGTATACCCAACAAGGTGGTTTACTTAAAAAATATTGTTAACCAGAGGTTTGAGCTTCAACTCTGTACGAGGCTCGCAGCTATACGATAACTTTCGTCAACTACGTGCGGGAGACAGATCTCGTCTCGTCTCGTCTCGTCTCCCAAATACTGGCGCATACCCACTATGGGGGATTGGACAAGAAGCAGACGGTTTTCCGTATGGTTAGAATTAAAGCAAAGCTGGATTTGAACAGTGGAGCGTGGGACTAAAGCACTGTGATATAGAAGAGTGATGAAAATATCGTTAAGAATTTTGATAAAATAACTTACCATAATGAAATGAAGTAATAGAAATAATTTACGATTTTAGAAATTTATCAAGGTATTCGTTTTGTCTCTCTAATAAAATTGAAAACTGCAAGAAAAGCGTCCGTGTGGCTGGATCCCAGTGAAGTTGCCCCGAAAAGAGGAATGGTTGGTGAAGTGAGCGACAGCGCAAGTTTGCTAAATGAGCTTTCTAATAGTTTTCGTTGTTCTCTCGGCGCATATCCAGCGATGTCCTCCAAGATCAACTCCTGGCCGTCCGGAGAGCTTACGACATCGGGAAAGCCTTTGGCCTACCGGTGCCTACGTGGGCGGAGCCACCAACATAGCCCGGGGGCTTGTGCCCTCGGACCCTAGTTTCTCTGGACTAAAATAAAGTTCTTGCCATGCCATGCCTCTCGGGTATGGGCGCGTGTTATCACTTACTCTTCTTTTTTTTCTATCTCTTCTGCAAGCGAGTGAATGTTAGCCAACTGCTAGCCTGATTGAGTTTCTCCTTGTGCGTGTATTGTGTTTGTATTCGTTTTAATAATAATAATAATAATAATAATAATAATAATAATAATAATAATAATAATAATAATAATAATGTTTATTGCGACCCAAAAATGGAAAACAACACGAACAGGCCAGCCTAAGCCTCAGTTGGCTTGTAGGGCCGTGCCTAGCATAACGATACACATGGTGAAGGAAATGCACATGTTTGTGAGACATGTAGAACAAAGTAAAAAAAAATATGAATGACAAGAAATGAAAAACATGATCAAGATCACATTTGATAATTCTACTTTAAATGAAGTAAAGAAGTTAATATTACGATGCCGAAATGTTCTGGAAGTTAATTTCATCATAGCTTCTTCGATAATTCTTTCAGTGTGCTTTTCGAAGTTGCGGTAAAGATTTCATCCGGAAATTTGTTCAAAATGGGGACCGGCACATATGGGGCGCTATAACGTAAAACTACTCCAAACTTTTCTATTCCAATTCTGCAATCAGGACTCCGCGATTGGTCAAAAAGTTTCTTGGAGCACTCCCACTTCACCTGTCTGTCACGCGACGTCACGAAAACCGCGATAGCGTACCCTAATGTAAAGCTCTCTATTGGCGACCACGTTGACAGCAAACGTCGGTCTGCCGCCGTGACTGGTACTTGATAACCTCGGGCACCGTCAGCCTGCTGCTACTCTCTCTTCGGAGCTCTGCGCATGAGTCATTCCTCCTCCGCTGACGCTCCTTCCGTCGTTGAACCAGCAATGGGCATAGATGCTTACGAATATTGTTTCACCTGGTATACTACCTTACCTTTCAAAAAACAGAAAGATGAAACTTGCCTTTGGAGCGTCCCTCGTACATTTTCGTTCTCACTCCGTTTGGGTGTGTTGTATGAAACACGTGCCTCTTCTGATCGGTGTCTTGAGAGAGCTAAAGATGACACCGATACTGATTTTAACGCGACAGCGTTAAGGAGCTCGTGTCGCAGGAAAGCCGGTGTCGTCGGCGTCAACGGCGTTGGCCATGAGCGATAAATAACAGAAGGCACTTCATAAATAAAAGAACACCTTGCAAGATGGGCTGGTGGGAATCGAACCAGGGTCTCCGGAGCGTGAGACGGAGACGCTACCACTCAGCCACAAGTTCGTTGAAGCACCGATGGCGCGTCGGGGCCCGGCTATCTCTGCCGATCGCGACGTTTGGCTGGCGTAGCGCGTTTGAGTAGGCGGTGCGAACGGGATGCGATAACTCTATCGCGTTCCACTCTTGAAGGCGAAGCTTAAGCGTCCAACAATTTTTTTTTGCACGCAGGTGTGTGCATGTCAAAGGGACGGTGCTAAAGGTAAAGAGCGACTCAACTCAGCCTAATTGGGCGTTCTTTCAAAATTGTAATCCTGTGGAATGTTACCTTAATAGCTAGATTACGAGACAAGAGAAAAATTGTGGTAACATTTCTACTGGCACTTGGATTCTGCACCCACCGGAATGCGGCCGCTGCGGCCAGAATCGAACCCTCGACCTCTTGCGCTCACCAGCGAAACGCCATAGCCAGTGAAAAACTGGTGGTTGAGGGCTATGCATGATCATCGTTTCAACAGTGTAGGTTGCTTGCTATCTTTACAATAAATTACTTAGACAACAGCCAGTGCCTGGCATGCACTATATTCTGAAATAACAAGCATACGACCGACAATGCCGGGTATGGCTCAGATCAAGCAAAAAGGGGAGAGGATTTTCCCCCAAAGCAGAAGGAGTCAGTTTTTTTGTGGATAAGAGGAAGAAATGAAGGCCAGCGGATCAGTGATGAAGTTTTTTTTTTGTGGCCGCGCCGGCGCAGAATGGAAGTTAAAAATAGGGAAGACGGCAAATGGTAAAGTAGACAGCATGGGGAAGTGCGTGGAAAGCAGTGCGAACGGACAGACACCCACGCACCCTATATTCCTGCAATCTGGATGGTTCGTGATCAGTGAATAGGCAAAAGTGCAAGGATGGAAAAAGTAGAGCATTGTACGGAAGTTTGTAGGAGTGAACCGTGCTCCACCGCTCCCTCCCTGTCGTCTCGTTTGTAGAAACGGAAAGTTGGAGACACGGAGAAAAGCGTGAAAGTTATTAGAAGTGAGTATTTACGAATGGGGAAGAACAAAGTGAAGCGCAACAAAAAAGACAAAAAGGGAAGTGTGGCGCGAGGGCAGTTAAACCCAATGCGATGTAAGAGTATGGTTTGGAAAAAATATCAATTTTGGAATGAAGGGGATGCAGGATAATGTAATGGTCGAGCAATAGACAAAGACAAAGATGGATGTGAAATTAGGGAAGAAAGCGATTAAATGAGAGGAGGCGTATGGAAAAGATTGACAGTAGGCGTTATACTGTCATTTCTCAGGGAGGAAATGAAAAAAAAAATGGCAGCAACGTTAGAATGGAACTGAGATGACAGGAATACATAGGGAGTCATAGAAAAGTGAGTGTGAGAATATGGGGAAAATGTTGCGAATATAAACAAAAATGAGTCTCTGGAAGAAGCAATGAAATTCCACACTCCTGAGTAGGTTGCCAGGGGAAGAAAGGGAACGAAATTGAAATACTGGATTAAATAAGAAGCAATGGGAAGGTCAGAAGGGGGGAAAGGAAGGGAGCCTATTTATATCTTCCCTAATACGGGTACAAAATAAAACAGGTTTAAAGCAATGAACACGAATGCAAGTTCGCACGATCGTTTATACCACGAGTGCGTAGGCGCATCTCGAAGCATCGATCCTATGGCTTCGTCTCTTGCTTTCTCCCATCCCTACTGACCCGCATGGGGTCACGTTCCCTCGCCCATGGGGCAACCGTCGCCCTCTGTGTTCTATACATAGCTCTCGTGATCTTGCGCGCCATTGTTTCAACTCGAGGAGAAGTTTGATAAATGTGGCAGCGACGGCCCATGCGAGGTTATTCGAAAAAGGACGCCACGCGAGTGGCTATGCTTCTATAACGGGATTCAGTGCAATACGAGATAGTAACATTAAAAACAACAAAGGGCAAGAAAGAATGACTTTGGTAAACAGTGAAACTAAATTGTATTCGCGTTGCAGAAATGCGGGCAATTTTTTTTTCGGTTTGGCATGCAATTATTTCCCTATGCGCGAGCCTGGAAAGTCTTGGGTAAGTTAGGAAGCACAGCTCAAGCTTGCGTTCTTTCAATCTTTTGTACGTTTGGAAGCGGCGTTTCGATCACTGCGGATCATATGCCTTTATTTAACTCAATGCGACCCAGTTCTTATAGGATCGGGATGCGGGGAGTAATCCCTGACTGCGCTTATATCGGTCAGCGGAGTGTCCCCAAACGCGGGATGAGTTACAGACGCCGATGGGACTCGGAGCCGGGACACTTGCATTTGCAAATACCGTGGACGGGCTCTCCGTAAAGGCTACCTGATTTCCTACAAGGTTACTTTTGGAATGACACACTTCTTGCGAGGCCTGCACAGCTTTCCGGTTTGTTCTTCCATTCTAGTGAGACAGGTTCCCACGGGCCAGAAGCAGCGAACGCATAGAAGCCGTAAGCTGATGACACGTGGCGTTATGCTCGGCTAAGGCTGCTCGAAATGTTCCTCCGCTGCACACATTCCTGCTGGACTCTATCTAGTGCGGTAATGAAAGTCATCGTTATACTCGGAGGGAACTGTCTTCGGGCATGAATGGAGTCAAATTAAAAAAAAATTAAATTATAGGGTTTTACGTGCCAAAACCACTTTCTGATTATGAGGCACGCCGTAGTGGAGGACTCGGGAAATTTAGACCACCTGGGGATCTTTAACGTGCACCTAAATCTAAGTACACGGTGTAGGGGTTGGAGGACGGACTCCGGGATGGAAACCCAAAAACTTGGGAGGATTTATTCTACATTATGTACAGGGACAAGAGCGTCAATTAACAGTCGTACAGACATTACGGGCCGGCAGCAACTCGGACGCTGCGGCCCGCGGCAAGAAGTTCGAGAGAGGTGAATCAGGGAATCAGGGCATGTCCCAGAATGCTCAGGTCTCTCTGGAAGGCTTCTTATAAACCCTCCGAGCACTGCAAGTCACGTCATGTTTGACCAATGGGGGAGTCCGCTCCGATGACGCCACTTTCAGCCAATGGTAGGCGCCCGTGTCGTGGTGTCACACCTGGCGGCTTGCTGCGGTCTTGCATCGCAGACTGGCAATGCACCTCGAACAATGAGAAGGGGAGGGCTGCACCTGCTTCATTGTCGGATGCCCACCTGCTAATCCCGGCGGCGCACGAACTTGTTGCCTTAAACTTGTTTGCTCGGCCGCTTCTCTGGAATGCGCTTTCCTGCTTTTGCATTCCTCAATTAGCTGTGCTGCAATCCGATGTGGTCTGGGGAACTCGTAATCGCAGGAACCAGCTCCATATCTAACAGCTCGTCCTCGCCCCGGTTGTTCTGAATGGCCGGTGAAATCAATTCGCTGGCCATGAGGAACGCTGATAGAAGCTGCAGGGTACTGGGGTCGAGCCTCGTTTGACAACCCTCGGGATCCTGGGCCCTGGAGAACAAACGTCAAACAAACAAAACAGCACAGCGCTGCACCACGCGTAAGCGCAGGCTCTTCACCCCTGACTCGCCAGACTATTACTGAGTCAAAATCAACCCCGATCTTTTAGTTCCCCAATTTTGACAAAGCAGTTCCAACCACCCTTCCAAACAGCTATCCATTTCTCCTCGATTGCCGACAAGACCAGACTACTATTGTTGTTGCAAAACAAAAGGGTCGTTGGCGATGCAAACAACAAATGAAAACAGCCGAACATAACTTAAGTGGCCTAACTGCACGAACAGCATGTTTCCAATCTATCGCAGTGGCGTACTTATCGCACGTATTGGTGCCACTGAACAATCTGGTCAACCTCACAAGTACGTAATCACAAGCGCACTAGCCTTGTGGTCACTAAACAGAACGCGTACTTGCGTTGTAGGCAAACTTTTCATTTACGCTTACTCACGTTTTTTCCCTAAAAGTCCTACAGGACACGTGACGTAAACGAACAATTAACTCTTGCGGGACTTACACACTCCGCAGAACCCTTGAAATAATGCGTCTTTTAATAACTCTTTCCACGCACGTTCACTAAAGAAGTCAGAATACGGCTGCCCTCAACACACACGAGCAACCCAGTGATAAATCTGCTTCCTTCCGTCCACACAGGACACGCGCTAATGGAACTAAGAACGCTTCTCTGTGCAAATCATGCACTCACTGAAAACTACGCGCTTAACCTTACAAAATTCAAAAACACTTCAAAAAAGAAAGAAGGTTAAATAAAACACGCGCTTTACCATAGGCCTTTCGACGATAACCTTGAACTTCAGGTTACTCACACACAAAAAAAAAAAAAAGCCTATCTACTTATTAATGAGCATCTCGCGAGACTACATGTTTACACGAAACGCATCTTTCAAATCTCGGAGCTTTCTCAAACGAAAACAAACACAGCTCAAACCTTACACATTGAAAGAAATCCTAGTCTCAATTCGCGAAAACTTTCCGATGCTCAAAAAAAAAATAAAAAAACATCATTTCTACGGAAGCGCTCTTGGCCTCCCGTTCCCGATTGCTTACGACTGACTCATACTTTCAGCCTGACCCGCGGTGGGCGAAGTTTCAAAGCTACTCTGGCTGCCGAGAGACAACAAAAGGGCTGATTCACTATCAGCTCCCCCAAGACGTTACGGTCTCCTGCCAATTTGCGTCCCGGCGCCCCGCTTTCAACACAAACACGATTGACCGCGTCGCCACTCCCCACCTGGTCTCGCCCTGCCACCTTGCGTTTCTTCGAACTGCACGCTGAGCTGTGAAAAGAACTACGGAACGACGAGCAGCTTAACTGCCTCGTGCCCTTTGTCCGCGTCCGTGCAGAACATTCTTCGCGGTCCCCTTTTGACCTGTGGCTTGAACGTTTTCGATGCGTCAACATCGTCCGAGACGACCGCATCTTTTTCCTCGCGCCCTGCCCATTTGGGTTTCTCGCCATCTTTGGCGGCGCTACATTAATTACCGACTTTCGGTCTTTAACGCGCTTCTTTTTACGGCGCTTTCTCTTCGCACTCACTTTCATGTCGCCTCGTGCTTCGTGCTGGCCGGTACACATTTCGTCGGCCCGGATCGGTCTCTTACCCGCACAGTCTGAGTGATTCTCACTTAAATCAACACTCACTTTGCCTCGACTGGCGGACAGCTCAACCGACTCTGGCACAATGCAGTAGGCTTTACTCGAGTAAGACAACTCGCACTCTTGCGAACTGCCCTCTACTACATTGCCCAGCTCACGCTGTGAATCGGCACACAGCCCGTCGGTATCGATCGCTGTCTCACGCGCACAGTCCGAATGATTATTAACTGAACCATCCCTCTCTAGGCTATCTAGACTGGCGGAGAGCCGCACCGATCCCTGAACAATGCAGTTGTTCTCTCGTGAGCTACGGAGCTCGCCACCCCGAGAGCTATTCTCAACTGCATCGTCCAGCTCGCACTTCACTTCTGCACGCAGATCTGGCTCTACATGGGTGCTCGCTTCTGTCTGGTCAGCCGTACCCTTTTCTTCGCTAGCAACCTCGCTAACATTACCAGCGACGCACACGCTCGGTAACTGTGCCAATTTGTTCGCAGCTGGCCTAGCTGTCTCTACAGTCATCTGTTGGCACAGCACCTCGTCGCTCTCCTTGCGGCCTTTAACGGCCTCTGTTGCCACTAAGGCATCGTTAGCAGCTAGCCTTTTCCCTTTTCTTATGAATCTGCAGCTAATCTCACAGGCACTACTCTTTTCGTCGGCTTCTGGCGAAAAACCACTAGACACTTGCTCATTCTTTCGCTCTGTACTACCTACAGAATTCTCAGACAGCCGTTGTCTCTGTGCCAATAACTGATCACAATACTGTATCTCTTTGATCAGTGCTGCCTTCTCTCTCTCATACTTTTGCTCTCGCTCAAGCTTACGTTGATTCTCACGTTCGCGTGCCTTCTCACGTTCGTGACGCTGACACCTAAGAGCAAGTTCTTGAAGCTCCTGCTTCCGTTCATTCTCGCGTTCTTCACGCTTATGCTTACTCCTCAGTTCACGACGCTCTCGCAAACGTACACGACGCACACGCTCCCGTGGCTCCTGTATCACTTCCCAAGCAAGCTCAATGCTTTTGTCATCATTGCCACTATCTTGAATCGCCTTTATGATAGCTGGCGTTTCCATCCGTTCGTCCGCCTCAACTCCCAAATCGTCGCACACCAACAACAAATCCAACCTCGTCAACCTTCTAAGATCCATGGCAGCTGCCCCGACAGGTGGTTAAAACTGTTTTCCTTAATTAATTTGTGCAAACACACAATGCAACAAACTCCCGATTCCCAGAACTATCAAAATTGAACACACAACCTTTGAGTCTGGCGAATCATAAGGAAAAAAACCACGCGCTCACTTACGGTTGCAGCACTCTGCCATCCGGTTCATCTGTCCGCTGTTCCCGGTTCCTTCCGGACTCCCTGGGTCGAAGGCTCGCTCCTTCTTCGATACTCCCAGTCTCTTCGGACCTCTTTCGACGAAGGCTCTCTCTTCTTCGCTCTTCCCGGTTCCTTATGATCTCTCTCGACGAAGGTTGATCCGTAGCGCTGCCACCAGCTGATGCATTCGGAGGCGATCCTACCGCTGCCAACCAGATGTAGGGGTTGAAGGACGGACTTCGCGGATGAAAACCCAAACTTGGGAGGATTTATTCTACATTATATACAAGAGGTGAGCGTCAAGTAACAGACGTACAGTCATTACGGGCCGGCAGCAACTCGGACGCTGCGGCCCGCGGCAAGAAGTTCGAGAGAGGTGAATCAGGGAATCAGGGCATGTCCCAGAATGCTCAGGTCTCTCTGGAAGGCTTCTTATAAACCCTCCGAGCACTGCAAGTCACGTCATGTTTGACCAATGGGGGAGTCCGCTCCGATGACGCCACTTTCAGCCAATGGTAGGCGCCCGTGTCGTGGTGTCACACCTGGCGGCTTGCTGCGGTCTTGCATCGCAGACTGGCAATGCACCTCGAACAATGAGAAGGGGAGGGCTGCACCTGCTTCATTGTCGGATGCCCACCTGCTAATCCCGGCGGCGCACGAACTTGTTGCCTTAAACTTGTTTGCTCGGCCGCTTCTCTGGAATGCGCTTTCCTGCTTTTGCATTCCTCAATTAGCTGTGCTGCAATCCGATGTGGTCTGGGGAACTCGTAATCGCAGGAACCAGCTCCATATCTAACAGCTCGTCCTCGCCCCGGTTGTTCTGAATGGCCGGTGAAATCAATTCGCTGGCCATGAGGAACGCTGATAGAAGCTGCAGGGTACTGGGGTCGAGCCTCGTTTGACAACCCTCGGGATCCTGGGCCCTGGAGAACAAACGTCAAACAAACAAAACAGCACAGCGCTGCACCACGCGTAAGCGCAGGCTCTTCACCCCTGACTCGCCAGACTATTACTGAGTCAAAATCAACCCCGATCTTTTAGTTCCCCAATTTTGACAAAGCAGTTCCAACCACCCTTCCAAACAGCTATCCATTTCTCCTCGATTGCCGACAAGACCAGACTACTATTGTTGTTGCAAAACAAAAGGGTCGTTGGCGATGCAAACAACAAATGAAAACAGCCGAACATAACTTAAGTGGCCTAACTGCACGAACAGCATGTTTCCAATCTATCGCAGTGGCGTACTTATCGCACGTATTGGTGCCACTGAACAATCTGGTCAACCTCACAAGTACGTAATCACAAGCGCACTAGCCTTGTGGTCACTAAACAGAACGCGTACTTGCGTTGTAGGCAAACTTTTCATTTACGCTTACTCACGTTTTTTCCCTAAAAGTCCTACAGGACACGTGACGTAAACGAACAATTAACTCTTGCGGGACTTACACACTCCGCAGAACCCTTGAAATAATGCGTCTTTTAATAACTCTTTCCACGCACGTTCACTAAAGAAGTCAGAATACGGCTGCCCTCAACACACACGAGCAACCCAGTGATAAATCTGCTTCCTTCCGTCCACACAGGACACGCGCTAATGGAACTAAGAACGCTTCTCTGTGCAAATCATGCACTCACTGAAAACTACGCGCTTAACCTTACAAAATTCAAAAACACTTAAAAAGAAAGAAGGTTAAATAAAACACGCGCTTTACCATAGGCCTTTCGACGATAACCTTGAACTTCAGGTTACTCACACACAAAAAAAAAAAAAAAGCCTATCTACTTATTAATGAGCATCTCGCGAGACTACATGTTTACACGAAACGCATCTTTCAAATCTCGGAGCTTTCTCAAACGAAAACAAACACAGCTCAAACCTTACACATTGAAAGAAATCCTAGTCTCAATTCGCGAAAACTTTCCGATGCTCAAAAAAAAAATAAAAAAACATCATTTCTACGGAAGCGCTCTTGGCCTCCCGTTCCCGATTGCTTACGACTGACTCATACTTTCAGCCTGACCCGCGGTGGGCGAAGTTTCAAAGCTACTCTGGCTGCCGAGAGACAACAAAAGGGCTGATTCACTATCAGCTCCCCCAAGACGTTACGGTCTCCTGCCAATTTGCGTCCCGGCGCCCCGCTTTCAACACAAACACGATTGACCGCGTCGCCACTCCCCACCTGGTCTCGCCCTGCCACCTTGCGTTTCTTCGAACTGCACGCTGAGCTGTGAAAAGAACTACGGAACGACGAGCAGCTTAACTGCCTCGTGCCCTTTGTCCGCGTCCGTGCAGAACATTCTTCGCGGTCCCCTTTTGACCTGTGGCTTGAACGTTTTCGATGCGTCAACATCGTCCGAGACGACCGCATCTTTTTCCTCGCGCCCTGCCCATTTGGGTTTCTCGCCATCTTTGGCGGCGCTACATTAATTACCGACTTTCGGTCTTTAACGCGCTTCTTTTTACGGCGCTTTCTCTTCGCACTCACTTTCATGTCGCCTCGTGCTTCGTGCTGGCCGGTACACATTTCGTCGGCCCGGATCGGTCTCTTACCCGCACAGTCTGAGTGATTCTCACTTAAATCAACACTCACTTTGCCTCGACTGGCGGACAGCTCAACCGACTCTGGCACAATGCAGTAGGCTTTACTCGAGTAAGACAACTCGCACTCTTGCGAACTGCCCTCTACTACATTGCCCAGCTCACGCTGTGAATCGGCACACAGCCCGTCGGTATCGATCGCTGTCTCACGCGCACAGTCCGAATGATTATTAACTGAACCATCCCTCTCTAGGCTATCTAGACTGGCGGAGAGCCGCACCGATCCCTGAACAATGCAGTTGTTCTCTCGTGAGCTACGGAGCTCGCCACCCCGAGAGCTATTCTCAACTGCATCGTCCAGCTCGCACTTCACTTCTGCACGCAGATCTGGCTCTACATGGGTGCTCGCTTCTGTCTGGTCAGCCGTACCCTTTTCTTCGCTAGCAACCTCGCTAACATTACCAGCGACGCACACGCTCGGTAACTGTGCCAATTTGTTCGCAGCTGGCCTAGCTGTCTCTACAGTCATCTGTTGGCACAGCACCTCGTCGCTCTCCTTGCGGCCTTTAACGGCCTCTGTTGCCACTAAGGCATCGTTAGCAGCTAGCCTTTTCCCTTTTCTTATGAATCTGCAGCTAATCTCACAGGCACTACTCTTTTCGTCGGCTTCTGGCGAAAAACCACTAGACACTTGCTCATTCTTTCGCTCTGTACTACCTACAGAATTCTCAGACAGCCGTTGTCTCTGTGCCAATAACTGATCACAATACTGTATCTCTTTGATCAGTGCTGCCTTCTCTCTCTCATACTTTTGCTCTCGCTCAAGCTTACGTTGATTCTCACGTTCGCGTGCCTTCTCACGTTCGTGACGCTGACACCTAAGAGCAAGTTCTTGAAGCTCCTGCTTCCGTTCATTCTCGCGTTCTTCACGCTTATGCTTACTCCTCAGTTCACGACGCTCTCGCAAACGTACACGACGCACACGCTCCCGTGGCTCCTGTATCACTTCCCAAGCAAGCTCAATGCTTTTGTCATCATTGCCACTATCTTGAATCGCCTTTATGATAGCTGGCGTTTCCATCCGTTCGTCCGCCTCAACTCCCAAATCGTCGCACACCAACAACAAATCCAACCTCGTCAACCTTCTAAGATCCATGGCAGCTGCCCCGACAGGTGGTTAAAACTGTTTTCCTTAATTAATTTGTGCAAACACACAATGCAACAAACTCCCGATTCCCAGAACTATCAAAATTGAACACACAACCTTTGAGTCTGGCGAATCATAAGGAAAAAAACCACGCGCTCACTTACGGTTGCAGCACTCTGCCATCCGGTTCATCTGTCCGCTGTTCCCGGTTCCTTCCGGACTCCCTGGGTCGAAGGCTCGCTCCTTCTTCGATACTCCCAGTCTCTTCGGACCTCTTTCGACGAAGGCTCTCTCTTCTTCGCTCTTCCCGGTTCCTTATGATCTCTCTCGACGAAGGTTGATCCGTAGCGCTGCCACCAGCTGATGCATTCGGAGGCGATCCTACCGCTGCCAACCAGATGTAGGGGTTGAAGGACGGACTTCGCGGATGAAAACCCAAACTTGGGAGGATTTATTCTACATTATATACAAGAGGTGAGCGTCAAGTAACAGACGTACAGTCATTACGGGCCGGCAGCAACTCGGACGCTGCGGCCCGCGGCAAGAAGTTCGAGAGAGGTGAATCAGGGAATCAGGGCATGTCCCAGAATGCTCAGGTCTCTCTGGAAGGCTTCTTATAAACCCTCCGAGCACTGCAAGTCACGTCATGTTTGACCAATGGGGGAGTCCGCTCCGATGACGCCACTTTCAGCCAATGGTAGGCGCCCGTGTCGTGGTGTCACACCTGGCGGCTTGCTGCGGTCTTGCATCGCAGACTGGCAATGCACCTCGAACAATGAGAAGGGGAGGGCTGCACCTGCTTCATTGTCGGATGCCCACCTGCTAATCCCGGCGGCGCACGAACTTGTTGCCTTAAACTTGTTTGCTCGGCCGCTTCTCTGGAATGCGCTTTCCTGCTTTTGCATTCCTCAATTAGCTGTGCTGCAATCCGATGTGGTCTGGGGAACTCGTAATCGCAGGAACCAGCTCCATATCTAACAACGGGTGTTTTCGCATTTCGCCCCCATCGAAATGCGGCCGCCGTGGCCGGGATTTGATCCCCCGACCTCGTGCTCAGCAACCCAACACCATAGCCACTGAGTAACCACGGCAGGTAAAAGGGAGTCAAATCAACCTAGGCAGAGCAGACAAGTGACAGCGCTCCTATAGATAGACCGACAGTGGCGTTTGTTTAGGCTGAAAAACAGAAAACAAGAACGGCTTAGTGACTGTAGCTCCTGCATATAGAAGTAAGGTGTAACATATCACTGTAAACTGATTCAAAGCCTTAAGGGTGCAAATTGTCCTATAACTCACACCCCTACGTCTGTAAGGGTGTAAATCGGTTCTGCAGTGTTGTTGCGCTCAGTGTTCACTTTCAATTTTATTTTGCTGCGACAGCAGTTGCAATGCTCAAAACTGATTTTGCCTCGTCACTGAGAATCACCCTCCCGGTTTTTTTTTCGTGCAGGCTGCACGTTTCCCGAGAAAGCCTGTACCTCCCGTTCCAGAACGCGTCTAATGAAACGTATTCTTTCTTTCGGCAATCAACAGGGGAAGGAATTCCTAACAACGTAAGAAAAAAAATCAAAGAACTGTCCACAATTTCAGCTGCCGCCGGGTACAGCCAAGGTAAAAGATAGGTGCAAGTGCGTTGCCGGCCTGGCGCTTTGCCATTACGGGGTCTCAGCGCTTGGAAAGGGGTGATTCTCACCAGCCCGAGGGCGTCACCACGTAATAGGTGATTTTGTACACCAGATGGGAAATGGCGCATAAGCAAATGTTAGGTAGTAGGAATATATGCTGACCGTGCTATATATCTCCAATGTGTCCAAGCGTCGATTTTTATTGAGAACGCAGCTTTGTGTGGCTGATAAACTGTCGTCGGCCGTCGATCACAGAAGGTTGACTTCCTTGTATTTCAATATGAAGGATAGTGAGGATTACTTAACCTTGAGTCACTTTCCTTTTCCGAGAAAAGTCGCTCATCCCATCTCTTCAACACCGATGCTGCGTATTTAATAAGCATCGTGCAGCTCAGTGAGCCCTTGGGAGTGCTACTCTGCATTTGGACGAGTCTAGGCGCTGTAGAGTGGGCAAAGTCATCACCATCGTCATTATCATCATAATCAGTGTCATCCTATCTCATGGCCTCAGCAAAGTACGAAGGCCTCTCCGAGTTGCTTCAAATCATTCCTCTTTGTCTTTCCGTCAGCAGCAAACTCCGTCCTACGTCGGCGAATTTCCTCATTACCATTGCACCGCCTTATTCGCAATCTTCGACTGAGCTTCCTTCCCTATTGTACCCGTTCTGATATAACTGCGTTTCTGCTCTGTAACTCCGGTGCTGCTCTAACATAAATCCTTGCACAGTAGATGACGTAACCAACTACATCTCTTAATCTCAGCCACAAAGAATGCTAACTACAGTCGTTTGCTTTTTGATCTACGTCGCTGTCTTCCTGTCCCTGATAGTTAGCGGCAACTGTTATCTGTTCGATTGCAAGTTACGGCGGCTTTTAGCTTCTTTACAAATTTCGTTGTTATCCTTCGCATTTTAGCCCCATATGTTGGTATTGATAGAATGCGCTGATTGCATACGTTTTCGGCGCTCACATAAGCATTCTTCAGCTGAATTGTACTGCACGCATTTTTTTCTTTAGTTTTTCTATTTATTGGTGATTGCTGGTACGTTTATTCCTGCGTTGCTACGTTGCGAAAAATTCAGATTTACTATATAAATTGCAGTGCAATGAGTTCTTGCCTGGTCGCTTATGCTAATACATGACAACATGGATTAATTACCTATTCCCATTGTGAATGCGGTATCCAGTTATTGCTTGTTTTATCTGCACCACGTTCCTGTGTAGACATCGCATTGTCACTGTATTGTCTCTCGAGTAATCGATCACTATCTGGTGGGTCACTATGGGTCTCTCCTCGCAGACGGATTCCGCTTTTTGCCCTTGATTCTTTGCAAGACGTTTGCTGGAATAATAACATAAGTTTAATAGAATTGTTGTCGCGCAGTCACAGCCTCTGCAGCAGCAGCGGCAGTGGCAGTCCTTCTCCCACCATCTTTCACAAACTAAACAAGATACGCACCTCATGCCGCAGAAGAGTTTTCCCGCATATAATGTGCCGTTCTGGGACATTAAACCGCACTGGTCATTACTGCACCGGTAAAGGATGTGTCAGGCAACAAAGCTGTTACGCTTGATTCACAGCAGGTGCCTGTCGCACTGTTGGGCAAGCAACACGGGAAGTAAGAAAATGTAATTGAGCGAACTGGTGACCTTTTCTTGTCCGCATTAATCTGAAAACTCCCCAGAAACACATGGCAGCAAGACCGTTGCGACCCGAACCGCGACTAGGGCGATTGTCGTTAGGCAACGGCACCATTAGGTGGCGTCAAATGAAATCACAGAACGGCGAACGGGACAGAAAAAGACCAGAGATGCGTTAAGCGGGCTTTTCCTTCTTTAGCTCGCATGCCTTGCAGTTTGTGGTTGTTCGGCGAGATTTCACATGTGTGGTTTCGTGGGCACGAAACGACTGAGACGACTGCAACGACCGCCAGATTGCCGAAACCGCATAAATGAGTGTCGGTGCTGTCCGTGACCTCGCGATTAAAGGAAACAGACACACAAACACACGTACGAATGTACAACGGCAGCGTGGTAACACGCTTGTCTAGCTGAGTTGCCGGGGAATGCTTTGCGCTGATTACCGCCGTTCAGAACGGCAATGAAAATCTTTTACGATATAGATAGAGATATCCTTTTCTTTTTTTTCAGCATGCCGCGCCTGCGCGCAGAAATTAAATTAAAAAGTCATTTAGGTCAGCTCACGTTTGTCCTAGCCCGGCAAGGCTTTATTTTGTGTGTGTGGCGTCTGGTATGCCAGAGAATACAAATTTTTTTCAAGCCTTTTTGTTCAAAGTTTTTTCGCGAAGGGGCCGCGCTTAGGAGTGTAGCGTGTGTGCTCTTCGCCGCGCCAACTGGCAGTGGGCTAGTGCCGCCAACGCCTCCGTAAAGGGAGGGCCAGTATGGGAACGCTGGCGACACCCACTGCGGCCGTTCGCATGCTCAAGACGAGAAGAATCACCTTTTCGAGATGCTTCATTACGTGGACACCAGGCCATGAAGCTGTGACAGGGAACCAGCGTGCCGACGCCAACGCCCGAGCATACGTCATCCGGGGCGTGCACAACGACGGGGAACCGGACATAGTCACCAGACGCTATCGAGCAATTTTAGAAAACCAAAGAACCCTAAGGAGGATCTAATCCCTCCCCACAAATACCTTAGTAGAGAGTAGCCGAACATTTTTTAAGTGCGCGAACAAACGGACCACAGAGACAGCATGGGACAAGGACGGGCGCAGAAGTCATCATCATGGACAAGGACCAGCGCCCGTCCTTGTCCCATGCTGTCTCAGTGGTCCGTTGGTTCGCGTAGTTAAACAATGTTGGCTAATATGTACCAACTCGCCCAACGACAAGTTCTTCGAGAGTAGTCGGTTGCCTGTAGACAACTGCAGACTTATACATACCCCAATCTGAGTCTACTGAGCAAAATATATCCGGCAACATATGACAATAAATGCCCACTATGCGGGGAACACGCAACGCTTTACCACGTTACATGGGCCTGCCAAAAACCAAAGGTAGCGCCGGTACGCAAAACACCAACACCGGAGCAGTGGGAGGCTGCGCTGTCCTGCTCGAAGCCTGAAGAACAGCTCAAGCTGATCGACAGAGCTAGCAAGATGGCAGAGGCCACAGGGGCCCTGGACTGAGGGCTCCACCTTCGCCGGGATACCTTCTTTGTGAAAATAAAGTTTTTGATTGGTTCCTTCATTGATTCATGGGGGGCCATTTGTGGAAGAAGACGAAGATGAACGCTTGAGCCGCAGCGCGAGAATATTCGCGCGGTTACGCCGAGGGACGCCGACGGGCGAGCTGTGTTACGCGAGGTTACGAGGTTACGCCTAGGGATGGCGGCGCACGACCCAGAAACTGGCGCGTGAAACAGCTGCGCTCTAATACTACGGCGCCATCTCGTAGTCTCGTGCGACAAATTGCTTTCCACCTCACCCTTTCGCCATGCTCTCCTCCTCCGTTTTCCGCCTCACGCTTTCGCTGTAGCCTACTCCTCCTCCGCTTTCCTCCTCATGCTCTCTTCGCTATCGCCATCTCTCGTCCCTCGTTGCGCTCCGCGTTCGTTCTTTCATCCTTCGCTGTGCTCGTTCACTCGGTTTCGAGGGACGACGAGGTACGCCGACGCACAACGCAGAAACTGGCTTCTAAGAGATGCGCTCAACACAAGCCTGGCTCACCCACAGTTAGGAAAGGGTTAAGTTCATCAACCTACGCCTGAAGTGGCGATGGGTGAAAAAGGGCACGAACAGCCGTCACGAGACTTAACCCGAACAATGAAGGCGTGCCTATGGAGATTAAACTTTAACAAACATGGACTGTAAGAAGCCACCATGGAATGGTTTGGAAGAGAGGCGCATAAGGGTGGCAATGTTCGTGGCACCCCAACCAGAAACCTGCTCCAGAAGGAGAAGCAAAAAGAAAGGTGGCACTCGAGGTGTGCTGAGGTTAAGTATGACGGTGACTGTGCGTCATCGGGGTCGTGAGCAAGAGAGACAAAAGCGCCTCAACACAAGTGTTTTCAGGCGCAGCTTTCCGTGAATATACTTAAGCTTTATTTTTTTTTCTCGCGTTTAAGGAAACAGTCAGAAAAAAGTGGAAGAAAAAAAAAACTGGAAAACTATTTGACGGAAAGTGACACTGAGGCGAAAACTTGAGAATGGCGCGCCATCCTTAGGGTGCACTGGGGCCTCTTTATTTGGGCGCGTCGGAGAATGACGCCTCGCGCTACTTTGGATCCGCTGAGATAACAACGCAACAAATTCTCTTAATAAGAAGCCGTTCCGAAAAGACAAGAAAGCGCATACACACGCAATGAAATCGGCATGAAGTAGCTTTCTTCTTTTGATCGACTGACTTTCCCGTATTTGTGCAGGCGGGATACTTGTTTGCGCAAGAGAGAAGCGACCACCTATAAGAAGGAGAGGGTGACACGTGTTCGCTGGTTTAGCAGGTTTGTTCGCTCTTTTGTATGTCTTCCGTTTCTTGCTTGTGAGCGTGTCCCCCTTTTTTCGTGAGTTCCTCATTGCCGACGTCTTCGAGTCACTTTGCCCGAGTGGCAACAGCGTGCCGGAAATGTGAAATTCAACCCGGCTTGTTTTTCCTGCCGTGGTGAATTACGGCAAAAGACTGGCTCGGTGTTCGCAAATCCTTACTGTGCGTCGCTTTCCAGGACGTACACACGTTTTTTTTTTGTAGTAACTGCTTCTAGGTATTCGCCCGATTTCCTGGAGGGAATGGCATCAAGAACGCTTCAGATTTCTGTGCTTCATTTTAGAGCCAAGCTTTCGTGAACCTCTTAGTGGTACGTCCCCATTCTTGGGCATTCCTCAGCGATTGGCCCGTGCCACCGTGACACAAGCGATATAGAAACCTTAAAGCTTTCACTCTTTCTTCTCGAATTCACCGCCAGCATAAAGAGTAGGCGTTCCCCGGCATAGAGCGGTAACGTCCTAACTAATTCTTCCCAAACACATGCCCAGATTGGAATCTCTCCCTCTTCGGCCAGCATCACAGGTTTTCATCGTTTTAGCAGCGCGCCCCCGCTGATGCCATCCAACACATACTTCACATCAAGTCGTTACGCACGATGGATTATGTAGCCTGTTCCACGTGTGTTTTATTTGTTATTTATTCGTCTGATCTTTGCTGCCCTATGCTGTACTAAAATGACTTTTTTTTGCCTCGTATTGTTAACATCACTCTTGTTCTATTATGTCTTTTATCATGTACTACGGCATTCTTGACGCTTTGTTAGCCACTCCACTCTATGATGCTCTCTGTAAGCCCAAAGGGTAAATAAAATAAAATTGATGTAAAATAAATAAATAAATAAATAAATAAATAAATAAATAAATAAATAAATAAATAAATAAATAAATAAATAAGTTAATGTAGACGTTTGTCGGACTTCTATGTGCACAAACAAACAAACAATTCCCAAAACTCACAGCCTACAGTGCTTGCGAGGAACGTACCCCACTAGCGGCAAGACCTACCGAGGGATGTTTGTATGTATACTAGTAACAACCCTATACAGGGGGCCATAACTTTGAAAACCATGTGTACTTATACCAAAAGAGAAAGTTATTCAAACAATACACACTGTGAGAGCCTAAATGCTACAAACGCATTATGTACTATTGTTTTTTTTTCTCACTAGTTTCGCTATCATTATGCAAACGCTATGCGGAACGTGAATGAGCAATGCAAATGTGAAAAACGCCAGCTTAAAACATTTTCTAGCGTCACTAATGCTCAATGCGCAGGAAGCTGACAAGGAAATTTATTCACCCGTAGGGACGCTTACAGATGTGGTATGAACAAAAACACAATTATGAGATAGAATAGAAGTGCTAGCGCTTAATAATATCCGTGAACATCATCTGCAACAACTTTTAAAGCTAACCTTCGCCGAAAACGTCCATTGTTTGTCTGGCAATGCTATTGACACCTGCAGAAAAATAAAGCTTTGAACAAGTTGCGAAGAGCAAGAGTGCACGTCTACGTATATGTTTCACTTGCTGCACAATGCCTTCAACTGTAATGCTTTCAGTGCGACAATGCAAATAACACACAGCCTTTTATATGGAGTGAGGCGCGGGGCCGTGGAAAGAAATCGCGGTAGGAGGATGTTAGCTTATTTTGCTGTATAGGCCAAACTAAACTCCGTTTCACAGATCAGATGCAACGCTGCGGAGGCTAGAGAGACTTTTCGCAGTGGCTGCGCGCCCACTAAGAAATAGTTTGTTCTTCTTAGTCGTAATTGTGCGAAACTGTTCTTTAAAGAGGCTCAATATTGAATGAAAAACGTTTTAATACTTCGAAACAAACAAACTGTGGTATACGGTTATGTAAGGCGTTGTTTTAGATCAATTTGGCTTTAATTGCGTTTATTTTCGCGTTTTCTATTGGCAGCCCGCCGCAGCCGCCTCACGTGCACGCTTGGCGTGTCGCTAAACATGGACGGAACGCGCGGAGTGATACATTTTCGTCGCCGAACTCCTTGCGTAGCTTTCGCAGCGTTGCACCTGAGTCTGAAACGGAGTATACACGTACGCTTGCCGGCGCGCGACAGCTCGCGCCGTCACGCCTCGCGAGGAATGGCGGACTGAAACTACACGAGACGCGCGCCAGCGCGCGTCCATGTGGCTCGCTTCCACTTGGCTCGCATTTTCAGCCTTCGCACAGAGATCGTTTCGTATTTCTGTGAGGCAGCGCCCGAGCACCCAGGTTTGTCCGGAGAAGATACCTGCGTCTGCTCCGCTCTTCGACGCGTGCGATATGTTGCGAACCACACGCGCATACGCGAGGCGCGTGGGCGCGAGCGTTGGCGCGCCGGCGCGCGTACGTGTAGTTTGATCCTTAGGCTCCAACAACAGACACATCTTCTGACGGGTCCAGGTCACGGGCGTCGGCAGGCGTCGACGCTGGGTGAATGTCACTCACGGGTCTCCGAACCACAAGATGCTTAACTATAGGTGCAGCGCAACCTGATATTCGGAGGAGCCCGCTCTCGTCATCCAGTCCGGCAAGGGTTAATCTGACAACTGTTACGTCAAGGGCAGCAAACTTTCACACCCCTGCGAAACTGGTACGTGCGTGTTTGTTGGCACGCGATACCGGTGGAACGCAGCTGATACGGGCGAGCGCGGCAGCCTGTACGCGGTGTCAACTTTAACCGCTGCACCGTTACGAACTCCTAACCGACCTCCAACGTGGAGGTCAGCTGCTGTAACGCGACGAAAAAAAAAAAAAGATTTACCGATACTTGCTGCAATAAAGTCTGCGCATATAAATTGTTGTCCTTTCGAATGAGGTAAGCGCGAGGCAACTTTTTTTAGATATCCAAGTTTTATTTTATAATCAGAGGTCATTACGCTACGAAGCAATTTTGGTGCTCCGCCATGATGCGTTGAGGTTACGTTTGATATCGACCACGGCGTTGTACTGCGGCCTTCGCCACACGCAAACCGCCGCGGACTTCGCTTCTAACAGCTTCGCTGCAAAACATTTGCGGATGTATTCTAATCCAAGAGACCATATATCAAATATAACAAGGCTATATACATCAGCCTATTTTCACGCCCTAGGGAGGTTCTACACAGTAAACCGACTAGCACCCTTGAAGGCGCTTTCTGTCTATAACTCGCACCATTACGTGTGTAGCTTGTTAAACCCTGTCACACACCCACACACACCTGCATGCACACGCACACACGCACGCACGCACACGCACGCACGCACACATACACACGGACACACACACACGCGCGCATACGCACACGCACGCACGCAGGGTCTACAGGGTGCTCCAGGTAACGTCACCAGGGGTAGAAGCCGTCGATTGGCCTGTCGTCGAGGAACGACGGCAAAAACATGACAGGAGCCGGCTGCGTGTTCCCAGAATAACGGGGTGGCTCGCGTAATGTGCTCCACAGATCCAGTTATGAAGCTTCCGTTCAGACAGCTTCACCCGGAGAGCGATTAGGGGGCGGGCAGTGCAGGAGCCTCTCTTGTAGCGTGAGGACGCAACCTGTAGCTTTCGCTGCACTGCGTGCAAAGGGGGAGAGAGAGAGAACGCGAGGAAGTAGGGTAGCGTAGGAGAGCGAGAAACAAGGGTGATCGCGTTTTCGTTCATGGAACGTCTCTAAATGTGTGATAGCCTCGTGTTAGTAGTTCTGTGCGTATGCACTCATGTTGCATTTGTGCTTGCGTGTGTGTGAGAGCGCGTCTGCGTGCCCGTTGTGTTTGTGCGAGCGTGTTGGTGGGCGTGTCTCTGTGTACGGACGCGCATGCATGCACGCGTACACATTGGCGATTGACAATCTGCCGCTACAACCTGCGCAAGAATGCGTCTATCCCGGCCAAATGATCGCAGGGTGTCCGCACGAAAAGAAGCCACGAACGACAGCTTGCAGATTTCCTCGAAACTACAGATGTACATACAACCATTGCATTCTTAAACCAGAACTACCATAATTATGGGGCGGAAACTTTGAGTGCAACAAATGCGTGCGCGTGCGTGTCTGCACGTGTGTGCACGCACGTTCGTTGCGTGTCTGTGTATGTAGTGCACGTGTTCGCGCGTGCGTTCGTGCACGCGTGTTTGTGGGCGTTCTTCCTGCGCGCGAACAATTTACATGCGTAACAAATTGTTCCTGCGTAACAATCTACATTGCTCTTGTGTGAGAGGGGTACTAGGGGATAGCGGCAAAAACAGGTATTCGTTTGTTATGCAGTGGTCGCGAGGCATGCAAACGAAAGGTTTCGCTGTTGCGGAGCTTCAAAGTATAGGGCACAGACTCGTTTGTTCGTACAACCCTGTACTCCGCGACTAACTAAGGTGTTCAGGGTCTTCAAGACTGTTGTTTCCCAGCGCACGCCGAGAGAACCGAGTTATTTTTTTAGCCATTCCTGGGGCAGCAACGAAGAAGTCGAGCTGTTACTAGCGGTTCCGGAACGGAGTGCCTGGCGCGAAAATTATCACTTCCGCTCCGTCAATCGACAGAACAGCGGAAGTTGCCAGCTGCTCCTTTGGGGGGATATTTTGTATGGCGGGCTAATTAGTTTCTGCACCTACAGCACCACAGTAACGTATAGAGGCCCGCACATTCCTGTTCCTGATGATTAAGGAGCTGTGCGTCACTGTCTCTGAGATAAGTTTTAGGGCTGAGGTCTTAGAAAAATTATAAAGGGGCTGTGTTCTCGAGCTTGAATTTGAACATAATTCGACAGAGAGAGACAGAAAAAAACAACTAGTTTTAGTTTATTTATTTTGTTGAAGGAGAAACATCTCGCAAGCCTCAATTGTGGCATTGGAGTCACTTTCCTGTTCTCCATCTCATTTCCTTCGCTCAGTCCCTGTCGTTTACGATCCCTGTCACCTGCCACGTGGAAACTGCACAAAAAACCAAGCGTGTGGAGGGTCGTCAAGTCTTAGAGCAAACACCGCGCTAGTGTTCACGCCCAGCATGACTCCAGTATTTCTTTGTTCACAAGATAAAATGTGCGGCGCATCGTTTGCGTCTGTATTCATTAACGAACGATGTCACTCCTCTGAATTCATGCCTGATTTAGGTTGTTATAAAGGTTGAAAACTATTGCGTTTGCCCTGAAACGGGACGACTGTGTTCCCAAATACACAAACCTAAGAAAATAAATCTGTAAAGTTAAGCGCACATGTCCTCCGAATCTTTCAAGGTTTTGTGTGGAAGCAATGCCTACCGCTGTGGATCCCTGACTATATGGCGCTCAGCTGTTGTTTTCTACTTCTGTTTCGACGAGCAGCACCGTTGTTTTTGCAGCGTCACTTATAGAAAACATTTTAACAAAACCGCGCCTTACCTGCTTCAGAGTAGAAACTGCCTTTGCCGGGAGGTCCTCAGAGCAAAGGAAGTGGTTGACTTCAAAACAGTTTAGATTGCACTTGTGTGAGAGTTGTACGAGGGGATAGCGGCAAAAACAGGTATTCGTTTGTTATGCAGTGGTCGCGAGGCATGCAAATGATATGATTCGCTGTTGCGGAGCTTCGAAGTATGGGGTACAGAATCGTTTCTTCGTACAACCCTGTACTCTGCGACTAACTAAGAATGCAGTGCAAGCTCCGCCCACACGGGCGCACTCGGCTTCCCATTCGTGCTGCCGCGTTCCAGAACAATGAAACGCCGATCTCTGACGTGACGTCACCGAATTGAGCGAACGTCATTGGCCGGCGCTCCTTGATAATAAATTTCCTTTGACTCGGATAGCGCAGTAGTTAGCGCCGCATCCTTATGTGATCACCGACTGCAGCTATGGCGTACACGATGCCGACGCCTTCTGCTTATCGTGGCGACAGAAAGAGGGGATGTGGAAGCGAGTTCGTTTAATGTATACGAAAGTCAAGTCACGTTTGGTTAAAAAATGCGGAAGTTAGGTTCACTCGCTTAGGCACGTGTCGTATGCAAATCGAGCAACGAATCACCGTTTTTTTTCTACAGCAAAAAATAGTTGAAAATGGTAGAAAGAGTTGAAATGAGAGTTGAAAACGATAAAGAGAGGCACACAAGTCGAAAGGAACGAAACTCTGACACGTGCGCTTGTAAAGCTTGTTGGGATGCGGAACCTTCAATGTATGCTCGGCTCATTAGCATATTACAGCGCAGGGAATGGATCACCATGCAATAGCTGTCATCCTGGACTTCGCTTACAGATGGGCTCGGGCTTTTGACTACGCGTGTACTCCTCCGCAGAAAATGTCAGCACGTTTCTTTCATCGATTTCAGAATTAAATATAACTCGACCTTGCCCCGTGCCTGTTGAAGTACATTAATGCAATCTCATTTTTTTGCACCCTCGATGTTGTTGTAGCTATATGCTTTCCTACAATGCTTTTTTTTTTCGAATACATCCTTTCTTTCGTGCGTGCCTCAGCCTTGCCGTACTGTTTGTAGCGAAATGTGATTCATAGAAACCTGTCATTGTCATCGCAAAATTGACGCGCTTTTGTAATGTTTGCTTTCACCTCTCTAGGTTGTTTTCTCACCTCATTGTTGCCCAACGTTCGTGTTTAAACTGTGTTATAAATTTTCTTGGGACATAAGAATACATAAGATAATCGTGTATTTCAGGACTCTCAATAAAGTTTTTCCACCCAGCCATCCATGAGACATCATGTTCGCCCAGTCTATAAGGGTTCCGAGCACCGGGAGTGAAGCAAGTTTAAAAGTGCAGCTTAACATATTAGACTGCTACTATCTTTTAGGCAATCTCAATTTATATACTCCCTGACATTGTATTAACCTCTTTTAACTTAAATTTTTTGCCTTAACAGAAACATTCATATTGCAGTTAGGAATACTTGTATGCCAAAAGAGAACATCCAAAATTACTTCCACATCATTTGCTACACTGCGTGAGATTTCATGACTCGTTTTAAGAAAGCTTAAATGGGAATCTTGCTCAAAACAGTGCCTTTGTATTGTATTCGCATGTTTTCGCACTGAACAGACTCAAACTTGGTAGACTAAGCGTTTCACACTTTCTGGTAGTCCGTAAAACAGTCGGCATTGCAGAGATTGGGTACTTCAATGTTTACGCCTGAATAGACGAAGACGCACGAGTTTTCTGGAGTGTTCGCTCTCGGTGGCAGCACCATGCCGAAGGCGTTCTTTCCGAGTAAAAAAATGGCGACATGCCTACGTGTTTTGTTGGATGACCGCGAACCAAGTCAAAATAAGATTTCTCTCACTTAACGTGTTCCGTTTGCATTGACGAGCTTAGATTCGGTATGCCGCGAAATCGCGACAACAGGCTGGAAGAGGTTAAACAACGCTCCGACGATAGTAAAGACATGTCTCTCCAGTTTCGCATCCGGGTAATTCGATAGAGCCGCTTCAAACTTATATTTTCACTTACTCGGGCTGTTTCACTCGTGTCTCTGATTGGAACCCCGGGAAACTTGTGCATACCGCAAATCTGATTAGAAACACGAGCGCCCCTAATGCCTCCTCCGAAGCTCGGCCAGGAAGTAGGCTTCAAAAGCGCTGCTCCGGAAATTCCACGCCTAACCTCGGCGTCTGCGTAGGTTAGTGAGTCAGGCGAAGCAAGAATCTACGGCGCATACGGGGTAACTGCCAGGCGGCACAAATATGTGTTTACGTGCGGGCTTAAAATGAGAATGGTGGATACTTTGGTTACTTAAAAGACGAGGACAAAGTATCGTTACTAGAGCTATGAGCGAGAACCAATGCACCGCCCCCCAGCCGCGGATAACCCTGTCTCAGTTTCGATTTAAACGAGAAGGCTTTCTTAATTTCCTTCCAGCAAAACACACGTGATTCAGCGCCTGCTGTTTCACCGTCGCTCGTATGAACGAAGGAAACTTAGAAGATGAGCTGGTTAGGTTTATTGGTATAGATTAGTAATGGATTGGCAGATCGAAAAAAAAGGATGTGGATTCAGATACGAAATGAAACAAACAAGCGCTGACTTTGAACGAAAGTTGACTTGCTTTCAAGATTTCCTTGACAAATGAAAGCTGACGTAAAGTCTTGGTTTTATATGTCACTATTTGCTCGATTTACAAGGTTTAGTTAACAATGTAAGTTTGGCCTGAAACCTCGGTTTCAACTGAGATGTTCTTGGTTGCAGGTTTGACCTAAAAACCGAACGCTGGCATAAAACTTCGATTGAAAGCCAACGTTTACTTCGTATATCAGGTTTACTGATCTACAAGTTTTATTTGGTCTAGAAGGCTTACTTGATTTATCAGCCAATGTCTACATCAAACCTTAGTTTGAAGCAAAGGTGCACTTTGTTTCTAGGGTTTACCTGAAAAACTGAGATTGACGTCAAATGGTGGTTTGCTTCGTCAGAGATATTTACTTGACAAAGTATGCAGGTAGACCTAACCTTGGTGTGAAGCTAGGCTTACTTAGTTTACAGGGTTTAATTGTAAAGCTAAGCTTGACACAAAACCTTTGTTTGATGTTAATACCTACGATGTTTAACTTGTCATGCCAAGGCTGGCATCAAGCTTTGCTTTTTTTGGGGGGCCAGCGCTTGCTTTGCGAAGTGCTTATCAGAGTTCGCGTTCATTTTCACGCTGTTCGTCCGTTACCTTTCAGTTCTATCAACACACAAACTTGCAATGCTTGTCAATTCATATAGCTGTTACTTTCAAACATACTGGCACAAGCAAAAGAAAAAAATTACAATTTTGTCCGGCTGGTTACAGGTAAAATCCCTGCATATGGTTTGAGCAATGCGAAGTAGCGAAAACCTTTGAAGAGCCACCAACGTGACCTATTTGTCAGCGCTAAATTTCTGTTTGCAGGCTGCTTCCATCCGCCGTGTGCTTGTTCTAACGTGGTTCGGCGCCATTGACTGTTGAGTACACGGTCCTGCTAACCACGTATTTCAGCTATGCAGATCACCAAAAACGGTGCCGCGAGATCGGACCCGATATCGTAGTGCGATGTTGCGCTTCTTTCGGTTTATATTCTAGTGTTTTTATGCGAAGCATATTACGAGGGCTCAACCCAGCTCCTCAGGCGCGGCGGTGACCATGAAATCACGTGACACCGTGACGTCACGACAGAGGAGAAGTGGCTTTGGCTCAACTCTTGCAAGACGGGCTGGGTGGGAATCGAACCAGGGTCTCCGGAGTGTGGGACGGAGACGCTACCACTGAGCCACGAGTACAACGCTTCAAAGCGGTACAAAAGCGCCTCTAGTGAATGCGGTGTTGCCTTAGAAACGCGCTGTTTCTAAGGCGTGCGTCTCTTGCTCAGGCGCACATTTCGTTGCCGCGCCGAACGCTGCTTTGCTCGACGCTCACCGCGTCCAATGCGGGGCGCGTAGTCGCTGCCCTGTAGCCCATTGTCTTACACCCCTTGGCGGGTCGACGGGAACGCTGTCGCGTTCCACTCTTGAAGGCGAAGAAGTAATGCATGAGTTGTTTCTTCGTCTAGCCGAACCAAATATAGCCAAGCCACAGCAGTTCACCAGGCTAAACAGTGGTTCAACAACTAAAATAAAGGCTAGTATGCTTCGCATCCTGGGCTTAACCTTACCTAAGCCACAGCCATTTTTTTTTTCTTGAACTCCGCGTTATCTCTCGTGATGTAAAAACTACCGTAAGCGACCCAAAGTTATATACTTAACCGTTACACCCGTGCGAGTTAGGAAGAATATGGCGGACAACAGAGGATGCGAGGGTGAGGAGGTTCGGGGGAGGAGGAAGATGACGCTACTTGACAAAGAAAGCAAGTGTATCCAGAGGCTTTACATATAGTTAACGTGCGAGGCAAGGTTCCGACAGCTTTTGCACCACGTGGTCCCGACAGTACCAGCTAGAAAACGGTTCATATTACTCGAAAATCTCCCGCTGCATCCCTACCGCACACACACACACGCATATATGCACAGAGAGAGAGGGAGGGAGAAAGATATAGATAGATAGATAGATAGATAGATAGATAGATA
Organism: Dermacentor albipictus; assembly: GCF_038994185.2. Taxonomy (NCBI): domain Eukaryota; kingdom Metazoa; phylum Arthropoda; class Arachnida; order Ixodida; family Ixodidae; genus Dermacentor; species Dermacentor albipictus. Next base: position 25,200,551 of record NC_091830.1, on the reverse strand, counting down.
GATAGATAGATAGATAGATAGATAGATAGATAGATAGATTAGATAGATAGATAGATAGATAGATAGATAGAGAGAGAGAGAGAGAGAGAGAGAGAGAGAGAGAGAGAGAGAGAGAGAGAGAGAGAGAGAATGGAGCTCGTTGATATTGAATTCCCACTGTTCATACCAGGAACCAGTGAAACAGCACGTTCTGAAGTGCATGTGTATTACTCGAAACACGTTCTTAATGGAATTGCAGAGCCTACTGCTTCACTTACAAATGCAGACATGTTCTTGGCGTGAACTTGCATGCACAGCGTTCATTCTATTTCCTTGCTGAAACCAGCACGTTTTTAATCACATGACGTAACCGCACAGTTAAAGGGACCCAATACTCGGGGAACACCCAAAGATAGGGTGAAGCGATTAAAGCAAGAGTCTAGCTATAATTTGTCTGTAACTTCTGTAATCTATAACCTATGTAATCTTCTACTTAACTTGAAAATAGACGCTGAGGTGCGCAAAAGCAAATGTTTCAAAAGTATTACCTCAATCTCCCGACACAATTGTATATGGTGTGAGGATACATCGAATGTATCCTCATTTGTGGATGTGGGTGAAACTTGGTACTAATATTTCAACCCGTATTAATGTAAAATAGCTTGGAATTTTTTTTTGATATTCGAAACTACGCCAGTGCCACCACATGACGTCCCTGTTTCACTACATTAAGAGGCCCAGAATAAGCGCAGCGGAAATAATAAAATGACCAGCTGAGGAGTGGCACCCTCTAGCCCTCGCTCCTTCTCCTCCCTCCCTACTTTAAAGGGGATGCTCGTAAAATCCATTCATCAGGCCACCCAGTGCTCAAACGCAGAAAAGAATTCGAAAAAGAAAAAAAGAAACAGAAATAAAAGAGACACGCCTGGGTCAGCGTAAGAGTTCAAGGAACGACATCAGCTGGACCCATCTTCCTTCTTTTGTGTCGGGTGGCAGGGTTTATCTGCTTTCTAGTATGACGTGTTTGGTCTCCCTTGTTTGGTGAGTCGCTTCCGTGCTGCCCCAAATTCGCGCACACCGCAAACAAAACAAAAAAAAGAAAGAAAGAAGAAAAAAGAAGAAAGGAAAAAAAATCAAGCAGACGTACGTTGATATGCAAATCGTCGAGAAAAAAAAAGACATGCCTCTTGTGCCGTTTGCAGGCCGGAATTTCGGAGGCTATTTCCGGCGCAAAGATTCACCGTTTTATGCGATCCTTCACGTCTCCGCGTAAAAAAGAGCCCCACGAAGTTTATGGCCCTCTTCTAACTCTTTAGAGTGCCGCCTGTCATCAACAGAAAGACCATATCCGCTCGCCAAAATCGGGAGAGGACAATATATTTAAAACGTGGCTCGAGCTTCATGTGGGAAAGAGGGATAGGGCTAAGTAAAGCTCGCCGTGGAAGCCTAATTTGCGAAGCTCCGGCGTAGGCGTATAGAGCACTCAGTTAATATGCATAATGCGCGTCATGCACGTGCTGGTGTTCTGGGAATGTATTCTTTATTGCGCTATTTTACTATTATGCATGAGATTATACGTTGTGCGCATATGTTAAGTGCTTATGCAGTATATAGTATATATGTTATACGTATCGTGCGTGCAGTATGTTATTGTTATTGTTATTGTATGTTATTGTATGTTAAAGGAGGGTGTTATTCGGGTCCCTCAAGAACACAGGACTTCCTCACAGTTCGCTTCAGGACATAGTCTTCCCGCGCGGGAACCGGTTGTGTAGGAAGGAGGTCTCTCGCCTTCTGTTAAATTACCTACAGGACACGGATTTGGCTTCCACATGGTGAGCTGAGGAGTGAACATTTGTCATTTGGAGGTCTGTGTCGGATTACGTGATTTATTTATTTTAAGTGTAGGTACGGTGGAGCAATTGCCGGCAGCAACTGCAAGGCTAATCCCACCAGTAGCCTACAACAACTCAACTCAACTCAACTATGTTATATGCACAAAGCAATGCATATGCGTGCTATATGCGTGTTATATGTGTGCCATATGTGTGCTATATGTGTGCTATATGTGTGCAGTATACGTATGATATATGTATGAGTTATACGTTCGCAAGAATAAATAGCACAGGGACCATCTAGCATCGCGTTCTTGCACCAACATGTGCTTCATGTTATGCTATTTTCTTATTTACCGGAGGTTCGCCATCAGGCTTGGCGCTGATTTAAGGCTCACCACAGAAAACTATACCACAACCGCTTATGCGTATTGAGACAAAAGAAATTGTTTGGTACCACTGAAATGAATTAAATGTAAACTTTACAATATACTGGGTGTCCCAACTATCTGCACCAAGATTTTTAAAAAAATGCAAATGTCACGTGGGTAGACAGAACCAAGGTAATGTTGTTTGCCGTCGCATGGAGATACTCACAATAATTTTCTTTTGCATTTCACCCGATTGCACATTTAGCGTTAATTGATTAACCAACTTCTCAAACATTAAATTAGATGAAAAGTGTCAAAGAGAACATTGTAGAGCAAGATGAAAACTCTCGATACAGCTTTCTGTTGCTCAATACGTGCTACGTAGAAGCGTTTTTCCGAGCGTGAAAGAAGCCCGCGAATGCACGCAAAGTGCATCGAGCGGGGGGTCGCGCGGCAATTTTATTTAATTTTGTGTGCTGGAGAAAGTCGATCTTGTGATAAATCTTATTATACCTTTTGAGAGCAATATCTACATTCATTAGCATATTCGGATCGGCACGTCACATCTGTTTGTAGACGAGTGCCTTCTGTAACGTTCTTTTCGGCGTTAGTTCTTGCAGATGTGAGAGTCCTTAACGATGAGTTTTCTTTCTAACTGATTTTTCCCAACCAGATTTTTATAACTGTGTGAGAACTGAGTTATTTTTGAGAATGATAAAGAAGTGCAGAAATGCGAGCGTCTTACAGGGGCGCGAAAAGACTTACAGGACATTGTCTTCAAGTCTTCAAGTCATCATCTTTATCGCACATTGCGTCTACTATTACTATCAACCGTTAATTAATGTTGTTGAGTGAAACAATGGATGTATGTAAGTATAAATAAACCTGAAAACTTGAAACTTGAAATATCTCATCTAACGCTTCACTAATTATTCGTTATTCCGGTTTCGCCCCCCCCCTCTTCTTTTGGTCTGTTTTATCTATACATTTTTTTGAAACGCCCTTACCGACACATCTCAAAGTCCCATACGCCAGCATACCTTTTCCGGCGCCTCAGCCACACAGGATATAGCCATTTCTGTATACCACCGTAACGACACCTACGTTGAGTTATTGGGGCTAACATCCCTTGAATGACCATGCCGCTGCCTTCCAGTTACCCCATGCATTTCACCCCAGACTCCTTGTCGCCATCCTGACTCCTTCAATATTAATCGACGCTTTTGCTGCTAAGCTACTAAAGTCACCCTTTCAACTGATGTCTTTTTGGGTCTTTTTTGTTACTCGCACACTGACCGCCTGACCGGCTCTTCTAAACCCAGAAAAGCATGCCGCCAACGACACCCCTGCATGCTCCCCTAAGCTCTCGCTTTCCCAACACCCTCTCATGCCCCTATTTTTCTTTTCTTGTTTTCCCCCTCTTGGTGTCCCACCTTCTTTTTTCCCTTTTCCCTCTCCTTTGCTTTGTTTTCCTTTCTCCCCACCTTCCAACTCTCCTGCTCTTGTCCCCTCGTCTTGGGAACCACGCTCGCAGACGTCAGGCGACAGCGCTCATTCTCTTTGAAGTCTCTCCCTTTACAACCGGCCGCCACCGACAACCGCACGTGACGTCACTGTACTAACCCTTTAAATCTAACATGCCGAGGATGACGAGGTCGCCTTTGACGAAGATAGGTTCTCCTATCGAAACGTTGGCCAGCCTTTCTGAGGCACCTTATCCCTGTTTATGAGCTTTATACCACAGTGTGCTATTCCATCTGTCAGCCCTTTTCTGGATTTTGGACTTCACTACCCATGTATTACGTGTTCACTTTTGCAAAAATGAAAGAAAAAGCGTAGTTAACAGAAAGTATATATATATATATTGATCATGCCATGAGAAGCCAACAGACACCAACTACAACATAGGGGAAGAAACTTTAACTTACTTATTGAATTAAATGAATGATATATATATATATATATATATATATATATATATATATATATATATATATATATATATATATATATATATATATATATATATATATATATATATATATGTATATATATATATATAGTGCCATGTTGCCAAAGTGAGTGATCACAATTAGCACAGCGTCAGAAACGCTTCCTGCATAGTCTTGGTAGTAATCCCGTGGATTCCATGCAGCCTCAGTGCCGTCGAAATGGAAATGCAGGTAGCGTCAGGGTGCGGGCAGCCGTCGCCCCCACCCACCGCGTTAAATCTGCCCCTATGTTGTGTATCTTTCCAGACGCGCGCGGGAAGCAGTTCCCGACACTTCCGACGCCGGGCGAACGACGACGCCAGTCCCGCAATCTCGGGCTCTTAAGCGCAAGCAACACACGCGGAGTGGTCGAGAGCGCAGATGGCCTCGACCGTTCTGCCATCTATCTCGGGAAACGTGAAGAAAAACGGTGAGTTACAGTCGGGGGCGGCACGTCAAAGACGTGGGTCAAGTTTCCGGACCGGCGTTTTTTTTTTCTTTTTATTTTCGTCACCGCGCTGACTTTCAGAAGAGGTGTTATGCGGGTCGCAGCAGACGGCAATCTCGAGGCAGCGATTCCTTCTCGGGGCGAGAAATGGGCAAAGTGTACATAGGCGAAAGCTAGACAGCAATCTCGAAGCAGTGATTCCTTCTCGGGGCGAGAAATGGGCAGAGTGTACGTAGGCGAAAGGGAGATGCCATATATTACGTGGAGTTGCTTTCCGGAACTGGGGCGTGCCCTTGCGCATAATGACAAACGGAGGTGCCGCGGCAAAGACGGATGGTACCAGCGAACGGTAGTGACGAAGACGTGCGAAGAGATACGAAAATAAAAGTGAGTACTCGACGTCGTCGACAAGCCACGCTTACTCACTGATTCTCTTGTAAGAACAGAATGCGGTAGAAGGAACCAACCGACAATCTGTGCAATTTACATACATTAGAGACGCTGCGAAAACTGGGGCACGCTTCTGGGCCTAAGGTGAGCGGAAACGTCGGGCACAGAAAGCATGTGCCTTAAGAAGACGAAATGATGAGAACGCGGTAGTCAAAAAAAAAAAGAAAAGGTGTGGGGGGGTTGAGAAACCGTTATAAAGGTGACTGCTTGTAAATTCTGCGCCGCTGCAGGCGTTATTATGCTAAGCCTGAGCGACTTTTGAGCGAACGATTTGTGAATGTCGACCTCACGAGCCGTTGCAGCCGAGGGTGGCGAAGGTGTCGTTGCGATTATTAAGGGCAAGAGACTTGCAGAAAACGCGTTCGCACTACGTGCTATCAGCTTTATATCTCGCGAAGAGGAGCGCAGAAGTGTTGCAAAAAAAAGGAGACCAAGACAGGAAAGATGCTTGCAAGTGCGCAAGGGAGAATCTTCCCTGTCTTGTGGTCTCCTTTTTTTTTTTCTGGAGCACTTCTGCGCTCTCCTTTGCAAGACATTATGTCAAGCCAAGTAGCCCAACAGCGTACTGTTCTGATGATATTTGCTGTAATCGCGATCTGCGATAGTGTGCTGTGAACGATTGCGGCGAACGTCTGAACCATCGCGGTATGTGTATCTTGGCTTCCGTGTATCTTTCTTACAATTTCTTTCTCGTCTTTCGACTTCCGTTCCCCGTATTTCAAGGTAAGGTAGCGAACGATATTTTCTATCCTAATTAGCCCCCTCATTGCCTAGCTTCTCTTAATCGCCTCTTCTCATCTCAGTTCCTTTCCATGCCAATTAGGGGTTCATTGAGGAGACAACTTCCTAAACGCCACATGGCCCATGAGAAACGCTGTGGGTACAGTGGCAGGATCTAGATTTATCAGCGCACCAGTATCTCGGTACATGGTTGTTTTTTGGGTATTGCCCTCAAACGCAATGCGACCTCAGCGCTGGGGGATCGAACTCGCGACCTCGTGCTCGTAAGCATAACGACATAGTCATTCGAGCTCCCGTGGCTGCTGTGGAAAGTGGGGTGCACAGCTCAATAAAAACGGTAGTCTTAATTAATTATTAATTTGTTGTGTAAACTAATTAGTTCGGTGATTAAGTTACGTACCGGGCCCTATAACGGGCATTATACAAAGAGTACTTCAGCACAATGTTTTCTTTTTACTATGCGCATTACCAGTCAGCTTCATATAATATGCGCAGCTCATCCCAATAGTTATTGTTACAAACACAGTCCTTCCAACGAGAGAATCAACGTAACGTGTGCTCACAGAAGAACGAAACGAACGTACAAAGTTTTGTTGCGAGGAGGTGCAGCCACAAATAGACCGCTGAAAGAAAAGACGGTATATGCCAGAAAGAAACGGCGTAGCTCTGCGACGATCGCTCATCGCATTAATTGGATGAAGGAACATTTGTAGCCCAGCACGTCGCAGGCTTGGGGCGCTAAATACATTCGGGCACCAACGGCAAAACCGCGTACGTTTCTCTCAGTCGGCACGCCGGGTCGGGATTCATTGCGGTGTCGACAGCGGAGAACTTTTGCCGTCTTTCGTCTAGAAAAGCAATGAGACAAAGATTATCCGTTCATTTTTTGGGGGGGGGGGGGGGTCCTAACGGAGGCCGTGGGTTGACTAGCCCCAACTTTCGGGTCACGAACTTTGCGACGTCGGAGGTCTCGTCACGTCGACGTCGTGTACGTCTAAGATGACGCGTTTCGTCAGCTCTGTTCCTCGTATAACCGAGCTGCTTCTAAGACTGGCTCGCCGTTTTGTAGGTTTTCGTACCTTCACCGCGTTGCCGATGCAAAGCGTTTTTGTCAGACCGCGCCATTAAGAAAAGATCAGCTCGAGCCAGAGAGGTTTGAGGAAAGAAAAAAAAAAGTGGCGCGATTCCGGCGCAATAAATGTGCGCGTGTCCTTAATGTCAGTTTAATTTGATTTGCTTCGGTCGCCTCCCGCGGCAAGGGCTAAAGAGAAAAAAAAATAATGTGGTGCAGTTTTAGATGCTTGGCCTTCGTGCACGGTGTAAGCAAACGGAAAACTGTGAACAACGAAGTGCCGCTTTTCCCTAGGTCGCTCTTTTATGCATATAAACAGATTTTGGAGCGTGATTTGTTTTTGCTATTGTGGAGATCGACGCCCAAGGCTGGTCATATCGCAACATTTATTACTGTTCTGCGAGGAAAAAAAAATGGAAACACTGCAAACATCAGCTTCTATGCTGGATCCTTAGTGTTAGGATCTAGCATAAATGGACATGTGGCCGGCCTTCCGCAGGCCCTCGTCAGCTGTAAGCAATGCATCTTTCCTTTCCTTCGGTGATTTGCCTGAGCGATTGTGCTGTTGAACGAAAATTAATCAATAGAATCAAATCAAATCACGACCACAATGAAACGAGATTATGTGCTTTTCCTTTGTCTCGTAGAAACGTGATGGAGTAAACCTATCGGAACCAGGAAATTAATGTTGGGCACAGTGGAACCTTTCATCCAAGGCGAGTCTCCCTATATAAACAGTTGAAACAACAAAAGGAATTGTTTAGACAAGCACCAGAAGACTTGTTAGGCCACAAGCAGGTGGCAAGAGCGTATGTATGGCCAAGTACGGTGTAGTAACAAAGTTGGCTATTAGACATCTGTGGGGCCACGGCAGAAAGCGCAGCCGTGCGAGTTGAGTGAAAATTAGAGATTGCGACATGGTGATGCAAGGATTAGCAAAATAAAATTCGCTGCAAATTTAGTAGCACATTGGTAGCTCACACAAGCCGCTGAAGTATAGCTGGGTGATCGCGCTGAAAGGGATTCCCGAGGAAGTTATTTGGGAATTAATAAAGCGCTTCTTTCATTGCATACCCCCCTGGTTTGGTGCAGCTGCTGCTCCCGTCTGCTGCTGGGCCAGCCGGCATCCCGGCTGATATATTTGTGGTTATATCTGCATACAACTATATTACACAGGTGTACTATGATTACCTCACCCAAATTTTCTGATCCCCTAGGGCGAACTGTGCTTTTGTAAGCCTCCGTATTTTGTCGTTTCCCTACTTTTCTTCTACCAATCCTCCAATCGCCTCTCACTAATGCCTATTGCGGACATGTTTACTTTACCACTGCTCCCGCTGAACCCAAGGGCTTCAAGGCGGCCAGTGGTGCCTAAATCGACCGCTGGGTCGACGTCTTCGCATTCTAATAAAACACGCTCCATAGTTTCCCTAGCTTTACCGCAGCAAGCACATACTTCTTCTTCCTTCTGATATCTCGCTTTATAAGTGCGTATTCTAAGGCACCCCGATTTCGCTTCGAAAAGTGATGAGCTTCCCTTTGAGTTATCATAAATTGTTCCTTTCCTGATTTCATTTTCCCCTCTTAAGTAGTTACTCATGGCAGGTTTCTTTTCCGTTGCCGCCACCCATGACATTATTTCAGCCTCTCTGACGTTCGGCTTGACCTTCTTTGTGATTGTGTTGCCCACACTACAGGCCGCATACTTGCTGGTAAGCTTGCTAGTCCTTTTCCTCCACTGTGAATCAATGTTTTCTCTTTGTACAGATACCTGAACACTCTCCCAGCCCGTTTACTTTCTTCCACATTCCTCAGCCGTTCTTCATACTCAATTTTACTGCGAGCTTCCTTCACTTCAAAACTAGTCCAGCCCATATCACCCTGCACAGCTTCATTTGTAGTCTTCCCGTGAGCGTCAAATGCGAAGCGACCCACTGACCTTTGATTCCCATGATGCGCGGAGGGCAACGCCATCTGGCGGTGCTATATAAAGCCAAGCTTTGCGACACGTCACCGAACACTCACCTCTCATTGGTGCCCTTCTCCAGCGGCGCAAGAATGAGCAACGAGTTAAGAAAAGCCAACACTATAAAGAGATGCATTCTCAGAGAAGTACGACGCATATCTAGCCACGTTTAGAGACTTTTGTCACGGTGGCATGTGCCCGTTCTGGAAAATTGGCAATGATTAGGCACACGTCCAGTGACACATAACCAATGGGTAAACAAAAAAAATAATAATTAGATAAATAAAAGAATTCGTTTTAATAATGCGCTGCTCTATTAAAAGTGCATACATTAAAAATACCCATGAGAAGGCAAACATATGTTATAGTTTTAAGCAGCCTGTTGTAGCTTCGACGGGGCGGCCGAGCGGGAGGATCTACGGCATGAGGCCTAAACGGCCGGGGCGCGCTGCGCCGCAAGAAAAAGCCGGACTGCTTCAGTCGGGAACCAGTCGAAGAATACTTTTATTTCTGAGAGGGGAAACGCTGTAGGGAACTTACAGCGTTTGGCGCTGAGTGGCACCCTGACGTAAACGATTCAAAACCGAGACCAGAAGCCAACACAGGATACCACACAGCCATTTGCCGTTGTCTTTTGATGCGCCTAACTGATGTGCGTTTCTTGAGACTACATTGCCGGTCAGGCCACACGGGTTATATAAACCCGTGTATACATACATACATACATACATACATACATACATACATACATACATACATACATACATACATACATACATACATACATACATACATACATACATACATACATACATACATACATACACATATGCTGAGGTTCCAGCAGGCAGCAGCAGCAGCAGCAGCCACTTCCAACCTGGAGCAGTGTAGGCTAAGATTGCTTTGGTTTAAAAATACCTTAAAATACAATTTTGTTCAGGGTTTTCTAACATAGACTTTCATTGTGGTGGCCTATGTCTTTTCAACATGCGTGTATAGTTTACATTCTATTTTTTTAATGCTTGAGCAATAACTATTGTATTCTGTCAAAGTTTGTTTTGAAATAATACTGAATTATTGCTGTAATAATTATCCGATGTCATGTTTCATATGCTTAGATTAGATGTCACTGCTTTGCGGCCCTTTTCTTGGTAGTGGGGGCTAGTCAAGCTGCTTTTGTGCAGCTTGTACTCTCGCCATCCTTCAAGTACAACAGATGATAATAAAGATTCAATTGAATTGAACTGAATTAGTGGTGTAACGCTTCCATGCTCGAATAAGCTAGGGGCATAATCCAAACATTGTGTTGGCTAGATGTCATTAGTGGATATGGTACAAGATCGTATTACCACTGTATTGTATAGAGCAACCACTTTGTATTAAAACAATGCAATAGACATGACAATAAGCGCCTTTCTGTCCCGGTGCTAGTGAGAGCTGATCATTCGTGATGGCTGTTTTTATTCCCCGGTGTAGTCTACGTTGCTATTTATTTATTGTTTTCGGGCTATCCTGACTGACGCACCGCCTTGATGTCTCTGGCCCCCACCGTATAGCTGTCAGTAAGTTCGAGTTCTCCGGTTGTGCTTATGCAGCAGGACGGTGGTGACCGTTGCTTGTCGTTGGCACAGCGTTCAGAATGACACCGCGGCACGAGAAATGCATGAGACGCGGGCGAAGCAGCTGCACTGTAGTGTCACGTGACCTCTTACGCTGTTTCCCGTCATTTCGCGCAGCAGAAGCAGTGTTTCCCACAGATGAAACAATTACGAGTTCGGACCGCCGATATCACTTGTCCCGTTGACCCAGATCAACTTGCCAATCATTGGTCTTTTTTGAAAGTTGTTCGACGCGTCAGAGCGAGAAATTGGGTCACAGGGTCCGCTTTTCATATTACTGAATTGTTCGCGCTGGTTGGCTCCTGGTAAGGCTTGTAATCGTTGATCAGCACGGCCGTAGCAAGCAATTATTGGCTGTCTCTGCTACTAGGTCAGGCAAAGGACCCGCACACACAAGGCCCAGATAACTTTTGGTTTGCCTCTCCTTGCCTCGTAAGCCAAATTCCAACCAGAAGAACACATCGAACGGCGATGTAACGGTCAGATATCAGGATTCCTGAACAAGAATAGGACAATCATGGTAATCTCTGCAGGGTGAGGAAGGAGCATCAGCAAGCTTGCTTAATGAAAAAGCAGAGATAAACACTGCAGTTGACAGCAACTTAGTACATGCATACCATTTGCTTATTTTATTTCTACTATGTACAAAGTTTTCCTGTCGCGCACAGAAATGAAAGTTATCAAAGGAAGGAGTATTCTCGCACGAAAGGCCAAGAATGCAATTAGTATAGGACAAACTGACTTTTGCTTTCTTCCTTTCTTTTTTTAAGAGATGTGTCATATCTATAGCTCGCCGCATTGCCCAGTTTACTAAAGCAATAGATTAAAGGATGCTTGTGCAAAATCTTTTGCGCAGCAACGGCGCAAAGCGTACATCACATTAAGAAGTTCGAATATAAGAAATTTTACTCTTGCTCCAGAGAACAAACTACCTGTGCACAGTATATCAACAGATAATTTTACTCGGTGTATTCCCTCTTAAAGTCCGGTCACATCGGCGTAATTGTCGGATCGTATGCGTTACCATATATGACGTGGCATAAATCGCGCGTGATTCTCTTGGTAGAATATATTAACAGTGTCAGAACTATGCAACAAAAAACTCGAGTGCGCAGGGTAGCCGCTTCATGTCAACCTTTGTTTATGAACTTGTTTGAAGCGTTTACAGGCATCAGTTCTTTCTTTCCTGCCACATTTATTTTTGTTTATGTAGCACTTTGTATGGTTCTTTTTCTTCGATGTTTGGTGACATGTTTGCCTAGTGCCTCTTAAGGCTAACAAGGGAGACAACTTCTCACTCGGCGCTCATATTAAAAACGCTAGTCTAAAATTTTATTTTTTCAGTAGAAATGTATGCTATACAGAGGCAGCTGCTCATGCTTGCTGCTCGGAAGAAGGCCGCGGGAACCACCAGCAAGTTTGCGCATTTACTGTACGAAATTCCTTGATAACACAACAAAAGCTACTGCGTATCGAACCGGAATTCATATAATAGCATCGCGTACACCGATCAATGAACGGAAAAACGCCAATCGCATTGCAGAGTTTCGCTTCGAGTGAGCCGTGACGGGTAAAAGAGAGGATGGGCTGGTTGAGAGAACGGAAGAGGAAGAACAGCCTTACACACAACAAACCTTCGACATCTCTCCAACTCACGGCGAAAAGAAAAAAGAAGTGCGTCTATCAAGCAGTTCTGTCTCACTACTCCCCTTTTAACTCCACTTCCCCTTCTATTTGGGGAAACAACCGCGCTCGTCTCCCCTTTTCGAGCTTCCAGGCTATCGCGCGCTTTTCCCGCGCTGTGATCCTCACTTCTTTGCCCCGTTTTCTTCCTAACCGACAAACAACGTGTGCGCAGAGTCCAGTCGTATCCGTTTCCCGCACCCTCTCCCTCTTTCACTCGTTCCCGTTCATCCCTATTTCTGACCGCACGCGTGTCTGCAGCCGCCCTCTCCATCCATGCGAAAGTTTCGTATTACCAGCACGTTCATCGCCTGCTCTTCCTTGCGAGGCCAGAGCGCATCGTGGCATCGACTCTCATGCTTTGTTACTTTCTCGTGCACATCCACTTTTCTCTCTTTGTTCCCTCATCTACTTTCGATCGTGGCTATATCCATCCATCCCTCGTATCCTAATCTTTCTCCCCTTACCACCATTTCTATTATCTTTCCAACGGTTTCGTACCCCCTTTCTGGCATAGAATGTCCAGGCTTGTGGCCAAAGTTCATTGTTTCCGGACATCGCCTTTTCTCCCCTTTTCGACTCCCCTTTTTTTCTTATCTTCGTCCTCGTTTGGCAGCGTCTATGTTGTGTCACGTGTTTTCCCACCGCACCCTTTCGTATCCCAGCGAGGATCGTTTTTCTTTTTTTATTCGTTGTTTCTGCCCCGTTCGTTTCTTTCTCCCTACTTCCACACATTCGGTGGGGCGCATTCTTCCCAATTTTCCCACTCGTTCCCGCGGACGGCGAAGCCTCATAAAGGAAACTGGGTCACTGGCCCGAAGACCTTGTTTGAGGCCCAGCATGCTTCATCATTGAGGGTTGTTTGTAAAAAAAACACTACGTGCTTTGTCGGAACTTAGCATCACTTGATTGCATTTTGTAGATTCAAGAGCATTGTAAGGCACGCTTCCGATGTCTTGCTGCACCTTCTTTCTTAAAAGAATCGGTGTCCAACGACAGAAGCGTTAGGCGCTCAGTTGTGGGTAACACAGCGGTGCAGCCCTTATTAAAATAAACAGTGGTGAGATTTTATACGCCATGTGCATCTACGAAGGCCAGAGATGTTACTTCAGTTAAACCGGGTCCCATTGCGTAGCAGTCCGGTGGTTTAGCCACTAGACCGCAGACGCAAGCGTGGCACGACAGAATAGCAACCCTAGCAGTCCTTTTCCAGTGCATATGCCAGCGCATTGAAACGCTATGAGAAATTACACCGCCTTCAGTATCGGCCCAGTTCAAACCATGCACAACCTTTAGCTGCGTCTACTTCAGTTGCCCTTTGTGCGTGCGAGTGCTCTTTCATTCTCTTTGCCATAGCCTCCGAAATCGCCCCCACGAAACGCTCGTGGGTGTGATCACGGAGGCCATGTCTTTACGCTGATGCATCGTGCGTTACGCTCCAGGTGGCGCTAGGCGATCTCTCAATCAGAGCCTCAGACTCAGAGCCAAGGCAGGTGTTTGATAGTGACGTCAAACGCTTCCTCCCTCGCACTATCTCGTACACAGCAAGCGGTGCGTTTTGTTCAGCGCCGTGGTGGGTATGAGCGTGACCTAGGAATTACAAACAAGCTGCACCGACAAAAAGAAAAGAAGGCAGCGCATGTGACCTTCACCTGTGAAAACGAGGCGAGCCAGTTGAAGTTCGCTCACAGCTTAATTAGCTCTACCAATCTAAATGCTAGGCTAATTGAAAAAAAAAAAGATAGTTGTGACAAGGTAAAACGCAACCTACGGCTGAACTGATATCAGTATCACGCACAAAACTTGCCTTAGGCGTTTAGGTTTCATACCGAAGCCAGGGACACAAAGGACGACCTGTACGGAGAAAAAAAAGTTGTTTTATACATACGAATCCAATTGACGACAGGTACATAAGAGCACCTAATTGGCTGGCGCATCTGTGCAAATTATGTTTGAGTTGGGCAGCGTGCGCACAACCTCTTAATTTTTAGGTTATCACCGACTATAGAGGAGCGAAAACCGGAGGACATAGTCAAGTGTTCGACGAAAACTCGTCCGGCGAGGAAACATATTGCCGCCAAAAAACGAGCACTCGCCAAGAATAAAATAAAAATAAAGAACAGACGTTTCGGGCCCTGTACGGGTTCCTTTCCTTGATCACAATGAAGATGTGAGCCGCGCGCCCATGCTTACATCTTCATTGTGATCAAGCGACCCGTACGGGGCCTGAAATGTCTGTTCTTGATTTTTATTTTATTCTTGGCACCAAACCAGAGGCCAGTAACTTGCTCGCTTTATCCGAGTCTTTACGATACTACGTTCGCGCTTACCAACAAGCGGGCACCAACAAGCGGGCACCATGCATCGTTTCTGGTGTTCTCTCGTTTATCATCGCGCTGATATGTCGCACCATATACTCGAGATAGCATTACGTGTACTACTACTACCACGCGTTACATCACAACCGCACTGTATAAAACCGAGTACACGTGGCGTACGCGTCAATCTGCTCCCAATGGCCCCTTAGCGAGTTCCAGTGGCGGAAGTGAAGTACGCACAAACCGAAACATTTGACCATTTCACCGCATGTCTTCTGTGGTAGAGAATTACCGAGAAATTTCAACAACACTACACCGGGGGCGCTCCCCGCCGTGATGGCCTCGGTTGTGGGTGGAGCCCTCGGTCCGGCACCACGTGACCCGCGGCAGCCCGTCTGGTCTCCGGAGTGGACGCTGAGCAACAACGCTTCCAACTTCTGCGCTTTCGTGTGCGGGTTACCCGGTATTATTATTGTTAATGACACGCCCATGTTTTGCGGAAAAGCGTGACTGGTGCGTTGCAATCGAGACGAGTGCGCGGATAA
Organism: Dermacentor albipictus; assembly: GCF_038994185.2. Taxonomy (NCBI): domain Eukaryota; kingdom Metazoa; phylum Arthropoda; class Arachnida; order Ixodida; family Ixodidae; genus Dermacentor; species Dermacentor albipictus. The sequence goes on along the minus strand of NC_091830.1, from coordinate 25,185,533 downwards.
CGTGTGGGATGCATCGCTTGATGTAGCGTGCAACGTGGGAATACGTTTGTCTGTAACTGCCTCCGCGACACCACCTCACGTCGCGCGTGAGTGATGCGGGAGTGATGCATGAGTGATGCGTGAGCGATGCGTGGGGCGGAGAAAATTTCCGTCTTTGAAGGCTGAAGTGTTGCAGGATGTCGTTGTAATCTCCCCTTTGCTAACGTCTCGCTGATAGGCTCGGCACACGTGCCCACGAGCCGGAGGCACGGGCCTTCAGAATGCTTCTCATTAACGTATAGATTCCCACAACACGTGGCATCCGCGTTTCTTTTTTTTTTCCTTCTAGCTTACCGCAAGGGGGACAGCCTTCGACTTTTCCTTCCTTCGTTATTCCCGCCGCAGGCAAAGCCTGTACCAAGACCAGAACTGCCGGTAGTGAAAAAGGGATCGGCGTTCCCTAAACGTGCACCTGCGGGGGGGGGGGGGGGGGGAGAAGGGGGGAGCGGCCTTGGGCGCGTTGAATTGTAGATCAGCTCGGAATTGCCGTTTCAGGACACGCGTGTCCCCAGCTGGCAAGCGTTCTCCCTCAGGCTCGACTTTCCGGGGCGCTGCTTGTCCGAACAAGGATACATCATGGTGCTTCCGTAAGGCAGCGGTGCATATATTTATGTTATTCTTGTTACAACCCCACGAAAATGCTGTTTTTCTTTTTTTGTGCTTCTGTTACATTATGCTCCGAGAATGAGCTGTTCGTGTCTCGCACAGCGAAAGTCGAACAGTTTTTAGCGAGCTGTGCGAGTCGGCGTGGGTTCTTTTTGGGGAAAAAACTGAATTGGCGCGAAGAAGAAACAAGAAGAGAATCAGGACACCAGCCAGTGTGCCGCTTTTCTTCCGTACTGTGTCGATTCGTTCTACGGGCCTTAATAAAAAAAATAGGAGAGTTGTGAAGATTACCCAATCGAGATCGTGTGGCAACTTTATTGTTCATAATTATTTGGCTTATCTAGGCCTACTGAAATTTTACCGAGTGGTGCAGAACGTTACTGCGGAACAATGACGAATACACAAACGTACAATATAATTGTCACAGGTATTATCATACGTTTATCAACATCCTATGTTTCTTTCGCAAAAAGAAGCCCGCGCAGGGAACATCGATCGGGAAAATGTTGTTGCGTTACGTTTCACTGAGGCACAAGAGGGCCGAGTTGAAAGCACGCGCTTCTTCCGACTTCATTGCACTGTGTGTGCCCAAGATTTCTTGAGGAAAGAATGGTGGTGGCATTGAAACAAACGAAAAAAAAAGAAATGCACAGCAGACGACACAGCTCTCCACGTAAGCGTGAGGTTGAAAAAAGAAAGGAATTAAAAAGCATGCGCACACTACACATATTCACATGCTACGTGACGCCTGCGGTTAAAAGGATGCGTCACATCCACCACCGTGGCCAAGAGTGGCTCTGGCTGAGACTCCCAGGACCATAGTAAGTACATTTACACGAATACCTGAGAAATTATACGGTAGCACAGCCGTTGCCACAGGTCGATTCGTATGGAGCACCTCACGCGTAATATGCGGAATATCTGAAATAGAATCCCACCGACAGCAAGCTACGCCTTTTCATCAGTTTCATTTCTTTTTTTCCTTAATATTTTTACGTTTATGAAGTGGAAACCACAGGTGATCTCCCTTATTCTCTCCTTGGTTTTATTGTCTGTTGCCTGCATATGACTGTAGACTCACAGCACTATAAGGATATAATAAGTATATTTGCAGAAGGCAATAGACAGAGAATATTCCCTAATGAGACCACGTGATTCCCCATTGCTCAAAGCTTTACGCACTTTCCTCGCCTTAGCTGGCGCATAAAGCTGACGATGAGCGAACATAGTTGTGCTTGTGGCTGTGCTTATTTTCTTCAGAAATCACGTATTATCACGTTTCAGCCTTTCCTTCATTGTGTTTTCGTGAATCTTATTTCCCTGTTCGAAGACTGTTCTGCTTGGACTGTGGTGCTTACCAGTGACATCAGGAAACATTACTGCCTTGCAAGGACTTAAACAAAGACAACAGCCTCACGCTCTAACCAAATAGCACATACACACTATAAAAAAAAATCACAGCTCTTCCACTATGTGAAGATGGAAGACCAACGAAGCTGCATTGCTCAATAGCTATATCAAGTTTTATATGGTGATCATGCTATATTGGTTGAATAAAGGCAGAAACACATAATTTTGTTGTTTGTTTCATCTTATGTATTTTTATTGTATTGTTTATCTTTTTATTTCTTTTTATAGTTTGATTTGTATATTTTTATAGTTTTAGTCTTTTTCTTTTCTTTATAAATAAACACTGACGTTTCGACAGGCATCGTGATAGACTAGCGTTTGGGCAACGGCACTCATCGTTCCGGCGCATTGTTATTGTGAACATCATAAGTTCGTTATTCGTTTCTTTTTTTTTCTTCTTTTTTATATTTTGTATTTAAATTTTTTTAAATGTACTTTTTACGACGAATGTGTGAGCAGTGGCACTAGCGCGTTTGTGCGGTTGGCACCGAGAATTTTTTAACAATCCTTTCTGGAAAAGTTGTCCAAAACATTTTTTTTTTTCAAATAAGCAAAACAACTGTTGTTACCCTTGTGCCTGGGACCACTTTGTGTCTCCGTGTGGGAAGGGTAGTTCAAGGGCCCGTTACAGGTCCCCGAACACGCAGGCGTGCGTGCCATTGAGCTTGTACCTTTTCTGCACTATCACCAGGAGCTGCTCGAATGATGATTTGTTTCTTGCGAACATCTCGGACACATTTTTGTCCAGATCCTAGACATAGACAGCTTCGTTGTAAAAAAAAAAAACTATGTTTATACCTTTAGAGTCTATCTTGTCCCCAATCAATATCTGTCATCTGTCTTGCTTGGGGTTTCCTTCACGAAAGCTCGTTACTGTCCTGTCAATAATGGCAGGCCACACCGTTCAGGCGAATGCTTTCCGTGACGTGGAACTGCCGGGCGCGTAGTGTTTTAAAGAAAAGAAAGGTACGGAAATTATATTATTGTTTGGGGACGAGATAAGCCCAAGGGGGGGGGGGAAATTTTTTCTCAGATTTCGCGCCCGAGTTGTAACGTAATCTGGGCAAACCACTTGCAGTGCAACGACTTTTGAAGTTATTCCAAGAACACTAGCGCAATGTCGAGCAATTCTATAGAGGAGCTAGTTATCACGTGCCAGAGAACAATTGAGTTTTGCGTACTGCCCGGAAAAAATTATTCATCATGTCAACCCTGCACCCTAAAACTGTCACATCCTCAAGGGCGCTGGATTTCAATGGCTAACATCCTTTTACCCTTAAAGGTGTACAAAATTTTACTCCACGCGGCATCAAGCTCGAAGTACACCACCCAAGAGAGAAGCGGCAGTTAAAAACTGAGTAATAATTGTGGCCATGTGGTGCGCACCAAAATATCTGATACGAGAGTATGACAGCGATAATGAGTATTAGTAAAACTTCGTGTAGCTTACGTGCCGTCTGTCGCAGCTACTAAAATGTTTACTTGCCTTCGAAATTCGCCAGAAGAAAAGAACTTCATTGGTCCCCATAAACGAGTACAATTCACTCCTTTAATGGCGAGGTGTTTGCAATGGTACAACCCGAGCCGCCTTTTACATTCGTAAGTGTGATAAAACTCCATGTCATCGCATCTTTTTTTTCCAGTCATCTGCGCTTGTAACACTTAGACCGTTTTGTGTCATTTGTATCAGAGAGAAGCTAAAACTAGCGGAAATACAAGTCCTATTAGAGAAATGCAGAAAGATGAACGCTGGTTTGAACTTTAGCTTCATTTCTATCATCGATGGAAGAAGAGAAAAAAAAGCTGTGCAAAGAGACAAAAAGAGTACCTTGCTGACTTTCTAAAATTATCAATATTTTCTCTTATTTCATTTGTTTACGTTAACTTATTTTATCAAAATTCTTCACAGTATCTTCATCATACGTCTAAATCACAGTTCTAGTCTCACGCTCCACAATTTAAATCTAGTTTGGCTTTACTACTAAGCACACGAAAAAGCGCCTGCTTCTTGGCCAATCCCCCATAGTGGGTATGCGCCACTGTCTGGGACACAAGACAAGACAAGACAAGACAAGATTGATTGGCTCTTGTTCAAACACTCTTGTGTGACTGGCTCTTGCTCGACCGACGTATCTCTTGTTCGACCACTATTGATCGCTTTAGATACTTATCTCACTCTGAATCTGAGCGTTGTTTAAGAAGCGGGAACACCACTCAGACCGGAAATGCCTTGTCGGCACTGACGTCCGTCCTTTCCCAAAACGATCCAACAAAAAGCGTTTGCAGAGACATCGACTCCCACGTGTTGCCGATGCCCTGCGAAGAAGACGAAAACGAAACGGGCAAATTGCCTGTGAGAGCCTGTGGGTATGTGCCACGGCCACTCAGGACAACAACAACAACAACAACAACAACAACAACAACAACAACAACAACAACAACAACAACAACAACAACAACAACAACAACAACAACAACAACAACAACAACAACAACAACAACAACAACAACAACAACAACAACAACAACAACAACAACAACAAGATTATATAGTGAGAGCTGCGCTAGAGGGCAAGAGCTTGTGTGTTTGTTTCGGTAGCCCTACTCGGTGCACCAGAACAATGCAGTAATTCGGAAGGCCCGACTATGCGAGGCGACGCGCCTTTCGCCGCACCCTCTTGTGTGCTGCCGGATGAAACTCCCCCGGCTATTAACGACAGGATATTGGGTCTTCCCTTCTTCGGCAAAAAAAAGAACAATGCGCTTCCTTATTGTCTCGCTCCTATCGTGCGCGCGTTCCAAGAAGGAAAGCGTATCTCGGAAGGCCGCACGGCCAGAATGCGAGATAACAAATCCAATCGATGAACTAGCCTCTTCTTCTGATCACTCTTGCTTTTCAGCTGGGAAATAAAAGGACGGCAGTCTATGAACGATTTCAGTTGAAGTGTATGGCATAGTAACGTCCGCTGTCGGGCAAGTTGATACATGGCTAGAAATGGTTGTAGGCGCTAGACAAGGAGAGTAGACAGGGACAGGCGAACAAACACTTCCTTCTATAGATTTCTTTCTTGAAGTGTATAAATTGTCGCAGCCTTTGAGCTTAGACCATGCACTTCTGTTTTTCGGCTAATAGAAGAAAAATTAAACATGTTATAATAACATCAATATAACAGAAGGCTTAATGTGTTGATGTTTATTGCTTCACATTATCATATAATCGTTCATTTATCTTTTATTTTATTTTTCATACACGCATAGACTTTGTATAAAAAATAGTTTGCCCGCAAGCGCGATGGTGCCAAGAATGCAATGGAATGTACAGTCGCGGACAGAATATTATGGACCATGAAATCTAAGAAAAAGCTGAATACCTCCGCAACCTCACAACGCAATCTGGTATTTGCATTTTGGACCTCGACTAGAATATGCCAACAACGTTGTCGAGGACTGTTTTACTGGTTACTGCTACAGGCTGCTCGGGAATTGAACGTTTTCAGCGATCCCGTAGTCCATTTCATTCTGTCCGCGACTGTAATTCGCGGTACTGATAGGACATTGGAGGTTGTCATATAACATGGTTAGGTTCTACTGACCGTGTTCGTAGTCTCACAAACGTTGTAGTAACTTCGAACAAAGCACAAAAGAGAAACTCACCTCCCAACTGCGACCCCTTGCATGCACTACGCTCACGTCTGAACCTCCTCTCCTAAATTCCACTGGCTGCTGCTTTCCTTCTGATGCCACTGAATGTACACGTGGTTGTATTCATAGTCTACGTACGTTTGTTTTCTTCTTTTTTTTTCTATTCATAACGCTACTGAATGCACGCGCGTGTGTGTACTCATAGGCTGCTTACGTCTTTTTTTGCTTTGTTCCCATAACAGAGAAAATGTATGAATTTAGCTTCATGTGCTCGCAATCGCGCTCTCGAGGAAGGCCGGACCCTGGCCGAAGCGTCGAAATTGAATGTTTGCGCGCGCACGCGCACACACACACACACACACACACACACACACACACACACACACACACACACACATATATATATATATATATATATATATATATATATATATATATATATATATATATATATATATATATATATATATATACTCTTCGAAACAGCAGGACGTGTCAACTGAACAACTTTGAAATGGGAACGCGGTTTAATACATGGATATGGAACCACCACACAGTGATGCGACGTGATGCTCACGGATTTTCATCGCATCCGATGAATCTCCATTGAAATTTAATTTTGGGGGGCACAGTTCTTTATGTTAAGATAATATTACGATATCATCGAACGATGCTCAAGAGACGAGCCGCCGCGAGAATGACGAAGAAGTTGCTCGGTGCCCTTGGCACGAGCGAGTGTCAGCCTGGCTGCCTGGCTCCAGTGTAAATAGCGTGTAAATTAGCATCTTTGGTCTGTGTCTTTCCACACAACAATATCATTTCTTAGTGGGAAACTGTGCGCACCGGTATTATTTCGAATCTTTGACAATGATGTACCTTGAGAATACGTTTGTGATTGGTATGAATGATATTTCCCTGTACACTGGAACCGTGCTTAGAAGTGTATTTCTGTAGAACACGATACCAACGCATAGAGTCACAATGATGGCACAATTCCACCTGGTCGACAAGATAAACAAATTACGGAGCATTTTATACACGGCGCGTTTTCGAAGAAATGTCCGAGTCCACATGATGTAACTAACGTATAACCCCATAGGCACACCGAAATTCTCGGTTACACATAAACTAATTGTCACATTATATAAAATGGTGTTGAATATAGACAATGCACACAAGGGTTATAACAGAGGCATTTTACATAATATTGAAATGATGCTATAATATGAGTGTATAAAAAATGATCATGCATACGAAAGCACGCACACACAAGAATTCTTGTGACTTTAAGCAAGGTGCTGCGCAATACAAACATGGACAAAAACTTATTCTATTTGGAGACAAAATCTGGCATTTCGTTCCTGAATGTTGTCTCCAGAAAGACATCATCCTTAGACTGCCTTTCTGAATGATATTTTTTTTAAATTCACCTTTCGTAACACTCGCAGCCTTGTGAACGAAGTAAAGCAATGGAATTACTTGGTGCTGAGCAGAAGTCTTTTATCTAATGTAACTGAACGCTTCTCAAGTTAATTCGAAAACCAGGGATCTGTGGTCAAAATCACCACCTTTCGCAACAATGACAAAAAAACGGCTGCAAAGCGCTCGCTGGCTTGCTTGCTTGCTTGCTCTCATCCGTGCTTGATTCTTTTCAAAGACGGAAAGCTTTCTTGGCAAGGGAAAAAGTCATTTTATTAACGCAAGAGCAACATATGTCTCAAGAGGTAGAACATAGCCGGCGTTGTCTGCGACGAGTGACACAAGAAATCATAATCAGCGCAGGTGAAGTAAAGTGAATGAAGGTGAGTTGAAGTGAATTATGGTGGATAAAAGTGAATTAAAGGGAATTAAGGCGGATTAAAGCGGCTTAAGGTTGGTACAAGTTAGAGCAAGGCGGTTTAAGGTGGATTAAGGTTGATGTAAATTGGAGCGAGGTGGATGAAGGTTGGCACAAGTTAGAGAAAAGTGGACTAAGGTGAATTATGATTTACAGAAGTCGTAATACAATAAAAGTTTATCTCTCTTTGTCGCACAGTTTGAACATCGCGGACAGCGGACGTCGAGCACAAAGCTTCTTTCTGCGGCTTGAGAAACGTCCTGCGCCCGTAGGTCGCACGTCATTCAGACAGATACACTGTACGCACAAAATGGAGAACAGTAACTCTAGCGATTGTTTTAGACAACGATTTAGAATTCGCAGACACCGATTTACTTTCATTGAACAAAAATAAAGAGAAAAAAGGCGACACCGCCGCGCCTGAGGAGCTGGGTTGAGCTCTCGTAATATGCTCCGCATAAAAATCTAAGTAAGTACGATGTAAAGCACTTAGGTCAGATATACATTTCTACTGAAACATATTATTATCAGTATGCCATTAAGACAACCATTTGTATAGATAAATAAGGAAATAATAGTTACGACACTGATAAGCTAGAAACAGTTGAGCGAAATAACTACAAAACATTTTAAAACATGTAAAAGTGGTTAATCAGCTTGCCCTCTGAAATTTTTTCAATAGAAATGTTACCTTTATTAAGATAGTTAAGGTATCTAGTTAAAATATAGGACGGAGACTGTCGGCGATATGTAGTGCGACAGAAAGGTTGGCACCGTTGAACAGAATGTCGGGTGTCGCAAGCTGGCATGGAAGGGTTTAGTTCGAACAAAGACAAGGGCCTGTCATTATTTCTCAGAACTGCGGTTTTGTAAATGGACAACAACTTGTAGGGATACAGCTCGGCGACTTTGAGGATATGACAAGCAGTGAAGTGCGGACTAGTGTGTGTGTATACCATGGTACGTTCGCGATTAGACGTATTGCTCGTTTTTGAGCAACGATAATTTGTTGTTCATTTTGCTTTTTCACTTTGTCTTACTAGAATGCTTTCGCATTCGAGTGACGTAAGGATACTTAAATGACTGTCAGCTTTTCTACTACGGCCGGACTTGTGCGCAGTAGCGTCTGCCGCGTTGGAGTTCGGAGCAGTTTTAACGCGATAGGGATCATTCTAGAGGACGCCCACGGGCTTTGTCTTTATTGTCAAGAGAAAATGAATGGTTACGAAGCGCAACAGTACTGGAGGTGGTGCAACCAATGACACATGGGTGGGATGACCAACCCCCGTATCAGCACGCCATATGTATCTTGGCACGGGTTCCAGTGAGATACAGATGAAAACTTGAAATTTCGTAAGAATATGCGTATTACAGCGAGGGCAAGTTTATGGCTAAGATCCCAGGATTTTTCTCATCACGTAACGTCGACAGAAACCTATGGTCCTCTACGGTTCTTACCCAAAAACGCAATGGCTCGTACCTTCGTCAGGCAGACGCTACAAGCGCTCGGCAATGTGAAGCGAACAGGGCATGTATTCTTTGGAATGACGCATACAACATACACAACGGCATACGTGTAAATAAAAAGCAAGCTCAAAACAAGCATTCCAACCACATAATTGACCATGAGGCGCTCCTGCTAACAACGCGAAGCACGTAGTGCTCCCCGCATACGTTTCCCGGTAAATGTTACTGCTGTGAACTCTGCCGCGGCGATGGCAAAATCCACGTTTAGGGAAGACTCCCGAAAAGCAGCGTTCATACGAGGCGCGGCGAATTTCTCTTCCTTCTGATCCACCCTTTGTGGGTGCACGAAGTAGCGGCGCTAGCCAAGTCGCAGGCCGTCGAAACGTGTCGGGTTAATAATTAGGTAAAGTGCGTGTGAATGTCGCCACGTAAATAATTTCAACCTACATCGCAATCGGTAATCGCTCTAGTTGTCGTTTACAGCTTCGCCGTCCAACCGCCTTCGCAGCGTGGATTGGAGACCATTCTTTTCCCTCGGCGTAGCCACTGGCGGAGTTGGAGTGACATAGTGGGGGAAGCGGAGCGGCGGAGTGGCGTGACGTAGGGGGACACGTGACCGGCGGAGTAGTGTTGCAAGCGCGGCTGCGCCTCCCTGAAAGGGAGCCATTTGCAGTAATTCTAGGCTGCGCGGGTGTGCTGCGCGGTAGGCAATGTCGCGCAGTGCTCTCCATCCTACTTTTATACGTGCACGTGGTTCTAATAAAGCGATATCCATTTAGGACGAGGGAAGAGAGAAAATGAAGTTAGGGAAAGAAACCAGGCCCACGTGTCTGGCTTCATACATGCCTAATCTGGAGGGAGGCAATAGCAGCGCGAACACGTGGGGCTGCCTATCATGCCCACAATCGGTCTTCTAAAACAAGTAGACTCGAACCTCGATATAACGAACACAGTTGCCACAAATTATCGGATACAACAAAGTAAATCTGAACGTTTCTCACCGATGTCAGCGGCTAACAACATACGCTTATCCAACTAATGTACGCTTACAACGAAAGGTAATATCGTGTCGGATGCGACCACGTCATAAGAAGATTGGATGCAGTAAACTCGGGCACTGAGGCGAGTCGCTTTCAGAAAGTACGGTAATACATGCGTTTCTTTGAAGACGATAATTTGGAAATCATAGTTTATCACAATGAAATGACATTGCAGTCAATGATATGACATTGCATATGACATTGCAGGTGTAGCATGAATACGTGTCGTTTTCTTTTATTTTCTCTTCGCCCTTCTTTAGCCACATACAGTGCGACCCCGACAAGACTGTCTAGGGGACGATGCTCATGTAATGTCCCTCTGGGACAGTTGAAGTGCAAATAAATGAAGTGATGATACTACCACCGGCTGGACAATGCCAGTGGGAACCTAATACCGTTTACAAATACTGAGGCTACATGATTCGATTTGACACTGCATGGCCACCAGGCTACCTCGTTTATATGGTTCGTTTATTATTCAAACTTACTCGCTTGGGCTGTAGATTAAATCAACTAAGAAGAGCAAAAAGAAGAAAAAAAAAAACTTTCGACAGTCCCGCATGGTGCACACCCGCACGAGATTTTAACGAGCGGTTGCTCCGACGTCCACAACTGGGGCAACGTAATTGCAAGAGGGATTACTGAGTGCTGCATGCCGTGCGTAACAACCGAGACCCTGCTCGGGACCACGAGTTCGTCGCGGACGCTAGCGATTGCACAGCAAATAGCTGTGCAATCCTATTTGCTTAGCAATAGCGTGCTTCTTAGAAAACCCTATCAGCATCCTATGGCACAGCAATAGCTATTTGCTTGCACCAGGGGGCGCAAGCACATAGCTTGCGCCCCCTGGCGGTGACAGTGCACTGCACCCTTAACGACCACGCGCGCTGCAGTTGCCGCAATAATTGAAAAGAACACACACACATGCACCGTCCGGGCATTCATTCGCAACACGCACTCACACTCTTCCCCTGCTTTGTTGTTCAAAGCGCCAATTTGTTTGGTTTGGTTTCTTTCGTTGAAAGCCGGTCAATACGGGCGAGCAGGTGGGGCTAGGCGGTAAACGTGCGCCGTGATGAGTTTCAAACTGTTTCTCGCGTGTATCGCGTTTGAGGAGCGTGCGAATATTCAAACCTTTCGAATAACGACCGGTGTGGCGAGATGGCCTTGTTGATAGTTCATGATTATGTAAAGCCGACGCAGAGAAAGATAAGGGAAGGACGGAAGCCGACTGTTATAAAACAATCAGTAAATGCATGAAGTTCAGCCATCCATTCCGCACTCGTAGCTTTCACAGCCTAAACTTTTTAACGTTTCAACGTACACAGCAAAATAGTTTCACCGTTAAAGGTGAATGAAAGTCTACACTGGTGTATAAGGCAGACTTACACAAGAAAGGCAATAAGGGTGTGAATGAAAGTGTAGACCGGCATATACCACACTTTTTACACCAGATAGGGCGTAAGGGTGCAAGCATTACATCAATTTACGCTATTATTTATCTTTAAGTGCGTGGAATATTTTACAATGTAGAACTAACAAGTACAAAGCCAGTTTTATTAACTCTTAAGAGATTGGATATTGCATTGCTTTGTCAGGAGATGCTCCTTCATTGCCATACAGCAGTTGTCGGTCTGCGATTGGTATGCGATGTTTTCCCCTCTCCTTCCCCAGCGTGTCTAGTATCCTGTATCTAAATATAAAAATAAAAATACACTTCAGACCCACGTGCTTTCACGCGAGAGCTGTGTGTGTATGTGTGTGTGTGTGGGGGGGGGGGTCCCTTCGTGTCATTATATGTCCCTGTCTCTGCGCATACGTTATACCGAAGACCCACTTCGAAAAACTCTTAAAATATTGTTCGATTCGAATCTGCCGCGGAATCGAGTAGTCCCTATTCCGAGATATGGATATTTTTTAACAGCTTTCTAATATTCCAAATGCTCAGCTGTGCGCGATCAGACATGAAATTTGAGCACAAGTGCAATAAATTTCAAGCCGGCTCGCAGAGAAAGAATGAAACACGCTGAGTCACGTAGAGGAGCAGGCGCCCTCTACGTCCACGAGGAAATACTTTTTCCGGGTAAACCGCAAGGCTGAGCTCACTGAAGAGTGTTGAGCTCAATATTTAGGACCAAATAGGCGCACGGCGCTTATCTGCACCTGAAGCTCGACATCTGCGCTTTTAATAAACAAGGCTTCATAACGCGCAACTTATTGACACCAACTTGCTATATATATAATATTGTGAATTTGGTAGGCTGCAGAACATCGTTTTTACTATTTGTGAGAACCGCTGTCCGTTATTTGGAAACTGCTTAAAAAAACGTATTCGACGGTTTTTTTGTTGGATTCGCTTCGCTTATGGAACTAATCGATTCATATTCGATTCGGTAGCAAAAAAAAAAATGCTATTCGCGCACCCGGAATTGTCACGTTAATTTTTACAGATAAGCTGTACTGGTGAGCTCAACAAGGGTTTCAATGTGGCGGCGGCAACGTACGAGATGCTGTGTCGTCCGCATCGAGGAAGCGCGGCTGCATCGGACACGCAGCGGAGCCGCGGCGCAGCAGAAAGGAAAATGCGCCGCCCGACTAGCCCGACTAACTAGTTTGTTTACTAAAAAAGAGAGGGCGCTTCCGGCAGCTCGATCCATTTCCTGCCTGAAGATTCGTCGCGTTGCCTCAGCGTGGCCGTTCTTGGTGGCCGCGTTCCTATACCGAAGTAGAATGCAGAAACGCTCTCGTGCGTAGGTTCGTGGTGCAGTGGCACGTGACCGCAATGGAGGATTGGCTTGGTAGCGAAAGGTAAAGTAAATGAAAAGAAATGAAGAAACACGAGCTTGCATGAGATGTGTCACATTGAGTCGCACGGGTACGCGAGAGCATGTGCTCGCGAAAGGTTCCTTTACGATGAAGAAGCAGGAATGAAATCAACAATTTTATTGCATTTCGTTACCCGTTTCATGATAGCTTTGCTTCAGACAGATTCCAATACGTGCGTTGGATTTGCATAATTTTTTTGTTGTTTTCTTTAAAAAAACCATTTCAAACGCGAACCGCATACCTATCTTCCTGATATCCGTTATTCAGCAAACGTTAATTATTCAATCAGAATTGAAACAAAAAAGAACGCCACATGTTACGAGATGGCCGACGCGGGTGAATATATCAGCATTAATAACCAGCTCAGTATTGCTGCGTAATGTAATAACTGGAATAACTGGAACTAATAACGTAATAGCTGGAAACGACGATAAGCAGTTCAAATCAACGAGCACTCGAATCGTTGAAGTGATGGTGTACTGTTTGACTGGTGTCTACTAATCCTTAGGATTCAAGAATCATTTGCAAAGTTTCCCGTTGAACGTTCAAGACGTACTGAACTGCTGTTTCACATCGATATGCGTTCATCCTCTCTGCTGGTTGGAAAGAAAATTCCGTGCTAAGGAATGAAAAAGGCTGAACGCCGAACAAATTGGCGTCGCGAAAAACGTTACAAAACTATTCTGTTTCCACGCAGCCAAGTAAACATGGCCTCCGTCTGGATGCGAGACGTCTTTCGACTAACCACAAGACTCATTCGATCGCTGTTCTGCCTCTTCTTTCCTTATTGATACTTCACCCAATGAGCAAATAAATAAACGTCGACCTTCATCCCCGCTACAAGTACTAGTCGGCAGCGGGATACGGACGTCAACATGAAGTATTCAAGCGTGGGTGTAAAAGAAAAGCAAAACAAAGTGTAACACAAACGCCGGCACAAGATCTGAACTCCAGACGGGCACAAGTGGTTCCGGGCTAGCCTTCTGTTCTCGTATCTTTCTGCGTACGTGTTTCCGGACGCTAGCCTTTTCCGAAACACGAATCCCTGCCATCTCGCTTCAACATTTTGTCGTTCACGTATTCATGGAGACGACGACGAAGTGTTTCTATCATAGAACGCTTGTGTCTTTGTCTCGCTTTGTTTCTTTCCAAACTTTGGGAGCTGCCGCTCCCGTGTTGTGGCAATGGACGAAGAAGCCCCCGAAGACCTTCCTGGAGCCAGGCCATCACGTGCGGTCGCGTCCAGGAAACGTGGAAATGCGTCAAGTGACACGGACAGCGAGGCAACCGAGTTGTACTCGGACAGCGTCGACTCGTCGGACGACGATTTCACGCTTGTCATGAGCCGAACCACAAAAAGAAGACTACTGCGGAGGTCATCGTCGCCAAGTGTCTCTACCGTGAAGACAACATCACAGCGCTGGCCGCACACTATGCTCTTCATGCCTGTGGACCCAGTGTCAAATCTGCGACTCCTAAACAGGCAAGTCCTTTCTGCGTTTCTTGAGGGAGTCGCGCCAAATGAGATAAAGGACGTGAGAATAAACGCACGGAAGAATGTCCTTGCAGTCGATGTGCTACACCGTAGTGCACTGCAAAGCCTGCGGCACGTAACGGAGATCGACAAAGTACAGGTGCGATCCATGATACCTACTGGCTGCAATGGGACTATCGGCGTCATTTATGATGTCGATATTTCTATACCAACCGACGACTTACCAATATTAATAAAGCCAACTACAGAAGGCACTCTTATCACGCACATCACAAGACTTGGCAACACCCGTTGCCTGAAGCTGTGGTTTGATGGAGACAGCCTTCCCTCAAATGTCAAAGTTGGCCATGTCCGCCACCCAGTGCGCCCGTACATACCGAAGCCCCTGCAATGCTACAAATGCTGCAAGATGGGTCACGTAAAAGGTGTCTGTAGGAATAACCTCGTGTGCCCACGGTGCGCCGAATCTCATTCAGCAGATGCCTGCCGCGCCACTGTGTTAAAGTGCCCTAACTGCCATGGTACTCATGAGGCCTCATCCAATGATTGCCCGCGGGTGAGGAACGAGCGAGCAGTACTCAAACGTATGGTACGCGACCACTCGACACACAAAGAGGCTGCCGCTACTCTCAGGCGACGACGACATCGGCCCCGAAGAGCAGCACGAAGAGATACGTCTACTGAAAGATATACACCATCTTCCGGCAAAGCGGTTACCGTATCAACGCCGACTTCCACAAAAACAGATACTGCGAAAACGAAAACTGCGGCAGCACGCCCACCTCCTGAAGAGTGGCCTACGCTTCCAAGAGCACAACCTGCCTCGGAGTCACACCAAAGTGCGCCGCCCACAATGACCTCACGAACCGCGGATGAGACGACGACTGAGGATCGCCAAGTCATAGTGATGCTGAAGTCACTTATGGACGCCATGCGCATTCTACTGAGCAGCATGAAAACCCCGTCGGCGCAGAGCGCACTGCAGGTGCTGGACACCTTGAGTCCGGTGCTTGCGGCTCTAGGGTAAAACCATGGCCCGAGCGATGCCGTCGTTTCAAGAGGAAGTCAAGCATGCATCTGTCTTGCAGTGGAACGCCAGAGGGCTTAAGTCACGCATGTCCGACTTTAGACAGTTTGTTTTTACGCACCAGTTCCCCATTATCGTGATTTGCGAGCCCCACCTGTCAGCTCCCATCAGACTGTCCGGGTATGAGTGCTTTATGTCCTCTACCCACGGAGAGTGCAGCAAGGTTGTTGTGTTTATACGCCGTGACTTGACTTATGTACATCACCCAGTGCCTCCTGACGAAGCAAATCAATACGTTTGCTTAACAGTGAAGAAGAAAAAGCTCACGTTTACAATTCTTGGAGCCTATTTATCTCCACCAAGCCGTCTAGATTGTGAGCGCCTACGGGGAATTTTGACATCTACTCCAGAGCCGTGGGTGCTCACTGGTGACTTTAACGCCCACCATTACCTATGGGGAAGCTCTAAAGTTAACTCTAGGGGCAGAACGTTGGTGTCATTTGCCTCTGAACAGGAATTTTGCTTGTCAAATGATGGTAGCCCTACTTATCTGCGTGGATCAGCGCATGGGAGCTGCTTGGACCTTACCTTCGTGTCACGGTCGCTTTCGAGAAGAGTGCACTGGTTTTCCGATTTAGAAACACGGGGTAGCGACCACATCCCAACCTATTTGAAGATCGAAGGTTTGACTAGTTCCAAGTCTTCCAGAACCGTCCAGTGCACCGATTGGCCTAAATACAAAATAATAATGGAAGACTGTTGTCATGACGGCACTTCTTATAACCTACAGGGCGCGATAAAGGATGCCATACAAACAACCGCGCATCTGCTTTCGAGGAGTTCTTCCCGCACCGATTTCGACATTGAACTATCAAAACTTCGAGCCATTCGCCGTCGTGCGGAGCGAAGATATAGACGCACGAAGTCAAATCATGATTTGAGATTGGCTAGACGAACACAAAAGAAAATACAGCGTCACATGAACAAGCTGGCTTCGCGACAATGGGCATCCTTTTGCGAGTCCCTAGATCCGCGAAAACCATTGTCGCTTATATGGAGGACTGTTCGTGGCCTTCGCACAACCTCTGGTCAGCGCCACCCGTTTAAATCATTGGCACTTTATCTACAATGTAGAGAAATTGACGTCGCTGAATCTTTCTGCAGAAAGATTGCTGGCGAGGCAAATTCCGATGGAACGGGTACGGGAACCCTCGACCACCCACCGTTCTCCCGCGATCCCCGCATGGAATTCCCTTTTTCTATGGAAGAACTAGAAGCTGCGCTGGCTTTGTGCAGGCGTTCTTCAGTGCCAGGACCTGACGGCATTACATACCGTGCCCTGTGTAACCTAGGAGACCAAGCTCGGAAGGCACTCTTGCTCCTATACAACGACTCCTGGCAGACGGGTACGGTTCCGCAAGAGTGGAAGTCAACTCGCCTCATTCCACTTCTCAAAGCTGGAAAGTCGCCTTTGGACATTTCCTCATACCGTCCGATCGCACTTGCGAGCTGTGTCGGAAAAACAATGGAACGAATGGTATTAACAGGTTTGGAATGGTACTTAGAGTACTATGAAATCTATCCACAAGCTACGGCCGGATTTAGACGGGGCCGTTCGTCAACAGACAGCGTTGTTGACTTGATAACCTTTGTACAACACCAAAAGGCCTGTAAGCGTCTATCTGCTGCTCTGTTTCTAGACGTTAAAGGAGCTTATGATAATGTCACCCATGAAGCCATCCTTAGCACGTTAGAAGCCGTCGGACTTGGTGGCAAGATGTATATGTGGGTGTCCAACTACTTACAGAGGAGATCATTCTACATGCACACAGAAAATGGCCCGACGTCCGAGCATTACGGTAGCCGAGGAGTCCCTCAAGGAGGAGTGCTTAGCCCGACTCTCTTCAATCTCACCCTCAGTGGATTAGTTTACAACCTGCCAAGCACCGTACGACTTTCCATCTATGCGGACGACATCTGCATTTGGGCATCAGGTGTGACACGACTTCAGCTTCGTGCTCGGCTTCAGAAGGCAGCCACAAAGACATCTTGCTACCTTCGTCAACAAGGACTTGAACTTTCATGCGGAAAGTGCGCAATGGTGGCATTCACGAGGAAGCCAATGTCTGGTTACGGCGTATCTGTTAACGGACAACTTATACCATACAGCAAAAGTCACAGGTTCTTGGGAGTCGTAATTGACAGAGACCTGTCTTGGACTCCGCACGTCAATTACGTGAAAAAGCGGCTGACTGCTATCTGTCACCTGTTCAGGTTCCTTGCAGGAAAAAGTTGGGGAGCATCTATACACGCTATGTTACAGTTGTACATGGCGTTGTTCGTTGGATTCCTGCGCTACAGCCTGCCTGCAATATCCAACACCTGCAAGACTAACCTGCGTACGATTCAGAGCATTCAAGCACAAGCCCTTAAGATATGCCTTGGCTTACCACGCAGTGCATCAACGGCTGAAACCATTGCCCTAGCGCAGGATTACCCGATCACGACGCACATTGCCGTTGAGACAATGCGTATGCATCTCAGGCATTGTGCTAGGACCCCTTCCCACCACTTGGCGAGCCTCACTGCTGCAAGGCCCTGCTCGACATTTAGCGGTATTGTTAGTGCACATCGTGCGTCGTTTACCTCAGGGTACGCACCTGCGGCCACGCCAGCGTTTCCTCCGTGGTGTTTGAGCCGTCCGCAAGTTGAGATAATGATTCCAGGACTGCAGAAGAAGACAGATCTACCGGCCCCTGCTCTAAAACAGCTGAGCTTACTTCTTCTGCATGAAAAGTACAGCAACCACGTGCACATCTATACCGACGGATCGACTACGTCGTGCAGTTCTGGTGGTGCCGTGGTTATACCAACGCGAGGAATGACACTGCGGTTCAAGACATCGCATGTCACGACCTCAACGGCGGCAGAACTAACGGCCCTGCGTCGAGCACTGGAATTCATTGATTCGGAAAGACCCAGAAAATGGGCTGTGTTCTGTGATTCAAAGCCGGCATTACAGTGCACGCAGTCAGTTCTCCGACACGGATGTCATGACCAATTGACATACGAAGTCGTGAAACTTCACCATGACGTCCAACAAAAAGGCCACGAAGTCGTTTTTCAGTGGGTACCTGGCCACTGTGGAATCAGTGGCAATGATTCCGCCGATAACGCTGCTCGCACAGCTCATCAAGAAGAGCACAGCGTTCCGATTCCGCTTTCAAGGACTGACGCTGCAAGGCAGCTTCGACACCTGGCACGCAGCCTCACAGTGACTGAGTGGAACTCGCAAAACTTACGACTGACACGACTACATCGACTAAACCCCTCCCTGCAGCTCCGACCTCCACCCGGACTTCCTCGACGTGAAGCTACGCTTCTCTGTCGCCTTTGGTTAGGAGTGGCCTTCACAAAGGTATACTCTACATTAATTGGAGTGACTGACAGTGCAGCATGCGAGGTCTGTGGCACCGAAGAAAACATCGACCACCTGCTGTGTCACTGTCCAAGATATGCCCTAGAGAGACAAGAACTTGCCAAAGCTTTCCAAAAACTGGACAATCGGCCGCTTTCTGTGCAGGTGCTGCTGGAACACCACCCCCATCGCCCGTAGGCCCATAAAGCGGTGAAGGCACTTTTGTGTTTCTTAAGGACGACGGGTTTGTGCGACCACCTGTGACTATTAAGGCAATTTTTGGAAAACCACACGCGTCAGCGAACTTGCCGCAATTTCCTTCTTTCCTTCCCTCCTCTCTCTCCCTGTGATCTTTGCTTTCCCCTTTCCCATTCCCCCGGTGTAGGGTAGCCAACCGGACGTTATTCTGGTTAACCTCCCTGCCTTCTTCTTTTCTCTTTCCTCCTCCACGTATTCATGTAGACTGAGTCTCGGCTTCCGTCTTCTAAGCGTACCTTCGCGTCTGTCCCTGATGTTGTAAACAATCGGAATGCATTGAACTCAACCTCTATACTGGCAGATGTAGCAGTCAGAATGAATTACACGTTGAACAAGTCTGTAAAGATTCTCGGTACGGAAAAACAGACGTGTAAACACGAACCAGATGCTAGCCGGAAAAGCTTTTTGGCCCAGATACTTTTGTGCGCATCTTTCTTTTTTTGACGTTGTACAACAGAGCTTGGATTGATTGATGGATTGATTGATTGATTGATTGATCGATCGATCGTTTGATTGATTGATCGATCGATTGGTTGATCGTTTGGTTGATCGACCGATTGATTGATTAATTGACACGTGGGACGTCTATGCTGACCTTCTCGTCGTACTCGTGCCCGTGTTGGCGCGCCGGCCACTGCGTATAGCCTGCTGCACTCCGAACGTGGTCCACGGCTCGGGACATCCGGGCCCAGGAGGACACAGGACGAACGTCTCAGTGGCCACGGGATTGCAGAGCGTTAAGGTCGGGGGCTAATTCGGCGCGACCGGGAACGCCGGAGAGAATCGCTCTCGGGGAAGGCGTTAATTTCCGGGAAGGAAAGCGAAACAAAGAAAGGAGATCGGAGCGGCAGCGACGCTGGCGCCAACCGTCTCGCTTGTGTCGTGACGCACGACAGTTGGCGGTCACGTCCAGTCACGGTCGCTTGCACAAACAGGATCCGGCGTGGAGGACGCGGGATCGATCGGGGCTTTTTTTTCGCGAACGGCCGAAAACCATCGTGCCGCGGCACTGTAGATGGCCGAGATGTCACGTATGCCCGTCTCGCAATTTTTAGATTCATTATCATTGTCATTAGCTCACCTAAAAGTACGTTTACCTAGGTCAACTAATCACAGGGAACCCTGACCGCGAGAAGGAAATTCACAGAAGAATAAAAATGGGTTGGATCGCATACGGCAGACATCGTGAGTTCCTGAATGGGATCATTGATAAAGGAAGGTATACACTCAGTGCAATTAACCGGTGCTGACATATGGGGCAGAGACTTGGAGACTGACAAGGAAGCTTGAGAAAAAGTTAAGGACCGTGCAAAGAGCGATGGAACGAAGGATGCTAGGCATAACTTTAAGAGACAGAAATAGAACGGCTTGGATCAGAGAGCAAACGGGTATAGACGATATTCTAAGTGACATCAAGAGAAAGAAAATGGAGCTGGGCAGGTCGTGTAATGCACCGGTTAGATAGCCGTTGGATCATTAAGGTGACAGAATGGGTGCCAAGAGAAGGGAAGCGCAGAAGACTAGGTGGTGCGATGGAATTAGAAAATTTACGGGTGCTAGTTGGAATCGGCTGGTGTTGGACAGGAGTAATTGGAGATCGCGGGGAGAGGCCTTCGTCCTGCAGTGGACATGGCTGCTAGTGATGATGATAATGATCGTTATACCAGCCTAGGTATACCCGCCGCTGCATAGCTCTGCGGCTGTGTCGTTGCAATGCACTGTGTGAAGTCGAGGGTTCAGACCCCGTCCGCGGTGGCCGGGTTTACATAGAGGCGAAACGCGAAAACGCTAGCGTATACTTAGATGCGGGTGCGCGTCATGGAACCCCAGGGGGTGAAAACTATCTCCGGTCGCTATACGGTGTGTCTCATAATGACGACATTGTTTCGATTCGCCAAACCACAAAGGTCAATTTGTTTTTCACTCACCGCAGTCACTCAGTGTGCATGACTTGCCTATATATGGTGTTGATGAGCACGAATGAGGGGGGGGGGGGGGGAGGACTCCATTGCTGGCCGCATTTGCTGCATTCGGATACATCATCATCATCAACATCAGCCTGGTTACGCCCACTGCAGGGCAAAGGCCTCTCCCATACTTCTCCAACTACCCCGGTCATGTCTCCAACTACCCCGGTCATGTCTACCCCGGTCATGTCATGAGCGATAAACTCAACTGGAGCGAAATTCCGTGGCGCATCTCATAGGCTGCGCGTGGCTTCGGGATATTGAACCCTGGAATTTGTTAAAAATGCATCACTACAACAGGTAGCTTATCACTACAACAGGCAACGTTATCTGGCCTCTCAGAATAACGCAACGAGGATGAGCACACTCTCTTATTCTCATAGCCCTTTCACCTTTTCAGTTGCATATATTTTGCTTTACGTAATAAAAACAGGATGCATTGTTGATACAAGATAAGCAAAAGAGGCGAGGAGAGCGCTATTACATATAAAAAAATCATGAGCGATTCCACTACGTGAAGATGGATGACTAGCGAAGCTGTCTGGCGCACGACGTAGAGGTGACAGAGAATTTCGAACAAAGGTATCAACGTATTTATTCTCCTTATTTGCGGTTATCGGGACGATATATGTGCGCACACACATTCGCGTATCACCTCTGTTACCAAATGTGACCGTCACGTAAGACATTGAATGGCTCGTAACCCCTTAAGCAATGGATCTTAAACCCCGTGGGCGCAGCCTCCCCATTACGACGACAGAAGGGAAGTGAAATTCTACGATGAAATGATGTGGAACCAAGAGCGGCATCGGATTCTGTGGGAGGTCATACGTTCAAAGCAAAGATGTTCCTCAGCGGTTATTGTGGCTGAGCGCCAGCTTAAACGGAGCCAACAAACACTGACACCAAGGACAACACAGGGGAAGTTACTTGTGCTTAATAAATGAAATAAAGAGACGATAAATGCTTTGAAATCCGTGATGTCACGCGGACGTAGCGGCGCTGGAGTTTCGGCGCCGAATTCAAACAAGAAATGACTCTCTCACCTTCCTTTTCTCTTCTTGTTATCAAGTGTCAAAAATAACGTTTCAAAACAATAAAGTGTAAACGGATTTAGCGTGTCTCTGATAGCGTGTCCCCTTAACATACACCGAGCTATAATGCTGCAGAACTAAATGGCCTAAACGAGCGACTCAGTATTGTCCCACCTTCATTACTTTTTGCAGGAAACTTCATACTTAGAACCTCTTGCGGCCCGCCTTATTTTCAGTGTCAAAACCTGGAAACTGCCGGCGTGCTCAGACTGGTGGCAAAGAGGTTGACAATTGCTATCAGTACCACGTAACGTGCGCAGAACTGAAAAACCTGCCATGTGATCCTGATCGGTCAAATTCAAGTTGATCATGGTCTCTTAGAATTGTCAACATGTCA
The DNA here is from genome assembly GCF_038994185.2 of Dermacentor albipictus. Lineage (NCBI taxonomy): Eukaryota > Metazoa > Arthropoda > Arachnida > Ixodida > Ixodidae > Dermacentor > Dermacentor albipictus. Next base: position 25,163,070 of record NC_091830.1, on the reverse strand, counting down.
CATCACGAAATATTTTTTTCCTATGTATGCATCTTATCACTCTTCACCCCATATTTGGCGTAAAATATTAAAAAAATTGCCTCCCACAAAATTTGTGGGAGTCCCACAAACATTATGGCGCTAGTGCATGTTAAAGCTGTAAGTGTGGCGATACACACTAAGGATATTTGCCCCGTTACGGGTGCTTTCTTTTGTATACTCGTGTACCCGCACTATTACGAAAATTTACACCCTTTGGGGCTTGCCTTGTTCCACAACAATAGTCGTCATCTGCCTTGCCCGCATTTCCTTTCTTTTTAACGCTGCGAGCCTGGTACTTCGAAGTCACGAACGGTTTGCGCGTTATCAACGGGACACAGCATTCTCGACCTGAAAGTAGCGAGATTCGAGTTTTTGAGAAAGGGAACGAAAGCAAGGCAGATGAAGATTACTGCTGTGAGACAAATATACACCCCAGAGGGTGTAAACACTTTAAGAGTGCTTAGAAATGGGTGTCGTAGAGAACTAATACTCCAATATGGAAGGGTGTTTTAACTAATTGCGCCCTCGGGTCTTTCGCCGAAATGTACACCACGTTTTCTTTATAGAGCGATATCCCTCATTCTATCACTAGCCTAGTTCCTCTGGCTTCACACACACACGGCTTCGTGATTTTGCAAATCGATTGTCTTCGACAAAATGTGCCGTTTAAAATGCAACCGATCCGCGATAATTAAGCATGATGAGAAGAAAGCTATTGCCGTTATGCGTTTAGAAAGCTATGGTTTGTTGCAAGTTTAGAAAAAGGAGGCGAATAATACAACTGACGCCATGAGGAATGTCTGAAGTCGCATAGTGCGAGCCCGAAAATTAGGGAAATCCTAGAACGACAGAAAGCTGAGCTATAGTTGGTAAGGATTCATTATGCAAAACCGAAGTGAGGCGTGCAGACAGGACACAAGAGTAGAGAAGTGGAAAACAAGAATGCCGTCTTGTCCACTTCTCTACTCTTGTTTCCTGTCTGCACGCTTCACTTCTATTTTGCATAATAGGGAAATCCGTGTGCTACCCGTAATTCCTTTGGTACGCGAACGGCCATAGTCCCACGGTTCTCTCTAGCGATTTTGGTAACCATCTACAAGAGAAACAAAACAGAAGACAAGTGCTGCCACACATTTAGGGGAAGCGATTCGAAAATGAATCCGTCCGTGCGCTTGTTTGAATGCTTCGTAAAGGAAAGCCTGCGAAATACAAAACGCGAAAGGGGGAGGGGGGGGGGGTAAGATTGCGCGCTTTTTCGTCGCGGGCGATATGTGGTCCGCGAGATCTTCACGCTGGCAACTGACCCAGATTCGCATTGTCGCTTCTTGTCGCTTCCATGAATTTCTCTGTTGCCAAGCGACTTATGTCGTTGACGCATTTTTGTTGTTGTTGTTGCTTCGAGTTTAGAGTTGAACAGTCCGCGACGCAGAGCTGGAAGGTCCCGCAGAAGACTGAGTGATGGAGAGAGACGTCAGAGAGCAACGAAAGAGCCTGGAGAGAAGGAAAATGAAAGAAATAAAATTTGAAGGAATTAAACAAAAAAGAAGCAGACAAAAGAACTGCCACAAAGAAAGAAAGAAAAAAGGAAAGAAGTAAAGAAAGAAAATAAAGACAGGAATAACCGAATAATTAAAAAAAATGGTAAATTCAAAGAAGCGCTCACATCGCTGTAGCGTACAGAGTTTTACTTACATTATTTTAGAAGGAAAATTGCCACTTCCGGCCTTTGGGATGGAAAGTGCGATGACCTATTCTTTTCTTCCTTTCTTTTTTTTTTAAGTTTTATATTTTTCATATAGTATTTTACGCTTATCCAGACTTAATTCTTGCTTTATTTCACAGCCGGTCCGCATTTTTTAGGCGCGCATATTTTTTTTATGATGAGCAGTAGGTCGTTCTTTCCATCACTGTAGCCTGAGCTGTAAGCTGACCTCCGAAATGAGTAAATAAGTAGGCTCCTTTCTGAGCAGCTTTTCAGTTTTAAAGTGTTGCGGGAAAGTGTCTTTGGGAAATTTTTCTTCTGAGCTCGCCAGTATACATCGAAGACCTTCTTTTAATTAGTTTGAGCTGTTAAGTATGTGTTTAACAACTTACTCTCAGGACTTCTTTCTTTAATGTTCCTTAATTGTAAGCTTTCTTTCGTTTCTTTCTCGCATTCCACAACTTTGCATACTTCTTTATGCAAAAAGGGAAATCCTCTCTGCAGTCGTTATATTATATCCCACATTCACAAATGCTGCTTCAGAGAATAACACGTCGATATTCCAGCCATAAGAAGTCATTTAGTGCTAGTTTCATGGCCTGCATCATGCTTTTATTTTTGGAAAAAGAAGCGCAGCTTCAATATTATAAGCTGCACAAAAGAAGCACCGATCAATACAGTTGGGCAACCCTGTCTGCCAGCCAGCAAAAGAAATAAAAAATAAAAGAATGAAAGAAGTTCTCAGTTAGACGTGCCCAGACAGTTTCGACACCGTTATCAGTTTAACGGATAGTTATTTCTAAACTTCTTCGCCTTATTAAAATCATTTAAGTGGATCGCACTTACTTTATTAAGCGTTACTCTTTCTTCAGCAACGCATTGGCATGGACATCGGCAAAACACGAGAAACAAAGTTAATATATTTGTTATTATTTGTTATTCGCACCGAAAACGATCTCCAAAGATCTCCTGTAATGGGCTGGCAATAAGTGGCTCCGGATCGGCCCGAACTCCCGCCTGCCACATAGATAGGAAAAAATAGTGTTGTCTGGAAGGCCGCATGGAAGAAGGACAGTAATTGGAATATTAGAATTAGAATATTAGAATATTAGGACACAGAATCGGAATATTAACGCGTGTACTTATTTATCTTTTTTTCCCCTTGGACTGCATTTCACCAGCTCACAACTTAAACTTACACAACTGAGCACAAGACGCGCCTGCATGATTCTGAACTTATTCGAATGTTGTCGCTGATTCTTTCTGTTGTGTATCTGCTCGGCGAGCATTGTGTAATCAGAATGTATGCGCGACACGAATTGTGCAGTGCTTTCTGGAAGTCTCGTGGGTACCGGTGACTACGCTGGAACCTTGGACTAATCGTGCATGAAAAAGCCGACGCGCTGGACACGCATATGGGACTTCGGCGATCGCCGACTGTGCTCGACCATATCGTTGTGCTTCGAGTGTCACTTGCTCTTTGTGATCACGTGTTCGCTCAACATGATGTTAGCTTAGTGACTCACGGTTGTGCAATGGTGTTTTTCACCGTCTCTATAGATCACGAGGGTTGCAATGTGTGCTTGTTGGTGATGTATCTTCAAGGGGTGTACGGTAGCGCTGTGTGTGTCCCTGTGTGTCTTCTTCTGTCCCGTCTTTTAATCGCACTACCGTACACCCCTAGAACGTGACATTATACAGGGTGTCCCAGCTAACTTCGTAGCCGGAGTTTAACAACACGCAAATGCCACGTAGCTGGACAGAACAAAGGTAATTTTGTTTACCGTCGCATGGAGATACTCATACTGTCTTTTTCATTGCGCCTAATTAGACAATTAGTCTTAATTAAGTAATCAACTTCTCAAATATTATAATTCGATGAAAAGTGCCAATGAGGAAATTGTAGAGCGACATGAAAGACTCCCGATATAGCTTTCTGTTGCTCAATACGTGGTACATAAAAGTTTTTTTTTTTGTGCCGAGCGTGAAAGGAGCCCGCAAGTGTACGCAAAATTGCCGCGCCACTGGCCGCTCGAGGCACTTTGCGTGTATTGGCGGGCTTCTTTAAGGCTCGGGAAAAAAACTTATGTAGTACGCATTGAGCAACAGAAAGCTGTATCGGAAGTCTTTCATATCACTCTACAATTGCCTCATTGGCGCTTTTCATCTAAATATAATATTTGAGAAGTTGATTGCTTAAGTAAGACTAATTGTCTAATTAGGCGGAAAAAAAAGAGTATTTCCAGACGACGGCAAACATTACCTTTGTTCTCTCCAGCTACGTGGTATTTGCATATCTTTAAACTCTGGCTAAAGTTAGCTGAGATACCCTGCATATTGAAAAAAGCGAGAGAGGGAGGGACGAGAACATTGGCGAATACTAGAACGTTGGAAGATGGAATAAAATCAAGCATGCTCTGAAAGGAAATGAAAGGGCAAATGATACTAAGGATTCAATTTTCTTGGTATTCCACGTTTCTTTTTCCGTCCAATCTTTGGTTACAAATCTTCGAGAAAAGACCATAAGTGGCGCAACGATTTTAGGAGGGAGGGGGAGGCCTATTCATGCAAGAAAGAGCGACCTTCAGAATCCGATGGCGATGTCTAACTTCACAAGGAGCACAACGGGCCCTTTAGCGGACCGTGCAATATGCTAACGGAGCATTTTCTTTAAATAAAGGACTCCAGAGGCGGTGAACCGGAAACACAGGAAGAAAACTCCCAGCTCTTGCCGGGGCAAGAAAGTATCCTTTTCGTATGTCGAGCTTCTTTTGACAGTTTTACATTCCGCATGTGGTCGTACCTCGTTTTCGACAGAATATCGATGTTAATCGATCGAATCTAGCATACAAGCTAGGCAAACAATGATGAAAATGAACGAAATATTGGAAAACAAAGCACGTGCACTCGTGCATGTTTTCCAGTGCGAACGGTTACTATACACTGCCTGCCAATAAATGCCAAGTGTGCTTGATTTGCTCGTCGTCGCTGCTAGAACTGTGCTCATAACTCTCTGACGAGTCTCCTGAGCAGTAGTTTATCGCTGACCACTTCAGGTAGCAGTAAAAGCACGTCGAGCAGGCGAAATATCGCAGAGGGCAACGTGAGAGAAAGCAACACATAACCAACGCAGCAATGGCTGCCCCACCGATGATACGTGGAAGGACCACGTTGAAGACAACGGCAGAATAACAATGATAACGAAAACAGGATGATAACAGTAACAAAAAAGAAAAGCTATCAACCCAAGCACTCCGTACAGATGGGTAAACAGTGGAACTGAAACGTGCGGCCCCCACGTTTATCACTGGGCAAATCCCGACGGTTTATTAAAGTGTTTCTTCATTATTGGTTGCGTCTTCGTGTTTCCTAATGAACAATCGAGTTAACAATATAGTATAGTATAATGACCAAGCAATCAAATAACATGTATAATTAATTACTACATTAATTGATAATTAATTACTTTATGTAGATGACGAGCACGGGAGCAATGGCACGACCGCGTTGGCGCGGTAGCGCCGAGGAGCGCCAACGAGCCAGCTGTTCAAGAATACGAAGTCACCGGAGCCATTGCTGATGATGATAGTTTTATTGCGATTGCAGTTGTATGGACACTCCAGGCGCACTTCTGCCGTCGCCGTCGCCGTGAGGTTCCGTATGAGTGAAAGCGGGTGAGGGTGAGCCGGCGAACGCGGTGCAATCTCGCGTGCGCGAGCGAGGAACGCGGCCCCGATGCGTCCCCTCTCCTGTGGCGCTCGAGGCTGGGGGGGAGGCGAGGGAGGAGGGGCGTTCTTATGCGGCGGCTGCTACGGTGCCTCGATGTCCTCTGTCGCGCATATTGGAGTCTGTTAGGCCACATTCTCCCTCTTTCTCTATCATCTTTCACTTCCCTCTCCCCTGACGACGCTTCGCCGTGCTCCCTCACGGGTTGCAGAATCAAGCGTCCTTCCTTTCTTCAGATCACTAGAGTGTTTTAGTTGAGCGGGCTCCGCTAAGCAGCTAAGCGGAGCGGAAGCGCGAATGCGCATGCGCCGTCCGCTTAGCCGTAAGCGGGCTAGCGGAGCGAGGAACACGGTCCGCTAAGAAGCTGCCTGAGCGGAGTGTGTTACGCAGCGGTTTGGCTAGCGTTGGCGTCAGAACGGATTGGATTGGATGCTGAAAGCAAGCGCGCTGGCTATCACGTGGCGTTCCCCAAGACGGCGCTTTATTTTTCATTGGATAAAATGGACCGGTAACGCATTACAAATGCATGTCTAGATACTTCACGGAGAAATAAGTGATATATACACATATATACGTTTTACTGTACAAGAGTGATCAATAGGTGTTTTTATTTTCTTTTATTACCCTGAATTTGGCCAGGAGGCGCTGCAACTACGAAAGGTCCGCTCCGCTACGCCAAACGTATAACTAAAACAGGAAAATTGCCCGCCGCTCCGCTGTGGCTTAGCGGGGCAGCTCGGAGCGGAGCGTACCGTAAAACGCTCCACTAAAACACTCTACTATCATCGATGTCCTCTAGGCCCGCCACTCCGTACAGGGTGGAGACAACCGCGGCGTCTACTGCGGCGTTTGCCACGCGAATCGCGGACGGCGTAGTAGACGCTTCGGCGAACGCCGTAGGGACGCGTTGCCGGCGCTCGTGCGTCTTGAAAGCGATCTGCGAGGTGGCCAAAGTGCACGCCGGCGCGGGCCTCATCTTCAAAGCGATCTGCGATGTTTGCAGAGTGTGCGTAGTGCCTCCCGCTTCGTATGCGCTGTGCTTTCGACGTTTCGTTCGTGCTGAAGCGAGACATGCATGAAGGTCAACTCGCTTGCTGCTGCCACGATTCCTCTCTCCAGAAGTTTCACAGCGAGTTTTCACACTCATCGAGCGAGATGTGCTCATGTTTACCTCTGCTCGCGTGACTCCGTGCTGGTTAATTTAGTTAAAACACGTTGACGGGCCAGTTTGTTTGAATGCGTGATAGAATGTGTAAGCGCGACTGAACGAGGACTTAGAAAGAAGCAGACACACAAAGACAGCGCTGTCTCTGTGTGTGTGCCTTTTCCTACGTCCTCGTTGAGTCACGCTTACACATCCGGTCATTGTTAATTTAGTTAGTGAGCGAATCTTTACAAGTTTATACGACCGTTAAAACTGCTATCCTTACTTCGTGCAGCTATCTACTAATTTGCTATTGCAATCGGTGCTTCGCCTTTCGGGCGGAAGTGCGATTTTTTTTCTACACGCGGACGCGATACTGGGAAAACTAGCCTTTAACAGCTTCGCTGTAAAATTATAACATGAACAAGATGGTTACGACAACGTCGACAACGTGATTAGAACGAATATAACAGAAACAACACAACAATGTCGACAATGATGGCAATAAGCTGGTAGCAATAACAATGACGATCCGAATACGATGATGATGACGATAACACCACGGTGATTACGCGAAAGAAAATTACAACAATGTGATCTCCACAGTAAATAACGACAACGACGACAACAGCTACAACGATTACTGCAATGGCGAAAGCAAGCTGACAATGGCTACAACACGATGATAACATCAACAAAATGATACAATGACAAAAATGACAAAATGAACAATGGTTATGACAAGCGATGACAACGCAATTATAACGATGATGACAGCGACAATACAGCAACGGCGACAATGATGGCAATAAGCTGGTAACAGCAACAATGAGGACGAGAATACGATGACGATCGCAATGACAACAAGATGATTACGATAACGAAAATGACAACAAGATGGTCTCTGCAGTAATGAGAATATGGTTACAACCACAACGGCGACAACAGCAAGAACAACAACACAGCCGTGACTGCAATGACGACAGCAAGCTGATTGCGGCAACAACGTCGACGACAACACAATGATAACAAGACAATTACTTGAAGGGCAACAACTGCGACAGTTCAGTGATGATAACAACGACGGCGACAACATGATTACGACAGCGACGAACAGCGATAACGTCAACAAGATGGCAATGACAACGACGATATTAGAGAATGTCAACAATGCACGGCATGGAGACTGCATGACGGCCCACACGTTGGGGTCTCAGGATTGAATGTGCGACGTGAAAAAAAAAATGTAATATTTCGCGAAGACGTTTGCGTGGAAACACGATAATGATACCTGAAATAAAAGTCACAACATCGAAATAAGGTACCCGGTGCAGTATTTCCGAAGTTAACTAATCTCACTGCAAACTTAGGAAAAAGCGTTGTAAACCAAATGACCAGAGTTTGAGACAAAGTGGACTCTCGTGGCAGTTAAACTCCTTTTGTTGGGAATGACTCTGCCTGTTCCTTGCACCATATTGAAATGTACTTTTCTTTGATAAGTGTTTTGCACTCTCGCGAGGTACTCTGTCAAGCCGAGTGCAAAGGCTGCAGCAGCAAACGGACCCGACTTTTGCTGCCTTCGGTTCCACCCAGTAACTCTCCTTTCTTGGATAAAATAATCCTGCGTTGCGTTACTTTACTGAATGCAACGACTCACGCCAATGTCAGAATGTTTCCATTAATACATTGATTAATATTTTGAAGCTAATCGAGCTTTCTTTAAAAAAAAAGAAAAGGATGGAAGCATGCAGTTTTAACCCCGATGCTTATCGTGATCCTGCCAGCCCTCCCGTGAAAGCAAGCGCACAAAAGGTGCAGAAATAATCTCAGTCTCTCTGTCTCTCTTTCACCGGGAATAGAAGGATAAGCTTTATTAAAAGAATAATCAGAAGAATCGCAATGGTCGGGGCCCCTAGCCCAGGGCTGCGCTGGCTCTTGCAATCTTCACAGAGTATCAGCTTGAGCTGGTCGGCAAGCACTCTGTAACTATACGCAACGCCAAATTTACGATACTGCGCGCGCGCTATAATGGACTCGTGGCAATGCGTTATAGCGTGCTGTACACCTCACGCCACTCTGACCCAGTCCGCTCGATTCGTAACACGTGCCAGCGTTTCTGAAAACGTTCAATGGAATAAAATGCAAGGTCAAAGGTCAATAGTGTCAGGAGGTTTATCCATCACATCTTGTTAAACGGTCATGAGGCACGCAAGACTGGCTAGTTCTTAGGGTATATTTTATGTCACACTATGTTTAAAAGCGCAAACAAATTTGGGAGTAAAAAAGAAATGTACACAGTTGAAAAAGAAATAAGCGAAACCTCAAGTCCTGACGGTGCTGCCCTAGGTACGGCATGGTGAAAATGTGAAAAAACAAAGGCGTTACTAAAAACGCCTTCTCAGAAATCTCAGCGCAAGTCGCATGTATTAGAGAAATCGCAATATTTAAAAACGTTACACCACTGACGTATCGGCAAAGTGTATGATGTTGCTCAAGAAGTTTCAGACGTCTCTCTGCCGTCATATTATATTGACCAATGAGTCGGATTATCTCGAGGACGTATATCAGGCGTCACTCCAACGGAGACGTAAATTGCCCTACGATATAGTCCACTCCGATTTTCTTTCACTCTTGATTGAAGGCGTGTTATGAAGCCTCGTGAGACGACGCTGATGCCCTCCAGGAAAGGTTTCGCAGTAACACAACGTTCATATTAATCAGCATAATGAAATAAATATGTAACGTCCTCTTCTTTAGGGGGTTGCCGGCTGAGCGCTAGCATCAAGAGTCGAGCTTGGAGCGAAGCCTAAGTCAATTTATTAGACGTCCACGTTTCGTAAGCGGGCTAAGAGAATCTGCCTCCTCGTTGAAGTGCCGAAGGGCCTCAGGGGCAAATAAGCAAGTGGTGGTCCCTGCAGTGCCCTTTTGGGCAAAAGGAAACGTCAGCACAGATTTTCGACGTCGTTAGACTAATGGAATACGTTATTCCATCTTAGGCAGAAAGAAGCTCTGGCACGCACACACCCCATCGACAGAAAGGAAGCCTTTGATAACAGGATCGCAGCTCGTCGATAAAATCCTTTCCTGCCTTTATAGGATTTCTATAGTTCTATTATATATCGATAAATATTTCTATATTTTTCCATGCTCATATCTTTCTATCTTTGATAGGCACATTTGGTTTCCTGTACGATTGTCTGTTTCTCTAAGCAAATGTTGTTGTTGTTGCTGCCTCAAAACATGGCTCGTAACCACGAGGAGAAATGGCGACGTGAATATGATGTTCCACTTAGTGGAACGCATGTGGAATTAGTAGGATTGTATATCGTAGAATTGGCAAGAAGCTCCAACAAAGAAAATGCTGACGCTCAAGGACATTGATTAAAGGTAGGTTTCGCTTAGTAAGTAAAACATTTTTGCAGATACGCTACGCTTAGCGGAAACTATCTGGAACAATATAACGCGTGTTGCAATCATTATCAATCATTAATCATATTGCAATCATTACCTCGTAAGTAGTAGCAGTTGGTATGACTGTGTGCACCAATTATCTGACTTCTACGAGAAAACTTGTTATGTACTTCTTGACAAATTATCTGTTATTGCAAAATTACTATTTAGTACGTGTTACCCAATAACCAAGATTACCAATTTTCCGAGAAACGTAACTTGTTATTGAGTTTGCTGAAATTGCGAAATCATTTGTTTCTCCATGCTTTAGATCACGAGCCAATACTTCTAGACTTTATTAACCTCATGACCTGGCGTTGTCAGCCCGTCGTTCTTATTTGCTTATCTTGCGTTGATTATATTTGACGCTCAGAGAACGACTGTTAACAACATCTTCTATACGCATAATATATAAACCACACGACGTTCCCAAGACAGCTACATGTGGGGGTTGAACAAGAAATTAAGAGAAGTGGTTCTTGTGGGGAAGGAGGAAAGGCTAGCACTATTTGCTGCAACCCATGCAGGAGCACGGCTCAGCGCCAGCGTGGTGGGGGAGATGGGATTAAAAAAGAGAGAGAGGGTAGGAGGGAAAGCAAGGAACCAAGCCAAAAAAGAAAGCCGGAATGGGAACTGATGCTCGAACAACAAACATAGACATCGCAACAAACTTGCAGGACGCCTACTGTTACCTGTTATTACCAGCTAAATATAATTTGTTGTTCTTATAGATCGAATAAAAAAAGATCTTTTTCATAATAACCTTGGAACACCATAGCTTTCCGACCACGTAGATTTTCCCCCACGAAGGCGATGGTTTACTTTGTCTTCAGTGTTAGCACTTCGTCTTTATTTCTATATTTATATTTCCTTGTTTATCTCCTACTTTCAGGGGACGTTCATTTACAACGTCGGCTGTACGTCTTCTGTAGAAGGGATTCGACGTGACCAGAATAGGAAGTCCGACGGTCGGACCGGAACGTAAGCAAGCAAGCAAGCAAGCAAGCAAGCAAGCAAGCAAGCAAGCAAGCAAGCAAAGAAACAAGAGAGGGGCAAAGGGTCTAATCTCCCAAGAACAACGATAGGCACGCACAGAAACTTGCGGCAAACTTATTATTACTGTTACCTAGTAATTATCACCTGTTACCCACCACCAAAATTGACGACTACCTGTGAACCGTAATATGCCTTTCAGCTAAAACGCAGAACTTCTCAAACAATGACTTCGCTGCTTCGTTGCTTTGTTTTTGTTTGATTGTATTACGAAGCCACTTCTCTTGAACTCAGTGCGTGGCCTAAGCTGGGCTCAGTGCAGCAACCAGCGACTCACTCGCGAAGAGAGGCCGCGCTGCCCGTGAGCCAATCGGCGCGCGTTCATCCTCCTCGCCCTTTTTTTTGTGGCGCGGCTTCCTCGCTCAGTCGCGGCGCAAGGACGCGGACCACCACCGCCACCACCACCGCCACCACCACCACCACCATCATCATCATCATCATCATCATCATCATCATCATCATCATCATCATCTCATCTCATCATCCCATTTTATGTCCGCTGTAGGACGAAGGCCTCTCCCTGCGATCTCCAATTACCCCTGCACTGCGCCAACCGATTTCAGCTAGCGCCTGCGAATTTCTTAATTTAATCACTCCACCTAGACTTCTGTCGTCCTCCATTGCGCTTCCCTTCTCTTGGTGACCATTCTGTTACCCTTACGGTCCACCGGTTACCTAACCTACATTACCTGCCCAGCTCCATTTCTTTCTTTTAATGTCAATTAGAATATCGGCTATCCATGTTTGCTGTCTGATCCACACCGCTCTCTTCCCGTCTCTTAACGTTATGCCTAACATTCTTCGTTCCATCGCTGTTTGCGCGGTCCTTAACTGAACTTGACAACTATGTAAGGATAAGCAAAGATGCCATAAAGAAGAAAGGGTTTGGTCACTTGAGTTCAAGAGGTATTGGAACAAACTTGCGCCAATGTATCTGTCACTAATAACTGCTACCTGCTACCAAAATTACCGATTACTTGTAAAAAATGGGTAATTTTAGTAAACGTATAATAAGGTAAAGCAAACTAGTTTGTTCCCAAACAAGCTAAATTTTTCGAGGATGACTTTTGCGCGCAGTTCTCTGTTTCTCGCACTATGTGATCGATTCAATTACACCGCATTGATAGAATCTCTTCGCTAATTAATTTGTTTACTTACACACAATCGCTTATCTCTCGCGTTCAAAAGTACGTCCAACAACAACCTCTGCCATGCGTCTTCTACGGAAGGGATTCGACGTGCCCAGAATAGCAACGTGCGACGGCGGGACAGCAAAACGAGTCAGCAACAGCGACAAAAGAAAGCAGAAAAAAGAAAGGATTTATCCCCCAAGAACAACAGCAGGCACGGGAACAAACTTCCGGCAAAATAAACAAGAGGTTTACAGCGTCGCTTATCTCTCCGCTCAAGCTCCCGAGAACCGCACGGGGTCCACCTCTCTCTCTCGAATAAAAAAAAGAAAAAAGAAAGATGGCTTCCCCTATCCCCTTTAGCCAGCGACACCATGTTTACGAAGCCGGCGTACTATTCTGCCCACTCAGTGGGTGGCCACTGTATATAGAACGCTCCCGGGGTGTTTATCTCCTGCGTAATACTTCCTGCGGGACATCAGAAGTGCCAAGGTGTGATGCGAACCATGTTTGCGTTTGTCGATGAGGGTAATTAGTTGGTTGCATTCTGTTCTTTGTTTGCAGCCAGCTATTTTGGCACAATTGTCCATGCGTTAACTTTTGCGCGGTCCAAGTAAAATACCCGCAGTTTTGGGGAATATACAGTGTGTTTCAGGGACCAACTAATCTCCGTTGTTGAAGTTTTTTTTCTACTACAGTGATTTCGGCCGCCAACTTCTTGAGCCGCACAAGGCAACGTACCAGTCCGCATAAACCGGAGTTTAGACAGTGGGTATAGATTTATCGTTTACTGGAAAACTGCGCCGAAAAACGGAGACCGAAGGAAGCGAGGGCACAATAAGAGATAAGTTCTGAAGCGATATTTGCCAATTTGTACATGACTCTGGGCGGTGGCTCAGCTGTCGTTACTGCACAGCTCGAGATTTGGCGGCCATATTCTGACAGAGACACTCTCCGAAAATGCTCGTGTGCATAGATTTAGGTGTAGGTTAAAAAAACTCGAGGTGGTTAAAATTATTCCGGCGCCTCACCCCCCCCCCCCCCCCCCCACTTTATGGCGCGCCTAATAGCCGTTACATTGCTTATGGACGTTAAAGCTCTTATTTTAATTTCATTTCGCTTGATTTTGCAATTGAACCCACTGCTTTATGTTGTCACTTTGCTTCAGGTATATGCTGCTCCGCTTTTTTATGTACATCATTCATGGCTTCCAACCTGCGTTGATCATTACTTTGCATGCGTCAATTTGTTATTTGGCAAATCTGGGAACACCGTTTGCAGATAAAAGTAATCAAAACGCATACTTACTTTACTACAGTAAATTAAACTAACCTGTTTACTCTAGTTTTGTTCGAATTTCATGGACACACTAACAGGTCGCTTGTTTGAAACATTTAATAAAGGCTTGCGCAGCCGATATAGATATTTTCCTGGATAATATCTTCAATTTTAAAGTCTCTGTCCCTCGGCCTGGCACACAATTATCTTGCTGTGATTTTCATGTGAAAGTCATTCTTAGTCTACCGTATTGTGGGATACTTCCATTCTTGCATGAATAATGAGTCAATTCTAGCAACTTCCACCCCTGTAATACTGTTGTACTTCTTGCAAAATTATTATTGCAAAATATCTATTTAGTGCATGTTACCTTACCAAGGTTACCAATTTTTTGAGAAACGTAACTTGTTATTGAGTGTGCTGAAATTGTGAGATACATACATACATACATACATACATACATACATACATACATACATACATACATACATACATACATACATGCATGCATGCATGCATGCATACATACATACATACATACATACATACATACATACATACATACATACATACATACATACATACATACATACATACATACATACATACATACATACATACATACATACATACATGAGCAATCAAATCGAGCAATCGAACCTTGCCGCTGAAAGTACTAACGAATAAAAAATAATATATAAAAACCGCCATTAGACTGCGAGAAGCGTGAGGTCATACGTTTGCAGTCTATATCTACCGAGCTATACAGACGTTATAGCGCAGCATATACAGACTTCGTACAGACTGCCTCGATATATGTTTGTTAGATACCAAAGGCCCAATTCGCAAAGCTTCTCGTTCGTTGCCCGCCATGGTCGCTTAGTGGCTATGGTGTTGGGCTGCTAAGCACAAGGTCCCAGTATCGAATTGCGGCCACTGTGGCCGCATGTCGATGGGGGCGAAATCCGAAAACACCCGTGCACTTAGATTTAGGTGCACGGTAAAGTACCCAAGGTGGCCCAAATTATTCCGCTAAACTTTGAAATAGTACAGTCCCCGCTACGGCGTGCCTCAAAATCAGATCATGGTTTCGGCCCGTAAAACCCCATATTTTAATGTTTTTTTCCCGTTCGTTAAACTGCTATTGTTTGTTGACCAGTCACCTTAGTTTTTAAATTATGCAAAATTAGGATTGTCTGGCATCTGTTCTTAAGAAACGTTCTAGCTTAATAACTTTCCTGTAAATACATGGCCAGACCTACAGACCCGCCACACTGCACAGATTTAAGGAGGCTGTGCGTAGGCGACGGGGAGCGAAGCTCTCGAATAACAGGCCCCGATACAGACCCGCCTGTGACGTCAGTCGCGTCTTTCGAGAACCTTCTTTTTGTTGCAGTTTACTTCCAGCTGCGTTTGCAGCATGACAGTGGATTAGAATAAACGAAATTACCCGCACGTCGTCGGCGAAAGAGCAGAACCCATCGCACGGTGCTGATTATTCTCTCGGTTCGGAGACCATCATCTGCATATGTCGGCTCCATTTCACGCACGCTTTTGTAAGCACTGGCGTCCCGGTTGTGAGCGTCAGTGTCTTAGCCGGCTATACGAGATTGTCCTCCAAGAAAAGCTGGGGAGGATGGGACTCGATTATAACAGGTGGGCGTAGTGTAATGGAGTCAGACGGCAGGACTTCTTGCACATCTATTCTGTTTTCTGGGAGGGCGTCGAAACAATCTGGAATTTCATAAATAAGTATGCACACATACATACATACATACGTGCATACATACATACATACATACATACATACATACATACATACATACATACATACATACATACATACATACATACATACATACATACATACATACATACATACATACATACATACATACGTACGTACGTACGTACGTACGTACGTACATACATACATACATACATACATACACACACATACATACATACATACATACATACATACATACATACATACATACATACATACATACATACATACATACATACATACATTGGTACTTGGGCTGCTGAGCACGAGGTCGCGGGATCGAATCCCGGCCACGGCGGCCGCATTTCGATGGGGGCGAAATGCGAAAACACCTGTGTACTTAGATTTAGGTGCACGTTAAAGAACCCCATGTGGTCGAAATTTCCGGAGTCCTCCACTACGGCGTGCCTCATAATCAGAAAGTGGTTTTGACACGTAAAACGCCATAATTGAATTTTTTTACATAGGTACATACATACCGTATCTTTCCGCGTATGACCCGCCGCCGCACATAACCAGCACCCCCAATTACAACAGCGCGGAAAGAACAAAAACCTAGATGTATAACTCGCGGAGATAACTGCGCACAGCAACGCTCACATCTTTGTAAAAACAGTCTCCAATTCGCGGATGCGTGATTCGTCGACGTCGTATTCACTGCGGCTCTGCCCCCTCCCCCCGTTCCCCCATCCCCCCTCTTTTTCGGTGCTGCGGATGATCTTCAGCTTCTCAAGAGCTGTAAAGGACGACCATTGAACGCAGCACATCGTAATTCGAATTCCAGCTCGAAGGTGCCCCGTGCACTATTCTCCAACTACTAAACGCAAAATGGTGACCTGTAAAGAGGAGGAGAAAGGGCGAATAGGAAAGAGGCGAGAAAGCTTCAGCGGGCAAGGGTGGGGAGAGGTTGTGGCTCCCTAGGAGATAACGAACCATTGAATGGCGAAGAACTTTGCTTTCACGTGTGGCTTTGCAGCAGAGCACACAGCGCTGCCGTAAAGCCGCTCTGCTGTAAAGCCACACCTCCAAAGCGGAATTCGCATATAATCTCCATCCCGACTTTAACTGTTACATTTCCTTGAACTTTGGTGCGGGTTATACGCGCTAAAATTTGGCACATACGTACATGTAGCGTAACGGCTACGCTGCAGCATTTATTTACTGCTTTTCGTGCAAGGGGCGACCAAAACAACAGTACTTCGGTAGCTGTTGTAGGTTGGTGTTGCTGATTGTGTGTTGTAGGTGCTGGCGTACTTAGCTTGGGTGATCGAGGCCAGCAATTGTTCTGCGGGGAATTTCATGCAATGTGACTGGGTTATTTACCAACTATTGAACGTAACAGTGCCTCTTAGAAATGTAAGAAAATGTGAAGCTTTTTGAAGAGTTGTAGCATATCTTTCCTGTAACACAAGGTGTTGCAAGAACGCATGTGGAAGACCGTTATGCTGTAGGTATCCAAGAAAAGCGTCCCTTTTCGCCGAGGCAGCTTGGTTCTTCCAGCATGTGCAATCGGCCCCCAAGAGTTGACGGGATTACCTCGGAGCCTGGGCACATAGGCTCAAATTCATTATTTCAGTGTACAGTAATTTCTTGTAAGCACTCAGTACTTAGTTTCTGGTACGTACGCCGTGCCTTCTAACACCGTAGAAATTATAATTTGTCGTGGAAACCATGTCCTGTAAACTTCAGTGGTGGACCGTATGCGCTGGGGAAAGTTTCACGACATCGGAATCTGAGTGTGCTTCGAAAGCTCGCTGATATCTGATATCAGCGGGCTTGAGATATCAGAAGGCTGATATTTCACTCACTGGGTTGTTAATTTTGCTGTTGTTATCGGATGGAAGAAACGCACCGCCATACTATTGGGCGAACTTCGCGATAGCAGTAAAGGACTGAATTCCGTTCTGTTATTCACGGGCTGCTGCTCAGACACTCAGGTATAAGTACATCGGTTAGTCCGCTTCTCTACGGTACGCATCAATCGATATAAGAACAAAATTACTATTAAAAAATAAATACATAGGAATATCACACAACGAGGCTAAGAAAGATAACAACGCAGTAACGGAATCCCCCTAACGTAATATTAGGCATAAAAATAATAAATTATGTTAAATTAAAACACATTCATTACCTCCATTGAAGCTGAAGATGAAGTTGGTAGGTTGTTCCTTGGTGAATCGGCGCAACCCACTTTTGGGGGATCGACTCTGAATTGGTTGATACGAGGATTCAAGGAAATTTCGCAAGGTACTCGAGGAAAATAAATGGAAACGGAATAAGCAACGCACTCATGGAGCACTCGAAGCCTACCTAGTTCTTGCCAAGTTAAGCGCGGTTTTTCCTATGTGGACGTCCAGCCAAACATTACCTGCGTCTTCACTACAATTAATCACGACCAGAAAGGGAGGGGGAGGGAGTATATCGCGGAAAAAGAGAAGGCCTCGGTCTGGTACAAAATTCTGGCGTGTTTAAAATGAGACCCTGTGGTGGAGGGTGCACTGTTAAATAAAGTACACCCTTACAGGTAAATGAGGGTGTAAATTGATATGTAACTTACATTCTTACACCCGTCTTCTTTGGTTCTAAGGGTACGTGGGTTATAAAACGATTTTCTTTTCTTGCTTCTAAGGGTGTAAATTATTTTACAGTGTAGGAAATCAGAGTAGGGTCTGAAGAGCTATCCACTACAACCAACGACGCCACAATGGTCCCTCTCCCACGTTCTAAACTGACCTGTCTTTTAATTTCGCCTCATCAAGGAATTTCCTCTTGAGATTACAAAACCTTATCTCCTTAGATTGCTTTGACGGATATTGCCGGGTCTTGCTGATGGTTTTGGCACGTCTGTTTTTTTATTTCGTTTAAATTAGGTCATGCGCAACTGCACTCATTGTGAATTCCTGAGCGTTAATCATTATCAGTCTATTTATGACCACTGCAAGGTGAAGGACCCTACCCGCAGAGTTGCCTAATAACAACTGTCTTGAGCTAGCTGACACTAATTTCCTAATTTCATCCCCCCCTAGTTATCTTCGCTCCCTAACTACGCTTTCTCTCTGTACATCTTTGCTACTTACATGCCATGCCTTTATTCTTTTTTTCTGATTACCCAAGCATGAATATTCTTCTGCAAACCTATAAAGTAGGCTAATGTCGCCGGGCAGTTTTCTTGTATCTTTCTTGTAGTTTTCTTGTACCCCGTCACCTGTGCTGCATATCTGAAGGTACCGGAGAGGGGAGGCTGTCCAGCCTACCACGAAAGTATCACGATAGAATCTCCCCCTGCCCCTTCACGTTCTAGAGGCTCAAGTTCATCCGCGGCCCTGCAACCGCTATTATGAGGTTCCCAAGTATTTGCGGTTAAGTTGACCGCCTGTGTTACCTCGGCAGTCTATGAAAACCTGTTGCGTGGTTTTCGCATGGCAAAGACCTCGGTTCAGCTTACGTTTATCTCTATTGGAGGTACTTGCGTAATACCGCGTAAATAGTTTACGGGAGTGAAGTGACATTCTTTTTTTTTTGCTAAACCTGGACGCATAGTCTGGAATACTTGGTCGCAGCCTGCAGTAACGCGCGATATCAATATTCTGTCACATTCATTTATACGCTGCATGTTCTCAAAGCGCTTTGTCTCGTCTTGTCTGTTCGGTTGTCCTGTCTCTGTGCTTGGGAAACAGCACTCTATCACACCAACTGGACCAACGGTACATTCTTACTGAGCAGAGGTTGCAGAGACTGGGCTTTCTTCCTAAAACCCGTGCTCCGCAAACTTTTGTTGCCGACTGCACAGCCTCGAACGCGACGTATGGTCCTCTCTGAAAATGATAGAGCACGCGCTGTTTGCCTGCCGTAGATCGGCGGAGGAAAGCGACAGTCGCCTTTGCGGTTACTTCGCACGCTTCGACCATCGGTCACTGTCAGAAGCTCCTCCTGCCTTGGGACCGTCACCAGACCGGTGATAAGCTCGAGACACGACGGGTGTTTCGGGCTTTCTTGCGACAATTTTCTTCATGCATAAGAAGTTTAACGATTAGATTACGAGCAAGAAGGGTCCTCATTCGCACGCGTTCCATCAACCCCACTCCTCCGCACTGTCATAGCCCCCATTTTCTCCTCTCCGTTTCTGCAACCCGTCTCTTTCGTCACGTGGTGCTGAAGAGCACAGCTCGACTCGTCGAGTGTACGTTTCCACTTTCCCGAGGATAAGCTCTTTCTATTTCAAACGAGAGTCCGCTTGAGTGACAGCCGCAGCATGTATGGCAGGAACTACAATAGCTGCGCTTTCATTTAACACGCAAAAGACTTGATGACAACAGTACTCCGCTCGTAATGAATCGTTTTTCGATTTCTGTACTCCATGTATGTATGTATGTATGTATGTATGTATGTATGTATGTATGTATGTATGTATGTATGTATGTATGTATGTATGTATGTATGTATGTATGTATGTATGTATGTATGTATGTATGTATGTATGTATGTATGTATGTATGTATGTATGTATGTATGTATGTATGTATGTATGTATGTATGTATGTATGTATGTATGTATGTATGTATGTATGTATGTATGTATGTATGCATGCATGCATGTATGTATGTATGTATGTATGTATGTATGTATGTATGTATGTATGTATGTATGTATGTATGTATGTATGTATGTATGTATGTATGTATGTATGTATGTATGTATGTATGTATGTATGTATGTATGTAAAAATGCGGTGTTACCGCTAGAGACGAATGGTAAGCCAGAAAAGACTCAAAATCGCAACGCCGCTTTGAAGCTGCTGAATCGGTGTCCATTAAAGTCACTTATGCCGATGCTAGTGCACAATATGATCCCCCCAAAATATACAACTTCTGTGCGCCTCCCTCCCCCCAAAACAACAAAAACAAAAACAAAAAACACACATGTGGTGAATCCAGGCTATTTACTTCTTTTCAAACGAGATTCAGCTTTCCCTAACACACAACGACGATTTGTTTTATTCACGCACACAGATGTCTACATAACGCTCTGCAACACAAAGTCCTTGAGAAACTTCAGTACCGTACATGCCGTGATGCACATCTTACGACCACACGTGGATAAACCGAATGGTTCTAACCAACGGCTTCTTTTTGAAAAATCCTAACATGATTCAGGGGGTGAATCCGCAAATATTTTAACTCGCAAGGGCTGTTTGCCATTGCGCGCAGTGGCAAACGTTTAAGAAAGCTGAGGACATTTTTTAGCAGTAAACAGGTCATGCAGTAACTGCCAGCTAGGCCAATTTCAAATTCTTCGGTTCACCATAGACCACCTTCGGAAAGATGCGATACGTGCGACATCACGATTGAACAGCGGCCGCGCATAGGCTGGAATTATTCGTAAGAGCAAGTGCCAGCCGATCCCAGTCCTGGACTGGGACTGGACTGGGATTGGGACTAACCAACGTGGCACGCCAATTGTTAAAAAAAACACCTTACGAGCAAGAAGCGTTGGGAATTATGCTCCAGGGCATGTATATATCCAGAAATATCTCTTAGGCAAGAATTGTTCGTAAGAGCAAATTTCAGCCGATCCTGATGTTTCCGCATTAGCGAAAGCGGCCAGCCAATGTCGAAGAATTTACGAAGAAAAAGCTTTGTTAATGTGGCCCCCGATTTTTCGATGCGAGGATGCCTTTTTTTTCTTCCTCAGATTGGGCAATATGATATCATCTTATGTGATTTTAAAGAGAACACTAGCGATTAATCTGCACTCCTACCAACCTAATTGAGAAATTATTCTGTCGTCCATCTGCAGAACACCTGGCATGCCGGATAGGAATGAATTCAAGATAGAAGTGAACTTAAAAAGGAAAGATATACTGGATCTAGATGACGACACCAGAGACCTCCTGCAGCGCACTCGACCGAGCATTAACTTACTTTGGAAAACTCAGAATTGCGGTGGAAGATAGGGAACAGAATAAACTAAACGATGATTACGAAAAAGTTGAGGGCCGTGACAGGATGACAGCCAGCTTCATTGTGATTATTTCACAATAGCTTTTTTCATCCTTGGTGGATGACTAAATAAATTGTCAAAGAATGAACACGAAAATAGCAAAAAAGACAGTTCCAATTCAAGTGTGGCCGAAGAAGTGCCATTGACTTTAAATGTAAACTGCATGTCTCAATACAGATGTCGTCAGTTTCTGCCGTCTGCTAATCGTTAATATCGACGTCCTGCCGTCTGCTGCGACAGCAGCGGTTTTTTTTAAATCTTTCGAGTAGAGTTTCCCGTTAGGTTTTTTTAAGCCGACCACTCTACGACCGCAGCCTGGATAGCACTACGACACGGATCAATTATCGATGCAGATGTAGAACGAAATACGTGACATTTGCCGGGCGTCTTTCTCTTTCAAGACGCACGAGGTTTTGGATGTTTAGTTAGGTGTAGACACACATCCGTTTCAATCGTTTAGCAATTACTTGGGCCCAACGTCGTGTGCCTGCAGCGTACGCATCTCATTACGCGCTTGCAATCAGGCTTTAAGTCTCTAAAAACTTGGCAGTTTCGTCAGCATTGACAATGATAACAACGCTTAGCGTTTCGCTTCGACTATACTCGGAAGGTGTTGTAATCAAGGCTGTTTAAACCGTTGACTACACGCGCGTGAGACACGTTGGCGCGACCCGCAATGCAGGGCAACGGCTGCTAAGCAGAAGAAACACCGCGCCAGAAACCATGAAGAGTTTCTCAGAATTTTGCGTAGATGCAAATCTGGCACCATCGTCTATGCGAGTTTCCCAACGGGCTCTGTGCCGTCACGGGAATGGCGGTATGTGGGTGTGCGGGGCTTGTGTTGGCTTGTACTGAGCGAGGCTTTGTCTAAAACGCGTATTTAGTCGCACAGTTGAACCTTTCCTAAAATAAAAGCACCTGAAAGGTATTCAATCACCCGTGTTGCATCTTTTACTGAATTTTGCTCCCCTGCAGTACCTACTTCATTTTAGCGGCCTGCCGATATCTTTTAGCTTTCGTATGGCTCTACATCCAATAACAAGTCCTCAGGATTGAATAAATCATGTATTTGCGCAAAAGTAAAGTTAAAGATGTCTTTTTACGGGTTGTTTAATGAACCACTTGAACCACTGTGACAGGCAGAACGGGGCTATAGCCAGGCTCGTCTTCAATGTGTCCTGCCTTTCCGAGAAC
This sequence comes from Dermacentor albipictus, assembly GCF_038994185.2. Lineage (NCBI taxonomy): Eukaryota > Metazoa > Arthropoda > Arachnida > Ixodida > Ixodidae > Dermacentor > Dermacentor albipictus. Next base: position 25,140,579 of record NC_091830.1, on the reverse strand, counting down.
GATGGCACTCCGATGCCATTATAACTAGGCTTTCTCGTGCCTACAACTAGAGTGTCTGGATGTCCTCCTCGTCCGCCGCTCCGTACAGTGTGGAGACAACCGCGGCGTCTACTACGGTGTTGGGAACGCGAATGGCGGATACACACGAGCGCCGGCAACGCGTCCCTACGGCGTCCGCCATTCGCGTCCCCAACGCCGTAGCAGACGTCGCGATTGTCTCCACCCTGTCCAGAGCGGCGGGCGAGGAGGACATCGAGGCACTCTACCTACAACCGTGCCGCAGCGCCAGTTTTACCATTAGGTATATATAAGACTTTTTCATCCACTCTGTGACAGCAGTGCATTCTTGATCCCAGAAAACTTCCGGTCATGCATTTCTGACAGTCAAGTTAGCCAAGAAAACGGAAGTATATTGCACATAGTTTAATGTAGGCACATATTCTTGATGTGTTCAGATATAAAGAAAGTGCGGCATGTGTCGATCTCATGTATGGGCTTTCTTTGTAGCACTGACCAACAGATTTCATTTGTAGAAGATTCCAACTTCACAGCGAAACTGGTACCAGATGGAGGGTTCTTTAAATTTATAGGCTATTGTAACTTGCGTTGTTACAGAGGGCTTAACCGGAAGTCTTCTGGGAAGCCTGCTTATAAGCATGAAAAGCAGCTATTAGGCGTCTCACACAACACTCGTGCCATGAGCTGAGCCCGTGGCGTCACAGACGCGGAGAACAGGCCGACAGGAAACCGTCGGCTGTAGTCAGCCGCTGCAGTAAAATATTACATAATAATGTCAGCTTGGCGTTTACTGTTCAGACCAGGTCACACAAATCACAGCAGCTCAGCAGGAAGACTAATAGGCTTAATGTGCGCGCATGCGCATGGCTGTCATGGCAGCAGAGCGGAGCAAGGCAAAACGCCGTAATATTTCTACATCCATAGAGTTTCTCACTATATGGGGTTTTCCAGCTAACTTTAGCCGGAACTTAAAAATTTGCGAATGCCTCGTAGCTGGACTGAACCGAGGTATTTGCCGTCTCTTGGAAATAATGAGATAATTTTTTTTTTCATTCCGCCAAATTAGATAACTATTCTTAATTAATTAATCAGCTTCTCAAGTATTTCAATTATATGAAAAGTGTCAGTTAGAAAATTGTAGAGCTGCATGAAACAGCTTTCTGTTGCTCAATACGTGCTACATAAAAGTTTTTTCCGACCGTCAAAGAAGTCCGTGAATGTACGCAAAGTGCGTCGAGCGGCTTAAAAATTAAAACGGCTAATTTGTCTGCAATCAAATGTTAAGGCAGAGGAATTTGCAAAATCAGACTCTGTGAAAATGTGATTGCAATTACGTCTTGACGGTGATAAAGAACTATGAACCATGCTAAAGTGCCTCAGACAAGCTGGCCGGTGTTTCGATCGGGGAACTTATCTTCTTCGAAGACGATCTTGTGGTATAAAGTTTGTAAACAAGTACCACAGTAAAGTACCACAGTGTGCTATTCCACCTGTCAGCCCCTTTCTTGTTTTTGGACTTCGAAGACGATCTTGTTATCCTTGGCGTGTTACTTTAATGTAGTTAGCATGTCCTCCGAGATCGGGCCAACCTCGGAGGACATGCGGTAGTTCGAGTGATGCCTCATGCGGCCCCTGGAGGTAGCTGGAGGTGGTGGCTCTATTCAGTAGACAGTTAAAAGCAACACATCTAAGAAGACAAGGCCGCTTTGGACAAACATAGGTCCACACATCAAAACGTCGGCCAGCTTGTCTGAAGCACTTTACCTTGGTGTATGCATTTGTATCACAAGATATGTTTACATCTGTTGGCTTTCTTCGTAACCGTGAATGTTGGTAGTTGGCAATGCGACTGACCAATAACAAGCACGCCCTACGAACGAAAAGCCTTGTGACTTTTCGCCCTAACGTTGTAAGTCGCAGTCTTCCCTTAACCTTGGCATTTCTCTTCTAAGAAGAAATATAGCAGCTTCGGCTTTCTCGGTCCCGTTCTCTGAAAGAGCTTCGGTGATACGCTTATCTCTGCACGTGCAGCTCTAATATATACTTACGGAAAAAAAAAAGAATAGTGGCCTCCGTCTATTCCAAGGCCAATATGCATCACTGATGCCATAGACTTCAATGGGATTATTTTAAAGATTTATCTCTCATAATTCCGCGATTCTGCGTCACTGAGTGTCTGCGTAGGCTATGTTTAGCACTTTCGCTGGCAGTTCTCAAGTGCGTTATGAAAGAAAAAAAAAACATTTGATCGGTTTCCCGGAAAGGATCAAATGGCGTGCTTATAATACGCCTCGCGGAACGACGCGAATTATTCCGAGGATGAAAACAAACTTGCGCAAAGTCGATTGCGACTCCATGCTGGAAATAACTCTCCTACGTAAGCAGGTCTTGGGGCTATCATTGTCAACGAGCAGGTCTTTCATGTGGCTCCGCGTGTAGAATGATAAATGGAACCTATTCTAAATGCGGAAACGTGCTGTCAAGCACTTTCTTTCATTTTTTTTTCGTGAGTAGTTATAATCACGAATACTGCCGCCTTTCATCCAAAGAATAGACCCGGATGGGACATAAGGTTGAAGTCATATTATGCAGAACGAGCACAATATTGAGAGGGAAAAAATATAGACTTGAGTAATGCGTGGAGGTTCTATTTCCTGCACATCGAGTTTCCTTTCGGTATCGCCAGCTGTCGCTGGGAGTGGAAAGTTTGCGAATGAAAGATGAAATCGGGAAGGAGGACGCAAAGAATTATTTTTTGAAATGATATTGTGCACACGTTGGAACCGCTGTGAAGCAAAGCTTTCGGCAAGCTTCTTTGTATTTGCCACACAACTAATCGCGATGCGCGTAATTATAATTATTAACGTGTATGCCACGCGTACGGTCTCGTGCAGTGCTCCCGTTTACGCAACGCAGCGGTCGTCACGACTTGAATGTAACGCGATCTCTACGTGTATAAGCGCTATGCCAGTCACAGTTTCCGCCGAATCGTAAAAGGGTATAGTTCGTGCGAACTTGCAGTTAACTGAGACGTCAACGCAGTGACGTCAGGAGGACGAAGGTGACGTTGTCTAGAAAAATGACGAAGACAGAGGTATGCTGTGGGGAGCGTACGACGCAAATTACAGTGGCAAGTTTGATCATTATTATTTGTTTTCCCATTTCAGTCCCGCGTTCATGGACTGACTACGTGGAGCTAGCGCTCGTCTCACGTGCACGTTAGCGTCGTCTCCTGCACACGTGCTACTGAGACACGCGCCTCTTCGGCAAGACAGCAGCAGCAGCCATAGTTACCAAAGTCAGAGAAGCTTCGCGAAGACACCTCCCAGTATCATGGTAGGGGTTGCACTGTGTTCCTGTCTTCGAAAGCGCAACCCCGTACCAGTATGCAGTTCCGACTCGCCCAAGAAACAGCCCTCTTAGAGATTCCACGAAGTTGATCGAGGCAGGGCACGGTGACGTCACTGTCATTACCTGTGCGAAGAGCCTAGCAGACGAAATATGTGCTTCGAGTTAACTTTGTGCGCAGGCGCGCAACTCTTGCCGAACTCGTCGCTTGGCGACGTTAGAAGGCGTCCACCGGCCGGCCAGTCGATCCTCGCGTGACACTTTTGAAAGATCGGTAGACTGTACGCGCGAATAAGCGTTTTGTTAGTAGTCGTGAAACGATGTCTCTTGGCATTTCGGAGCTGTGTAAAAAGAAAAATCGGCACGTGGACAACTTTGTTTGGAGCAGTCGTGCTGTATGGATTGAAATTGTCATGGCTAAAACACTGCTTTATTGATTAGACACGCAACTACTTCATTACCTGCATGTTTGCTATCGGGCGTATACTTTTGGAACCTAACTTGAAAGGCCGTTTTACACTGCGCTATATCTGGCTCCCATGCTGAGTAGCCACCCTCGTTGGCCTAGGCATCGAACCGACGATACCGTGCTCGCACGAGAACGCCATAGATAATAATAATAATATTTGGGGTTTTACGTGCCAAAACCACTTTCTGATTATGAGGCACGCCGTAGTGGAGGACTCCGGAAATTTTGACCACCTGGGGTTCTTTAACGTGCACCTAAACCTAAGCACACGGGTGTTTTCGCATTTCGCCCCCATCGAAATGCGGCCGCCGTGGCCGGGATTCGATCCCGCGACCTCGTGCTCAGCAGCCCAACACCATAGCCACTGAGCAACCACGGCGGGTACGCCATAGATCAATGAAGCCACTGCGGAGAGGCCGCCGCGCAAACCAAAAATAAAATAATCTTTGAATTAAGTTACGAAAAAAATTACGAAGCAAACAAAATTAACTCTACCATTGGCCTGACGAACGCGAAGGAAGCAGGCGGTGGGATCAGATGTATTATACATTGGCAAAGAAAGTTTTTGAACAAGGAATCGAAATATAATTAAAAGTGTTAATTGTGATTAGATGCCATATTGAATATTTTGTTACGGTGTTTCTTGTGGTTACGAAATCTACATGCGTGAGATTTTTCTCGTCCGAACTGTTTTGCTATGTCTTCTGCGCCCAGTCATTCTGAGTGTAGGAACAACAACTTTTTTATTCACTCTAAATGCCTCGTTTTTCGCCCCTTTCTTTTCCTTTGCTAGGAAACACAGTGCGCTGGCGTTTTTAGGAGATCGACATCTGGAACCCACCCCCCCCCCCAAAAAAAAAAAAAACACGAGTGCTGCATGTCATACAGAGACTGAAACGTTTGGAATACGGATGCATTTAATGGACGTATGGAAACCCGTGTCACTCTCAGCAGCCCGACCCCTCAGGGGCGTCTGCGTCAGCAGGCGTTTGGTGTGTTGCAACACCACGTACCCGAGCACGCGAGGGTTGGACCCTCCCGCGTGTAGCCGTGCACGGCTCAGCCGTGTCCGGGTAAAAGGGAGGTTCCAAACCCCCCTTCCCCCTCCGCGGGTGCAAGTAGCGCTGCTCCGTCACTCCAGCAGAAGGGCCCATCTACCTCCGGGCAGGTGGCCTCAAAGATCTCGTCCAACGTGCCGACGCCTTCACGTTAAACACAGCGCTCGTAACAGTGCATGTCCTGCGCCTCGCAAGAGGCGATGGACACGACGACTAGCAGACAGCGCCGTCAGCGCCTAAGGAACGGCCCAGAACGCCTAGGCACAGCCCAGAACACATTTATCACGATGGAGACACTAATACTACAGTGGAATCTCAGAGGACTTCTTCATAACCTCGACGACATTACAGAACTACCGCCCAGATCCAATCCAAGGTTGCCGTGTGTTCAAGAGGCACATCTGAAACTTACTAACACTAATTGCCTTCCTAATTATGCCATCTCCCGGAAAGACCACGACAAGGGCCCTGGCGGTGTAGCAGTAGTAGCCGACAAGTATGTAGCTTGCCGACACGCCGCCCCTCAGACGCCCCTTGAGTCAGTGTCAGTTCGGGCTTATATTTTTAATAAATTGCCAACTGTATGTTTCATTTATATGCCCCCTAACCATCATCTCGAAAAAACAGACTTTTATAACCTCGTTGATCGGCTTTCGGAGCCCTATATACTCGTGCGAGGTTTTAACGCTCGCAGCACCGATGTGGGGAGACCCACGATGCGACGCGAGAGGTCGACTCATTGAACACTTCCTTTTAAACTCGGGTGCGTGCCTTTACAATAAGAAGTAACCGACGTATATTATAATCCTTATCATAATTCAGACTCGTCAATAGATCTGCTGATCAGCTCTGCTTCTATTTTCCCTGGTTTAGAATGGCGTGTAATTAAAGATCCATTCGGAAGGGATCATTTTTCAGTAACTCATAACCTAGTGACACAATGACTCCCCTCCACATGTCGACCTCACTGAAAACTAGCGGAGGCTAATTGGAAATGTTTTAAGGAGTCCACCTATATATCACCGGATTTCATGAGCAATTTTAGTATAGATCATGCCGTATCATATTTTATCGCATTTATCATTGACGCAGCAGAAAAGTTCATCCCTCAAACAGAAGGTCGTTCACGTGGAAGATGAGTTCCCTGGTAGAACGATGACTGCAGACAAGCGTAGAAAAAGCAAAGCAAAGCATGGGACATTCTGCAGCGATACCCAACTGCAGAAAACCTCGTTAAATTCAAGCAGTCTAAATCACAGGGCAAGCGCACGCGACGACAGGCTAAGAAAGAAAGCTGGAAAAAGTTTCCTTCAGAATAAACCCGTACACTCATAAAACAAAAGTGTGGAATGCGCTCAGAAGGCTGAAGGGGCAGCAATTGCATCCGGTGCCCTTGGTAAATAAGGAAACGGGCTGGAAGACTAGACAGACGCTCTTGCAACACATATTCAGTATGTACCTAGCTCCACGTTATACACAGACATTCACTGAACACACAGAAATAGAAGAATGTAGGACACTGGACCGCAAATACATAGGAAACTATTTATATAACAGTGCTTTCAGCATTGCTGAGCTTAGAGCAGCATTGAACGTCTGCAAAAGCTCTGCGCCAGGGGCAGACAGGATTGAGTGTGACGTGGGTAAAAACATGCACACGGCACACAACTTACAATTTGCACGCACTTTTCAATAACATTTGAGCTGCCGGACATCTTCCAGCGACATGAAAAGAAGTTATCGTTGTTGCAGTCTTGAGACAAGGTAAAACCCCCTCCTTGGTAACATGATACTGATCGATAGCGGTTACAAGCTGCTTCTGCAAGCTTTTCGAAGAAATGATAAATCGCCGTCTTCTGCATTTCCTAGAATCAAACAACATACTTGATCTCTACCAATATGGTTTTAGAGAAGGCAGATATACAACCGGCCGTTTTGTGCGCATTGAGGCAAACATCCGTGATGCATTTGCACATAAACAATACTTCTCACTTTTTCTGGATATGGAAAACGCCTATGACACCACATGGGGCTACGGCATTACCAGATACCTATAGGGAATGGGCATCCGTGACACCATGCTCAGCATAAATTGAAAGCTATCTCTCACACCGTACTTTCCGTGTTAGAATTGGTAATCCCCTGTCTAGGTTGTTTACACAAGAAACTAGGGAACCGCCTGGTAGTTTCCTTAACTTTGCCATTTTTACCGTTAAAATGAATTCTTCACGTTCCTAGATGCCCCAAAATATGTTTTATTCAGCACATGTCGATGACGTGTAGATTGGATTTAAATCGTGTAACATCGCAGTCTGCGAGCGATACGTTCAGTTTGGGCTCAACAAAGTCTCGACAGGAGCAAATCAGAACGGTTTTTTCCTGAATCCACAAAAAAGCTCCTGAATCCTCTTTACGAGGAAGAGGGATCTCGTCCCAGAGCCCAGTATCCAGCCACATGGTAAACAAGTGCCTTTGAACTTTATAGTGTACGCGCTTTGTTAGTGCTGGTCTTGCTTTCTTTCTATCTCCCCCTTCCACTCTCTTTCTCTTTTTATCCCCTTACCCTTCCCCCGTGCAGCGCAGCCAACCGGAACTATCTCTGGTGAAATAGTTGTCCATGCCTGAAACTTTGATATTGAAATGTATGCTGTTTTGTTTTTAACGCTTCTTGTGCTCATAATATGTTTGAAATGTTAGAGTGTCACTGGTTTATCCTACTGTATTGTAAAGGCGATCCGAACCTCTGTCAAGTGAATTCACTTTCACTTTTTAGTTCGGACTTTCCCCCATTCAATATGAAAATAAATTCAATTCAGTTCAATTCAACCTCCCTGCCTTTATCTGTGTTCTTTTCTCTCTCTGAACACACAGCACAAATTTCTTTGTGTCATAACCTGTACAGGAGCCTCATACGATCGCGTGTGGATTATGATTACGCAGCGTGCTAGATTGTCGCTCCAAGTGCATTACAGATGTTGGATCCCGTTCACCATTTAGGTATTCGCCTGGCTACAGGTGCCTGCAGAGCAAGCCGTATACAGAGTTTATGCGTACAATCTAATGAGTGGTCACTTCACCTGCAAAGAACATATATAAACTTCGCATACAACCTCACATTACAATCCAATCCTGAACATCCTTGTTATAAAACCATTAATGATTTGGAGTCAGCCACATTATTTCAAAACCAACCTTCAATGAGAAAACCTTTCTCACTACACGTGTGGAAGCTGAACGAAGAAATGAACGTTCCTCAACATGTGCATACATTGATGGCTCCAGAAAGGCTGTTGCCACCGTGGCTATGGCACCTGATAGAATGCGGTACACCCTTTGTCGAATTTACAAGGTATGCTCCAGAGAAGCAAATCCGTATGCACTTTCTGGAACTCCAGTAGAAGTACTCCTGTCCAGAATTTTATACCGACGCATCAGCGTCAGCTAATGGCGTATCCTACGCGGCAGTCGGGCCATCCTTCTTGGAATGCAACATTCTGCACGCAGAAACAAGCGTCTTTACGGCAGAAGCTTACGCATTACTATCCGCTGTAAAACACATAATGACAATAGAACTACAAAAAGCCGTCATATTTAAGGACTCTCTGAGCGTAGTAAGCGCTTTAGTGTATTTACGGAAACATAAGAATCCAGTAGTCAGTGGCCTCTATTCACGTCTGTGTACTGTGTATGCATCCAAACAACATATAGTAGTATGTTCGGTGCCAGGTCACAGAGGCATAGTGGGTAATATGCTTGCAGACGAACTTGCTTCATCCGTAACAACGAAATCCTGTAACACTACCTTAGCTTTCCCTCCCACACATTTGAAGCCTTTCTTGCGCAGAAGTCTGAGAAACTTTTGGCAATCTATCTGGGACCAGGAAATTCCTAATAAACTTCATTTAATTTTGCAGCACATACGAAATTGGCCTTCAGTAACAAAAGCGTGACAAAGAGGAGTCATGTTTTATCGACCGGGAAGAGGACACGCATGATGCATTACTCACTCTTACTTGCTGAGTGGTAGTGAACCTCCCCTCTGCGATAGGTGTGGTGAGAGGCTGACCGTTCTCCATGTCTTGGTGCAGTGTCGGGAAGCAGAGGCTGAACGAAAAAAGCACATTCCTATAGCGTACTACAACATTCCCCTTCATCCGGTGATGTTTCTTGGAGCAGAAGCAATGCTTGATCATAAATAAGTTTAAAATTTTTTTTTTACAAAATTTCAATTTGTTGCGCTTTGTAAGCCCAGGATATTCGTAGAACATACCCTCACGAGAGGCTGATGCTGCGATAGTAGCAACATGTATGGCACGTGCCTTCGGGATCTTGTGCTTAAGCACCTTGATGAGGCAGCAGGGCTACTTGTAGCGACAATTTCAAAATATCACCTCTCCATAGTACATCGTTTTTCCATACCATATGTCATGCACCATTGTCTAGTTTTGTTAGGAGTATATTCACGTACTTTACAAATAGTATTTTTAGGTCTCTATACAGCTGTGCTTCATCAAGTTCTCGATGATGATTATTCAGCCGTGGCAGTTTCTTACGATAGCTTGGGAGCTTTTTGGCCACTTCTGGCCCTTGCGGCAATAAACCACACCACCATCATCATTATCCTCGTCAGAAGCATCATATATAGCGGCCCGAAGCAACGCACACAGCAGTAGCCGAGCGGTTGAGGGATCCGCTGCTGAGCTCCAGGTCAGGGGTTCGAACGCGGGCGCGGCAGGCGCATTTCGATAACGACCGAAATGCAAAAAAAAAAGTTCGTGTACTTTGATTCAGATGCGTGTCAAAGAACCCCAGGGGGTCAAAATTAACCCGGACTCGCTTGGCTACGGCGTTTATCGAAATCTGATCGATTGAGCTTCTCGCTCGCGGAAAGCCTAGAATGTAATTCTAATTTTCGTTCGAAGAGAAACGGTGCGGCCGGAGCCGGCGACAACGTTGCACGGAGGGCTGGGAAACATGTTTGGACGCGCGCTCGCAAATTGCAAGTCATGCTTGCCGCCGGAGTCCAACGCGAGGCTCCGTCGGCGGGTTATAATAGCGATAAAACGAAGGGGACAGCGCTAACGCCATTGCTGTCCGAGGTCACGGTGGAATCGTCTGGAAGCTTCTAGGGCATTCCAAGTTTGGCAACTGTATGCAGGCAACGACTTCTTTTTTTTTCTTGTTATTCCTTTCGTTAAAATGACCAGTCGCTCCGATCGTGGTGATAACTGCGACGCGGCGGCTAGCGAGCCAGTGACGTAGTTCTAGAAAACACCAACGCGCGAAGAAATGCCCGGGCGTAGTAACGCATGCGCCAAGGAGCTTAGCGGGATTAGCGTCGTGGTCGCCGTGGCCAAGAAGCGATCCGATGGCTTGGGCAGCCGTTTTGCATTTTCCGTCTACTTCGGTGTGCCTAGCGTTGGCTGCTTTGTGCGTCGTACCATACCACGTGGTCCTGCTGGTCCTAATTACGCGCTAACACTAATTGGCAGCGCTTGACGACGTCGCACGCTAAGTGTGTTTCCGCCTTGGGCCGACTCTGGAAGAACTGGCTTCACCCCGTGGGCCCGCAAAATGTGAGACGCGCTTCGAGAGACTTCGTGGACGACCTGCCGGCCGACACGGCAGCAGCCGACGTGTATCGGCTGCTGCCAGGGGCTGCTCACTGCTCGACCCGTGAAACAATGGTGGCCGCTGACATATTTCGTGCCTGATTAGTACCCGCATTTCTTGTTTGCGCGCGTTCCCACACGTCGGCGACGCCTGGACTATCAACTGTGGATCAGGAACTGGGACTGTGGCTACTAACCGAGGACCTGCGCAGCAATCCCTCGTCACAGCGAGGCCATCGCAAACAAGCACAGCGAAAAGCCATGATATCAGCAGGTAGGGACGTTTTGCGAGTCTACGATGCGCATGCTGAACCTCCGGCGTTATCTAGAAGTAATATTCTGAGCTGCAGTCGTCCTTTCATGCCGCGGCTAGCATTGCGCCACTAAAAAGTTACAGGATAACTAACGCATGGACAACCTTGCAGCATAAGAAAGATAACTTCAGTCCTGCTGCTTTTATGCGTGAGCGTAATGCTTTACTTTGGAGATTCGCAATGCGGATGTATGAAGCTGGGCGGTAAAGGTTAGCACATCGCCAGGAAAGAGGTCAGTGGCGCAGTTGTCATGGCGGATGATCGATGACGTTGATAAGAGCAGATAGCCTTCACGTGACGTAACGGACACAGCTCTCACTGCGCAAGTACCCAAATATGGCGGTCACAATGACGTCATTCTATTATCACGCGCATTGTCTTGCTTATTGACGGTGACTGTTTTTAACCAGTTTATCACTGTTATCGCTTTGTCGTTCCACCCAAGATAGGCCCATCGTGCTGTCATGCTGTCAGGTTTCTTGATTAAACTCCTTCTCAACGTGCTTGTACCCAAAGATGGCGGCCGCGATAACGTCTATGCAAACTATCTATAGACGAGCGGAGATGCAGATGTCCTCAATCGTCGTCTTCCGCTGACTTCCTTGCATCGTCTTTGATTTGATATATTGACCGACTTCACTACACTAAGATAAACGATAAGAGAATATTTAGATAAACAATGACGTCCTAAGTGACAATAAGTTCGCTCACGTGAAATACTTGTTTAATTTGTGGAATAAGGGTCGTTTTCTTTTACTATTTGTGTTCACTAAGTTTATAAATTATGCAGTAAACAACGCATTTTATGTATTAGCCCGCGCATGAGCCTTAGCAGGTGCTCTCTTTCTGTGAATATTTAGATTTGCTGTCACATTCTGTTCTTAAAGAATAGCGGGAAAACGTGTGTACGACGCCTGTATAGTGCTTTCCAGCAAACAGTGCAAATAAACGACGCCGGTAAAAAGTTGTTGGTACGACCCACGATATGGCCCATACTGAATGAAAATCGAAACATGCTGCTGCTACATTCGTTTCTCCGAGGGCACGGAAAAATCATTCGTATAACGTTTTGAAGCGTTCATGCGAAGCTTTACAGTGTATATAACAAGTATCCGCAGCTGTGCGGGACTGATGTTTAAAGCTTTGATACGGCAAGCTTGAATGACATGTTTTGTTTAACTATATTAAGGAAAAATTTGTTCTTGTCAGCTTATGCGAAACGTCTGATTTCTTTTCTATATAAATAAATGTGGTGCTTTCAACCTTACTGGTACCATTCTGATAGGATTTAGCTTAGTTTTCATCGCTTGCAACTGATAGTAAATTTAGCAGATGATGCATGATATTGCGCTCGGTGGTACTGGATTCCCCACAAATAAATTTTTCTACTAGAAAACATTAACCGTCATCCACTGCAGTTATCCCCTTTCTTCGCCACTTATGCTTTACTTTTCTTCGGGACCACGATGTACACCCGTAAGCAAAAATATACGGACCAGGGATTGCGCGGTAAAGCCGATTTATTCCTCAGCCTGTTAGTGCATATTGAAATTGAAAACTGCACTCCAAACTTGGCATTGTGAACTTTCCAAGCTACTCGTCAGTTTCAGTTTATGCATGCTAATTGCAAAGGAATTTAGTTTTTTCGGAGACACAGTGGTCCGTACACTTTTGCTCACGGGTGTACGTGTCAGCGGACATCAAAGGTAACATGAAGCGTTGTAATTATAGCGCTAATAAACTAAATTCATGTGATAAACATTAACTAATAATTTATTATGTAGATCACAATAAATAATTTGAAGTGACTGGTTTCTACTTACTAACTCAGCGTTTAAATTACTAGAATTGAGTTTCCCCGCGCCTATTTAGTCCGACTAATCTCCATATCCTTGTGAAACATCGACATCTGATAGTTTTGTTGTGTGGTGGTCCAAGATGAATAACAACAAAAGAACGTGCGACTAAATAAAATAAGGGTGTTCCATGAACTGCTTTGAATCAGTAAGAAGCTCTGAATAACCACACGGAAGCGCAAACCTGCAATGAAAGGGCAAAGGGAAAGCCTAAAAGGAAGGAAGGAAGGAAAAAGCGGAGAAGGAAAGGTAGGGAGGTTAACCAGTTTAGCTTAACCGGTTTGCTACCCTACACATGGGAGAGGGATGGGGGAGAATAAAGATGGGGAAGGGGGAGAGGGAGAGAGAGCACATTGCACAGTACACGCACATCGTCCGTTGGAGTCCATCAATCTGGCATGGTACGTGACATCACTCTCACACCCGCTGCTTGTCCAATCCCGTCTCTTTCAAAAACCGAAGTAGTCCCTTTGTCGCCTTCACCTGCGATGTCTTCTGTCGGCGGCGTGTGAAAATCGTGTCGAGGGGCAATGGTCTACTGTCAAGGTGCACTAGAACAGATGCCAGGGACTGTCGCTGAACATTATATTCAGGACAGTGGCACAGAATATGTTCCAGCGTCTCCTCGCAAAGACAGGCATTACAGAGAGCGTTGTCGGCCATTCCAATGCGGAAGGAGTAAGATTTCGTGAAAGCCACCCCTAGCCATCAGCGATAAAGCAGAGTCGCCTCTCTTCGGCGGAGTCCAGTTGGCATATAGAGATGCATCAAAGAGGGCAGATGGCATTGACGGTTGCCTAAAAGAATGTGGTTATGAGTACGAATATAAGAGCGTACTTCTGAGCCAATCATCTTCCATTCCCTGGTGTTAGGGAAGGCACCAGTAATAGGTGAATTCTCAGAGGACCTGGGTAAGAACGTTCCGCAGTAGTATTCGGGATGCGGCCGAACTTTTTCTTCGAGGAAACACCGCCGATAGTGCTCGCAATAAGTGAAACAATAATGACTTTATAATTGTATAGGGGCTGATAGGCAGCGTTTAGTCAAGCCGTCACTGTGTCGTAGTTGCTAAGACTTGAATAGTACAATTAATATTGAAAGCGAGAGAGAACATTATGCAGATTCTACTCACAGGGAGAATGAGTGCTGCGCAAAGCATAACATTCGCAATTATTGCCTCTATGTATGTCTGCGTACATGATGAATCCCGGCCACGGCAGCCACATTTCGATGGGGGCGAAATGCGAAAACACCCGTGTACTTAGATTTAGGTGCACGTTAAAGAACCCCAGGTGGTCGAAATTTCAAGAGTCCTCCACTACGGCGTGCCTCATAATCAGAAAGTGGTTTTGCCTCGTAAAACCCCATAATATTTTGTGTACATGACATCGGTACACAAAATATTTTGTGTACATGACAAGCTAGATGATGGTTCTAATCTCACGTCCGTAAAAATTTTCTTTTTGTTAAAGAGGCCCGAAACCAGGCGGGACGGGAACCTACCTACTGCAGTTCTTCGAGAAGGCGCGAAGAATGTGTTGCATTAAAGCTCACATGCCTATAACCGCCCTACCACTGATTGTTGTTCGCCTAACTGACAAAAATATGATGGTGTTACCGTGCAGCGTGATACAGAGCTCGAGCGTTAGTGTGGCGACATCAGCACCCATCGTTATCTCGGCGCAAGACACTCACGGCCACACAATCTATACAGCAATGCCTTCCGCTCGATTTGTGACACTCTGTACCCGCAGGGGCGCCTGCGACAGCAGGCGTTTGGTGTGTTGCGACACGATGGACCCGAGCACATGGGGGTTGGAACCCCCGCGTTTAACCGTGTGCGGCTTAGCCCTGTCCGGGGAAAGGGGGATCCTTGGGGTTGAGCCGCGGCTGAGTGCTTTGACCTTTAAGTCACCTCGGCGGAGGCAACCCAACCCCTTAGCCTCGGTTTCACGTACACGGCTCCCTTGGTCTGACCCACCCAGGGGAAATCGGTAGTGACATTTTTCTATCCTCCTCTCCTACTTTCATATTTCTCTCTTACTTTCTATCTTCGTCTCTTCGTTTCTTTTTACTTCCGATCTTCCCGGCAACAAGGGTTAACCTTGTGTGAGTAGTCAAACAAGGTTATATCATATTAGGTTATAGTGGCTGTGTACTGCTGGCGCTGGTATCCTTTGAGTCTCCCATAATTTTGTCGCGTGGTCTTGTTAGCCTCTGCGCTGGGCGGCAGGCACAGCCACCGAAAATTGAATATCTTTATGGCTCCAAGCTCATTGCCAAAGCTGCCTGATCGTGCTCTTTTTGAAAACAGGGGACAGCGATGAATCCTGCAACTATTTTGCCAAGAGCAGCGACATCTTTCCACATGATCCATGATAAAACCTTCCAAAATACTAAGGACGCTGTCTCCTTTTCTTGACGCGAAGTGTCTCACCGGCACTAGGGGTCCCGGATACAAAGTTAAGAAAATGGCCAGTGGCGACCTTCTCCTCGAAGTTCGAGACAAAGTCCAACATGACAAACTCGCCAATCTCGTTTCTTTTGGTGGCACCCCCATTTCAGTGACACTCCATCGTTTTCTCAACAGCACACGTGGTCTAGTTGCAAATTAGAACCTGCAAGAGTTGGCTGAGACAGAGCTCCTAGAGGGCTGCAAGGAACAACATGCCACAAATGTGCCGCGAATGAAGATCCGAGAAGATGACAATTCCGACAAAACGCCTGATCCTCTCCTTGTGCACCAGCACACTCCCCAAACACATCGAAACAGGCTACATCAAAGTGAACGTCAGACCGTACATACCCAAATCCAGGACTCTATTTTAAGTGCCCAAGGCACTTAAAATAGAGCCCAAGGCCGAGGCCGTAGTGCCCAAGTGCCCAAGGCCGAGGCCGTAGCACCTATGTAGAGTGCGCGTCGCATGACCACACTGTCTACAACTGCAGTGACCCACTCAGATAACTAGGACAGTGCATACCGTGCTTATCGTCGCTCCTGTCCATCGTGAAAGAAGGAAAAAGAAATTATAACCCTCAGAGTAAAAAAAAAACAATACAAAAACATTTCATTCAAAGAAGCACGTAAGCGCTCTCTATTGTGAAGGTACCTACATTCTCCAAAGTGGCACGGCAAGGGGCGCTGCTGCAACTGTTCTCGTCTCGGTAAGAGGTGATTGTAGGATTGGTGGAATAAAAGTAGGGAAACGACAAAAAGCGGAGACGTACAAAAGCGCAGTTCGCCATAGGGAATCAGAAAATTTGGTCATGGGAGTTGCTAGTGTGTTTTTTTTCTTTTTTTTATTGCTTAACCTAGGTAGGGCATTAGGCAATCTAATAGCAAGAGCTTGGTGGCGCAAGGCACCGCCCCGTTCCAAAGGGGCCGCTCACAACATCCATCCATAAATCCATCCATCGGTGGACATTAGGCAATTAATAGCAAGAGCTTGGTGGCGCAAACCACCACCCCGTTCCAAAGGGGACGCTCATAACATCCATCCGCTTGCCCATCCACCCACCCACCCACTAACTCTCAATAAAAGATAGTGTTTTTTATTCACACGAAAGAGAAGACTGGCCGTAGAAACCAACATAGAGTTAAACGGACAGCGCCATACGTGGGAACATAGACCACAGATTTTTGGGCATTATTCTGGACAAAAGACTAACTTTCATTGCACACATAAAGATCTGTTGCTCGAATGCCTTAAGACAATGAACACTCCGAAAATTTTGTCGCATTCAACATGGGGCAGTGACAGGAAGTGCCCCATGAACGTGTACATAAGACTTTTACGTAGCTCGGCCTGGCGGTGCCGACGTGGACGCCGCCCGCCTCGGTTTGAAAAGACCGGGTTTCAGGGCTCTAATAAAGTTTTGTGAATTAAATGAATGAAACGCCTAGACTACGGGGTCATGGTGCGCCAGTATGCCACTCCTGATGCATTAAAGGGACAATAAAGGCAAATTTTAAGTAAACTGAAGTTACAGATTAGTGCTCGAGAATCACTGAGGAATCAGCAGTATCGCGACCACAGACTTAGTAATCGAGAAATGGGGGTAGATGCAGGACACGACTAGAGACTCCCCCGGGACATTCAAGTACTTGCCTGATGACGAAGGCACTGATTATTTAAATTCTGTCACTAGTACTTAACCAACCGTTACAGAAACATAATCGTGACATTAACAGATGACAGAAAACTTTAGTTGTCCAGCTATATAGCATCTTTAGAAAAAAAAAGAAAGCTCATTGACATTATCCATACAACGACGCGGATGGTCGAAAGGTTTAGTTTTCGCTCAACCCTTCCTCGCCCGCGCTTTCACGTCTGAGTAGTTTCGTTATGGCGCAGTGCTGCGTTGGTTTTGCTGGCTCGCGTGACTCGCACAAACTGCAAGCAGCAGACGATTCCAATTACACGTGATGTCGTGGGATGCCCGAACGGTCCACACCACGTGACCAAAAGCAGCTGCAGCGGCGAATCCACCGCTTCTGTCATGGCTGACAATTCGTAGATTTAAATATGTGCTGTAAGATGAAAAAAAGTTAGTGAGCCAAATTACGTTAATTATTAAATTGAACATTTTGATTTCTCGTAGAAGTAATGGCCACCTCATCGAGTGATTTAGTTAAGGGGTTAGAATCGTGCTATATCTGCCACAGGCACTTTTTCAAAAAAAAAAAAATGGTGCAGGAAAAAAATAACAACACCCTGTATACTTTTGCTTGAATAAATTTCAGGCTTTATAATAAAGATAAGACGTGTATGTATACTTTCACAGTTACTTTGGCTTTCTATGTCTGGCTTTATTTGATAAGGTTGCCTCTGTAGTGATTTATTTGCGTGTTTCTACTGTCGATCCGGTTTTCTATTTTCTTTCTTTCTTTCTTCCTATATTTCTTGTTTGCTCATTTAAAATTTGCTTCTATGAATTATGTATAGCAGGTCGCTGTACGGTCACGGTACGGTCGTGTGATCCTGTGATCCTAGGATCTTCTTCTACATATTCTATTGGCGTAATCGCGTTTTCATAAACTCAACCGAACTTGAACTCGAGCTTTATCATAACTTCTTCTGTGTTGTGTATGTTTTGTGTGTGTGTGCGTGACGGTGGTGCCTTTACTGTGCTCCCTGTTTTCTTTCTCGTCCCCACAGAGGTTCTGCCCGAGTTAAAACAGGAACACTTCTGACGGCCTACGTTTCCCGTATTTACTGATAAACAAAGACGATGTGAATATGCTTTCACTGCACTTCTTTTCTCCTTCTCCGCCCCCCGTCCCCTCCTCTTCTGCTTCATTCGAGCAGTGAAGGGTATTTCTCGCGGGCTTCGCCTTCCTGGTCTGAACCGAGGGTATCCGTAGGAGCACGGATTGCTTCACCGCAGGCGGCCACCGGTACAGACTTCGTTAACTCCGTTCTTCCGCGTAAGCCATCTGACTCTCTCCTCGCCCGCGACCGAAGTGTTTCCACCGTGCCACTTAAAGTGTGCAGCCTCGCATGGCGTGATAAGAAGCTCCGAACCGCCTTCCATCGAAATGAAAGTCTCTTATATCGCGCTTCGATTTCGTTCCTGTTGTTGCTAGTTTATCGCACGTCCTTCGTTCACTGTGGCTTTAGCCTGCGAGAAAAAAGATGGCTGCAATCCAAAACGGGAGATCGCGGAAGATTGGGTCCGGGCGCGGAGGGCGTATTAAGCGGGAAAAAGCGAAATAAAAGGAATGGAATCGATCTTTCCGAAACGGGCCGCCGGAGTGCGGTATCGCTGGACGTCATGTACGGGGGAGTCGAGGCGGGTTGCCCACGGGGATAATTGATCGCGAGGCCGTGGCAGATCGCCCGTGACCTTTACGTAGCTGTCAACAGCATTAAAGCGGTGCGCATAGCCCGCGTGTGAGGATGTTTCGGGGGCCTGTTGCGTGTACGAAGAGGCTAAAAGTTACGGTTCGCGTGAAAGCTGACTTCCGGGCAACCTAATGCGCCGAGCCGTAGTGGCCCCGGAAAGTGTTCTTTGAGAGCATCCTCACGCAACGTTTCCGACTTCTCACTTATGTGGCGGGTAGGCAAGGCCCGAGCCGTGTAAACTCTAGAATAAAAAAAAAATGGCTGTGGCTTAGCTAAGGTTACGCCCAGGATGCGAAGCATACTAGCCTTTATTTTAACGCGACAGCGTTATGGAGATCGTGTCGCAGAAAAGCCGGTGTCGTCGGTGTCGGTGTCTGCGGCGTTGCACCTCATGAATAAATCGTTGTCGCGCCGAACGCTGCGTTGCTCGACGCTCACCGCGTCCGATGCGGGGGGCGACGCCGCGTGCGACGGCGCGAGTTGGAGCCCCGTTTCTGCTCTGTCGTGACGTCACGGTGTCACGTGGTATTGAAGGCGACACCGCCGCGCCTGAGGAGCTGGGTTGAGCTCTCGTAATATGCTTCGCATAAAAAAATTGAGAAGAGTGCCAGAGCGCCTTATGTGTACTCGTTTGTGCAACCGTCACGGTGGCGTAGTGCCTAAATCCCGGCAGCTGCGGCTGCATTTAGATGCGGCTGAAATGAAAAAAAAAGATGAAAAAAAAATTAAAAAAAGACACGCTTTTGTATCGTGCATTAAGTGCACGTTAGACAACCCGAGTGGTGAAAAATAACGCGGAGACACTCAGTAAGGCATGCTCCCTAGTCATAACGTGGCTCTGAAACGTAAAACTCCAGAATTGGGTTAATTTCATTTTCAAACTTGTTTCTGCGAACCAGTTTTGGTATTTCGTTCAGGTTGTCTACGTGAGGTGACGTCATCATACAGTAGTTAGCTCCGTTTCTGTTTTCGCGGTGGTTTACAGCTGCCGGTGCCGCCAAAAGTAATGTGCGCGCACCACTATTTCTTTCTTTTCATTGAGGAACGTCTTCGTGTCTAGCTTTATATAACTATACTACGTAAGCAAACATTGCTTTCTGTCATGACGTCACGATATGGCGTCGATGACGCCAGTTCTGACATTTCGAGTGCAGCTTGAGAATTAAAATAAAATATGGAGCAAATCTTTCGCAGCCATCATACATACATACATACAAAGTGATCACTCTTTCACGTGGAGAATGATGTTTGCTACGGCTTCCACAAATTCGAAAATATGTGTGACTACTGCTTAAAAAGAGCACTATAAAGCAGCTCTCGGCCCATTTATTGGGGCGAGGTAATCTCTAACAACTACAGCTTTTGAGACTTGTTATGCGGCACTAGTCGCTTGCTCCATGGGACTAGTCATAAGTGCCTTGATGTTTTGACCTTACACTTAGCTGCGTTGAGATTTCATCCAGTCCAGCTGCTGTGCTATTAGGGTATTTGTTTGTGCTTTTCTTCCATAAAAGTATTCTACAGTAAATTGTAATTTCTAAGGCTTCTCTGTCGTTGCTGGATCTGTTTCTGTCTGAACAACGCTTTCTTTCGCGCAGAAGTTATCTCCAATAACGTCTTTGATGCGGCGCATGGTTTTCTTCAAAGATGTTAACATCCTCATCGCTTATAGCCGTTTGTGACCTTTCCGTTGGAGCTCTGAGTGCTGTTAGGTGGTTCCGGAATCCTTTCGGTACGCCTTTGTCTCTCTTGCGAAATCTCATGCACCCAACGTTCACTTGTACATACAGTTTTCTTTTGCTCGCGAGCCCACTCGCCACCCCTGTCATTTCTCGGTAATTGTTCCATCGAAGGAGGACCTCTTCTTCCTGTAGTCCCAACTTTTTGGCTTCTCGATGATCCCCAAATGCATGCTTAACGCTCTTTGGTAGCCTGCTTTATTTACCTGTTCCACCACTTACCTGGTACTTAAATGATCTAAGTATCTAAGTATCTAAGTATGTAATTATCTAAAAATTCTTTTGGTCGTCTTTGGCTGAATGACGTCTACGCGCTCGTTATATTTCCAGCTCTGGTTACTTCTGAGTTAATTTGGCAATCTACTCTATTTTCCCTTATTTTACAGCATTCTGCTGTTATTGGTGCTTGTCCTGCGTCGGTATTTCTCCCAAGTTCTAAGGCTTCATATTTACAATCGCTAGCCAGGATATATGTTCCCCGCTCGTCGGTCGACATTTAGCCTAGTCGTTCGAAAACCATTTCTGAGACTAAGGCGCAGTTAAAGCTTGACCGCCCATTTCCGCAGTGCCGTGTTAGCTCTCAATGGCACTTGTCGTCCCCTATTTAATACTGTAGGGTTCTCTGCATCGCACAGATCCAGCACTGGAGAACCGTTGTGATCACCGTATCCGTGTTTGGAAACCAGGTGGCGTTGATTCGCCCCGCGCAAATCCCGAAGCGAGATCGGGAAGCCTTAGAACACTGACCCATAAAGCGAAATATATGAAGGAACAAGAAGCACGTGCTTGCTGCGCTAAAGCTAGGGAAACGATGGAGCATGTTTTATTAGAATGTGAAGACGTCTTTCCAGCGGTCGATTTAGGCACCAATGGCCTCCTTGAAGCCCTTGGATTAAGCGCGAGCAGTTGGAAAGTAAACATGTCCTCAATAGGGATTAGTAAGAGGCGGTTGGGGGATATGTGGAAGAAATGTAGGGAAACGACGAAAGACGCGGAGACGTAGAAAAACAAAGTTCGCAATAGGGGATCAGAAAATGTGGGAGTTCATAGCGTTTCTTTCTTTTTTTCTTGTTTAATCTCGGTAGGACATCAGGCAGTATAATAGCAATAGCTTGGTGGCGTATCCCACCGCCCCATTTCAAAGGGGACGCTCATACCATCCATCCATCCATCCGTTCATGCATCCATCCATCCATCCATCCATCCATCCATCCATCCATCCATCCATCCATCCATCCATCCATCCATCCATCCATCCATCCATCCATCCGTCCGTCCGTCCGTCCGTCCGTCCGTCCGTCCGTCCGTCCGTCCGTCCGTCCGCCCGTCCATCCATCCATCCATCCATCCATCCATCCATCCATCCATCCATCCATCCATCCATCCATCCATCCATCCATCCATCCATCCATCCATCCATCCTCCTCCTCCTCCTCCTCCTCCGTACTTTCCCCTGGCTTTACACTTCGTGGTTTCACGCTACTCCCCGACGGCCCTCGTACTCCTTGCCATTTACGCTTGCGCGTAAAACTGCAGATACAGCCTTTCGTTGCTCAATACGTCATCGTCACCTCTGGCCTCGTGCACGGGAATATCGCAAACCAATTCATTGTTCACGTTGTCCTAAGCTCATATCCGAAACTCTATCCATAAATACCTATTCTGAGCTATAGGAATCTCTACGCTGAGTTGGCGCATGCCCCCTTATTTGGGCCAGCGCCGCGGTGCGTCCACTGCAGGAGTGACTTGAAACGCTCTCACGACGTTAGGCGGGAGTTTCATGACGCGGATAAATGTGTTGGAAGGTTGTAGCAATGAGGGAATCTCTTCGTGAATGTTGTCACGTCTTGTCCTGGAGTCATAGATCCTAAAGCAACTCAGAAATAACCGCAACATTCTTTTTTATTGTGACAGGGAAAATACGGCTCGCGCCTCGAACGTCCCTATTTTGCAACGTTTGCCTGCAGTGGCGTCGAGGCGAGGTTGACGATCCGTCCACGCTCCACTTCCGCCCGCGCTCCGTCCACGCTCCACTTCCGCCCGCGTTCCGTCCACGCTCCACTTCCGCCCGCGTTCCGTCCACGCTCCACTTCCGCCCGCGCTCCGTCCACGCTCCACTTCCGCCCGCGCTCCGTCCACGCTCCACTTCCGCCCGCGTTCCGTCCACGCTCCACTTCCGCCCGCGTTCCGTCCACGCTCCACTTCCGCCCGCGTTCCGTCCACGCTCCACTTCCGCCCGCGTTCCGTCCACGCTCCACTTCCGCCCGCGTTCCGTCCACGCTCCACTTCCGCCCGCGTTCCGTCCACGCTCCACTTCCGCCCGCGCTCCGTCCACGCTCCACTTCCGCCCGCGCTCCGTCCACGCTCCACTTCCGCCCGCGTTCCGTCCACGCTCCACTTCCGCCCGCGTTCCGTCCACGCTCCACTTCCGCCCGCGTTCCGTCCACGCTCCACTTCCGCCCGCGTTCCGTCCACGCTCCACTTCCGCCCGCGTTCCGTCCACGCTCCACTTCCGCCCGCGCTCCGTCCACGCTCCACTTCCGCCCGCGTTCCGTCCACGCTCCACTTCCGCCCGCGTTCCGTCCACGCTCCACTTCCGCCCGCGTTCCGTCCACGCTCCACTTCCGCCCGCGTTCCGTCCACGCTCCACTTCCGCCCGCGTTCCGTCCACGCTCCACTTCCGCCCGCGCTCCGTCCACGCTCCACTTCCGCCCGCGCTCCGTCCACGCTCCACTTCCGCCCGCGTTCCGTCCACGCTCCACTTCCGCCCGCGTTCCGTCCACGCTCCACTTCCGCCCGCGTTCCGTCCACGCTCCACTTCCGCCCGCGTTCCGTCCACGCTCCACTTCCGCCCGCGTTCCGTCCACGCTCCACAGGCAGCGTTCTGCCTTGCGGAAGCTGGTGACATGAGCGTCATGAGCGACGCGACCTTTTTCAT
Source organism: Dermacentor albipictus (assembly GCF_038994185.2). Lineage (NCBI taxonomy): Eukaryota > Metazoa > Arthropoda > Arachnida > Ixodida > Ixodidae > Dermacentor > Dermacentor albipictus. The sequence continues at coordinate 25,117,381 of NC_091830.1, read as the reverse complement.
CCACGCTGTGGCAGCAGTGCATTCATGACCCCAGAAAACTTCCGGCCATGCATTTCGGACAGTCAAGTTTGCCAAGGAAACGGAAGTATTTTGCGCATAATTTACTGCAGGCACATATTCTTGACGTGTTCAGATATAAAGAAAGTGCGGCATGTGTAGATCTCATGTATGGGATTTTTTTGTGGCACTGAACAATAAAGTTAATTTGTAGAACATTCCAACTTCTTAGCAAAACTTATGCCAGCTGGAGGGTTCTGTAAATTTATAGGCTATTGTTACTTGCGTTGTTCCAGAGGGCTTAACCGGAAGTCTTCTGGGAAGCCTGTTTGTAAGCGTGAAAAGGGTACGCTCTAGCATTCCTCGCTGAGCTCCTGTGTGTGTGCACCGGTGTGAGCGAAACAGGCCAGTAAATGGGAATTTAACGTTATTTCGTATTTGACTAGGCGCGGACTAACGCTCCGGCGGTTTCCCGTCAGCTCTTATATCGAACGGCATCGAGGTACGACTCTTGCACCTCCGCTGCCGGCGCTCTTCATCAGGGCTAATTCATCGTGGTCAATTTAGTTAAAACACATTGACGGGCTAGTTGGTTTGCATCCAGGATAGAATGTGTAAGCGCGACTGTACCAGGACGTAGAAAGAAGCAGACGCACAAAGACAGTGCTGTCTCTGTCAGTCTGTTTCTTTCTAAGTCCTCGTTGAGTCACGCTTACTCATTCCATCATTGTTGATTTTGTTAGTAAACGAATGTATAGAAGTCTATACGGCCGATAAGAATACCATTCTTACTTTGTACAACTGTCTACTAATTTGCTGTCGCAATCGGTGCTTCACCTTTCTCGCGGAACTGCGATTTTTTTATGCGAAGCATATTACGAGAGCTCAACCCAGCTCCTCAGGCGCGGCGGTGTCGCCTTCAATACCACGTGACACCGTGACGTCACGACAGAGGAGAAGTGGCTTTGGCTCAACTCTTGCAAGATGGGCTGGGTGGGAATCGAACCAGGGTCTCCGGAGTGTGAGACGGAGACGCTACCACTGAGCCACGAGTACGATGCTTCAAAGCGGTACAAAAGCGCCTCTAGTGAATGCGGTGTTGCCTTAGAAACGAGCTGTTTCTAAGGCTCAGGCGTGCATCGCTTGCTCAGGCGCACATTTCCTTGCCGCGCCGAACGCTGCGTTGCTCGACGCTCACCGCGTCCAATGCGGGGCGCGTAGTCGCTGCGCCGTAGCCCCTTGGCGGGTCGACGGGAACGCTGTCGCGTTCCACTCTTGAAGGCGAAGCAGAGTAATGCATGAGTTGTTTCTTCGTCTAGCCGAACCAAATATAGCCAAGCAACAGTAGTTCACCAGGCTAAACAGTGGTTCAACAACTAAAATAAAGGCTAGTATGCTTCGCATACTGGGCTTAACCTTACCTAAGCCACAGCCATTTTTTTTCAACTTTTATCGTCGACAGAGCACGGGACCCTACCGCCTGCCATAGCTTCAGGGCAGGTTTTGAGTAAATTACGTCACGCTGTTTGTGACCCTCCGCAATTGGCACGTAAAAATAAAACACATGTGGGCTGAAGGAAATGTCTTGAAATACAGCCCCCGCTATATTGATATCTGCAGCTTTCGGAGATACACTTTCACAAGAGTAATGAAGATCCCCGGCATAACTAAGCGGGTTTGGAGTAGTAGTGCATAGGCTTCAAAGTTGTGCACTATGTCGCTGACATAAAAATTCTTATCTTCCTTTCTTCTGGTTTGTTGAAGCAGTGCAAGTTCAAATGGCTCAGCGCAGGTGTGCCATTACAGCGACCAAGCTGTGTTGTGTTGCTGTTACGAAATCTTTCGAACATTACAGGGTCCATGTGCGACACGTCATTGTACATGCTTTATCAATGTTATTTATTATGTAGTTCTATGGTTACGTTATTTTTGTGGAACTATAGTGTATCGGAGTTGCATCTTGCAGATCATCTATATAGTCCACAGCGCATTGTACTATTACTGGATAGCCAACAGGGCTCAGTCTCCCTGCTTTTTATTTCTCATTTGCTCTCTCTCTTTGAATCGTCACTGCAGGAATGAACTCTCTCTAAACACAATAATTTTGGTGGAGAAATTAAAACTGTTGGTGCACGTAACGGATTGTTCTGTTTTCACTATAGCAAAACATTTCGACCTTTCCAACCTTTAAGCAGTGTTTATTAACCGTATCGGAAGCTGAATGTCATTGTATTGGATAAGACTGCCGATTGTACTGCGCTGTTCAGGTAGTGCTTCAATTACTGGGCTGCTATAGATGACAGCGGATCAATGCATGGTTTGAAAGTAGGATATGTTGATAACACATGAAACGTTGTTTTTATACCTTTCCGCTTTGTGGATTACTTACCAAATATCCTCTCGTTGGCACGAATAATGGCGGATATGTTTGCATGAAGTGAATTATAATTGTTAAGGTAGGAGAAACAGGTTATTCGATGAAAGGAACGCAACAAATACTGAAAGCACCAAACGTCTCTGTGGAGAACGAAACACAGCTTAGGATGCCACAATCGCTAAACCTACCTAATTGTTTTGTAGGCGATATGTGGCTTAACATAGCTCATTAATGCGATCGATCTTCATCGTTGTCCGCTTCCGCGTCGGCGACGGTGTGGGCTCAAACTGCAGCTTAAGTTTCGTGGTTCTGCTGCACACCAGTGTCATCGGAGAGCAGTACACGCTTCATTAGCGACTAATCGCCCAGAGTAATTAGGGCTTGTTTTTTTACATTTGTGTACGGCACTGGTCTTTTAGTCAACGCACGTGGTTCATGACTCACCCGCAGGGCAATCGCCGTGCTTCGATAAAGGCAGTTGGCTCTCCCGCATGCTACATCAGTTCGTGCTCCAAACCTCCGTGATTATACTCGCGGAAAACTTTCTTCGGCAATAAAGGAAGTAAAGCTAATGGGGCGGAGCTTCTGCACGTGTGTTACTACGCCAAGTAGTCCGGCGCAGCCTGCAGCGCTATTGGTGTCTTGAAACAGATACTGAATCACCTTAGCTTCCACTTGCGGCGGTTTCGCATTTACCCAAACGCGGAACAGAAAAGCTTTAAGGTAAGTCAGCTTTAATCCGCAGTGGCGTACTTCGCCTTATGTATATCGCTCTTCTAAAAGATGTTTTAAGGCGTTAGGTTTTCTTAGCTGATTCCTCAGTTTCGTGCCGTTCGCAGCGCATTTGTTGACGAAAGCGCACGTGATGCCGCAATGCGCATCAGCCAATGAGACGGGAGAGTTCGGTCACGTGAGGCAAAATTTGTTTCGCCGCAACACCACCAGGCGGCGTTGCCCTCCACGCATGACCAGTGTGCCCCGTAAGTACCTACGCATCCCGGGTGGTGGAATCCACCAAATGCGCCCGACCCAGTACAGCGGAAGTTTTGCCGCGTCTTGGTCACGCCTCGCATTTCCCTTCGTGAGTCGTCAGTAGGGCGGCCCTTCGCCGCCAGGTCGCGTTAGGATCTCGACATGTTAATCTTCGGACGTGTTGATGTGCGCCCGACTGCGCCACTGTAGGCCAAGAAATCTGGCGAGAACTCGAGCATCGGAAAGGAGTGTAGTAGCACCTCCTTCGGCCAGGCTCCCCAGGTAACTATTCTTTGTTTTTGCCTCTGCACAATCTTTTCAGCGCACCTCTCAGCAACTTTTGGAAGAGACAACGCCCGTCTTAGGCGGCACGATCTGGTGTGTGAGTGTGCGCTCGGAACAGCTAACTGTCAGAACCGACCTGGCTTCCTATGGAGAAATAGTAAACATTGGTCGTCTGTTGCTGTTGATCCACGGCGACGGTATGTGAAGTTCTGGATACTTGAGCCCTCTATCTCAAATCGCAGCTAAACATACAAGAGAAATCAGTGCAAGAGAAAGAAATGTCAATTCAAAAAGGGTAGAAATAAGAATGCGCAGTCTGCCTATCATCGTGGGGCCTTTATTGAGAACCACGGCTGAATACGGGAACCCATGACCTCACATCCTTTGCGCACGGTCCTGGAAGTCCTTTAAGATCTCAGCTTTAAGAAGCCGAAAGCTTTGTTTGCTGCTGCTTTTACTTTTTTTTCTTACGTAGTCCCTGTTGTCCTGAGCCAACTTTTCACTCTCAACGTTTCATTAACCATATGCCTAAAAATAAGAAAACTTACGATTGCCTTTTGCGTTGCACTTTACGTACACCTCCCTATGTCGTTTTTTCCTCAATCCATCACACACCGCCTTGCACTTTCCATCTACAGTTTCCGTCTACAGTTTACATCTGCAGTTTCCATTTGGGGCATAGATTGTGAACAATGTAGTGCGCAAACACGAGCATTGCATGATTATAAAGTTGGGACCTGTGCGATGCATAAAAGTTTGACGAGATTACACGTTGCACATGGTAGTAACGATAAAAACAATTCTACGCATCGCATTTTAATATTGTAGTGGTTAGGTAACCGCTTCGAGAAAGCTTTGCTTCACACACAGATTGCAACAACCTGTGTAGGTTCTCATTTCGTGTTTTCCACTTTCGCAAAAAAAAAGACGAAACAAAAATATCACCGCTGATCATTAGCGGAAAATTCAAAGCCGTTATCACACGTACCTCCTTCTCTTTATCAGCACTCCCCGTGAGTGGGCGTCCATCAAAGCAAGACGCTCTGTTTTTTTCCAGCCTCTTCACCTGGAAATCTTGCGTGATGGCTCCTCGGGTCTCGTCTCATACCCAACCAAATTTGCCTGTCTATTAAAAGTGAAGCGCGCCCCTTAAGGAGAATCTCTCTCGTGTAAGAACTGTCAAAGTGAGCTATACAACGAAAAAAAAAGAGGAAGCATCCAATGTAACCTGTATAGCGGCAGTCTCGCTCTTGTTCAAGAACTGTCAAAGTGAGCTATACAACGAAAAAAGAAAAGAGGAAGCATCCAATGTAACCTGTATAGCGGCAGTCTTCCATCGCGCTTGAGACGTGCCTAAGGAAGGGCGCCCTCTATTCCTCGCTGGCGATAATGACTTCGCAGTTTTCTTCTTTGCGACAGCGTCGTTCGAACAAACAACGGTACGAGCGAATGCAACACCACGTATATAAAAAACAACAACAACAAAACTGCTCCTCGTTTGCATTATCTATTGATGGCACACTGCCTCGTGTTTTCTATGATCAGGGGACAACGACAATAGGACAAAAAGAAACGCCGTTGTCGTATAATCGTAGCTGGATCTGGCGTACTCGTTAGTATCCTCGCGTGCTATTTATCCTCGAACGTTCGCTGTTTACTGGTTTACTTTAGCGCCCGGGAAAACCGGGGACATGCGAGTGACAAAATGCGTGGCCAGATATCGCCTCGAGGATGCCACCATTCTGCGCGCGCGTTCTCCTTCACGTCGTTCCGATAATGCAGGTCCGTTAGCTGAAGCCTTGGACGTGAAATTGCGAATATACTGGAGTGTACACAATGGAAATGCGTTTATTGTGCGTCTCTTCCGCCCTGCGCAACTTCGACGCGAAGGAAAACGAGCTTTTCTACGTTCCATTATACCTTTTTGCTTCTTTCGTTTCTTTGATTATTTCTCTCCTCCTTCATTTTGGTGCACATTTTTAGTTTCTTGCGTACGTATGTTCCCATTGCTTCCGATACAATATTGTTTCTTCATATTACCGTTGTTTAGGCCGTTCTTGTTTTTAAAGCAGTCTGTCTTGCTAGCGTCATAAATGATTATGATTGCGGTGATGCTGATCATCATGATCATCATTATTATTGTAAATTTATTTTCTTGTCGCCGCAGTTCTATTCGCCTCCATTTTATACGTTCCTCATTTGTTACTTCATTCAAGTCCCCACGACTTCCTACGTTCCTTTGTACTTGCCACTTCCTTCTTTGCTTACTTCCTTAATTTATTTATTCCTTTCTTCCTTATTCTCATCCTCTGTCTTTTTTCCCTTTCTGGACTGATTTAATTCGTCTTCCTTTCCATAATTTCTCGTTTCCGCGACGCAGAACTAATTTAATAATTATTTCGTTCTTTTAGATCCATCCCTAAATGTTACTTATTTCCGCATCATCTCATTTTCCTATCCATCCTTAATTTGATCTTTTCCTATTTAATTTCTTCGACACGTTCTTATTTCATGCCTATTTCCTACCTTTCGTATTTAATTGTATCCATACAATCTTAATTTCTGTCTCGTTTCCACCAATCTTACTTTTCTCGATCAACAATTCACTCCTCTTCAATTCCTTCTCTTTCTCTTGCTTCCATTACCCCACTTTCCTTTATTCCTTAATTCCTTCATTACCTTCTACCTTGCTTCACTCATGCCCTTCTTGCGTCCGTTCCTCATTCATTGCATCGTCATTTGCCTCCTAGATCCGTCCATTCCCTTTGGGTTCATTCATTTTTACAATGTTTTCCTTGTGGCCTTTCCTTCTCTAATTTATTTGCTCTATCTCCCATTTTCTTATTTCGCTTTCTAACTTGTCTTGCAATCGCACTGCATGTTTTCCTTTCCTTGTGGGCCCTTAGCGCGCTTTGACCAAAGACCTCTCACAGAGGAACTCATTTTCAGATACCGCCATCATAAGCCATCGCAGCAGAGGGCGACGAGGGCACTGTTGCGGTTCTTGAGGGCGACAGAACTGGACAGGCGACTGTAGCCTGAACAGATGTTGATAGTGCACCAAGTGTCAGTGTGCTGTGCGATGACAGTGTTCGGTGACAGTGACCGATTGTGATTGTGTGTCTGTGCTCCTTCCTTTCCTTTCCTTATCTATACTTTGTTTCCACTTTACCTCCCCCTCCCCTCTCTCCCCAGCGTAGGGTAGCCAACCGGATTTTTTTTTCTCTGGTTAACCTCCCTGCCTTTCCCCTTTCCTCTCTCTCTCTCTCTCTCTCTTGTGGGCCCTTTTAAATGGAGCAATGCAGCAATGTAGCCAGCGGGCAAACGTCTGCTATCGTATTACGACTGCAGCACTGAGATGGAGGCAGTGCGAAACAACGTTTGCATACGCAGCGGACGCACACGTGGTCGTGAGGCTTGGTGAAGCACTGTGAAAGACACACACACACAAAGTAAATTTTTCGTTATATCCGGCATTTACGCGGCGTATTTGCTCGTGTTTTGCGAGTGCTCATCTGTGCTCTTGCATGCGAACTGCCCCGGGAAGCAGTGTCCCATCGCGGCAATAAAGCGCCGGCGCCGCTTCGTATGACTCGCCGTAAAGCCTTCTAGGGACAAAAGCCGACTACAAAGTGCTTTGAAAGCACGTCGCGAGTCCCTGAGTTAGAGCTCCGTTACAAAGATGGGACCATTTGCACGCTTGCTCGGTGCTCCTAAAGCCAGAAGGAAAAATAACGTATAAAAAGGGCAAAAGAGACCGGTGGTCAGCATCTCAAATGTAAACACTGTTTCTAGAAGCCGTGAGAAAGGGAACCAAAGCACTGCACAGCAGAAGCAGACGGCTTTGAGAAATAACAGCTAGAAATACGCCGACAGAACGAAATTCGCGCTGCATTTCGGGGCACATTGTTGTCGTCGATGCAGAAAGTCCTTGTTGTCGCGAACTGTTGTATCATTAGTGCGGGACGTGACGTCCTTTATTCGCCTCGACAAGGTCATTTCATGGCAGCTACAGGCATCTTTGTCGTAATTAGGCCTGACGTCCTGTAGTTGCGGCATGACCAGTGCTGACGCTGCGTCTGAAAGCACGCCGCATTCACTATAGGAGACGTCGAGGTCGAAACACGAATTCTTGTCTCGCTTTCCGGATCCACCTGTGGTGTCCTTCAGCAGGTGGCGCTCCATGCGAGCTGCACTGGGACTTAAACCACACTTCAGTGGCATTTCCCTCCCTCCACCCTTCTTCTCCATACCAGTGCTGCGTTGTACAAAGAAGGAACGCCAGAGAATCGCAAAGCCTTATTGATGCGGGAAGCGAGGCTGAAAGTCAGTACACGCACACGCACACACACCCGCACGCACCAGCACACACACACAAACACACACACACACACACACACACACACACACACACACACACACACACACACACACACACGCGCGCGCGAGCGCGCGCACGCACACGCACACACACACACACACACGTGTGTTCACACACGCACGCACGCACGTGCACGCACACGCACACACGGACGCACGCGCACACAAAGGCGCGTGTTCGTAACCATTAAACCAGCTTAATCTTCGATAAGGAACGCATAGATAAACTGTAGGAAAAAGCGAAAAAAATGACGCGGCAGGATGCACAAAGGTAAAAGAAAAAAAGACACAGGAGACATAAACAAGTACGATCACAAGCGGGATGATTTATCTTAAGTACGCTATACGTGTTGGTGTGTTTCTCCTTCGCAGCTGTCTCTGGAAGACAGCAGCACTCAAGGGTAGCACATCGTCGACTCGGCACTGAAAACAAGTGGTGCAAGCTTTATAAATGCGTTCCGCGAGTCAGCCACGTGCATCTCAACATTTCGTCCAAGGCGCGTCGCCGAGAAAGAATTCAGAACTTGTCAAGGAAGCGCCCTGTCAGTTCTGCTCAAGTTTTCATGTTCACTTTTGTTCTTTCTTTTTTTTCGATCGGCTTGTTTCTTGGACCTTCTCCTCGCTTCATTCTTTTCTTTTTCTTTCTATAAGACGTATTCATCCATCTTTCCACTTGGCATGCTACGCTGCGCCCTATATGATGTGAGAGCTTTTTTTCTCTGCCTTACACATAGGAAACGAAGAGCAAAGCAGCGTCCTGTAGTTTAACGACCCCTTCGTCGTTTTCGAGACTTAGAGCGGTTTCGCGCGATCCGCTCGACATGTTTTGTAGGCAGCGAAGGGCGCAAGTCTAATGGTCACACTTCGCCATTCCTTGCCCTCGGGAGACCTTGGTCGGCTCGCATCCGCAAACCCGCTGCCTTGGCTCTCTGGCTATGGTGCTGCGCTGCAGGGCATGATGTCGGAGGTTCAAGTTTCGGCCTTATTTTGGCGGGTGCATCATGCGGAAACGCCTGCATACCGGGCTTTCAACGTATGCGAGAGAATTACAGGTGCTCAAACTTAATCTGTAGCCCACGCCTATGGCTGTCGTCATAACCCACCGCGCAGTTTAGGCTTGGTAAAAACAGTATTGCACTTTATTTTTTTCTTTTAAAATTTTTTTGCGACTACGAACGTATCAGAATGAGTGTGTAGCTTCCCCAAAAAAATTATTGCACAATATATCATACGTCATCATCACAATCCTACCTTATGGCCACTGCAGGACGAAGGATTCGAGTGTTGCTGATCAATGAGTGTTTTGCTTGTTGTAATTAATGTCCAATAGCTATTTCTTGTGCTCTACTGACAGCACTTCTGTGTGACTGTATTCTTCTTGTGTCCGATTTTATCGGTTGATTGATTTCATTTATTCTAAATATTGAATTTGCTACTGGTAATGCGCACATCCTGTTCACAGCGTTCCCCCTGGCTTCAGCTATTGGCCCAAGGACTGCGCGCAGAAAGCTATGTGCTAGCTTTGCAAGAAGTAAAATATTACAATTGGTTGAAACAGTTTAGCCGTTTTCTCCCAGTAATCACCGGTAGCCTTGTCTTGCGTCAATTGAGTTCATATTCCTAAAAGTTTCGCAATCTCGTATCACCACTAATTCTCAGCAGTCCTCGATTGCGGTTGCTCTCTGTTGGCACCCCATTCTGTGGCTTTATGTTGTGCACCTAGCCGGGCGAGTTGGTTTAGCATGACGATGACGTAAATGCGCTTAATGGACGTGGGCGACAGCGTCTTCACCTACCGTCCGCTTCTTTTAAGCGCATTTTTAATCATCGCCTATGTTGTACCCTCTACGTGGCACGTGACCTGTGCAACTGTGTTTATTCTCGCTAATCTTGCCTATATTAGACGCCACGCCTGTTGGATTCCTAATAAATGCTGCCTTGTTCCCGTCTGTTAGCGTTACTGTTATCAATTTTGCACTTTATCGCTCCCTGCGTGGCACCCTTTTTCAGGTTCCTTAGTTGTCCTTCAAGTGTTCTCCTCGCAGACTAGTCCTGGTCAAGTGTAAGAATGATACACGCTCCATTTAATGTCATGGGTTATTGACGGTGTCGAAGCAGCAGAGATGACAGCATTGATGAATGGGTAGTGTCGGGCTACTCGTTGGTTGAAATCGTTGAAAGAAGACTGGGGGAGCATCATTTTTCTCAAATCGACTTAGGCGATAGTTGAGCCCCAGAATAAAGGAACAGAACACCATTTCAGCTGCCATGTAGAGTAGCTGAAAAGTGAAGAAGATACAGATGGAGACGCGAACAACCTTTATTACACTTTTTTTTTACATAAATACAAGCACCTTTTCATGTTGAGGAACTGAGAACAGAATGACAATGCAAAGCGAGTCAGGTATAACGTGCGAGATAACGCACTGAGCATCTTTAAAGTTCCACAACACTGAGACCATACTTCTTCAACTTCAGCGTCCTTTTGCCAGAAAAGAATTTTCGTTAATGCCTTTTACGATGAAACGTTTAAACTAAATTGTCACACCAGGACAGAATGGACGCAACCTGGAACGAGCGTTTTTTCCCCCTCATAATTGCTTTGACGAGATGTTCGTTTTCCACAAAAACTGCCCCGTAAGCACAGATGTACTCGGCTAGATTTTTAGCACTTCCATATACTACTGCTACTATACAGTAATCAATGCTTTTGAAGAGTGGGCTGATTTGTACAGAAGCACCCACGCCTTCCTCCATTTCGTTATAGAAGTATTGGGCTTCTAATATGTTTTTCTTGGAACAAATCGCACGTGGATTTTGAGCACGCGTATTGATTGACACCCAGTGTGAAGTGCTAAGCCAGGCACTGTTTGTCAAAAGGAAAATGCCCGCCTTTAAATTATGTGGCTACCATCTAAATACGATTGTTCATTTTCCACTGCACTATCCATATGCAATAGCTCGTCGTAAACCTTAGAATTATACCCGAAGAGAAACGTACATTTTAGAAAATGTCCTCTTGAGAGCATGTGTCATTATGATCACCGGAGTAAGATAGGCGGAAGATTCTGCATACTGAAGTTAGCATCCTCAAAATTAAGCAGGTATCATGCACATCATGACTTCATAAAATTCCATACTTGCAGACTCTGATTATTCAGCCTATACCCATGTGGCATGTTGCTAATGCATTGTGATTATTACTGTTTTTGGTGTCAAGCATCAAAATGCTCTCATCGTGTCATTGACGTTCTAACTTATGGGGCGAGCAATCATACACTAGATGGTTCAGAAACGAATGGTACATTTAAAGCCATTGTTGTTGTTTGCCAAGGCTTGCATTCTTCAACAAGCTCAGGTGCTTTAAACTGCGTATGGTTCGAGAGACAGTATTCCGTTTTAAACATGCTCATGACACATCAAAATCAAAAACAAAGGAGAGACGGTGCTGACACAAATTTCTTATGGCATGTTTATCGGTGGACAATCATGGAGCTCTCAGGCACACACTTTCCGAAACATTCCTGTCATGGAGACATAAACCGTGCAGTAAAGATTAGGGATGCAAGAGAAGCGAACAACAAACACCGCCGCTATAACAATTAGGGAGGCACGTACCGTGAGTGTCACGCTTAGATAAAATAATTGATGTCTATAAAAGCAAAATTATATATCACATTACAGCTCTTTCAATCGGATAGACATGGTCGCCTAGCTTGTTACGAGAAAATAAAAGCACCTACAGACTTCATAATCAATTTCCACATAGAATTAAGATATGAATGCCACACAGAGGCTACCTCTAAGCGTGACACGCAGTGTACATTATTGGGTACAGCAAGGATAAGCTCATAAGGCAACTGGCGTTACGACGAATGCGTAAATGCACTGATGTCACAGGCTCACGCTGTACACGATATTGTTACAGCTTATGTACAAACATCTGAGCCGTTATACACAAAATTTGTCTCAGGTATGTGAGGTACGCGATTGGCCACTCCAGAAGAGATCGTCCTGTTATCGCACTCAAGATTACGAGCAGTGAATGACACCCAAACAACGGCAGGCGAGCAAGCATTGTCTCGTAAGGGTAGTTTTATGAACACGAAATGAAGACTGGAGTCGGAAGCAGGATAAAGGATGTAATAAATAAATAAATAAAGCAGGGGCATTAGCACATCGGTTCTATATGGAGGTCACATTCTTGGATTGTGAAACTGGTCTGCCACTTTGTGCACACTGAAAAACGAGACAATGCAGTTTGCAATTTGGTATAAAACAAAAAGGATGAACTGGAGCGTGCTGATTGTTTTTATGCAAGACGTATTAGGGGTCTGGGAAACAGAGGCAGCTATATTGAACATCAGAAATGTTGTTTTCTTTTGCACGAGTGGAGAGGGTTAACCACGGATGGTTGGTTTTTCAATCAGGAAAGTTCTCAACTTAAACATGAAAAACCATTGAACAATTTTTGATTGTGCGAGTAAGTAATGTTTCAAAATTTGATGGTGCTAAATTGAACTGGCAACAACACAGCTTTTTTAGCCATTTGGTCTATGATATTAAAGTATTGAAGTGTGATAACAAAGCATTACAATAATATTCCCTTCTATCCTTCTCGTATAGCCATGAGGCGTCGTCCTCTTAAGAAAAGGACCTACGTCGCCTGTCTCCGACGGCTCAAAACGCTCCAAATTGCCCAAAGGAGTGCTTGAGCCCAAATCGAGAAAAATCTGTTACAAAGCTCAAAACTAGAAAGGACTTGAAGTTTTATGCAAACATCGTGAATAGGAACATACGAGGAGACAGTAAGATAGACAAGGCTGCCGTGCGCTAAAAGGGTATAGGTTCTTCCGCATTTGTTCGCTTCTATATACTATACAGGACCCTAGATTAAAAAAAAGTAAGAACGATTTCATCAATGTCCGTTTACACGGCTTATGAAAAACAAGTATTTGTAATCTAGGGCTCTGGCGCCGAGTTTGTTTCGACGATCTGTGTGTGTTATGAGTGTGTGTGTGTGTGAGCGCGCGTAAGACAATGTTGCGCAATTAGAATCTGGCAGCCGGGCCTGGGTTACTTGCACCTTTTGCTGGCCTTTTCCGTTAGAGCGAAATTAACCAAGCAGACACAAAAGCAACAAACAGCAATATAAGACAAGTCTGCTGTCTCAACTAGACAGTGCTTGTTTTCGCTCTACAATATCATCGTGTGATCAGATTTCCTGGAAGTTTCGAGTAGTTAGAAAAAATCCGAGTAGAAGCGATTAAAAACGAATTGTCTTCCTGGACATAAACGTTGTAAAAAGAAGAGAGATCTATGAATCTGCGAACTACAGCATTGGTTTTGTTGAGATACTTTAAAAACAGAAAGCAATCCTCCGTTTTGAAAACGCTAATTAAGAGTTCGTGCACATTATGCATTACGTTGTTAACTTTATAACTAGATGAAAAGATTTAGGAACAGTAGTTGACGGAGGTCATGCTGCGAGGACTAACATATCAGGAAGCTGAACTGCCTAAAAATAATAAAGTTTAAAAAATATTGTAGAAGCCGTCACATTGACATAGGCATAAGAGGTACGGGGTTATTATCCTAGTCGAGCCTGTGTAGCAGCTTATTTACCACGGCCCTCAGCATCCCTGGTGTTCAAACAAAGTCCGATTCGATAAAAATGACGCATTTTTAGCTAAGAAATTGACAATGACAAGGCACTAGTAGATACTGTTGATATTTGCTTTCAATAAGACAAAGTAGCCAAAGAAATGATCAAAACTTGGCATGATCTTTCATGTGATATCAATGCTCTGATTGGTCTTAGCTGGAACTACATGTGCGCACATTTTGCTGCACGTTAAGTGAGCATTATAGTAGAAAAATAAACCAGCGACACAAGCATTTTGCTGTGGGCGTAAAATCAACATCACGTGACATCAAAGCTACGGCTTTTATCGCCTCGAGGTTGATAGCAAAGCAGTAAAAGATGCAAGTTACCCAAACGTGACTTTAGGCATCGTTATGCGCACGTAAAGGACTGGAGCAGCCGCTCGCTATAGACTAATGTACAATATGTTATGTTAGTAAAGAGAGTCTGCAGATATGGCTGGTCTATAGGGAATGTGTTCGTGAGCAGTAGGACACAATCGCCACAAATTTTCTTTCGCGTTGAGTTTTACGTCTACGTCGTGCCGCGTATGAAGATTTGGCAGTGCGCACATTTAGCAGTCCTTATCGGCTGCCGACGTCTTTCGAGTAATATAGACTTTTTCTCTGGAGTTATGTACATCGACGCAAAGCTTGACGCCGACCCTGAGCGTGCGTACTTAGCGCCACTGGTGTGGTGATACAGATGTGTGAAGTCTGAACACAAAAAATAAGCTCGACATCTTCTTTGAGAGTTAGCCATTAGGTCACGTAACATGATTAGCAAGACGTATCTGGCTTAAAGGTTCACGCCCATAGCACGCACACAGAGTACACAGTAGACACGCCCAACAAGTGTGGAGCCTCTTCCGCGAAACATCACCGTGGATGTCGCCATCATCAACAATCGCCACTCTCCAACCGCACACACTTCAAACAGGGTCAACATTTTTTCAGGTTAAACACGGAACAAATGATGTTCTGAAATGCGCCTGTCTTCAGTGCAGAGAGAAAGCCACAGTCTTTCGGGTCAATGTAACCACAAGCGTCACTAAGGTCACGTTGAGGAGCGGTTGCCGCTGCGTGACGACATCCTTTCCGGTATACTTAAGCGATGCCATTGTAACGATTTCAGTGCAGTCTTGACTAACGCACTCGCCGTGCACATACACCAACTATACCAATCAACGCATGTGGCCCTCATTGTTCGACCTAATCCACCCAATGTTCGGTTGCGTCAACATTACGAGGCCAAAATAACCTCGCTCAATATGGTTCACAGATGTTGACTTTCCACAAACTTTGAGAGTCACAGGGCTTCCTCTTGAAGTTTCTCTAGTGATTCGAGGCCAGTGGGTCCTGGATACGCAGAGAGTACCATTTAAACCTCCTTGGCTTCTTGCTTCCGCCGGGGCAAAGGGTAAGGTGAGTATGTCACTCGAGTCGCTCACAGATACAAGCCACTGAACAGTTCACACAGCACGATTCCTGTCGATGTTCATCAAGGACGCACTTGGTCACATTTTCACTGCCGCGCTATACTGAAGATTTTGGCACTGTGAAGTCCGCTTCGACTTCGCTTTCAAGACGCTGTGCGCGTCACTGAGCATTGAAAAGTTGTCCGGAAGCTACAGCTCTCAACTGCCCTCTTTCGTAGTGGCTCGGCAGGGGGCAAGCTGTGCTGGGCTTGGGATGCCCAGCAACATAGCGCACATGGGGCCGTAGCACGGTTTCTAGATCTAGTGAGCAATAGCTGCTCAGCCTAGCTTTGGTGCAAGGTCGCTTGCGTTCGTCGGTGACATCCTTTGTTTCTGACCAAAGTGCCGCAGCTAAGCTTTCAAAATACACAAAATGAGTTGTCATATTTGTTCGATCTCGTGAGATTCTTGGTCGGTGGCTGCTTTTGTTTTCAATAAGGGAGTATCTAGCAGCAACGATAGCTGAGTTATCATTCGTAGACGCGGATTGTAGAAGATGAGTCTGTTGCCATGCAACGCTAAACACTTTCGGAGCACGCAACCAACTATAGAAGTCACATGACAACTTCGCCACAAGGAGTGGGCCTGAATGAGCACCTTCGTAGAAGCACTGTCTTCACGCCTGCTGCGTCGATTGCTGAACCACAGACAACAGAGTCAATGTGAAGCTGCTCATTTTGCTGCGACTGCTTGGGCATGGCTGAAGATCTCTGCTGGTGCCACAACCCTCTTTCGAGAAGTCAGCGACGTAGAAATTTACTTTGCTGATCCATGCGGCTCCATGATGCTACAGAGATGGCGCGCTAGATTATTTGCGCTTGGCAGGGAGGAGGTCAGTCTGCCTTGTGGTCCCAATCATCCTGAACATATTTGTTGCATTCTGTTCCGCATCTCCCATACCTGATTCTGAGTCTGAGGATGTGTATTTTACAAAGCGTTAGCACCTGCTGAAAGTTAAAGTTTTGTGAGGGCCTTTCATGAGAAAATGGAAATTTCAGGATCTTCACTACAGCAGAAAGTCTGGTTAGAAACCACCGTGAATACGCTTGGATTTCCTATAGCAGACTTGGAAATCATCGTAATGTGCAATCACTACCCTCCCGAGTGTACAACTGTGGATCTCGGTTCCCCAATTGTGAACACATTTGGTCGTCATGGACGGTGGAAAAGCTAACACCATTCGGTGAGCTAAAGACCATGAACATCGTCCTGGACGACGTATAGGTTTTCTCACCCCTGAGGATGACCCACGCGAAATTCAGACCACCGTCTCCGATGGCTCGGGGCTTTTTTCACTGGAGCCGATCTCCTTGGTAGGAGTCTCGTCCTTGTCGTCTGCTTTACTCTTCGTTGGTGTCAACGGCGGTTCCTGGTTAGGCCTAACGCGGAGCACCGCCTGTATGATGAGCGCCCGCATGGCGATGTCCGCGCCGTCGTCCACGTTGGCCTCGTCGGTGTCGACACGCTGGACGATGGAGTACGGCTTCAGAGTGCTCAGTCTCGTGTTGTCCAGGATGGAGTGGCCGGCGCCAACGATGACGACTGTTGCTCCCGCTTCAAACTCGCCAGCCGAGAGCCGCTGCTTGTTCTTGGAGAGGGTGCACAGGGCGTCTCGAAATGCCTCTCGGTACTTGACGGACATCAGTGAGTAGAGTATCGGGTTGATGGTGGCACTGAAGTAATAGAGGCACCCTGAAACAGAGGAACACAAAATTGCTGATCAGAGTAGGGAACAGTTCTGCTTCCAGGCGTTCTATCAACCACGAGATAATACGCGGGTCTGCAAATTACTACATTCTGTCAGTGCAGTTGAAACCCGAGTTTTCGGAGTTGTTGGCGGACCGAGAAATTCGCAAAGCCGAGAAACACAAAATTTTGCCATGGAGGAAAAAAGATATTCTTCATTATGAAGTGCGCTATTTTTTTCCGTGAGTGCTGCTTGTTAATAGTGATGTTACACACTTTTTTCTGCTGCATCAGAGCTGACACTCAGTGGTTCTCTTTTCTTTTTAGGCAGCAAATACAACAGCGACGCCTGAAAGCTCCTGACCGTGTGGTACTGGAGTACCTACCCGCGGTGTAGTAGAGCACCTCGTTGAGTGTGCGTAGACCCGTGGTCCACTGGCTAGGGCTGACGTACACCACCAGAAGGCGCTGGGTGTGGAACGGCGCCCAACATACGAAGAAGGCGATCACCACCGCCACTGCGCGAAACGGAGGTGAGCACGCCGATGTGAGTAACCACACAATGAGTCATTCCAATTTGGGATGCCAAGCGTACATTACTAATTTACATCGTCGTCCTAGTTTATATTCACTTCAGGGTCTTTATACGGTGTTATATGTGTGCATGTATGTATGAGGTTTCTGTAAAAACACCTCTGCCCACAGCACTGTCTGTTTGCACTACTCTGTTGGCACGTATAGGGGTGGCTTGAAATGTAATGTGGATTGGCCCGAAGTGACGTTGCGCAGAAAGAACCCTTTTTTTTTTGCCCAGTGTGCTTAGAAGAGTGGTGGGAGATAAGGCTGTTTGCACGATTTCCACCTTTTCAACTGTAAGAATTGAACTGAAGAAATAGCAGTGGCTTAACATCAATACCCTATAGCGTGGCCAGAGCGCCGTGTTGTTTGGCACAGGTGGACTTCTGTTGTAGGTCTGACGTCTTCCCGTAAAGGCATACTATTTGGTCATTGCTCTTTTTGCTTACTCGCGTTACTGCGCATTACATGACGTAAACCTGCGAAAATTGACCAGTGGACCCCCGGCTATGACAAAAACATAAGGAAACCCCAGTGACTAAGAAATCTGAAACAAACACCTTGCCTCATATGAACTCAGGATCGAGACAAACACTGTGATCTATTTCTTTTTCTACAATTCTTTGTGAAGTACGCAATGTCATCACCTAAACAAGATGAAGGTCCACAGCTAGGAACATAAAGTCTTGGTGTGAACAGTGATCAAACGAGACATGTTTCTGGAGCCAACGTGACGCCAAGGGGACTGGCCTTTGTCAGGGCACGGTCAAAATATTGCTCTGACGAAGTCAAGTTGTTGACCTGATGAGGACAAGTCCCCTTATCGAAATGTTCGCTCCGCAGATATCTTTTCTTCGACCGCTTATGATAACGTTGGCATCAGGGGGGTGACGAAGGGTGCTCGTTTTCATTCAGTCATACGAGAGAGAGCAAACATAAAGACCCTCTAAAAAAACATTTATAGCACGGGAAGAATAAGGAGTCCGAGGGTGTCGATGTTTCATGATCATGCAGGGCTTCGTAAATGGCGGCGGTTATGCGTTTAGCGCAGTTAACGGAGAGTTTGCGCGAGCGCACGTTTTACAGTGCAAAGCGTTTACAATTTATTTCAGCCTCATATTGGGGCGCGTATCCTCCGCAACTTCCGATTCGCTAAAACACTACAGAGGAATCGGGCATTCTATTTTTTTTTGGGGGGGGGGGGTGCTGTGAGGCAGAGAAATACCTTTCGTCTCTCAATCGTCTAGCAGTGTACGCATGAGGGGAAAACAGCTCAACTTTACGCGGACGAAGACGGGACAGACAACACACAGGCAGTGTTCTTTATCGGTTCGTGCAAAGTCACGCCGTTTGTTTTTTTGCCACGGATCTACACCTATTCGGCCGAATGTCACCTGTCACACAAACTCCACAGCGCGCGTTCTGTCGTCGGTGGTGATCCTCACCGAGCATTCTGTGCACGGGTCTCCGCTGCTGCCTCCCTTGCTGGCCGGGTCCCGGCTGGCTGCGTAGTCGCATGCCTATCTTGAGGTACAGCACTGCTATCAGTGTCATGGGAAGGCAGAAGAAGGCGAACGTCGAGCACTGGAGCAGGGGAAGGCTGACCGCCGTCGTGTCCATCGGCAGGGCGCAGAACGCAGACTCCGGCACCACGCGCCCCGAGCCCAGCGGGAAGTCGACGAAGTTGATCCGGGTGTACACGGCGAACGGTACGGCGCTCACCAGCGACACCACCTGGTCCATTTGTGCAAAAAACGTGTATAATGAGTATGACGTACGTTGAATTAGCACAGTATGTTTCACTGACGTTTCGGCTAGTGGACTAGCCTATGACTAAGGCTGGTCCACCAGCCGAAACGTCAGTGAAATATATACTGTGCTAATTCAACGTACGTCGCACTCCTTTTTTTTTTCACTTTACTACCGGGGCCAGCGTGATTTCCTCAGGTATATATATATATATATGGGGAGGTTTGGAAGTCTATTACCGACTGGCATGTTTGCGAATTGGAAAACCACCTTTTCGTTTGAAGTCCACTGTTAGTTGCCAGAAATGGCCCCTCGACACATACGTGGTCAAAATAAGCATCTCCGTATGCCTTACATGCTGAATAGGGATATTATTTGCGTGAAAATAGCGATGAATATGCAATATCGTATGGTGGTTTCACCTTTTGGACTCGGCAACCTGAGTTTTGATGTTATTTCCCTATGTTCAAAGAGCACTTCGTAGTTGTTTTTCGTCGTTTCAGGCTGCCCAACAGTATATATTTCAATTATTGTCCGTTTCTCTAAAGTTGGGGTGCAAAAATATGAATTAACCACTTTGATATGGTCTGGCATACATCTGGCCCTAAGTCAAGTTTGACTATGTTATGCAACCTTCAATACATCGTCATACGCACGAAGAGAGCTGTTGTAGGAGTAAAAATTACAGCAATCGAAAATCGAAGTGGTACCAGCTATTGTAGACCATGGTACTTCGCACATGACGCCAGCATTAGCTGAATGACAGAAAGCGGCAGAGAAGGAAGTCACGTGGGGATTACGTCAACTAGTCAGTTGTGGCGCAGGTGGTTAAAATTTGGAAGCATTAGCGGGACCTTTGATGGTAATTTTCTGCATAACAAAGTCATATATTGGCTCGCATAAAACGATCATAGATATTTCAGACGAACAATGTGTCGATCTAAGTTGCGTAAATTCTTTTTTCCTTTAGTGTCCCTTTAAATGGGCACCTGTGCAGATATTCAGTATAGCGCCTGATATGCTGTGCTTTGTGTTACTTTGCTTCAACAGGTCGAATAAATTAGCCTGGTGCTGCCATCTGCTAAACACCTGGTTAGCGTAGAATGGGGAGCGAGCGACCGCTCAGGAAGAATATTGGTTGCAGCTATTATCCCTAGGCAATAAAGGACTATTTTTTTTCACACTGTAGAGATTCCTTGTGAGAAATGTCTTTGTAGCTTTGTGCAACTCTAGGATGGACGACAACCTTTCTCAAAGACTTGTGATGTTGTCTCGGTTTTCTGCGTGGATGTTCGCAAACTAGCTGCGGTCGGCCTCCATGCCTGCTCTTAAGTGGCCTTTAATTGAACCTGTAGTTCAAGGGGATAAGTTGGACTTGTGATCTCGTACGTACTTATACTACTCATAATTAGCTATAATCAAGCTGGAACCAAAATTGACACGTGGGCCGCAAGCAACAGCACGTAACTCACCCAGATGATGGCAATGATGCGCACGGCACGCGTCAAACATGAGGTGGTCTGCAGGAATAGCGGGTGATAGATGGCCACGTAACGCTCTGCAGTGAACGCCACGATGGTCAGAACGGAGGCGTAGGAAGTAGCCTCCGCCACCAGGGCCCGGAAACGACACAGGGCCTCGCCCAAGCGCCATGGGTACTGCTGCCAGTACAGCTTCAGGTCATTGGGCAGCCCTGCGCAAGGGATAGAGTGGACACAGAGACGTCATTTCCCACACATCAGCTGAAAAGTAATTGCGGTGCGATCAAATAATGGCGACAAACATTACTTGTGATTGCAAGTTACAATTAGAGTTCGCACTGCTTTGTAAGGTCTCTTGTCTGAAGCTTCTTGCGTGTCATATGTGCCTCCAATATGTGTGATCACACATGGTCTTTCTTGGGACAGTGAGTTTCACTTGCTGCTAGCGTTGAATCGTGCCACCGTATCCAAAGCATCATGTGCCGCTTCCCGGAGGAGCCGCAGCAACAGACATGGCTCCGAGGTTAATGAAACAGTCGAGGCCTCCGTGCAATACTCGGATGACATGCGGCGATTTCGTTGCCTAATTGCGATGAGTAGTAATGTTTTGCGATGCTGGTGATCGTGCACAAACAAACTTGTGATCGTTTAGAATATTTGCAGTTTATTTCTGCTGGTACGCGCACCTAAATTTAATTGCCCGAGTGTCTTCGCACTGGAAAACAGCCGTTGCTGCGATCGAAAACAGCCTTACGCTTTAGCAAGATATTAGGAAGAGAGAAAACTTCCATCAACGATCTAATTACGTTAGGAGAGCAGACAATTAGGCTAGTTGGTTGAAATGCCTACTGAAAAGGTTTGCGCGGAGACACGCCCGACTCTGTAGTTCCCTAATTTGTAGTTGTTCTTGAGGGCCAGAAAGTGATCTATTAAACTAGAAGCATCATGCTTAACTGAGCACAGGTTCACAATTGGGAAACAGCTGGTCCCGTAAACTTGCGTGGCCGACTACACATTCGTAAATGGCAGGGGAGCAGTCACACTGGCTGCACTGGAGATCTAGGTTGTCACATATCGTGGTTCTGACTGTATTGTCTGGCTTAAAACACAGGCTTTGTCTAGACTCACCCTTTAACGTTTCGCCTCCTTCCTATGCCCTCAGCAGCACCCACTGTTCTCATCTTTTCTTTTTTACACATGCTTATGTTCTCCGTGCGAAGTGTGTCTGGTTGGAGGAACTTACCTTGGGCTGATATAGCCACAATTATTGTCATCACCCTTTTTGTGTCTTCGGTGTAGGGTAGTTACGTTGCCCTAATCTATGTCTGTCGCGTGATATAATGTACTTTCGTTTTCTGATTCCGGTATTCTCTTTTCCTTCGATTTTCCCTATTTTCCCTCTATTTCATTGCGGTGAGCGCGGTGTACCTATCGGGATACAATTGCTAGCCTGCTTCTCTTTCTGTGTGCATTATGTGCGTTCGTTTCTTTTTCTTTTGCTACTCTTGCACTATGTAACGGAAACCCAGAGAGAGGAAAACTTGGACAAGTCAATGTTGCGCAAACATACAGCTGACTGATTTTGTAACACCTCACGTATATACATGTACCGTTACATAAATATCCCCTTCAACGTCTTTTTATATAAAGATGTTGAAGGCAATAATCAATATGAACAGGAGGTCTAAAGAAAAATAAGGAAATCACTTGAAAGTCGCTGATGCTCACAAAAGGCAGTCCCGAAATCTACTAAAGTAAATTTTAAAAATGATGTGTTAATTTAAACCGATTCATTGTTTCTCTTTAGATTACCTTTAAGGCTTTTCTTAATACACATCTTTTTTTGGGATACATACACCGTTAGCAAGTAGGATCGACCTTTAGACGCCAAACACCGAACAGCATCGAGCTTGCAACCGCGAACTTCGAGGAGCAGCAAACTGTTTCTAGATCACAGAGATTTTTGAGCGACTTAGCTGTTGGAAATTTTACGTGCAGCCCAAAAAACTTTTTTATAAACTTGCTCAAAGAAAATACGTCTATCGCGTCATTTCTGTAACAGAAGACTTGAAACGGAAAGTACACAGAAACCCATGCAAACATTTTCGCAAACAAAGTTACGTATGCCTAAAATATTATACAATTTTCGTTAAATGTATAAACAGGTGAAATTCATAAACTTTACGAACGATTTGGGAGAGTTTGTTGGTATGGTTCTCATATTATTTTACCTATGTTTATATGATGAACAATAATTATTATAACCCATTCATTGATTCAACTTCAAAGCTCTCGGACCAATCCCTTTCGACAGGACAACGCCTCAGTGAGCAGCCAATATTGACATACAGTGCTGCGCATGCGCCACAAAGCTCATTAGAAACGTACTACAAACTAGTTGTAACCGGACGAAAACGTGGAAATCCCCATATCCCTCGAAAAAGAAGAACGCCTTCTGATGTGGCGCAAATGCGAGAGGTGAAAAGTACCAGTTCGCGACTCCTTTGAGTTGCCTTTGCGACCGCTGCTGTACGCTGATCGCTTTCCGTATTGCGTTGGTCAGTCTTTCTCCCCTCCTAATCAGGCGCGGGACCTGGGCTACCGTTTCGAGGCCCATTCCTCTGGGGAACCATTAGCGTGGACTGTTGGCAGCCCTATCTTGGGACGAAGAGAACGAGGTCCTGCTAGGCGATAGCGGTGATTGAGTGGGAGTGCTGGCCCGATCCCCAAGGAAGCCTCGTCTGGGTCTTCGGTTCCACTCTGAGGGAAGGCAAAACTGTAATGGGATTTTTTTGGGTGATTTGTGTAGAACAGGTAGCGGTATTATTTTACACTTGCTCACGGAATCTGGTTGTTGCTGTTCGGGCATCTTTTCGGGCGTCAGAGTAATGGGATTGCGAACAAAGCTCCGCTACACTGTTTCCAAGCAATCAGTTCGTTTACAAACATAGGCTTTTTTTTCTTCCTGCCTGACTTTCTTTGTGGGAACATGTAATCAAGAACTGGAAGCATTTGTGTATACGTCATTGTGAAAGTCTTGCCTTAAATTTAATGCTCTGTTTCCTGGTTTGCCTTTTGGGACGTCGTTGTTTTATAAGAAGGCTTGGAAATGGGCTAGTTAGCATTCAAGAATTACTATGTGCTTGAACGTCGAGAATAAGGTAGGGACTTGAGGTCAGACACACGAGTGCTGACTTGTACCGGCGTTCGAGGAGCGTCCACACGAACAGTAGAAGATCGTGCAGTCGCCCTAATGCGTTGCAGAGTGATCGTCTTTGTAAGTAGAATCGAGGACAGTGTCAGAAAAAAGGTTATGTTCTCTCTTCCTACACATTTTTTGGGAACATATACAAGCAAACAAGCAAGTAAAGTACATGTAGCACATGTCGCTTGTTTGCTTGTTTGCGATGTTCTAAAAAAGATGTGTAGGAAGAGAGAACAGTTTAACACTGCATCACAGTTTAACACATCACAGTTTACCACTGCATATCATATCTGCAAGTCATTCAGTGCTGCCAATCGATTAGTACTTTCCGGCTCAGCGTTTCTGTAGGGTCCGGCAACGTGATCGTTGGCTACACCAATAACGCCTGTCATATAAATTTTGTTTCCTACTGCCGCGTGGTTTCCTGCGGACGGAGAGCGGGCACCACCTCAACAAATGCACCGCTTAACGTATCCATAAGAGCTAGCTAGCGATCGAAAGCAACGAGGCCAAGAAGTGTCAGCTTTGTTCTCACAGGTCTACGACAGGAGTTTCAACGACGCAAGCTACGTGCTTTATTACGTTTCACTCCTGAACGAAATCGAGTGCTTTTGCCGGGGATCTTGGTTCGCCATATTTGGTGGTAGGTAACTGGCGGCAGCTATGGTCCCCGACATGTAAACTAATTCAGCCGAGGCCACTTGTTGTTCCAGGAAGGTCGTTCATGAGAACCCACTTAGCTCTGATCTTACGTGGGGCGTGTGTCATCAGTGCAAAACATAAGCATGGTAACAACCTGACTTTGCATGGCAGGTCATGCGGGTGCAGGTCAGAGCTTGAAGAAATCGCCATCATCGAGATGCATGCGCGCCGACAAGCGGACATGCGAGA
Source organism: Dermacentor albipictus (assembly GCF_038994185.2). Taxonomy (NCBI): domain Eukaryota; kingdom Metazoa; phylum Arthropoda; class Arachnida; order Ixodida; family Ixodidae; genus Dermacentor; species Dermacentor albipictus. The sequence continues at coordinate 25,092,661 of NC_091830.1, read as the reverse complement.
TCATCGAGGCTTTAACAATTATCCAGCATTGGCCCTTCATGGTAACTTGGCGTCCATTCAACTATCTGACAAAGGTATCGCGTATCCGCAAGATACCCCACCCGTCCCTCGCCTTCACTCAGGGGACGTATTCTGGGACTATCACTTTCGGCGATACTGTCGCCTCGGCCATCACACGCGCGCTGATTGGCTGGATGAGCGAAACCAGATGAGCTGATTGGCTGGTTGAGCGCTAGGACACGTGAAGGCGATAGTATCACCAAAAGTGATCGACCGAGAATGCGTGCCCAGGTTTCCCTAGTCACTGATTCAATCATGTTTGGGCCCGGTTTTTTTCTCCATACTGGACCGTTTTGTATCTAGCAATATATTTTGACACCGCACAATAACCTTTATTTGAAAGTCAGCGTCCGTATGGCCTCTTCCCTTAATGTTTTGTCACAATTTTGTGCTGTATGGCGTATTATTTCGTCATAAGAACACATTAAGTTCACGACCAGCTTGAGGTATTCCAAGTGAATGACTGATTAATGTGCAAAAGAAAAGCAAACAGATATTGAGCACTAACTGTGGCAGGCACAAAAAAAAAGCTAACGTTTACGTTGCCCTTCTGGGCGGTGGCTTATAGCAACTGGGGCACCAACTTGGCCTTATCAGCGACCCGATACACTGAATGTGGAACGTTTTTAGCGCAGATGACACGTCGCAGTACATTAAAAATTATTCAAATGAAAAGATTGATGGAACTGTTCTGTGGACACTTGTTGCCACCCGTGAGTTAAGCTATTAGCAAATATCAGGGAAACCACGTGTTAATACAGTAATCTTACTTCTTTGCTGCTGTTTGGTTATTTCCTGTGATTTCTTGCTTATTTATTTACTTTTGTGTTGTCGTTTAGCTAATAATATGAAAATCCTTCTATCGGACTCCCACACAAGTATGCATTTGAACCCTTAACGTAGTAACAAATAAAGTGAACTAAAGCTGTCAAACATTAACGCTGGTACGGACGCTGCGTGAACGATAGATTACTATCGATATCGATTTGTCGAGCTAACCTTACCACAGTCTGCAAGCACTCAGATCGAAGTTCTCCGGAAAGCGTGCGCCAAACTCGGTGAAAGCAAACGAGATGTTGCGTGATAGCCAGACAGCCGAAATTGCACTGCCGTGCTTTTGTTGTCCATTAACATCAATCGACGTTGCACGAAGCCTCCTGTATGTCGTGGTGAACGTTCTACGAACACGCGACACAGTTAGCAGTACGCATGAATATCGTCGTTGCCCTTGACCAGGGTGCTTTATGTGGCACGTCAAGGACATGCGAGAAAAAGGGTTAAGTGGTTCATGGATGCACGCTCTGTTAACCATTGTCCATTTGCAGAAACCTATACGCTGAGTGCCCTGCAAGGCTTCCTGCTCGGCTATGCCCTGGCTGGTATAACCCTGAGGCTGTACGGCATGCTACTGCTTGCCTGAGCACATTGGTTCGATGACTGACAGATTCAGAGCACTTAGCTTGTCCTGGTAGAAAAACAAGTTAAGTGGTTTTCTTTGGTGTCTTAGCAGCCCCGATTCCTTGTGTGCCTTGGCTAGCCAACTTGGCGAAAGTTCGCAGGAAGTTGCAGCCTTAAAGGGATCAACAGTTTTAAAGCAAGGAATGTCACCCGAAGGACTGTTTCGACAAGGGAAAAAAAGAAAAGTTCCTGAGGAAAGCAGTCACACTGAAGAAGGCAAGACCCGGTGTCGAAACATTGGCTCCAGTGACATTACTTCTTCGACCATTAGCGATCATCTAACAGACAGGGTTGCTTTGTGGTGCGTGCGAGTGTTTTAGTAATGGCGGTTCCAACGCTGATGAAGAATTCCAATGTTCGCATAAACAGGTCCCCCTGTAGAAAGCCCACTGAGAACCGTGATGGTACAGAGCATAAAAAGCAGTTAACAAGGAAACCAGGAGCCTCTCTACACTGATACACCGACTAGTGTAGTGACAATGGCATCCCCTCAAGCTAGTACCAGTACCAACTCGCCCAAATGTCGATCCTTCTAATTTCTCGAATCACGCTTCTGTGCGCGGCCCTTGGAGAGGAATTCAGGGTGCTCAGAAAGATCTCGAAGCAGTTTTTTTTGTGCTGCACTTACTTTATTTCCGCACAACTCACACTCAAACGGACCCAATAGTGTTTACTTCTGGCCATGGCCGTCTTTCTTGACTGTTTCTCGCTTTCTTTTAGTCCACCTCGTGTTTCTAAAAAAAAAGAAACTTGGACGCAGGTGCACCGACTCAGGCAAGCATTAATTGGCTTATCTTTCAGCGGTTGTGTTTTCTCCTATCTTTTTATTTTGCTAAACCGCGTCTTGATCTGCTGTGTTTGCCATGCCACACTTCCTTTCCAGACTCTTGAAAGCTCGCACTTGCTGTTAAAGCCTCGAGAGGACGCTTTGAAACTGACACTTTGTCGAACGCTGAAAGTTCCCGGTACCGGTTTCAATCGGGAACTTCCGCTCTTCCTGGACAGTTTCGTTTGCTCGAAGGACATCCGGTGGCGCTTTTGTGCGAGAAAATCACTCCGGCGACTTCACTTCTGCTTACAAAGAGGCTTGGCCGATCGAAACAGGTTTCTCCAGTTTGCCGAAGAAGCGAGTCAAAAATTGGTTGGCTGTTTACCGGGATACCGGCGTGTTCTTCACATAGCCTGGCCACTTTCTTGCAGCCTTGGAAGTTATTGCCTCAGGGCTCTTAGTCGGCGGCCAGCAAAGCAATTTGTAACGTGCAGCTTCTTATAATAGCATCGCTTGGCTCTGCTTACATCAATTCGCGATGTTTGCGGAAGTACACACGTGCCATATTACAGTTCGACCTTGCTTCTCGGTGCTGGTGCTTTCTTATTTTAGCCAAGAACCTTCGTAACGTTGTTTCCTTTATGCTTGTCTTTAGTTCCCTGGTGTGATGGTACCTTACAGATTCAATTGATGTCGCCCTTGTTTTGATGTCCTGTAAGCATTTTCTTTTGTTTCGAACGTTCTTTTAAGCATAGTGAGGGTGCAGGACAATCATTAAGCGATAAGGTGAAATTTAATGCTGTAGTCACCTGACTTTGTATTATACGTAGCTTCTCGCTTGCAGATTGAGCAGTCAGCGTGTGTTGTCTTCGTTAGTGTGAGAAACATTCAGTCAAATCATGGACATGCGGTGCCTAAACACCGGCAAAAGCTTAACAGCTTATATTGCTCTCTCTCGTTTCTGGCGATTAATTAGCGACAACTCGCTTCATTATTGTTACCATCGTCGTATGCACTTCGGAGTGACGTGCAGTGCAAACCCTTTTCCAGAGATATCCGATCGTTCTGTCCTAAATCGAGCGGTTATCGGCTATCGAACGTCAATACTGCCGCAAAGGATGCCGCTAGTGGTGGTCCTGAGCAGGCTGAAGGTAACTCCTACTCCAATACCATAGTAATTTAATTTTTTTCGTGAAATACTATCGCAGTCAAGCGGTAAGGAGGTGATGAACGAAAGTATATACGATAAGAATTGTCCCGTTTTTATTCCTTCATCAACTCAAAAAAAAAAAAAAGGATTCGCAATGCAGCTAGCATTCACACACTGCTCAAGGTTGCCTTCAATCTAAGTATAGAGGAAAAGCGTCGAAGACTACCGTCATCTAGCAATGGGGTCCGCACGTGCGCATGCACTTTCAACCTGTATAATATTGTTCAATTACCTCTTGGCCTACACACATAGCCAGAAGAGATAGAGGCTTTTTATCGTGTTTCGTCGGGCCGCGTGGTGAAAGTTCTCAGGTTAAGCGCTTGAACTCACCTGCAGAGCCTGCAATGACGTGCTGGATTATTCAGTGGCGCGATAAGAGACCTCAACCTGTACAACGTTCTGTTTCCATTTTAAAACGTCTGGTATAGTTTCAATCTATATACTGCGTTTATTGAATTTGGTGGCTTGGATTATTTTCAGAGCGCTGTGTGATTCACGAAGCTGTTCCACGACTGTTTTCGAGAGGTGGGAGCCAACTGTATGATACTGATCTGTATCCCAGTTTTCTTTCGCTATCAATAAGGTGTTCCGGGCTACTCCTGACGTCATATAAGGGACTAAAGAAAATGAAACCCTGCATCTCTCTTTCATGGGCTCGACGTGAATCTCTTGGCAAACACTCCCACAACTTTTCTGACGAATCTCATTCAAGTTGGGTTCAGGGGAAGTGTCGCAAACACATAGAGGACAGTAATAATTACTGCTTTGATCGTTCGCTAAAACAACAGCATGAAAGAGGCTGGCGAATGCGTTAGTCATAGACATGAAAGAAGTACACTAATGAGCATTATGAGGAAGAACAGTGAAACGCCGCATACAAAGAAACAGCTCCCCACCCCTTTCTTTTTAGCCAATCGAAATCCACGCAGATTTATATTTCACTTTGTCTAGAAATGAATAAATGTACGATATTCGATTCGATATTGGAAGTTCATTTTTCTGAAATATATTTTTTCGATTGGAATACGAGATTTCATTGTTGGAACACCCCTGCTAATAGGTTAACACGTAACAAGAAACTTTCTCCTTTAACATGTAGTCATATTTAGTCTCATTTAGTCTGTGGACATTGTTTTTCAGCCACTATGACCAATCGACCGCAATTTGAACATTATCTTTCATATTACTCGTGAGCGTACTTGTATGACAATAACTTTCACATTTTATGTCACATAAAACCACAAAAGGCAGTAAAAGATGTTTCACTTTTTTTACGATGTTTTACGATGCCCTGAACGTGCAACTTGTACCACACCATATTCTTTTAAGCAACGTTTTCAAAGAGCAGGGGAAAGTGGATCGCACAAAAACTTCCTCTTGTTAAAAAAAATGAACCGCTTCACCATCGTCTGCAATTTAACCAACTACTCGGTTGTCAGGAACACATTCAGAGCTATAGATGTGACGAAACGTTTTCTCCCTCGCCTCGACTGCAGTTTTCGTAGTTCAAGCATGTTAGGGCCCTAATTTCCAGAAATTTTCGTTCGTTTTTTTAGTGCTTTATCATTTTGTCAACGTCAAAGGTTGTTCCGGCTCGCCAATGTAGCACCGTACGTCTCTGTTAAGTCCCAGTTCTACATCTACCGTGGTGGCAGTGGAGAATGGGAGGGAGTGGCGAACAAGCCGGCTTATTTTGACGTCGTTATCTTCCGAGCGTTCAATACACTCTAGCAAGAGTGCGACGCTTTGAGAATAATATCGCAGACATTCTTGAAGGAACATGAATATAGAAAAAGAAGAGCTTGCGGTGTGCTATACTCAACATAATCAAATGAATAAATATAATCAAAGCAACCTAAAGTTAAACAGGACTGCCGGGGGCAACTTATAACGGCGCGATCGATACTCAAGGGCCCTCGGTAAAGCGGCCTTAGGCAACGAACCCTACGCGCGATAGTTATGGGAATTCTGCATGGCTCGTTTAAAAAGTGTGAACACCTCGCGGGTCTAACGACAAAGAACGAGGTCGAGGCTAACAAAGGCCGGCGGTGGCACTTCGCCACTCTTGAATCGTTGGAGCAGACCCCGAGGGACACGAACCATGGGACTAAAAAAAACTACGCTTGTTAGAAAGCGAGTTTTTGCTGCGCTGTGGGTATACTCATTTGCAACGAGCCAAAGCTTTTCGCTTGCTCTCTCATGCTTTTGGGCTGGTTTTTTCAAAGCGCAGTGCCCGAGTGGCTGGCAGCCTGTGCATGTAAAATTAGGAGTGTGGCGCAATTTGATGACTAGAGAGAATGTTCAATGGCCACCGGCGATGTCGTGCACGATGGTCATAAAAAAATTACGGTTGCTTGGCTGAAATGGTGCCGAAGACCTTATTGTCCAAACAGGAAAAAATTAAGCCACAGAACGCGCCAGGGTAGCTCACTGGCACTGGCTATGGCTTTGCGCTGCTGAGCTCGAAGACGAGGGTTCGATTCCAACCGCGGCGGTCGTGTTTCAGTGGGGGCGAAATGCAAAAAAATAAAAGGTCGTGCACTTAGATAAGGCAGCACGTTAAAGATATAAGTAGTTAAAATTATTTTCGAGTGCCTCACTAGGGAGTGGCTCTTATATGCAGAGTGCGGATTTTGCGCGTAAAACCCAAGAATCTTGTTTTAAGATTTAAGCCAGCAGAACAAATTAAAAAAGAACTCATCCTCAAAGCACGGCTCGCTAGAGCAAACTAGAACGAAATAAATTTCTAGAGAAACTTAAAAAGCAGTGAGTGCTGTGAACCGAGGTGTCATGTATAGCTAGTTATTTGCAGTGCGGCAACTGTTTTCTTGCTTTACAATGCCCTATAGGAACGAATAAGTGATGGCGACTTCTTTTAAGTAGTGATACACCCCAAAGGAGAGCGTTTAATTTACTTATGCATATTCACAGCGAGAGAGTTTCTGTACACCCTTCAGCAAAATTACACCCTTTAGGCCGTATCTTGCCGCACAACAATAATCGTCATCTGTCTTGTCCGCATTTCCTTTCTTTAACGCTACGAGCCCGGTACTTCCACGTCACGGATGGCATTCGCGTTATCAACATGACAGAGCATTCTCGACAGGAAAGTAGCGAGCGCAGCGTTTTTAAGAAAGGAAACGCAAGCAAGACAGATGACGATTATTGTTGTGTGGCAAATATACACCCGAAAAGGTGTATATTTGTTATGGAGTGTAGATAAGGGTGGGCGGAAAGGTCAGAAGGGTGTTTGATACATCTCGAAAATAGAGTTAAATCGCGGACACCTTTTCAAGGGAGTTCACTTAAATGTACTCCCTAGGGTGCCACAACCCTCTAAAACAGAGTTCAATATGACATAGGAATTTAAAACGTCATACATGTGAGTCCCTGCACTCCATTGTTTTCAGAGAAGTGCCTCAAGCCAGTTTACGACAGCACAGGGCTCGAAAGGCTGTCTCCGCGAAAAAGAAAGAAAGTACCGGTAAATCCGACACAACTTGATCACCGTCATGAAGAGCGAGACTACTTTGTTGAAGCGATCAAACCGATTTTCGAGTGTGTGGCTGTCTGCAGGAGCGAAATCTCATTCGATTCATGGTTGGATAAAGTGATATTGGGGACAGTGATAATGGCGTAAGTAGGCTGTACAAACTTACGGACGCAGAGGGGATTACGTGCCCAGCCAGATTCATTCGGGCGCTACAAGAGCATTAAAAATAGACCTAATGTCTTCGTGCGCGTGTGTGCCATTCGTCTTTCTAATCGGCTGAGCTACTAAAAAAAGAAACGAGGACAACTACAACATTATCTGCTTATATTTTGTTCAGTAACAAGTGACGGTCGCAAGGGAGGGAAGGACTTATAGTTTAGTGACCTGCGCGATACGCCCACACGGATTTTATAGTAGCTCATTCAACGAACGAAGCAGGGCAAAGGAAAAAAGAATACGAGGCTGCTCACTGACGTAAATCCCACTGCGTGCTTACGGGTGCGAGCTGGGGAAATAAAACCACCCATGACCCCAGCGAATGGAGAGATACGGTAAACGTTTTCTTCTTTTTTTTTTTGCTCTCGTGCCGATCATTTTTGGAACTACTACTTCCAGTCGCATTACGTTGCATTACGCAAATTTAGCTCTGCACTTACGCAATACTGCCGGGGATTCATGTTGAGATCGGCCTGTAGCTGTATGATACCGAACTCGATAGATGGTAAAAGAAAAGAGAATGATAAAGCAACAGGCCGTCGCCATAGGGCGGACGAACAGCGGTGCTAATATGCGCGGTCACGTCACTGGTTTTCTTTTTACATCGGAACTGGCGTGCCTGAAGGCATTAGTGGAAGCGTGGGAGTTGCAGGGGGAATCACGGCCGACGAAGCGCGCAGATCCACAAACAGTTACGGACATGGCTGTGTTTACAGATTAAAAAAAAAAGCGATGTACTTTGCGGATGGGAACTAGAACTGATGCAACATTACCACAGAGACGTGCGCGAATACATTACCAATATTACCGATAAGAGCAATGCGCTCTCCACGGTGCTTAGGTGCTCTTCAGATGGCGTCATAAAATATGGAGAAAAGAAACGTGTCATAAAGCTTGCTGTACTTGTGGGAGTATTAACCAGCTTTAGACTTGCTTCCTTTCAAAACTTTCCAAAACTTTTGCTATTACTTTAGGAGACAGATGTGCAAAACGAGAGAAAAATAATCTTTATGGCCCCAAACAGCTTCGAAAGAAAAAGCAGCCGTGTATTCTTCAACAAGCAATAAAACTGAGTTGCTCATGTGATTATTCACAGTGCCTTGTTAAATAGGCCTTTTACAATACGAAATGCCTTGATGTGAATGTGTGCTAGCCGAACATGCATTTAACCAAACCGTAATTCCAAAGATTCATTCGTCGCCATTTGTTCACGTGCCCCCTCTCTTCCCGCTCCCTCACCTGTACTGTCTTCTGTACTCTCCTCCTCTTTACTCTTGTTACCCTCTACAAGGAAGTCGTTTCTAAAGTAGCCTTCTTTTCTAGTACCTTCATTTCATTGTTTGCTCGTAACACACAGGAGTGGCAACCCCTAGTAGTATTAGTATAGTGATAGTAATCCAACCGAAAAAGCTGTTCGCAGGTAGATGTAGTCCTCAACAGATCAGTAGTGCTCGAGCAAGGGATGTCTTTGTAGCCAACGTTTCTAGACGGGCACTTATGCTCGCCAGATTCTTCTTCTCGTCCGATAGGACGAAAGCAAATCCCCTTGTCAAAATATGGGCTACAGAGACGTTCATTGTTTGGGTGACTGCTGTTACTCTTAGTGATAGTAAGTAGCCGTTGGTCAAATGGGAGCACGAAAAGGGTATACCGTCATAACGGCAACTATGCTACTGACAGTTATTTTGTGGCCACAGGCACAGGCCAATATTATCACATTGTGTTTTTTTATATCGTTGTAGTAGCGAATGTCGTGATCCTTCCTGCTGCACGAAGCTCGAAGTAAAAAAAAAATTATTTCACTATATGGATGGGACTGCGTGTGGAACAACGTAGTACATCCCAATACATCCCGTTGGAGGGAATCCTGTTAGAGGATTTGGAACTTAGCGCATTTCTTTTCACTGTCAGTGTTTGTATGTATAGCAGCTGCTCTTTACGCCAGCACCCCGGAAGTTGGGACAAACGCCCATGCGTGTGATAGCAGCCTGAAGTTGGCTGTAATACGCGCCGCTTGCAAACAGTGGTTAGGAAGGCAATTAGAGCGCTGCGAAGATGGCAGTGTCATCGTGTTTCCTCGAGCATCGGTTCTTCCAGGTCAGCGAAAAGCACGACAGAGGATATTTACGGGCAACGTGTCATTAAGCGTCGCGCAGCAGAAATTACAAAAAAAAGAAAAGAAAGGAAGATGCCAGTTTCCGACATAGGGGGCACACCCTTTCACCCTGCCCCTGTTTCCCTGTCTGTCCTGCATCTCCCGCTATCTTGACACCGTTCATTATCTGCGGCCTCAGCTGCAACCTCTTCGCGCTCTCAACGCTCCACTTGGCGTTACGCCCGCTGCCTTCGCGCCGTCGACCCGACGGCGCCTTTACGGCGGCAGAGTGCGCGACTAACGGCTAAGAATGCGTGGCTTCCAGAAAAATAAAAGGGAGCAACATGTCGCTTCAGCGTGTCATATGTCAGGCATACAGGGCCGGGACAAAGACTATCACTTAAGTGGCAAACGTTCCGCAAGTCCGGGCAGTACGAAGGCGTGGAACACTTGTTTTGTTTGCAAAGGAAAAAATAAACACCGAAAGGCTGATGGCGGTTAAAGGTTTCCTTTGTTATCGCTAAACAACAAACTGCGCGCAACTTGTGCGAGAACCTCCATGCCCCCGATGGCTCTAACGTCACATGAAGCGTCACTTTAAGAACGTGAATTTTCATTCGACCATTTCAATCGGACCATGTTCCAGGGAGTATACAAGGGGCCTTTCTTTTCCACCGTTTTTTAGCCCCTCCATGTGCCACCCATACGCTCCCTACCCCCTGCCCCCCCCCCTGCCCCCCCCCCCCCCTCCGTACACCCTCCTCCAATACAACTTTCCGGTGCGTTACTTCGAAAGTTCAACGCTGCCCTCTTTGCGACAGGATTAGCTAGCGCCCGAAGCTTAGACACGAGTCCGTGACACAGCCCCAACTAAATTCAAAGGCCCGCGGTTCTCCTTCGAGGTCACTTAAAGCGCGTGTCGCTGCAAAACGTCTAGATGCTAGCTTTTGGAATACACCTTTGAGCTCTGGCCCAGAAGCCGGAAAGTGTCAGGGCAGTAATCGTGCTGAAGAGCTTTACTGCAAAATTCATATGGTTTCGTTTTCTTCCTTTACTTATTCGGTACCTTCCTTCAGGAATCGGCACGTATTCCAATGAAGACATTATATCATTTCCATATGAGTAATACGGAACACACATAAAAATACTAGCGAGACAAATATACCTTAATGTATGTTCCATAAGCTCGACTGGTAGTAAAGGTCTATCTATATTAAAACTTCCTGTGGGTCTGGTTGGTGCGTACTTGACACATTTCTGAAGCGCACGAAAGACACGACACAAAAGGAAAGGTCAAACACGGTACAGCCGCCTGTCCTGGGTTTGGCCTTCCTTTTGTGCAATGTCTTTCTCGCGCTTTCAAAAAACTTGTCCATCTATCTCTCCCTCTACTGACCCCACGCGTAGTGCGCTACTTCTGATGACAACGGTGATGCACTGAAAGACCCACTCGTACATATCACACACGCACACATCATCCGCAAAACAGCTCCCTATTTCAAACAACTAGAGTGTCTGGCTCGAAGCGGCGTCCCCGTCACAGCACCAAGAGTGCTTATGGCGTTATGGGACACCGTACGGTGTGCATTAGTATGATACACGCAAAGAAAGCCACTCTTTAAAAAAAATTGCGAGCGAAACAGCATCCGGACACAGTCTGGACTCGCACTCACCGAAGACGAGTATGAGCAGGTCCGAGATGGCGAGGGAGAAGAGGTAGTAGTTGGTGGGAGTCTGGAAGTGCGAGTTTCGCGCGATCACCAGGCACACCGTGACGTTGCCCACGACGCCGCTCACGAACACCACAACGTACAGAACAGTGAGCGGGATCACGATGGGCAGCAGGATGTGCTGGGGGCCCAGCCGAAGTTCCAGGTACTCCCGTATGGTGGCGTTGTCCTCCAGCGAGCTCACGGCCGACACGGCGACGTTCTCCATCGCAGTGGCCTCGCCGAAGCACGTGGTTCGCGGCACTCACGGGCAGGTCGCTCGCCGAGTCTTTCTTTTTCGTATTTTTTTTTTTCAAGTTTACTCGATTCGTGCTGCCCCAGAATGTCACAGAGCCTACAATGACGACTTGTCGCTATTCGCTGGGTGGACCGTCCGAATGCTTTTGGTACCCTATCGGCACACCGTTAGGTCTTCGCAGAAGGCAGCTCGTATAGGAAATGTAATGCCTTAATCTCTTCTCAATCACAGTTACCGATGAGCACAAAACGGTTCCTAGAACGCTGTATGGCTTGACGTTACATGCAGGAGAGCCAGGGAATTGAGTTTTCTAAAGTTTTTTTTTTTCCTTTTCGTGTCAGAAGCTGCGAAAGCTCAATTTAGGTGGAAGCTACCTACCAAGGCCCGGCTGTCAAGACTCACACTCACTCTGTCCCTGTACGCCGACCTGGTGACTGTGCCAGTCAAATTTCGGATCACCTACAGGAAGTCTGCTAGGTTGCAATGCTATCTATTAGAGTCCGTGCGTCGACCACTGCAATGTCAATGTTACCACGGTGACAGCGTGTCTACCGCAGTATGTTGAGCAGTTTCCTCGCGACGTTTACAAGCGAAAAAAGTTTCTAGTGTTTTAATGCTTCGCCGTAGCGCCTAAACACCCGCGCCCTTTGAGCAGCTTTTTCGTCACAGCGCGCAACCGACGGCTTTAGATTAAATATTTCCCAACTCGCGGACCCACGCTCTCTTTCAACCAATGGCAGCTCCCGGTAATAAAAGGAACGCCAGACGATTTTGCCGGCTGTTTATTGATTCACCCAGTGGACAAGTCTTGGCGTTCCCTCCTAGGTGTCAGGAAAAGGTATAACGCGGCGCAATCGCTTTTTCGTGTCATTGTCTCAGGCACGAACTTCTTTGCCAGTAATACTGAAGTCCTTGCGAGCGCTTCTAAGGCACCGCTACCTCGCTGTCTGGCAGAAAAAATAAATAAAAGATGGCGTTACGTAGGTGGACTAGTTTTTGCTTCCGATAAACTCCAACAAAATCGGTTACAGCTTGCGGGAATCTAAAGTAGGCCGTTGTTTATAACTGCTCAGAAATTCCACTAAGTGGTGCTTTCAGAGCAGGACGTGATTTAACAAGTTCACTCTGACGTACTTTCTCAATTTAACCAGTGAACGTTTTGAGCGTTCAACATGTTTTTGAATGAACGGCCCGGCGAAATGCGTTCAACCTTGAGCGTTCAGTCCGAGCGTTGAGACCTTGATTTGTCATTGAAGGCTGTCACGGCTTCTGGCGTTAAACCAACTGCCGCACTTTCTTCACCTTTTCAACGAACGTTTCGTTATCACTTATGCGCTCAGTCAGATGTTGCGGGCGTTTAACACTGGGCGTTCAGTCCGGGCGTTCAGTCCGGGCGTTCAGACCTTGAATTGTCATTGAAGGCTGTCACGGCTTCTGATGTTAACCCAACTGCCGCACTTTCCAACGAACGTTTCGTTATCACTTATGCGCCCAGTCAGATGATGCGGGCGTTCAACACTGGGCGTTCAGTCCGGGCGTTCAGTCAGCGTTCAGACCTTGAATAGTCGCTAAACCGTGTCGAGGCCTCCGATGCGGATCCAGCTGCCGTGCTTTCTTACCCTTATCGACGAAAGCCTTGTTACAGTTACACGTTCGATCGAATGGCACTTGGCGTTCAACAGTGAGTGTTTAATACAAGTGTTCGCTCCGGAATTGGCGGCGCAGGTAGTCCACACTTTGTCCACAGCTTCAAGTCATTGTAATGTTCCCACGAAATACCACCGTCGCTTAGTGAAGGGCGTCCTGCTGTGTTCAAGAACCACTAACGCTTACAACGAGGAGGAAGGAGGGCGCGTAGGTTATCCAGCGTACAAGCAGTCATCAGTCTGTGGTTATTATCTCCAGCCGTGAAGCCAGCGACCATGATGACGTCTCCAGTACTTTCCCAGATCTCCAATTGCAGAGGCAAGGGAGAAGAAAGCCCTGGAGAAAAAAAAAGACATTGAACAAAATATGAGTTGAACCCAAACCTGTTCAACGGATACAAACTTGCCATTGTCTATTTCAAATATATCAAGATGAAACCTTCGTTGCTTTAATACTGCTACAGAAACACAGACAACCAAATGTCTGTCTTATTTTGCTAATGATGCACTTTCAAGGGATCAAGCGAGTAGATGTACATAATTTTTTTTTCATCAGCTCATCATTTGCGAGAACACATTTGAAGGCTTATCAACATGTATTATCCGTTTCGCATTAGAGATAAAGGCATATACGTACATTACTGCTACCCAAACTTTGTCGTGTTCTCAACGCGGAATGAAAGCGTTTACATGCGTACAAGGCTTTGTACGAGCATTTCTTATCCCACCAAGGGGCAACTGTTAGCCGATTTAAAGCGTCCACTCAAGCCCAAAAGTGTCTTTATTTTTCCTTCTGTATTCCTTTGCCACCATGTCTAGCTTGAGGTTTCGCCTCATAAAACATTTATGGTTCAGCGCCAGCATTTACGACCATTTCACGTCTCACGCTACATGCAATCTTACGGCGTCTTGGAGACTGTTTCTACTGCTGTGGGTATGCTATAAATAAATAAATAAATAAATAAATAAATAAATAAATAAATAAATAAATAAATAAATAAATAAATAAATAAAATTCTAGGGACCGTATCTTCTAACGACGCAGTTAAATTTGCACCCTCCCCGCCCTTCCTCTATGGCTTAGACGCCGCTGCGCTTCCATAATGGAGGGGATGTCTACATGAATATGTTTCTGTATTTTACCTATCAGTGCACAACGTGCATGAATGTTTGCAGTCAATCTTACTGTATCATGCGTGTTTCTGCATTCACGCGCTTTAATCGTTGCATTGTAAAAGGGTACATAGTTCTCGCTAAGCCAACAATGTTTTTTGGGCTCTGTACCCAATATCTTGTACCTGTATTGGACCATCACGACCACCCCCGTCGCCACCATATATATCGTTTTAATTCGTTGGTCCTGCAGATTTCTCATAAAAGAGTACAGTTATTATTCTGGTTTCTCGACCCGGTAATCAACAATACCGTAGTGAATGTAACGGCATTGTTTTCTGTTGCAAATTTCAGAGACGAGCCTTAAACGCAGAATGAAGTGGTTTCGCCACAAAAGTTTTATCGCTGCCTACTTCTATAATGATGTGATAACAGAACACGTATTGTAGGATATCGCAGCAACCTTTGTAGCCAGGGTCTGTCACTGGGCGTGATGGGCGATTATAAAACACCAGTAATGGAAAACGTAACGGATCTCTACAAATTACTTTTCCCAGGTTTCCTTTAGTGTTGTCGGCCATCCTCATTTTGCCTGCCTCATAAAGTTCGAGACCTCAAGGGCCCGCCTTTCAAGCGTGTACTATGTCTGGCGTCAGCTGCACCCTCCATATATAAACACAGCCTTCGCTCTGACCGCGTCAATAAGTAAAACTATGCGCGTCGTTGGAACGTCTATGACCAAGTTCGCAGAATTCCTTGCAATACATGACGGAAAGAAAAAAAAAACTCGACATCAGGAATCCAGTGCAGTTGCGAAACCTCTATGACGCTTTATTTTTTAATTTTTTTTACCGGAAACGCTGCGTCAAGCACTGCTGAGATGACGTGTACGTTTAACCTTCCGCTTCCTTTATGAAAGTGTGGGCGTTCGCGTCACCCTAAATTTATTTTCCCGTCCACTGCCCGTGCTGGAAGGTCGTTCCTCCGTGTTCATTTTTTTCCACAGATTGCCCCAATTTTCTACCGAACGCTGCATATCCCTGTTTTATTTTCTTGCGTCTTTCTTCATTTCGGAAGCTGTCAGCAACCGTAGTGAGGGAAATGAAGGAGACAGCTATAGGGCAGAAAGAAAAGAAACAAATAAAATCTATAATACAGCCCTATGAAGTCAATCACAGAAATATACGACCGAACTTGTAAATTATTAATAACGTAACTTCTAGGCTAGGAAGCGAAAAATAAATTTGTAAATTTGTTACACTCATCGTTTTTTCTTTTTTGCGTCTGATTACTGGGACAAGTTTCTCAAGGCTTCCGGTTTGTTCTCACAAGCTTCCAATATGTGTTATTTACTTCCTGCAAGGGCTAGATGAAGGTGGTCAAAACGTTTACTTTCCTTTTTTCCCCCTAGCGACTTCTTGCTGTTGTTTTGCTTCCTTTCTTTATTAAAAATATCTGCACCCTTATACCTGTCCCTGACCTTTCAAAGCCAGCGACCTCACCTGCTTGCCAGAAAAAAGCTATTTCCTCCGCTCCTGAGGACGGGACACTTGCGTCCCTCCCAGGGCAGCCTAACAGAACTGTGCGAGGCATAAATCATTGGATGGTGTATACAGTTTCCCTCTCCTTCCTCACCCCTTTCCCTTACCCTCACAGTGCTCGCTTTTCTTTCTCTGTTGCAAGGTTCTTCTAGGCATGACGGGCATCCGTCCTCGACGCGGTTGTGCTTTTCTGCATTGCAATGCATTCTCCGTGTTCAGTGACCCTGTTTCACTTTGCACCGGCGGCAAACCTCCAGCAATATGTGAGCGGACTTGGCAACAAAAAGCAGGGCTGGTTTTTAAACGTCGCTATGTTCACGGGCGCAGTCGTTTGGGTAAAAAAAGCCGGTCATTTCTCGTTGTGAATCCTATCGGCCTGGCTTGTGAATGGCTGAAATTCTGCACATGGAGCTCGAGAATTCGGTGGCAGTGACGTCACTCGCAGGCAGAAAATGACCCCATTCGACACGATAACGAGAGCGCGAACCACTAGGGTTAGTGTTTGCCTAAGAAACAAGGGAGGAGGAAGAGACGCTGAGGGTAAAATCTAGCGTAGCAGTCACATCGATCGAGACAGTTGGTACAGGCTCCCACAACGCCACACACTCTCTCTTTCTCTCTCTCTCTCTCTCTCATACACGCACGCGTGCACACAAGTGGCCCAATTTTGAATTCGCAGCGGAGGCTGACCCACGACATTTTGCCAAATGTTCGTACGTTGCACTTGCGTGTTTTGGCTGACATCTCCTCGTGCTTCGCACCCCACTACCATTGTGCTTCAAGGCGATGTTTGTCTGACGCCTTCTGGCTACACGATTCTGCTGGCAACTATACTTTAGTCTTCGCTACACTGCGCTGAACTGATTGTACCGTAAAATACAGCCTCCGTTACGTAGTTCTTTTTCTGTTTGCTCGTGTTTTATTATCGGATTTAGGCCAAACAAATTTGCACCTTGCACTACCGCGAGACCATGTTTTCAGAGCTTATGTGAACAGATATCTAGTCGGCCATGTCGCACTTTGGTAGGATACTTCCTTTTCCCTCTCCTACACTTCGTGGGGCGCGATGATTGTCCCGCGCATTATGCTCGTGTTTATACGGTACTCGGAATCTTGGATGAGGATGTGGAGGCGGGGCGCGCTGTGTCGTGCGGGGCCAGTGGGATATTTTCGACCCAGCGGGTGGCTTGAAAGCGCCGGGGCATGTTCCGCGACGCGGAGGCGCATTTTCCAAGCTCAGTGGGGGGAGGACATCGCGAAAGAGCACGCGCGTTAAACGAGCGACGTCAGAGGACGTTGTCGCGCAAAACAGGACAACTCTCTCCTTCACACCCCTTGAAACTTTTCTTGCACTCTTTGCCGTGTTTTCTCTTCTGTATTGCTTTTTTTTTGCCGCGAATAAAACACGCCAAAGGCCATGAGGTCGTCCGGGCACTCAACGCGCCTCAAGCAGGAGTAAGAAGCGTGTTTTCATTTTCTACGGATAAACTTCCGTAAAAGAAGGAAAACAGGAAAGTAAGCTTTCGAAATAACTTTTCAAAAGTTTTTAGAGCCGGGCTGAAGAATACGAGGCGCATCTAGTAGCACCGTGTTAATTTGGTTGGCGAAATGTCTTCGAATATATGTTGCATTGAAAACCCGTCGTGGTTGCTGAGTGGCTATGATGTTGGGCTGCTGAGCGCGAGGTCGGGGGATCGAATCCCGGCCACGGCGGCCGCATTTCGATGGGGGCGACATGCGAAAACACCCGTGTACTTAGATTTGGGTGCACGTTAAAGAACCCCAGGTGGTGGAAATTTCCGGAGTCCCCCACTACGGCGTGCCTCATAATCAGAAAGTGGTTTTGGCACGTAAAACCCCATAATTTAATTTTTTAAATGTTGCATTGAAAGTTAAAACAAGCTGTTTGCGGGAAACACGATGGAAACACGAAGTGATCCACTATGGTCGAACATATGATGACTTATAGTTTGGAGCCAACGTTTTGACAACGGTAATCCTCTTCTTTAACAGAACGTGTTCCTGCGCTAGTTAGTTCGTACTTGCAGGTTTAACGAGAGCAGAGCTTAGACTACACAAGTCTCGAACAGCGCTTGTCTTGTGTCTGCTTCGCTGGCTCATCTGAGGTCAACGACAAACCGCAACAAAGAGAGATACCAATGGAATAGGGGAAAGTAAGCCAGAAAGATGTTCAGTTTGCTACCCTGCAAGGAGAAAAAGGAAGCCCTGGAAGTATGGATCGAACGAAGGGAGCCCGGAAATATGGGTCAATAGGGGAAAAGAAAGGGTGGAAAACTGGAACAAACTTCCAAAACTGATTCGCACAGGCATTCTTTTTAGTAAACACTGCACACGAAGCAAGAAATTCTATATTCTCTCTGAAAAGAAAAAAAATCACATTTCTTTATTTCTTTATTTCACATTTCTTTTTTTGCAGAGAATGACATGGGGTGAAACTGAGCTCGTGCACTGCCATTCCAGTCTGAGACATTCTTATATATATATATACCGCGGGAGTCGTTGGACATTTTCTTGCGCTTACGCGGACCTTTTTCCCACCTTTATCTCGTTTCTCTTATCTTCCAAACTCTTTACTTCGTTACACCTTGGCAGTGTAGCCAGAGAGACATTACAGTGGCTATCACACTTCCATCTACCTGTTATTTTTTCCCTCCTTATCGAGCACAGCATCAAGTGTCCCGCATTACACCTATCATGGCAGGCTGCCCGAACTTGTCTCTTGCTGCTTTCACTTGTTATTCTTGTTTTCTCCAAAACGCACGTGTGGGGCAGTGACCGTAGTTTTCTTTCTTTGTGGCCTTGTGGCTAACGTTGCCAACTCTCTTTTGCAGAAGGAGGGAAAGTGGGTAAGAGATGTAGGAGTAGGAAACAGAGTGGGGGAGGGAGCGATGCAAGTTGCTATTTTCTGTCTGTTCTACTGTACTGCGCGATCCTGGCTAATGATTGTGACCGCGCCATAGCGTGTTACACGCAGATTTTGACTGGGTTGTGTTCTGACAAGATGTTCGCTGTTTCGAACACTCTCTTTGCTGCAATACTGTTTTAAATTGGACTGGAAAAGAACAGTAACTGGAAACCTAACGGGTCCTTGCTAGTTCCAAATCGCAGTTCAGGGCAAGAGACCTGTATAAATGGTGGTAGTATTGTTTAGCGCTAACGTCTGTTGATTGCTACGATCCTGTGTTCATACCAGGTGTGGCTCGCTCTCTGTGTCTATATTATCTTTCTACGTCTCCCTCCCTCCCTCCCTCCCTCCCTCCTTCCCTCCCTCCCTCCCTCTCTCTCTCTCTCTCTCTCTCTCTCTCTCTCCAGTCTCGCAGCGTAGGGCAGCCAACAGGATTTTTCTACCCTTTCCTTACTTACATATTTCGCTGTAATTGAACCGCATGCGCACTTGTGTAAATAGAAACCGCACTTCAAGTCCTTCTCGAAACCGCACAACAGCGTGCCCTCTTCATTTTCTAAATAAAACCTTCGCGTAACCTACACGTGTTCGCCGACGTCAGCGTTCCGCGACGGCACGCATTTGGGAGCCGTGAGATTATCCTCGAGCACGCCTCGCATTCCTCTTTCTGCACGTTACTCACCGCCTTCATCTCCGCACCTTCATCCAATCCATCTCACAGGAGCGCGCTGTCACCAAGGGCACGTTTAAATAAAGTATCCCCCGACTTCCCTGCAAGCGAGCTCCGCGTCGTTATTGCTCCGCATTTAGCTGCCACCCGTGTCACTGACTCACACTGCCGCTGTTATTAAAGCACTTAGCTTTCTCTGGGTAGTAACCGGCGGTTTCTTGTGAGTGTCTAACCGTTTCCGTGTGCCGATCTCGAAGATAGTGCCGTCTAAGACAGGCGGTAAAGGTTGCAAGGTGGTACCGCATGAGCGTGTGGGGGTATCGAGAGAGAGAGAGAGAGAGGAAAGGGGAAAGGCAGGTAGGTTAAACAGTGGGGAAGATCCCGTTTGCTACCCTACGCTGGGGAGAGACACCTCCCAGAGCAGTCAAGGACATTTCTTTACTTTTTAATAAATGCTAATAGCAGTCTTCGTCAGCTGTCTGACAGAGACAGACAGACAGACAGACAGACAGACAGACAGACAGACAGACAGACAGACAGACAGACAGACAGACAGTCTGTCTGTCTGTCTGTCTGTCTGTCTGTCTGTCTGTCTGTCTGTCTGTCTGTCTGTCTGTCTGTCTGTCTGTCTGTCTGTCTGTCTGTCTGTCTGTCTGTCTGTCTGTCTGTCTGTCTGTCTGTCTGTCTGTCTGTCTGTCTGTCTGTCTGTCTGTCTGTCTGTCTGTCTGTCTGTCTGTCTGTCTGTCTGTCTGTCTGTCTGTCTGTCTGTCTGTCTGTCTGTCTGTCTGTCTGTCTGTCTGTCTGTCTGTCTGTCTGTCTGTCTGTCTGTCTGTCTGTCTGTCTGTCTGTCTGTCTGTCTGTCTGTCTGTCTGTCTGTCTGTCTGTCTGTCTGTCATCATGCCAGACATGCCATGCCAATCATGCCAGACAGACAGACAGTCTGTCTGTCTGTCTGTCTGTCTGTCTGTCTGTCTGTCTGTCTGTCTGTCTGTCTGTCTGTCTGTCTGTCTGTCTGTCTGTCTGTCTGTCTGTCTGTCTGTCTGTCTGTCTGTCTGTCTGTCTGTCTGTCTGTCTGTCTGTCTGTCTGTCTGTCCTGTCCTGTCCTGTCCTGTCCTGTCCTGTTCTGTTCTGTTCTGTTCTGTCTGTCTGTCTGTCTGTCTGTCTGTCTGTCTGTCTGTCTGTCTGTCTGTCTGTCCTGTCCTGTCCTGTTCTGTTCTGTTCTGTTCTGTTCTGTCTTGTCCTATCCTGTCTGTTCTGTTCTTTCCTGTCTTGTCCTGTCTAATCTGACCTGCAGCGACCCCATTTGTATACCTGCTTGGGCCACTAGATGTGCGCTCTTTGGGATGATGCCGTCGTGATCCTCTCATCGTCTTCGTTTCAGTTTCGTGATCCTAACCTCGCCATGCCGTCGCCGTCATGCCTTCCAACGCCACCCAGTGGGCCAAGCTGTGTGATAGCTTGGTCCTCTAGAAATGGGATCGTGGTCATGATGGCGTCCTCGTCGTTGTGTCGTCGTAATCCCAGCTTTGTCATCCGATTCTCGCCGTGCCATCGTCTTCACCTCATCGTGAGTCGCAATCATGCCTCCGTTGTCAAACCGTTGTCGTGATGACGTCGAAGTCGGGCCATAATCTTCATACAGGCTTCGTGATACAGTCATCGTCGTGCTGTTGTTATCTTGCACTCATTGTCATCCAATTGTCCTCGTGCCGTTGCCTTTCTACAGTCGTCACTGCATCGTCAACATACAGTCCTCGTCATGCATTCGTGGTGATACCATTATCATGCCATCGTCATCACGTTGCCGTTTCACTATCGTCATCACGTTATCACCATGCCCTAGTCGCCATACCACCTTCGTCGATCCATCGACGTCATTACTTTGTCCGTCATTTTATCGTAATCGTCTGTCGTGGCTGAATCGTGATTTAGTCGTCAATGTAATGCCATTATCATTGCGTCGTCGTCCTAAAGACGCCATCGTGCATCTGTCACCATACCGTTGCGTCACTTATCGTCATCTCAGTGCCATCATGTCGTCATCACGTTATCCTCATTATACCATCGTCATAATTTAAGAAATGATATGTCATTGTACGCCTGTGTCGTTCCACCGATATCAATAATTATTCCTTGTTCCGTCGTCACAGCGTCAGTGTCGTACAGTCACCGTGATGCCTCCGTGCCCATGGGCGACCTTGACAAGTGAGTGCCAAAGCAAAGTTAGAAGACATCGCAGCATGCGACATATAGTGGAATGAACGATAGTCTTTTGAATGAACACTGCATGTGTCAAACGCTCCTTCTCCCCCGCTAGGCTCCACCCACCCTTTGCCGCGTCGCTATGCTGGGCGATGCTATTTGTATCTTCTACTTTCACTCTCTCTTCGCCAGCTCGGCGAAGCTGCGGACGTCAAGAGAAACCCAGCGAGGTTCTAACAGCTCCACTGTAAAGAACATTTATACCATATCGGGTTAGATCAAGCAGGCTAGGCGACTATTTGTCAGTGCCCTGTGTAATAGGGGATGCCAATAAATCCTCGTCATCTTTAGGAAGAGGAGGCGACGTGTCCGCAACCGAGACAGGTTAGAGACATGTCTGCAGTAGAGATTAATAAAAGGCTATTGGATGTTGCCTCGCCGAAAAAGGGACCAAACACAATGGAGGCGTACAAAAGCAGAGTTCTCCGTAGTGGTTCGGAGTTTGATGGTGGGAATCATTTGCTTTTTTTTAAAGATAGCTAGTACATTAGGAAAAATAAGAACAAGAGCTTAATGGCACCACCCACCACCCCGTTTCAACGGAGACGCTCATAGCCTCCATCTATCCATCTTGGATGATGAGAATGACGATAGCCGCACAACAATATGGAAACCCAAACTATGAGCCCATTTTCGGGCAGAAATATTTCTTTACATCCGCATTTAGCTGAAGGCAGAAATTTGGGACTCTAGCAACAAGACGCTCGTATTTTATGCGTTTTTTACGGTACTTCATTTTTGAAAGAGAGCTGTGCCAGATTCAGTCTGCTCACACTTAAAGTGCTTTAAGTAGTGAAGGCAAGGCGCAGAAGACCAGCTGCATGTCAGCCCTTTACTACTTCAAGCATGAACCAACTAGCCCAAGTAAGAGTTTTACTTAAGGTGCTTTAGCTCTGTTTAAACACTGGAACAATTGGAAGATAAAAAGTTCGCTGTTTACGCTGAAAGTGTTACTTTAGGTAAGTAATTGTATTGTAGGACCACCTATAGAATGTTCCAGGGCGTCAGGCTTAATGCTAAAACCGGTGACAGATAGGCACATGTCGAGGAGGATGTGCAAAGATGAATTCACTATTGATGTCCCATATACACTATCGCTATTATAGCTTCCTTCTCTCAAGTCTATCCAAGGCACTTTTGTTTACACAGGGAAAAATAATAAAAACTAAACGCGTTGGCATCGCTAGGTCAATGAAAGATAATGCGTAGAATCTCCTCGGGGAGTTACATCTGAATGATGCGTAAGCGTCTCATAGTAACGGCGTAGTGTTAAGTGGTCGTGCGCTGGTGCGTTTGGTATAATTGCGGGAACGACCGTGAAAGAACCGTGAAACGGAGAAGCGCGGTTTCAACACCGCCCTGTTAAGTGAGACCTGCATGAGGCGCCGTAGAAGAGGCGAGTAGAGACGATGTCCACTCGTGTTATAGAGGGCCGGCAGCGGATGTGGACGTGGGCTGAAATGACGAGGGACGCGTAGGAAATGAAGGAAACTTATGCAGCTTTCCCTTTAAGCGTCGGTATCGGGTGGTCTTGGCGTTAGCATCGTTCCTGTTGTTTGTTGCGTTTCAGCAGCGCGTCGCTATAGTTCTCCGCTATGCGCAACGCCGTTCACTTGTTTCTGGCGTGATCCGTATTCACGCTGATACTCAGCGTTCCTGCGTTTGCGTTCTCCTTCGCTAAGCGGCTCCGGTTGTCTTGGTGCCATTACGGTAAACGCCACAGCGCTGCGGCGACACCAACTGCTGCGGTAGGCGGCGCTACGGGAACTGAAGAGGCATTGTTTTATTAGAATGTGAAGACGTCTACCCAGCGGTCGATTTAGGCACCACTGGCCTCCTTGAAGCCCTTGGGTTCAGAGGGAGCAATGGTAAAGCAAACATGTCCGCAATAGACATTAGTAAGAGGCGACTGGAGGATTGGTGGAAGAAAAGTAGGGAAACGACAAAAGACGGAGACGTACAAAAGCACAGTTCGCAATAGGGGATCAGAAAATTTGGGCGTGGTAGTTCATAGTGTTTTTTTTTTCTTTTTTCATTGTTTAACCTAGGTAGAATATTAAGCAGTATAGTAGCAAGAGCTTGGTGGCGCAACCCACCGCCCCGTTCCAAAGGGGACGCTCATAACATCCATCCATCCATCCAGGCAAGCAAACTACTGCAGGTGGCGGCGCCAGGTGCGCTGATGACGTTCCGATCCGAAGCCACGGCTGCCCCACAGTTCTGGTGCGTGGCCGATGGTACACGTCACGTGGTCACAGAGACGCGCTCGTGCCACTGCTAGCGCGATCGTCGTCGTCTTCTTCCACAGCTGGCTGGTAGTGGTATCTCGAAAGCGATCGTCTTACGCGAAGGAGGGACGGATGGACAGTCTTTCCGTTGGGTAACCATTGAAATGCGTAGACATTCAAACGCCTTCTACCGCTTATAACATACAGTAGCGTAAACATATACCTCCCAGAAGACTTTCGTAATATAATTACATCTTTGTACGCGGCAATTAGAAGCCGCGTAACAATAAATAAAAACACCCCGAAAAGCTTCAACGTGCGGGACATAGCTGAGTTTTCGTCAGTCGGTGAATTCATGTCAGCCCTGCAGTTATTCCGCAGTCCTCCGCTACGGCGTGCCTCGTAATCAGAAAGTGGTTTTGGCACGTAAAACCCCATAATTTAATTCTTTTTTACCCGATTAAATGTCACCAGGGTAGTACGTCAACGATGTACTCTGAGCCAGAGTTCTTTTATCAGTTAACCCATTCCTTAGAAAGACAAATGAATTCAATGAAACTTAAAGCTACTCCTTACTTGGCCAAAAACATGGTTTAAGTCGTAGTCTATGCAAGTGACGTCTCCGTATCTATAAAATATAAGAATCAAGCGTTAGGTACCTTATTAAAGTATTCAGCATTGTGTGGCGCCCAATGAAACTTAAGTAAAAGCACAGCTTTCATTTTCAGCAAAACACGAAAGCTTTCGACCAAAATGGAAATTGCCCAAAGGGAAAAAGCACAAGGCGCTTTTTTTTTAAGCCGGGAAAGCCGTCGCAGCAAAAGTTTAAAGCTGCCAGAAACAGAATGGAGAAAACACTCAGAAACGCAGTGACAACAGACTCAACACTAAAAGTAAAAATCGACATAATCGAAATGAAAAGTTGTGCATACGCATTTTTGTAGCAAGACTAGCTATCCTTTCGCTGGTAGCGATAATCCGAATCACAACTACTGTAAGTACGTATGTATGATAAAGGAAACCACACCCATTAGAAAAGAATTACTTCAGTTGCCTTGAGACAGAGGAGGACTAAGTGTGCCAGACAGAAATCATTTTGCTTTTACTAGCCATTAAAGCACAATCAAGCGTAATTCAAGATAGCAATGTTCAAATACAACAACTAGTAGCGTATTGGCTAAGCACGCTCCTAATGTACTTCAACACCGAACAACACAAAATTACAAATGCAGAATGACTGCCCATATTCTAGAAATTTGTAAGGTTCATGAAGAATATAATAAATGAATAATTCCCGCAAGTAGACGCAGAGGAAACGCCGGCAACGCAGATAAACGAAGCATTCGCATGCAAGAAATTAACACAATAAGGAAAGCAGAAAACTCCTAAAAAGAAACGGTCAGTCTGATTTAGGACACGGTTCTTTCAAGAGGACACGATGGCAAGTTCTTCCAAAAAAGGAGAGACTGCACAATTTCGGCGTAACACCGAACAAAAAACGTCTGAACTGCCCCGAAGAAGCTACAACTAAACATTCCTTCTTCAAATGCGGCTCTGCCCGCTAGGTATAGAGGATGGTGGAACAGCCCTTTAAACTCCAATATCAAATACTTATGTAAACACATCTTTTTGAACGATTGTTTATTCTTATGACATTGCCATTTCGAGGAGGAGAAATAAAGCAGCGGTAATTGAAAAGCCCTAAAGAACAATGCTCTGGGCCACGAAAAAAAAAAACAGAATACCTTCAGAGTGGGACTTCCTGTTAAAGAAATCAGGGAAAGATGGGGAACGTCCTTCCTGCGGCGCTATATGTAGTACCCAAAGTTCTTTTTTTTATAATTGCAATACATTCTGGAGTTTTACGTGCCAACACTCCTATCTGATTACTGATTATGAGGCAAACCGTAGTGATGGACTCCGGATAAATTTTGACCACCTGCAGATCTTTAACGTGGCCACAGTGAACAGGGCATGGGCGTTTTTACATTTCGCCTCCACCAAAGTGCAGCCGTCGCATCTGTGATTAGATCCCGTGACCTCGTGCTTAGCAGCTCAGCATCATATAGCCGGTAAGCCACCACGTGGTGGGTGCAAGATTTTTCAAGATAAGGAAATGTAGGCTTGAAATACCTATTATATCACATCCGAAAGAGAGAGAGAGAGAGATAATTTTTACACATTAACAAACAAAACGAGAGTTATTAGCAAAGCGTGCGCTACAAATGTTATAAAATTGTATGTAGTGAGTTTAATGCGCTTGTCTATGTTTGGAATGTGTTCACAAAGACCAGTAATTTGTGAATTAGGCGCTACAAATTTATGAGGTTGTGTAATTCTGACTGGGAATGTGTTATAAATGCATGTAAGTTCTCATGATGTTATGGATTAGAGCCGCCGTGGTGACTTAGCGGCTTTGGCATTGCGCTGCTAAGCCCGAGGGTGCGCGTTCGAATCCGGCCGCGGGGGCTGCATTTCGGTAATGCAGAAACGCGTGGGTGTTGGGTGCACTATAAAGGAACCCCAGGTGGTCAAAATTATTCATGAGTCCGCCTCTACTACGGCGTGCCTCATAATCAGATCGTGATTTTGCCGCGTAAAACTCATATATATATACAAGTTTTATGTTAAAGGATCGATTCAATATATTTCCCCATTTGACCAGCTCCATCCACTTCGGCATAATGAGTAAGCGTTCGCACTTGAGCTGTATTCACGCAACGGAGCAATTCGCGATTTCAACGTAAGGATAGCGCACCACGTGATCACACGTCCCACTTTCCTACTGCGCACACTCAGTCCCCGTGAAGGGATTCACGGTACGGCTGAGATCCAAGGGATTGTTGAGATTTCTAGCTTCAAATAAAAAGGTATGTGGCTAAACACCCTATTGTGGCCACAATCGTGTTCACCCCGCCCAGTGCAAGGCACTCGTTTAATTAGAACCTCCATAAGAAAGGCGTAGCTGGTGCTATCATCTTGATGGCCGTTAGCAAGGGGACCCACAGGAGCACACGGGTGCAGTTGTTAGGCTTCATGTGCGGTCGCAGGTCAGATTTCCGGCCCCAGCGGTGCTTTTGAGATTTGTTGGAAACGCAAAAAAGGAACGCCTTAAAACACTTACAAGAAAGAAAAAAAAAAGAAACACGTAATCTTACAGTTTAGGACATTTGCGGATTTGACAGAATGCTGTACCAACCTGCCCAAGTTGGAGCTCTCCTAAAGCGCACAGAAGCATTTTTCCTTATTGTCGTCTTCTTATTCTGCAATTTGAACAGATCCAGAAACTGCCACCACGGCAGGCAGTTGAACCTACTACCTTGTGCTAAGTATAACAACTACCACGTGGGTTCCTGTGTGGCCGATTTCCGTGCTAACTGCTCGCCACAACCTCGACTCCCCCCCCCCCCCCTTCTCCTCCTCTAAATAAAAGATAAAATTGTATGGCCGTTACAATGATGACGCACTCGTAATTTGCGCGCACTGGCCTAGCACCACTCGAACAGTGTCTCTCTACTCGCCAGCACATGTATCAACGGAGGTCATTTGGAAAGTTACGAAAGTTGACCGCCCGCTGACTCCGACCCCAAACCGTCTGCTTGCCTTGTTAGCGTTAATGTTTTCCTCGTGGTTGTGCTTTCTCAAACAACACCCATAGGAATCCTTTCTCACCCCTCGCCAAAAAAACAAAAACAAAAGAAAACGGAAGAATAATAACGGAAGAAAAACCATGACTCGGCGCACGTCTGCATGGCGATCTTCAACTGCACCCCTGGGGTCACGTGAGTGCCGACGTGGCCCTCCGCGTAGTTGCGAAGGCACAGATTCTCGCAACAGCTGACGCGTTACTCATTCAGAAGCGTCGACTGTTGCGCCAGTTGGTGCATCACGCACGGTGTGTATAGTGTTGACCGGAATGAGGGCGGGGAGAAACGATGCGGCCAGGACGTGTAAGTGGGCGTCTGTCCTGTCCACGCCGTTTCTTCCCGTCCTAATCCCGCTCAACGAGACTACGTGTTACTCACTGCTCGTAATGAGGACGTCATTGCGCAAAAAAAAAATTGTTAAAGCGCAAATAAAGCGGAATAACACTTTGCCGAATACACGTTTGCATAGCCCATCTTCGAGACGACGAGGTGTAGCATATTGTGCGTAAGACCACTCGCTGAACAGTTGCATAAATGCACAGCTGCATATATGTTTAACATTGGAATGTTTCATTTTGTGTCCTCCCCACCTATACTTGTACCTGCCCCCTCCTCTCATTTTTTAGGGGGGGGGGAGGGAAGGGGAAGGAAGGAAGGTAGGAAGGAAAAAGTGGAGAAGGAAAGGCAGGGAGGTTAACCAGTTTAGCTTAACCGGTTTGCTACCCTACACATGGGAGAGGGATGGGGGCGATAAAAGATGGGGAAGGGGAAGAGAGATAGAGAGCACATAGCACAGCACTTTTTAAGCTGCTTGTAGGGTAAATCTTGCGATAATTTCTTGACGCCTCCGAAAATTTCCAGCGACATAGCGCGTAAGACTGATTGATTCTCTGCAAGAAAGCTATGAGGCACGCTGTATCAGATGGCTCTGGACAAATGTTTCAGCGACTCGGGTCCTTTTATTGTGTTCGCCGGCCTAAAAACACGACTATTTTATGTTTTATTTTGCCAGCGTCGAAATGCAACAGCTTCGGCCTGGAGTCGAAGCCTCGGCCTCGTATTCGGCAGCACAACACCCCAGCTACTACGCCACCACGGCGGCTAGCAGCAGCAATGCCATAGTTTTCAGGCCATCCAAGCTTTACTAGACTTTCCCAAGACTGCGGGCCCGGACACTAATATAAATGAGTACGCTTGTTCGTTTTGTGTTTTGCCTCATCCCTCTGTCGTCATCGTCACCCATTTTCTTCCTCTTCGCTCTTTCCTTCTTTTCCCAAGCACACTGTAGCTGCATAGAGGAAGGTACCTCAGACCGACATCCCTGCTCATACTCTCACTATTACTTAGCTTAACTTTTTGTAGAACTCTTTCTTTCTTTCTTTCTTTCTTTCTTTCTTTCTTTCTTTCTTTCTTTCTTTCTTTCTTTCTTTCTTTCTTTCTTTCTACTTCTTCTTTCCTTTCTTTGTTTCTTTCTTTCTTCCTTTCTTCCTCGTTCGTAATTAAGGCTAGGGATAACGAGCTGCAAACTTTCAGAGTTTCCCGATTGATGCTAAACGTTTATGAAAGTAAACCATACACTTTGGAGGGTAAACAGTGTGCTTAGCTACCATAAACATTACTCAAGGACGAGCAAGATATTTAAACCTGGAGCTCCTCAAGTTAACTTCTCGTACTTTACCCGAATACCTGAGCTAGACAGGCGCTCGTACGTACTTCCAATGAACTCATGTCTGCTATACGTCCGTTTTATTTTCTTGCCGCTTTGGGTCGATTCTTGAAGAAGTTAACGAAACGAGAATTATAATAAAGGGGGGGGGAGGGGGCATGTGTTAGGATCGTTATTGAAAACGTCGCATGTATGAAGATGCGTTCTCTCAGATCAGGCGCACAGGTTGTTTATAAGCAGATTCCTGGTTCATTCGGAATCTCTTAGTCAGCCCGACGTAATTTTTTTTTCACGTAGCTTGTATCTCGTTTTGCTAGCCGAGACCATGCTAGGTCGGCTCGAGCCGAGCAAATCGTTAAAGGGGACTTTGCCTCTCTCGTCGCTTTTTTTTTCTTTCCTTGAATAGCTCGTTAGTGCTGCAACACTTTGAGTAATGAGGTGCTCGGAATCGACCCCGTCCCGCGCCTTGAGACAGCAATAGCTTGAGCCATGGCGCCTTTGCAAGAAGCTGACGCAGCTTTTCGAAGTCATACCTGCTCAGCATAGTTTCATATCAACCGAAGACACCGCAGCCTCAGCACAACTCAAATTGTATATACATATATGGAGAGAGAGAGCGAGAGAGTCTGCCGGCATCCGGTAGTTGAACAGGCACTTGTAGCATGAGGACGAACGTAAGCAAAAAACGATGCTTTATTAAACGTAGGAAATAAAGAATCGTTTTTTTTTTCTCGTACGTGTGTCCTCAATCTACAATTGCCCACACATATATACAGACGTTTTTTTTAGTTTACCGTTAACAGAATTTAAAGAATTATATATATCAACCGTGTTATGGAGCGGAACGGTACA
Source organism: Dermacentor albipictus (assembly GCF_038994185.2). NCBI lineage: Eukaryota > Metazoa > Arthropoda > Arachnida > Ixodida > Ixodidae > Dermacentor > Dermacentor albipictus. Next base: position 25,062,841 of record NC_091830.1, on the reverse strand, counting down.
TGAAGCGCAACGGCAGAAGTAGGCAGATAATTCTTTCCGCGTCAAATTGTAGGCGGAATTACAGTGCCATTATTTCGAAGCAGCTGAGTTTCGAAATTTCTTTCGACCGGATGTGTGTTGCGAAACCCGCTGCCCTCGGTTAGTGTTTTTCAATATGTGCGCCAAAGTAATTAATTGGAAAGTTAATTAGTGCTATCTTGCCAATTATGAAATTGCGTGTATTCATTTCTAGTGCAATTAACGCATGTAATCTATTCGCGTGGCTCCAGCTCAATCAGAAGATTTGTGCTAAATGCGCCAGATGCGCTTTTTTTTAAAGTTCCGTTGACGTTAAACTAAAGCACCCGGCATATAAATACTGCTGACTTCACCCAGCTGGTGACGAAGGAACTAGTCCTGACGAAAGGTTTCCGCGTGCCTGGCTCCGATGGTTAGCACAGTTCATTGTCCTAAGGTCATTGGCCCCGTCGTGCTTGCCTCGCGATTTCGTGATTCTATGTATCGCATCCCTCGAGGCTTAAGGAGTTCATCTGTAAGGAGTTCACCTGCGTTGTTCCCCTTTTCCTCGTTTTAGAGGGAAAGGATGGTGGCACGTGGCCGTTGCTGCGAGCATTCTGCGTGCCTTGAGTGGCCATGGCGCAATGATATTTGAGTTTGTGCCCGACCTGGTGTGTGTAATCGCATTACAACGGCGCAGACCACTTGATAACAGGCGTGGTCTCGCACTGCGACGAATACAATCGCCCACCCTCTCCTTTATTTTTATTTTTTTATTGTGGAAGGGTTTGTCTACATCAACCACTTCAAGCTTGAAATACTTCTGCGCGACTTGGTTTCTCTGCTTCCCAGTGGAAAGCCGCCGCTCTGAGAAAAAGCCACCGTGAATCCGACCAGAATTCAAATCAAAGCTTGCGTTTCGAGGTTGGCGAATCCGAGGAAACGTTGTCATGCGACGTGAATAATCTAAGCAACGTTGCGGTGTATTTCTCATTCGCGAACGTTTATTCACAGGCTGTCGATCGCCTAACGTGTTCGTCTTGTTCGAAATGAACACGGATAGTAAATTATGTGCAGCGGAAAACGTACGTTACGCCAAATGTTGCTGCGGAACGATCATTTGAGATGTCGGTTGAAAATTAGCAGGTACATGTTGTTGGTTTCTCTTGTGGCGTGCAAACTATGGCAGAGATCTCACTTTTTTGTTCATGTCGCTACGCGAAAGAGGAAACAAGAACCGCAGAATATAGCAGTGTCTATGACTGTGAACTCACAACGACAATAGAGCAAGCTCTCGGATTTGACATAGCCATCTGATGACGATGACGATGATGATAATAATAATAATGATGATGATGATGATGATGATGATGGCGATGGTGATGATGACCTCTAACAATCCGAACGAAGTCGTTAGTTTCAAGTCCCGTGAGCGCCTTTGATAGTTATTTTTGCTTTTCGTTGAGCAGGTCAATTAGCTATGCTTCAATCATTCCGCATAGGTGAAACGATTCCCGCTCATCTCGCTTTAAATAGGTGGGGACAAAATGTGCAAGCGCTAGAACCTTCATCCAGGTTGTCCATGTATGTTAGCGGCTGTGTTTTTTAATATCTTCAGCCTTGAAAAGTTCAAGGCAAGATGTTTGTGAAGGTCGTTTTCTATTTCCAGCGAGGTGTACATTTGTAATTGTCTCTGTGCTATGCGAAAAGTTGAGAAAAGGAACCTACGCAATCACGACTTCGCGAAAACTACACCTTGTAAGTTGTCCCGTCCAAGAGAAAGCCCGTCAGTATTGTTTCATTGCACCAATTTGCATCACAGATCACGGTGCGCGATTGTACGTCGTTCAAGGAAGGCTGTGGACAAAATGTACACTACACAGCGGCCTAGCGCGACACAATAGACTAGTGGGATAAGCGATTATTGTATGATATATATACGTGTTTTATGCTTGCTTTTCATTTTGTGATATGCTTGCGAAATGTACCGGGATGGACAGCATACGAAATGAAGTGAGGCGGGGTGGAACGTTGTATTGCAATGCGGCTAGATGATGTTGTACAAGCGTAGTTGAGTGACGACAGCTATATGGAAAAACAGCATACAGGCGAACACTGGAAACAAGGTCTTGGCCTTCAAATACGACAGCGCCAAGGCTGCCTCACTATGTTTTTTAAAGAAAAGGAACAACGTTCCACGATAATTTTTTTTCCCGAAAGTTATGTCGTTATAACGCGCATGTTCCATTGCGAAGTGAAGCTTTAGTGAAGTGTCGCAGCTTTGTGCGATGCACATAACTCTGTTTGCTTTCCTCCGCTGTAATGCGTAACCTCGCGCAATCTTATCGTTCTTGATCTACACCGTTCACAAACAATGCCCTGTCGAATGTCCCAGTTCCTCCTTATTCACAACTCTCCAGAGAGAGAGAGAGAGAGAGAGAGAGAGAGAGAGAGAGAGAAAACAAGGGTAGGAAAGGCAGGGAGGTCAACCGGAACAGCATCCGGTTTGCTACCCCACACTTGGGGTGGGGGAAAGGGGAACAAAAAGAGGAAGAAAGGGAGAGAGTAAGCACTGAGTACGTGTGGGAGGGACACCATACACAAGGATACTATAAACGGTCTCTTAAGCCGGTGCACTTCAAGTACTGCACCAGTGCACGAATCGCTTTTCGAGCCAGTGTCGGGTGTGGCCACGGCTCTCCAGCTGGCATGTACCATACTGCGAGTTTGGAGTAAGTCTGAACGTTTCCGCCTTCTATATACGAAACGTATGTTATTGATGCCTTTTAGAAGTTTACTCGATCGGACAACAGTTCATTTTTAGCGTAACTACAGACATTTACTGTTCTCCGAAACGTGAATGGGACGTTATCAGATCGTTCTAGGGAAAAACGGTGGGAAAGTGTCTGCAAGTGTCGGCAAGTGTCTCCCCATACTGAGAGGAGGGTCAGTGACACCGCGTTTGCAGGGAACCCAAAAACTCTTGCAACGCGCCGTAACGAACGTGGAGCCGCAGCATGCGTCCGCTTACGCGTGGTCCGCTATTTTCGAAAATTCCTTATCGCGCCGGTTATGAGTCTTTCAGCATGTGGCTTCAACGCTTTAGAGAGTCTGAGGAGCGCTAATCAAAAGAAAGAAGGCAGTGGCTTTGCCCGGCGCAGGGCAGATCACGCTAAGGTCGATTTTATCGACCGCCGATCGGCGGCAAAACACCCGAGGAGTCATTCATCCCGACCCGTACCAGAGAAGGGTGAGAGCATCATTTGCATTCAGAGTGTCCGGGCCAGAATGTCCCGGAACTGCGCAACACCATGAGAGAGAGCGAGAGAGACAGAGAGATAGAGAGAGAGAGAAAGAGAGAGAGATTGTGTTTGTATTTGAATGCTTGAAAGTGGCCGATGAAAGGGGTTCGAAGAGGGATCCAGAGACGCTCGGAGAAGAGAGTGTGGGCCTAGAGAATTACAGTGGTTGGCAGTTTCATTTTCTCGCACTGAGGAGTCGAGGAGGGGGGGCGGAGTTTAGCTTTGAACGTGATTGAGTTCCACGATATTCAACGGACCTGCAGCTGCAGGCTGGGCCGAGCCAAAGAGGAGAGGCACTGGGAACCAGTCTGGCGTAATGCAGTGCCCTCTTGCATGTCGCGGCTGCCTGCATTCCTGACCTCTGATCCCATCCCGCGTCGTCTGTCGGGAATAGGGAAGCGATGCTGTGACGCCGACGAGGCGTTTCAAACGAAGTACGCGTTAGAGGGTGCGTTCACCTGGTCGGTCACTCGAAGTAGACGTTCCACAGAGTAGGCATTGTCCATCGGGTGAAAACTTAAACGTGTTGCCAGTGATTCTAGCCATTCAAGCCTATAGATGGCTTGAATGTACGCGGTGCTTCATTTAGGCTCACGGAAAGGACGCGTGGACGAGAGATGGTTCATTGACCTTGTACTGTGGTTGCACAATGACGCAAGCGAATGCTTCACCCTTAGGTCTACATAGGGGTCCTTGAGCTTTGCAGCGTGGCCAACTGCTCAGCATTAAAGGGCTCGCACTTTGCACATGCCCTCTCGTAAAATCTGAGAAGGAACCTGCGAGGATAATTGAGAAAACTGAGGGGCTCGATTTTCGTTAGCCAAGGCCAAAAAAGCAAAGAGGCAGGCAAGACATGAAAATCATGGGGGATATTAGCTGTCAGTATTGGTTGAAATTTTTAAATGGTGAGGACAGGGGAAATAAAAGTGGGAGTGAAAGTGTCTGCTTCACATGATAAGGAACATGTATGATAGGAACAGAAAGGTAACGTTAAGCAAGCTGCACAAAAAGGACGCGTATCACACCTCCGTACTTATTTAGTGTATCCATTACGAGTGTCCGAAAAGGGAAGTCTGACACTACAGCCAAAGTTTCGGCACTGAAGCCAGGAGACTTGCCCCGATGAAGACAATCGTTATGTCTCACATTGTCCGCTGTAAATATAACTTATACTTTTTAATCGTTTGTTTTTTTCGTTTGCTCTCATTATTGTGTAAAGTCTCTTTCTGATTTGCCGACGGCTGCGTTAAGTGCTCCTGGCATCCAAAAATTCCTTTAAAAAATAGAAAAAGACTCAATTACAAAGCCTCTTTTTGATGAACATATGACGGAGCTTAAAAAAACAAGGAACACTTTTGAGGATACACTGTCATTCTTTTTCTTATGGCTGGAAAATATTCGGACCTTGTCTGTATAGTTCTGAAATCTGTGCTGCATAAATTCACGAACTGATTTCGCCTTGAATGCCACATATAGCACCGTGACCTTTCTATAGTTCTCGAACATTTCTAGAGGATGTTAGCATTTTTAGGCGGTGTTAGTAAAAATAACACTAATATGCCTATTATACATCAGTACGCGTTGATCCTGTCCATCGGGGGACGGACACCCACAATATACAAAAGGTTGCACGATGCTTTCTGCAGATGAAGCAAGATGTTATTGGCACCAAATTTGGTAGTCAGGACCTTCTTTTTATTGTGTATACGAAATAAAAGTCGCAAAATTGTTTAGGATAAAAAAAAGAAAGCTCGAAAAAGAATCGAGGCCCATCTACCAGACGAATGAAGGGAAGCCACAAATGGCGAAAGAAAGCACAGCCAGATCGATCATCCCGAGGACCCCAATTATTTTTTTTTTCGAGTGAGAAACCTAGCAGTGCAACTGTGCCAGAACAAAGATCCATCTCCGCTCGTACCCCAGATAAACGCTCTGCTCACAGATGTAGCGCAGATTTGTTTCGGTGAGTTGTGGCGACTTTGTCGTTTGTGCCTCTTTCGCTGCCGCATATTGGCACGCCATTTCCTCCCCAACTGTACGCTTCGAATCGAGTTAACTTCATGACCAACGAACGTATCGTCGTTGCGTGTATTTATCCGCGTAGTTAATCGTTAGAAGTTTGTATTGCTACGCCCGCATTGCCCCCGACTCGCTCTTCAAATTATAGCGCGTTGTCAACGCTGGCTGCGCGAGCTCGTAGTGGAACACCGAATTCTGTCTAAATTCTGACCGGTACGTGTGCCTGCCGAAGACCATCGACCCCTAAACCCCCTTGCCGCCCTTCTCTCGAATCGCATCATAGGCGCGAATCCGACCGATTCCCAAGGTCGTAAAACTCTTTCGTAAAAAACCAAAGCTCTCTCTCTCTCTCTCTCTCTCTCTCTCTCTCTCTCTCTCTCGTTTTTTTTTACGACCCGCACCACACTTTTCCATTGAGCAAACTTCGGCCTTCACCCAAGACTTATTGCCAAAATTCTTTCAACACCCCCCTTTTTTTTTCTTTTTCAACGTGCCCTCTTTGTGTCTTTTGAGCTCAGTTTCGTACATTAGTCAAAGCTGTCAGCGTCGAGGGGCCGGAGGACACCATTAGCAGATCTGTGCCCATTAAAGGATTGCGCCAGCGTAACGCGGAGTTACGCGACTACACGCAGGGGCCTCACCCGGGGATCGCCCGTAATTATGTGCTGTTCCGAACCGCCTCTGGACATAATTCGTAGTCGTAGCCCATCCCTTGTCTTCCTCTCTGTCTCCGTTTCCTATTCACTCGTTGCGTGCACTGAGTTCACCAGACTTCGCTCAGCTTCATTAAAAGAGTGCAGTGTGCGTGAAACTGTAGTACCGACGACGACTAACCACGGAAAAGGCTATAGCTGCGACTAAGCACGTTTTATCTTCGATTGCGCGTCTTCCATTCCGGAGAGAGAGAGAGGAATACAGGAAGGCAGGGGTATTAAGCAGTCAATAGTCTGGTTGGCCACCCTATGCTGGGGGATGGGAGAAGGGGAAGAGAGCAATCACAAGGAGGCCGATAGCCTGAAGAAGCGATTAACGGCGTAACGTATGAATGTCCTCGTGAATTCGAAACCCCGCGGTCAGTCGACAAGCGATCGACGGCTTCAACTGAAACGAATAATTCGGTGCAGATGCGAAAATTACGCGGCTTTGGCGCACCGAGTAGGGGCTGACATCGTTCCTCTGGACGATGACCTGTGTATCTACAGTTTGGTGTCAGCAACCTGCACTTCATTTACTTATATCAATGACGAGCATTGCTAAAGTTGTTGGCGTTGTTTACGTTAACGAGCTAGTCATGGCCCGTCGAGCACTCTAAACCCGCCATCTTCCATAAAGTGCCCCTTCGTTTTTTTCCCATTTTTATGGATAATAGGCGCTCGCAACCTATGCGCTCGCTAACTTCATGGACTAGGAGCATTTGGTTATCTATCGTTACGTCTGAAGGCGGCATCGACGTCACTAAAATTTGCTGCATAAATCTGCGAACAGCTTCCATGTCGGGCATGACGTGATGCATTCGGTGACATGTCAACTGGAGTTGAATCGGCAAACTCTTAGCTCCTGTGAATTTTCGAAATTCAGGTGTAAACTTCAGCCCTCAGATTGCGTAAGGCCTCATGTTACCGTTATTCAGGGTACATTACTAATACAAGGGGCAAAAGGTGGTGCCCAATTACCTCTACAATTGTACAAACTGTGCCCATACATACCGCAACGCCTTATTTAGGCAGCAAAGAGCATCAGGGTCTTTTGTTGTAACTGTATTGTTTCGCAATCCTCCAGAGGTGGAAAACAAATTAGCGAGCAGAATTAGAGCCGAGGTTCAACCCCCCCCCCCCCTCCCGCACCCCCACCCCCTCGCCAGGAGAGAATCTCATGACGTGGGATGCACTTTGATCTTCCAGGTTTCTGTTACTACGTGCACTCCGCTTTTGTTGACTACAACGACACGGTTCATTTCCCGACTTTTTATTCATGTTTTACTAACTAATAGCATTGGCGGCAGACAAAAGAAGTTTCGGAAATAGTTTTACGCGGAACAATGCTCTCGCTACCAGATAAGAGAGTTGCCATGATCTCTGTTCTTATAACACTACTACTACTACTACTACTACTACTACTACTACTACTACTACTACTACTACTACTACTGCTACTGCTAGTGCTACTGCTACTACTACTACTACTACAGCTACTACTACTACTACTACTACTAATGATAATAATAACAATAATAATAATAGGCCAAGTGTATTGCATGATGATGAGATAGTGAAACAGCAGGACTGGTTTTCCACCGCAAATTATAGGGGCATGTGAAGATTGCTTAGTGTGGCAACTGGAACTATTGCGCAGTTCGTTCACGCCCTCGTGCGTGAAAATGCAGAGCAGACGTGTTTTTCGCATTCTTGTGCACGAAAGAGCCCATTTATGGAGATTTCGACAAGATTTCGTAGTTGTAACCGGCTCCCAACCCAATACCTCGAGAATTCTCCCTAACTGCGGGCTTCTCCACTGAGGCTATATTACCGGGAAGAAGCCGACTTCTGCAGTTGCCAGCGCTTAGAGGCGAAAATAACATTAGAGTGGGAAAATAACAGACTTTATGCACGCATAATGGAGCACGTTCAAAGACAACCGCAGCGAAAACAGCTAATAAGAAACATATAAGCAAAGCACATCAGGGATAATCGCACCCGTATACGTTAAAACGATATTACGCTTCCCACGTTATTATTCATTGTACCGTTAGTACGTTAGTACCTACTAACTAACGTACTAACGTACGTTAATACGTTAGTATCTCATTGTACCATAACATAATCACCCGCCACCTACCTTTCCCTGTATTTCCCACTACCGCTTTCCCCAGTGAGGAGTAGTAGGCTAGAGACACGCTCTCCAGGCCAACCTCTCCTCCTTTCTGTTCATTAAAATATACTCCGCTTCCTACGCTTCCCATAAGTATAGGTCGAAGTCCACGTCCGCACCACATAAGTGCTTGGAGATTGCTGGGAGAGGCCATCGGTCCTGTATTCGATATAAATATATGTTGGTGATGATGATCAATGTTTCACGACATGCTGTGAGGTTCGCGCAGTGCATGTTGCGTGCTGACGATGACCGTAGGGTTTACTGTTTCAAGGACATTGACTTTAAAAAAGAAAAAAAAAAGAACAGGAGGTGTAGAGTCTATCGACATGTAGCGGCGTTACGTGACGAAATTCGGCGGTGATCGCACATGCTGTCGTAATAAAGCAGAGGAACGTAGACGTGTCGGAAGCAGTCGATAGGTTATTTAAAACTTGGTCGGAAGGTCGGCAGCACGGTAAAGCATACTCAAGGCGCTCGAAGGGTATCGACCGCCTCGGAAGGCTGTTCGGCTTGGCGAGTTTCTGTTCGTGCTTTGTCACGGCAGGTCGCAATGGTTAGAAAGCGCAAACCTAATCTGAAATGTTTCAGAGACTAGCTTTAGGCGACGCGTTTCCGAGACTGCGTGTGCGAGAAGTTGAACCTGGCATTCTTACTTTTTTTCCTCTACAAAGAGAAACCGTGCCCCTAGAGGCTTTGATAGCTTATCTTATAAAACAGAATAATGATAGATGCGTAACTCCAGCTTCCTTAACACCGACAGATTTAAAGACACACATTACAGGGGTTACGGTTGAGCGCGATGATTTGCTGGGAATCGGCGAGGTGCATGCGTAATACGCGGGCTCGTGCTTACATAATCGGAGTCTCATTAAATAACGCAATCAAATGTAGGCAGCGCTCGTATCGTTGTCTTTGTTAGCTTGCACTGTTTTTCTACGTTTATTCGCGGTGTGTTAAGGAAACTGACTTGTTCAGCAGGGACCAAGCAAAGAATTAGATTTTTACGTATTCACTAAATTTTTTTTTAAGAAAGGCCGGATTTCCTTAAGCATTATATGGTTGGGGGGATGGCCCCTATCGGCGACCACGGTTGTTCGTGTTTCGTGGGTGGTTACCAACAAGAGACAATAGCCTGGTCCGCCTTGGTCGGAGACGAATTCGACGAGCTTTACCCATAGAAACATCTTCCTTATTTGTAGCGGTGAGGTTGAATCCAGTCATTCAGTGTGGCTGGTTGGATTTCTCGAGGTGTTCCGTCCATGACGCATGATGAGTCCGTGAGCAAGGGAAGCAGCAGCATTGGCAGCCAACTCGAGAAGGGTAGAAATTGGACCCTTGTGGCGCATGTGCTGTGCGCTTCGTCTGTCACTGTTCTATTTTTTTTCCTTTTTTTGAGCTTACTTTGCAGTGAGTAAGTGGGAACGTCCTCGGCCATGGTGAAGGCTAGTCAGCCGCTACGATTTCTCAATTGCTGTGGCCATTACGTTGTTGTACACGAGGTCGTTGGTTCGATTGCCGGCCGCGGCGAGCGCACTTACGTAAACGCGAAATGCACAAAGAAAGGAACTCTGGAGCAATTAAGGTTGAGGCGCACTATCAAAAAAAGTCCTGGGGGTCTAAACTAATCCGGAGTTCCTGACTACGGCGTTACCTCGTAATCATATCACGGTTCCGGCCCGTAAAATGTCAGAAACCTTTTTTACCAAGACAAGTCTGGGTGAGAATGAACCGCGTCCTTCAGACTCTTTGCAAGAATACGTTGACACCGCTAGGCCGAGACTTTTCTTCTTCAGCAACTTTTGATATCCTTTGGCGCGTTCTGTTTGTTCCTTCCGGTACATTTCCGTTTTTCCGCCTGCCTTTGTGATCGGGTGCGTTGAACTCTCGGGTGTATATACGCAGGTGGTAGGTGTTTAGCTGACAGAACACGCTCGATCGGACTTACGTATACCGTAGGAGCTTGCTGGCTGATTAAATTGCCGGTTTACGGCTCCCCTGAGCGGGAGTGTCTACGACAGCCGGTCCCCAAGGGGTTTCCCGGCTGGCCGAGAGGATTTTCCTCGCTGGCGGGCGCTCAGTGTTCGTCCAAGCTGATCCTTGCCCGAGACTGGGCGCAGACAACCTCTTAACGATGTCGATAAGCTGTCTCGATGAAAGTGTCAGCCGTAGCTTGCTGCATGCTGTTGTCGTGGTCCTGGTCAGCTGACGTTGCTTCCTGTGTTGTTCACGTGACGTCCGCTTAACGGTGTCGACACGCTGTCTCGACGAAAACGTCAGCCATAGTTTGCTGCATGCTGTCATCGTCTGGTCAGCTGACGTTGTTTCCAGTATAGTGCCGTCTGTTGCGAGCTTTCTTTTATGTGTTTGTGTCGCTCGAATTCAAGTCTAACTTCGTTCGTGTGCCTCTATTTTGTTCATTGTCAGCTTGACACTTAAATTTTAGCGTATACTTATTTCGTGGGAACGGAAGTCGCCGGTACCGCCTGAAGGCGTACCAACGTTTCCTAAATACCCTGTGATGTATGCGACCTAAAATGAAGTGCCAATATAGCAATGTTTTGCTGTGAGCGCTGCAGGTGCTACGCATGGAATCTGTTGGTCATTGTTCTTCTTTGGCCAGGAGTGGTCCTAATTGCGCCATTAAATCGTTTTGAACAATGAATCAATCATCGTTCGACATATTTAATCATCGTTCCACTTACAGGCGTGTTGCAGAATGTTCCAGATAGCGGTGGCTATTTCAGAGGAACGTAGTTGCAAATGTTTATCGCTATGTAAATTTCAAAATTAAGAAAACTTGAAATATGCGGAACAAGGTTGCTTATGTTTTGTAATTTCATCCAGTACGCCGTTCCATTTAGGTAAGTCGAGAATATTCGTTCAAAAATCGACACTCTTAGCTGGGGCCGTAGGGGAACGAGCCGAAGAGTAACTCTAGAAAGTTCGAGCCTGTTACGTAATGCCTGAACGTCGTCCATCGGGAACCTCATCAGTGCGGCCTGCTGCGTAACCGCGTTAACGAACGGCGGTGTCACGTGACGTGTAGTCAGCTCGTAGATCCGAAGCAACCCTACCCGCCATCGCCTTGTACCGCTCCGCGAGCCTGATTGCCGACCCGGCTCGACGCCTCATTGGCTACACGGGCGCGATTGCGTCGCGCGATAATTTGCGAAACCGAGTTGTCCTGAATCTCGAACGAGCAGAGACGCAGGCGATCTACCGGATTACGCAACGGTGGCTCGCTTCTGTCTCTTGATTGGGGCAGGTGTACGCCGAGGACACAAAGAAAACGAAAGAAAGCGTGTGTTACGTGACTCTCGTTTCTTTCTCGTCACGAGCGCTGGTTTAATACGCCACTTACGAAGGCATTAAATAGGCAAAAACCAAGCCAATCCAGAACGCTACCACATATCCTTATGCTGGGATAACTGCGGCAGCTTGGAGGTAGTGGAGTGCATTTTACTCGAGTGCATTGCCTGCCGTGGTGAGATATATTATCTTGAGCGCCAAATGGACGTGATTTGTCGCGGTCCGTTAAAGTTGCCTAGAAGGTGCAGTACCCGACCCTTAAGTATAGCGGTGGTCCTCATATTTAATGTTCGAATCAATGCCTATTAGAAATTTGGCCTTCTCAGAAACCTTTTAAGAAAGATGACTATATGTGACAGTAAAAACCTGAGTTCCCCCAGCGTCTTACCTGTAGATGTCATTCTCTAGTTCACTCGCAAATCACACATTTATTGTTATTCTCCTTTTTTTTCTGCTCTCCTCTGGATTCGTTTAAGCCCTTTCCCCATCATTGTGTAAAGAAGCATGTCGACGGTGTGCATAGGCAATGGCAAAAATATCTGCCTCTTAATAAAGAGCTTATCTCTCTCTCCGGAAACATATCAGTGCTTTTTTTAAATGATTATAATGATCATTTTCTAACAGCGAAAGAACTGTAACTATTGTAGTCATGCAAGACTGACGAAGATGTTACAGCAACAACCATTATAGGATTGTATTCAGTCAACGCTGCTTACAGTTGCTGTCATTAACAACCAGCATAACTCGAACCTTTCTTTTTTTAGACAGTGTTACTCAAAATAAGCTATCGGCCTATATTCGTGACCAAATAATCTTGACTTATATTTCTGAAAAAGGCTAGCAAAAGTATCAAGCTAAGGGATTTCCCCCCGTCGCACCCGCCACATATAGACAGTCTGAAGATTATCCACACTGGTTTTAAGAAATACTGCGTATCCGACGCACTCGTCGTAATCTATGACGGCGTTATTTAGAGTGCCGAGGACGCCTGCGAAGCATTCGACGAGGTAATTCGTATGGTAATTCGGAGTTAATTCCGAGGTTATTCCGACGAGGTGATTCCTGTGGTAATTTCGAGGTAATTCTCCGGAAGTTGCTAGGAGGATGCAGCTTGTGGCATCGAGTAGCGATATCCAACCGCAGCGCTTACTGTAAATGAAGGCGTGCTATGCTCAAAGTTTCTCGTGTTTCCGAAAAGATATATGGCTTAACCCATATTCGAATTCTTTGATTTCTCGGCGAGTTCAGTATGTAGGGTTCTACCTATATTCTTGTCACTACCTCCCTGCGGCGCTTTTTAATGACCTCTGAGATCTGCAACCGCCTTTATTCTTTCCCGTATTCTTTTCATATTCGCCCCCGACTGTAGGGTAGCAAACCAGGTGCAACCACGCTAACCTCTTTGGCTTCCACGCACCCTCTATTTCTCGCTCTCTCCGCTATGAAGCTGAAATGGTATAGTGCAGAAAATACCCAGTGCAGGTTTGTTCGCCAGCTCGAATAACTGCGATCGAAGTTCCTCGCCCACGGAGGAACTTTCCCGACGTCGAAGCTGCTGCGGCACGCCACAGGCGCATCGAGATCGCGATGTGCCAAGACGATGTCGATGGGGCTGCTCGATTGGAACCGACATCTACGGCACCCCTCTCCCCCCCGCCCCTATCGACTCGCACAAACGCGCGCACGCTGCCTAGTCGGGGAGGGTTAATTCGGGAAACTGACGCCCAACAAATGTGCGAGTGATCTGCACGATTCCAGCTCGAAGAAAGAAAGAAAGAAAGAAAGCAAGAAAGAAGAAAAGAAAGAAGGAAAGAAAGAAAGAAAGAACTGCACAACGGCCGCTCGACCGGAATCGAGATTGGTGCGACGTGACTAGAGACAGCGACACTCGGGGCAGCATTCCGAGCGCCATCTGCCAGCGAGCTCCATCCGCTCGGAGTGATTTACCGTCCGCCGCGCCAGTTAGGGCCCCGGGAAACAAGAAAGCGAAACGCGTTCTTTTACTCGGCCACGGTATCTGGGCGTCACTCCGGTGCAGGGGTCTGTCGGCCTCCATTCAGTAGGGCAATGGCTCGTAAGCTCTAAGCACGTCTTGAGCGCTGTCTCGCTTGCTTTTGGAAATCGGTAGGGTGAGCGACCCCTATAGAGATGTAAGACGGTGGACAGGACACAATGTCTGCCCAGCCAAAGACGTCGGCATTGCCATTCACGCCTGAACATGCCTGCACGTGAAGATGAACTCGCAGATAACAGGAACACGTTGTCGACAGGCTTCGGTTGGCGAAAGTGCCCTTCGACGGCGAAAGGAAAGCGCTGCCGACTATACTGTCCTAGGAAGCCTGGCTATACCGATATACGTAAATATTTTTTAGAGGTCTCCAACGTGCCGATGGAAAGCCTTCTCCGCAGGTTTTGCGCAGTAATAGTTAACGTATCCCAGGATAACGTCTCCAATGCGCCCTGCATGCAACGTAGGGGAAGACATAGCCCAATAAGTCGGATCTCGCAGCGCGTTCACTTTAAACAGAAGTGATTGAATGCTCGCACTGAATATTCACAAGGTACTGGCGGAACAACTCTGGCCTTTGCTTCGAGTTGTTGACAAATTCGACTTCACCCTGCCGTCTGCTAGCCGCCCAGTTAGTTCAGATGGTAGAGCGGGCCCCGGAATGGCGGTGGCCCCGGGTTCCAGTCCCGGACCAGGACGAATTTTTCTTCAACTGCGAGGCCTTTCTTTCAGGAAACCGTATGGGTTTCCTTTGTAGCGATTGCTACGAATGGGTGGATGTCGCATTTTCCCTCAATTATTAACAAGGTACTGTCATGCACTGAGCTTCAACGCGTATACTTGGCCTATGAACTAGCGCTGTCCGTCCGTCTCAAGTAACAAAGACACTTTGTAGACTTTCCTAGAGACACTGGTGTCGACAGAATCCGTAGATCCTGCATGTTGTGTGTATCGGTATATCTTGTGTATGTCGTTTGTCTGTGACGGCAACATCGCGAATCGCTTCGTCGTCACCATACCCATCTGAAATAGCGCGCTAGGAGTAGCGCCAGGCAAGACGATTCGGCATTCATTAAAGCTAGACTTCTCTCTCTCTCTTTCTCTCTCTCTCTCTCTTTCATTTTGGAGTATGAGAGCTCTCGCAAGTTGAGTTTAGAACGACAGAAAGCTGAGCTAGTTGGTAAGGATTCATAATGCAAAGAAGGGGTAAGGCGTGCAGACACGGACACAAGAGAAGAGAGATGGACAACACGAACGCCGACTATCAGCTGAAGGAATCACTGAGGCGAAAAAAGAAAAGACACAAAACTCATCTGCGCATGCTCTGGAATGGTAGCACCACGTGTCAATCAGGCACACGTGCCGGCCTGCGTGAGAGATAACTGTTAAGGCAATTGATCTCTTCCTTATGTAAGGTAATCGAAGGCTGACTCACGCACGCACTTCCGCCATTATGAGTTTGACCGTGGGCAAACAATTAATCTCCCGAAAGGGAAATCGAAAGCACTTCCTTCGTTCAGGAAGTGCACTGTCCACATGGCCCCAACACATGATGCGATCTTCACTCGAAGCTTGCCGCACATCGATTTCAGGCGCTGTCGTGGGTGGCACTCTTTGTAGTTGACGTTTGCGGTGAGACCACGCGATGTTCTGGCTACGTCTACAGCGCGCTGTGCTTACTGTTGAGTCAGTTTTCGTTATGGAACTGATGGGAAGGCGCATTCGTGGACTTCTCCGATGAGCTCAAGTCACGCCGGGACACGTTGGCACTAGCTATCTCACGAAATGGGTTCCAACGACGAGAGGCTTTGCTGCTTTTTTCACGGCTAGCGCAAAGCCTGTGCCTTCTAAAGGACGACTGAAAGAGCGTGGCATACTAGTCCTCACTGAATAATGGCTTGGGGATGAAGTTTTGGTCCCCCGGACGCTAACATGTAGGGGTTAGTCTCCCCATAGTTGCTCCTATACAATGAAGCTGTTTGCTTTATTGCATAACAAAGTTAAACTTTCGTTTCATGAGTTCAATGAAGCCTGAGATTTCTTTCAGTGCATGGAGAGCTTCGTTGCACTCACACGCGCCCATGCAGACACGCGCACACATATATTTACTGCACTCATCTTAGTCAGTGAGCCCGTTAATCACGTGTAGCATTCCTTCAAGGGAGCACCATGCCTTCTTAACACCTCAACGGATGCTATCGCGTGAACTGAAACACGGTATGTCCATATTTTACCGATAGTTCCGCCTAAATATCCGTTAAATTGGGCGAGTTATTGAGTGTACTTCGTTGTTTCGAGGTCTTCAAGGCTGAACGAATATGTCTCGGGGAATCGGAAGCGCGTTGCGAATTCGAAAATTTTATAAAATTGGGTTTTGGTAAATTCAGATATTGCTGCATTTTCTGACTATCACTCGTGTTCATTCACGTATCATAATGATTCATTTTTTTAATTTCTCGCTGTAGAACACGTAGAAACGAATTAGCCGAGGTAATTTCTGTTTCATTCTCTCTAGATCAACCCATTTATATTGTAGCGGCAGCAGCATCGGCGTCGCACGAGAGTTGACGCAGACGCTCGCGTCTACACAAGGCGAGCGGCTGGCGCGTTCCGGCGCGGGCTAGCGTTCCGAAGATCATTAAAAAGAATGCTACGCTAAGCGACGGAGTGTTGGTTTTTCCTCTCCTGCGAGAGCCCGACTTTATCGGTTTACGTGGTCTCTCGTCGCCACAGTTTGGTGACTCCGGACGTGATACTGCCATACGCTCCTGTGGTAGAGACGACCATGGACCAGACCAACGCTACGAGAGCTCAAGGCCAGAACCCTTCCGAGGAACGCGGTGAGCCCTCCTGTTCCGCCATCGCTGTCCGCCTCCCACAGTACTGGGACCAGCATCCTTCGGCGTGGTTTCTTCAGGCCGAAGCGCAATTTCAAGTCGCTGGTATCCGCTCTCAAGCCTCAAAGTTTCATTACGCCGTCGCAGCACTCTCGCCCGCCGCCATTGACGAGGTAGCAGATTTGTTGAACTCCCCATTGTCTGCCGCCGCCTATGACGATCTCAAGGCAGCACTGCTACAGCGCACAGCAGCTTCACAGCGTTCTCGCATCCAGCAGCTTCTGTCCGCTGAAGAACTCGGCGACCGACGCCCTAGTCAACTTCTTCGCCGAATGAGCCAGCTCCTCGGAAACAACGCGAGATCCATCGACGACACGCTGTTGCGCGAACTGTTTTTGCAACGACTCCCGGCTAACGTGCAGATGGTCCTGGCGACAGCCTCTACCATGGACCTTACCGGACTTGCCGCTTTGGCCGACAAAGTCATGGAAGTAGCCACCCCAACCATCGCAGCCACGTCACCGTCTCCGGGTGACAATACAACCGCTCTGCCAACTCTTCCCTGCTCTTCCGCAGTGCACTCTCCGCTCGACTCCTTGTGTGAGCGCCTGGAACGCATCATCAGTGGAGCGGAGCATCGCCGCACGTCTCGTTGCCCACGCAGCCGTAGTTCCAGCAGATCAAGACGCACGGGCACTCGCAATGAAGCCTCAACTACAACGCCTGGCGTTTGCTACTACCATCGCCGTTTTGGAAACGACGCTCGTCACTGTCGGCGTCCCTGCGCTTGGCAGGGAAACAGGCCGGCCGACCTCTAACGGCGACGAGTGGTCCGGCCCAGCACACAAGTCGCCTTTTCTACGTGACGGACAGAGTTACGGGACAACGATTTTTAGTCGACACAGGTGCTGACGTCAGCATTCTACCCGCCCAGCACTCCGACCGAAAAGCGACACCTGTCTCGTTTTTGCAAGCCGTCAATGGCACCAGAATTCCAGTTTTCTCGTCACGCTCCGTCATGCTGAACCTTGGCCTTCGACGAGCGTTCCGCTGGATCTTCCTGGTTGCAGACGTCCGTCATGCAGTCATTGGAGCAGACTTCTTGCATAACTACGGACTCCTTGTCGACATCCAACGACGCCGTCTCATCGACTCCGTGACCCAGCTATCCGTTCCCGGCGTCCCATCATCAGGCACATCGCCCATAGCGCCTATTTCTGCCATGTTGGACGAACCTTTCGCCGCACTCCTACGCGAGTTTCCCACTTTGACGCGCCTACCGGACTGGACGCAACCGGTGCAACATGACGTGTGCCATCACATCGTCACCTCCGGCCCACCGGTCTACTTCCGACCCCGGCGTTTGTCCCCGGAGAAACTCAAGATCGCTCGCGTGGAGTTCGAACACATGCTGCAACTTGGCATCATCCGCCCTTCTTCCAGTAACTGGGCATCACCACTTCACATGGTGCCTAAGAAGACGGGCGACTGGCGCCCCTGCGGTGATTACCGGGCACTAAACAACGTCACAGTTCCTGATCGCTACCCTCTACCGAACATTCAGGAGTTCACGGTAGCGTTGCACGGTGCGACGATCTTTTCTAGGATCGATCTCGTTCGCGCCTACCATCAACTACCGGTCGCTGAAGAAGACATTCCCAAGACCGCCATCACCACGCCCTTCGGTCTTTTCGAATTTCTCCGCATGCCTTTCGGTTTACGGAACGCGGGCCAATCCTTTCAGCGTTTCATCGATTCCGTCACCCGAGGTCTGCCTTTCGTTTTTGCATACATTGACGACCTCCTCGTGGCAAGCTCTTCGGCCGAAGAACATCTTCACCACTTGCGGTTGTTGTTTTCACGCCTTGCCAGTAAAGGAATTGTCATCAACGCCGCCAAGAGTGAATTCGGTCAAACCGAACTCGAGTTCCTCGGTCATATCGTCGACGCTAACGGCATTCGACCTCTGCCGTCCAAGATTCGCGTCATCGAAAACTTTCCCCGACCGACCACACTCACCAAGCTTCGCCAATTTCTCGGATTCGTCAATTTCTACCGCCGATTCATTCCCGAGTGCGCACGACTTATGGCTCCGCTAGACGCTCTCCTGGTAAACAAGCGCAAACAAGTGCTTCAGTGGACTGAAGAGGCCGCAGACGCTTTCGCAATAGTCAAGTCTGCCCTCGCCGACGCCACGCTGCTTAGACACCCAAAGCCAGACGCACCCACTGCCATCATGACCGACGCTTCAAATACCGCCGTTGGTGCCGTTCTGCAGCAATTCATCGAGAATGAGTGGCATCCACTCGCTTTTTTCTCCAAGAAACTGAAGCCCGCGCAGTCCCGCTACAGCGTTTTCGGCCGTGAATTACTCGCTGTTTACCTGGCTATCAAGCATTTTCGCCATTTCCTCGAAGGCCGTGCATTCACTGTCTTGACTGACCACAAGCCCCTTGTGCACGCAGCGAATCGTTCGGCGTCCTGTTACTCGCCCCGCGAGATTCGACACCTTTCCTACATCTCCGAGTTTACAACAACGTTCCGCCACATCAAGGGCACCGACAACGTTCCAGCCGACGTCCTGAGTCGTGTCAATGTCGTTTCCACGTTGACATCGGAACCTTTCATCATCGAGGCCGACTTACTCGCCAGTCAACAGCGTGACGACACTGAACTTCGTACACTCCGGAATTCGCCAACGTCCCTGCAATTGGAAGACGTCGTTGTGACCCCAGATGGTACGTCCATCGTCTGCGACACTTCTAACGACACACCCAGACCATACATTCCGGCATCCCTTCGCAGACGTCTATTCGAAACCGTGCACAACCTGTCGCACCCTGGCGTACGCGCGACACAGAAGCTTCTTTCCAGTCGTTTCGTTTGGCCTCGGCTAAACGCGCAAGTTCGCGATTGGGTTCGCTGCTGTTTGTCGTGTCAACGTTCGAAGATCCAGCGTCACCCCATTCCGCCTGCCAAGTCTTTTCTTCCACCGGATGCTCGTTTTGACACCGTACACCTGGACCTCGTCGGCCCTCTTCCACCTTCGAAAGGATACTGCTACATACTGACATGCATCGACCGTTACACGCGGTGGCCAGAAGCTACACCTATATCTGATATCTCAGCGCCCACTGTTGCAGCAGCGTTCGTGTCTACGTGGATAGCAAGGTTCGGCTGCCCATCCACAATAATCACAGATCGCGGTCGACAGTTTGACTCAGCGCTCTTCAACGAGCTACTCAAACTACTCGGAACGACACGTTTTCGCACAACTGCTTACCACCCGCAGTCCAACGGACTAGTTGAACGTTTTCACCGGCATCTCAAGGCCTCCCTTATGGCACATGAATCACCGGAGAAGTGGGTCCTACATTTACCCCTCGTCTTACTTGGCATCAGAGCCGCACTCAAGAGCGACCTAGGTTGCTCCTGTGCTGAGCTAGTCTACGGCACCCACCTACGCCTTCCGTGCGATTTCTTTGTCGCAACCCCCCAAACGCCTATGCCATCACCTGCCGACTACGTAGCCGAACTGCAAGCTTTCTTCAGCCAGATGCGCCCCGTGCCTACACGTTCACAAGAAGCAAGGTCCCCGTACGTTTCTCCCGCACTCAGCTCTGCTACCCACGTTTTCGTGCGTAACTGTGCCGTGCGGAAGCCTCTACAACCACACTACTCCGGGCCATATTGTGTTCTAGAGCGTCGTCCGACGACGTTTGTTGTGAATATCAACGGCCGATCAGACACAATTGCCCTGGAACGTCTCAAACCCGCCTACATCGAAGCACCCGCGCCATCAGCTCCACCTGTATGCGACGCGACCCTGCTGCATCCTTCGTCGCCGCCTGCGCACGTGACACCCAAGACCACCGCGAAGACACGCCGCGTCACGTGGACTTTCCATCGTTCGTCGAACTTTCCTCCTCTCTAGGGGGGGAGCCCTCTGTAGCGGCAGCAGCATCGGCGTCGCACGAGAGTTGACGCAGACGCTCGCGTCTACACAAGGCGAGCGGCTGGCGCGTTCCGGCGCGGGCTAGCGTTCCGAAGATCATTAAAAAGAATGCTACGCTAAGCGACGGAGTGTTGGTTTTTCCTCTCCTGCGAGAGCCCGACTTTATCGGTCTACGTGGTCGCTCGTCGCCACAATATAAAGACAGAACAGATAGTTGGAAAGAGAATTCGGCCGTTAAAGGTGACAGCGCGTGCATTGTTTTCACAACAAACCGTAAGTAGAATATGCGCCATACCGGCAGGAATCACGGGCACGTAAATGTGCTGCCGTTCGGC
Organism: Dermacentor albipictus; assembly: GCF_038994185.2. Classification (NCBI taxonomy): domain Eukaryota; kingdom Metazoa; phylum Arthropoda; class Arachnida; order Ixodida; family Ixodidae; genus Dermacentor; species Dermacentor albipictus. The sequence goes on along the minus strand of NC_091830.1, from coordinate 25,042,208 downwards.
GTTGCTTATGACAACGTATAGTTCTCATCGCGCAAGGCACGCGATTTCTCACAGCATTTCTTGATCGATATTTTGCACGGTCTCGGTTGGCGCTTTCGATGTAGAACGCCATTTGATCATCATCTCGGTCTAATTCCTCGCTCCAGATAAAACAAGAGCAAAGAGAAAAGGAAATGCAAGAAATAGAGAGAGAGAGAGATTTTAGCAGTAATAATAAAAGCTCATTAGTGGGCACAGCGGCTCGCATAATTGACAACTGCCAGATGATTCCGTTGAAGTTGCAAAAACACAGTTACTATCTATACGCTGACTCGGGTGAATTCATCGAGCGACAACACGTAGCAGAAAGACGGGAACTTGCGCGAGCCACTGCTAATGGGGCCTTTCAGACCGAGGTGTTGGCGCATTTTAACACGTCGTACATTACTGAGCGTCCCACTCAGAATTGACCTTCTTTCGATCATTAAAGAGACGCGCGTGGGTTCAAAGATTGGAATTTTTCGATAGGTGCTTACGAGAGAAACACGAGCCGTTACGATATGATCGCGCTCATAGCTGGAATGCGAAACAGCGGGGAATCGGAGGAAACGTCGCTTCGTATTCGACTTTGTGAGTTATAGAACACATATTTCTTGGTCGAAGAAGAGAGTACTTTTATTTAAACAGTTTAGAAGCACTGTGCAATAGGCGGTGTTATATCGGTCAGCGGACTAAACACGAAAATGAATAAGCGTTGATTTTTCTTCAGTTCTTGTGCAGTGAAGGAAATATTTCGATGTTTTAGCTTCTGTTTACTTTATGTTACACGATGTACATTTCTGAGCAACGTGTACAAGACTTGATAGATAGCTGTAGCTATTTGTGCATTTAGCGTAAACCGTACATCACGTGAAATGTTACCTTCGTTTACCCAAGAATGCTGTTGTGGTCCTTTTGTATTTCAGCTCGCTAAGTGTAAGGGTTCAGTTACGAAGTATTCGACTCACCGTGGCACCGAAAGTGATTTCCTTTTGCGGGCTGACTATAAAAAAAAGCTGTCCCACTTGAGCGGTTCCTTGATTACCTTAAGTCAATTACAGATATCAATAGCTATACGAAGAAGGCATCGGATGTGGCTCCCCACCATCCGCTTTCATGTCAAACGTATTCTTTCAGCCGTGGCCGCCTACTGTGCGTATGCACTTTTCATGTAGCTCCTCTTGTGCCCCAGCTAGAAGCGAAATAAAATTTGCCAGAAATTTGCGCTTACCTACATGAGGTGGAATCATACTTAATATCGCAAACTATAAGAAATGACATTCCGCAAATAGTGGAGTTACTGTTTTTTTTTCCTTTTAAAATTTACGTACCAATAAAGTGTTGCAGGCTTCGTCTCCACTTACTACAACATGCATGGTTCCAGTTACAGCTGTACGGAAGGAAGGACGTTCCTCACAATAGGTACAGGTACGTGGAACACCATTTGGAACGACCCTGTCAATATCACTGGAACGAAGTTCCACATACTAATTGTCGTGGGATTTTAATTAGTAGTAAGGTCAAGTATATGACAACGCCTTTCCATATATTTTCCGATATCACGCGAAACGCCGTTCAATGTAAGCGGAGAATATTTGTACGCGTCTTTCTACTTATGCCTGGAGCTTAAGTTCAACGAGATTAAAAGTGTCGCTGAAACCTATGTAGGACGGCATTAAGAGTAGACGAGCCGGACGCAAAGCTATTCGTTTGTTTTTCTTTTTAACGAATCGCTGGTCTCACAGTTACAATGCTCAGGCCCGTTTTCTTCCCACTGCGCATGGCTCTGCGCAGCCCGGGGCATCTGCTTATCCGGGGACAGGCATGGGTGAACTCACTGCCTAGATTACAGTACTTTATCGCATTAAAAAGTCGGACGTGGAGTAGCGGTTATCGTGCACGTCTCGAAGACCCACTGAGTGCTGGTTCTCATTTGCCCTAGCACGGCTGAGGACGCGTAAGTTCGATCCTGGCCCCGACGGCCGCATTTCGACGGGATGTAGCAGTTCAATAACGCTCGTACGTCGCGCATCGGGCGCCCGTTAAAGAACCCCCAAGTAGTCAAAATTGGATTGATTTATGTGGGCCAAAAAAAACAGCACACAACAATGCATTTCAGTTTGGTTGTAAATGAAGGTAAAACAGAAAAAGAGCCAAATTAGGACAAACAAAAAATCCGTCAGCTCTTCCCTACTTCACACAGTGCAGTTTCTGAACGTTAAACGCCAGAATGTAGTGATAATATATATATATATATATATATATATATATATATATATATATATATATATATATATATATATGTATATTATTCCACATAACTGGCGTAATAAGTTGTCTTAAGAGAGAGAGAGAGAAACGTTTATTAGACGAAACAGTGTCCCGAGCGAGGCCGGGTATCACCCTAAGGTGGGAGGGCTCCTTAGTCCAGGAACCCTCTGGCTTCGACTGCCCTCTTAGCCCTGGAGACGAGTTGTCGTTGGTCTTCCAGGTCCCCGAGGGTTAGCTTGGCCTCCCACGTTTCGAACAGGTCGTTTGCCTGCGTTTCTGGTTGCATTTCGCTGCCTTCATGCCACGGGCATTCCAGGAGCAAGTGTGCCAGAGTGTCGGGTACGTTGCACAGTGGGCAGAGGTAGCCGTGGAGTGTCGGGTAGAGGCGATGCATCATCGTTCCGTGCGTGTATGTGTTACTTTGCAGGCGTCTAAGGATTAGGCTTTCTTCTCTGTCGAGTTTAGGGTGCGGTGGAGGGTACACTCGACGCTCGAGCCTGTAATGCTGCAATATGGCCGAATAGTTGGTGGGTACGGCCTCCGCCTCTTCTGTCACGGGTCCGAGAGCGCGTGGGAAGTGGGGAGCCCGGCTGACGTGCTCGCGGGCAGCGGCGTGGGCCGCTTCGTTCCCCTCTAGTCCCTCGTGTCCGGGTACCCACGTTACGCAGGTGTACGGGAGCGGAGTGCTTCGTCTTTTTAGTATCTTGAGTGCATCGGCCGAGATGCGGCCCCTCAAGAAGTTTCTGCAGGCGGCCTGAGAGTCGGTGAATATAATTGCTGCGTCTGTGCATGTGGTGGTGGCGAGAGCGATTGCCGCTTCTTCAGCCGTTTCCGGGTTGCGTGCCTTGATGGTTGCCGATGCAAGCTCGGAGCCTTGGGAGTCGACGACGCTCAGAGCGTACGCGTTTCGATGCGGATACTTGGCCGCATCGGTGTAGCGGGCATTCGGGTCATGCTTGAAACTTCTTTTGATGGCGTTGGCTCTAGCCTGTCTTCTACTTTTGTGATATATGGGATGCATGTTACGCGGGACACGTGCGATGGAAATGCACTCTCGAACGTCCGGTGGTATTCGCTCTTTCTTGTCCGTGTCTGCGACATACGTCTCGCTGTAGTTTAGGTTTCGGAGTACTGATCTCCCTGTGGGCGTGAGCTTGAGTCGTTCCAGCTGGCTGTTCTTGTGCGCTTCGGCGAGCTCTTGCCACGTGTTGTGGACGCCCATCTTAAGGAGACGTGATGTAGAGGCCATGGCGGGGAGTCCCAGGGCGGCTTTGATTGCCTTCCTTATCATGATGTTCAGTTTTTCTATTTCAGCATTCTTTAAAGCCAGGTACGGCGTGCCGTATGTGATGCGGCTGGTGAGGAGCGCTTGTACTATTCTTAGAGTGTCTTGCTCCTTGAGCCCGCTTCTTTGGCTTGAGATCCGTTTGATGAGGTGCGTTAGTTGCGAAAGGGTGCGTTCTAGTCTCGGTAGGCTGGCAGCTCCCGATCCGTCTTTGTGGATGTGGAGTCCAAGTATTCGCACGCTGTCGACTTTCGGGATTGTTGTCCCGTTGAGTGTGATGCTGGGGTCGGGCTCTTCGTAGTTGGGTGGTCGGCCTCTCGTTCTTGCTTTCAGGACGAGGTGTTCAGACTTCTCCGGGGCGCAGCGGAGGCCGCAGTTTCGGAGATAGCTTTCGATGGTGTCGACAGCTTCTTGTAAGCTACTTTCTTGCCTTCCAACGTTCGTAGCTCTGGTCCAGAGCGTGATGTCATCAGCATACATCGCGTGACGCAGATCTGGTATGGTCTCGAGTAGTGGGGGTAGCTTGATCATAGCTACGTTAAAGAGTAGCGGTGAAATGACCGACCCTTGCGGGGTGCCTCTGTTTGGAAGTAGGAAGCTTTCACTGCGGATGTTGCAGATTCCGACTGTTGCCGTGCGGTCCATCAGAAAGTTTCTGACGTATGCGTAGGTCCTAGTGCCGCAGCCGGTGCTTTCGAGATTGTTGAGGATCGCGTCGTGGCTAACGTTATCAAAGGCTCCCTTGACGTCTATTGCCACTATGGAGTATTTGCTTCGATTGTTTAGGTGATCTAGAAGGCCTTCTTTTAGTTGTAACAGTACATCCTGCGTTGAGAGGTGCTGCCTGAAACCGAACATGGTGTCTGGTAGGTGGTCGTTGTCTTCTAGGTACTGGGTAATGCGGTCGTGCACCATATGTTCGAAAAGCTTTCCCGCGCACGAGGTGAGGGAGATCGGGCGTAGGTTCTCCAAGCTGAGAGGTTTGTTGGCCTTGGGGATCATGGTGATGTCCGAGTGTTTCCACACAGCAGGCAGTTCTCCTTTCTCCCAGCACTCATTGTAGTAACAGAGGAGAGCCTCGGTGGCCTGCTGCGGTAGGTTGCGTAGGTGTTTGTTAACGATCCTGTCTTTACCTGGGCTGGTATTTCTAGTCAGCTTGGATAGGGCTACGTGGATTTCGGCCTCCGTGAAGGGTCGGTCGAGTTCTGGGTTCGGTTTTCCAGAGTATTCTTTGCAGCGAGTTGACGCGGTAGAGGGTGCATCTCCGCATAGTTTCTTTTGTAGTTCTCGCAGGAGGTGTTCTTCTGATCCGGCATGGTTGTGGATAAGACTGTGAAGATGTTGCTTCTGTTTCGTTTTGGTGGGTTCAGTGGCGAGGAGTGCGCGTAGGAGGTGCCAGGTCCTCTTCGTGCTCAAAGTCCCCTGTAGCTTGTCACAGAAAGCGTGCCAGTTCTGCCTGACGAGGTGTTCCGCATAGTCTTGAGCCTGCTTGGTAAGGAGAGCGATGCGTGTTTTTAGCTTTCTGTTAAGCTTTTGTCGCTTCCATCTCTTCAGGAGGCCACTTCTTGCCTCCCAGAGATGTAGGAGGTGCGCGTCGACCGCGGGTGTATCGGCATCGAGTCGTATGATCTTGGTGTGACGTTCTGCTGCGTCTAATACATTTTTGAGCCACTCGTCAATGTCACTTATGCTTGCTCCGGAATCTAGCTTGTCCCTGAAGGATTTCCAATCGGTTAGCCGTGCAATTCCGGTCTTGGTCTGTTTACGGGTGTGTGCTACATCTAATTGGAGGATATGGTGATCGCTGCCTAAGGTTTCCAGGAGTCGACTCCACTCTGCCCAGGGGACGTCCGCAGTAAAGGTAAGATCGGGGTTTGTGTCCCTGGAGACGCTGTTTCCAATTCTCGTGGTCTGGAAGGGATCATTCCAGAGGGTGAGTCTGTGTTGCTGTGCGGCATCGTGCACTCTAGCACCCTTCTTTGTGGTGGTAGGATAGCCCCATGCCGTGTGCGAGGCGTTAAAGTCACCCACTATGGCGAGTTGGTGTCCATTCGTGGATTTCCTGATTTCTCGTACAAAGTGATCGAAATCCGGTAGCTGGTCGCGAGGCGGGCTGTACACGCTGGCCACGAATAGGCTTTTCTGCGTCTTTCGTTCCGGTAAAACCTCGATTAAGGTGTGTTCGATCTGGGTGTTCTCTATGTCATGTTTTTGGGCTGTCAGAGTTTTCTTCACCAGTATGGCAGTTCGTCGGGTTTGTGCATATGTGGCGTATCCTTGCAGTCGGACATTCTGCGTATTCGTTTCTTGTAGTGCTATGACGTCGGGTTGATTCAGCTTGACGAATTCTTGTAGATTGGCGTGTCGAGGGCGGTATGATCGACAGTTCCATTGCCATATGCGTATAGTAGAATGCTGTTTCTTTGCCTTGTGGTTAGGAATCGCCATCGTCGATGGATTGGAATTCGCGTCGGCGATCGCGAGTGGGCGAGACCGAGCAAGAATCGCTGTGGCTGTTCGCCCGTGCCTTCTTCCGACTCGTGGGGCGCGAATTGTCGAGCTGTGCCTTGGTGATGTAGTTGTTCTTTACGTGCGCAATAAAATTGGTGAGCTGTGGTGCGATCCCATCTATTTTGGCGTTTAACGTGGCGATCTTGTTTTCGAAGGTAGCGGCTGTTTTTTCGACTGCTGATTGTACAACTTTTTCCAGTGTGGCGTGAATGTTCTTCATAAAGGCTTCTTGAAATATCAGGCACCTTGCATCTACTATGGCTTCAACGTCGGCCTTAGTCAACGTCGTTCCCGACGCTCTGTTTATGTTTTCGAGCTCCTGGCATTTTTGATGCAGCTTGTCTGTGAGTTCTTGTTGCTCTTTGCATTTTTGAAGCAGTTTATCGGTGAGCTCTTGCTGTTTCTGTTGACTGCGGAGTAGCTTGTCTATGAGGTTTTGCTGGCTTTGCAATTGGCTGTGCTGATTCTCCAGTTTGCTCTGCTGGTTCTGCTTTTTGTTTTCTAGGACCCGTATGACTGCGGCTTGGGCCGATGCATCCAAGCTGCTCGTACCACCCGAGTCGCTCGAGCCGCTTACCGCGTCGGCGTAGCTCGCGCGCTTGACTGAGCGGGAGCGAGAGCGGGAACGTGAGCGCGAAGCACTTCGCAGTATTGGCTTGGAGCTGCTGCGTCTAGGGGAGCTGCTCGCGCTGACACTGCTCGAGCTGGTGGCCGAGGTGCCCAGCTCCGGGAACTCTTCACTGCTGGAGTTCCAGTGGTTGTCTCTTTCTTGTAGTCTGTTAAGGCGCTGTTGGCGTATATTGTAGGGTGGAGGACTTGGCTTCAGTCTCTTCTTGCACTCTGTACTTGCGGTTTCGTGCGCTTCTCCGCAGAGCTTGCAGGTCGGTGTGCAGTCATGGTCTTTTGGTAGTCCAGTCTTGCCGCATTTGTAGCAAAAATCTGGGATCGGTTTCGGACAGACGTCTTGGCGGTGTCCCATGTTGCCACAGGTGCGGCAGTACTGCACTGACTTGCGATATGGTCTGCAGCGGAAGTCTACGCTCTGGAAGATGATGTAGTAGGGAACGTGCGGTCCCTCGAAGAATACGACTGCCGCGGTCGACTGACCCATCATTCGGGCATGAAGAACGGTGTAACGCGCCGGTGCTCGGATTCCTGCCATAAGTTCTGCAGTGCTTGTTCCTGGTATGAGGCCATTGATGACGCCTCGGGAGACGTCGTCAGGAGTTCGTATGTTGCCTTTGACGTTGTGGTAAGTGCCTCCGAGCTGTATTCTGTTGATGCTGACCAGCAGCTTTGCGTCTTCCTTGTCGGCCGTGCTTGCGATGATTAAATTTTCGATTCTCTGTACTTGCACGCGTACTTTGTCATTGAAGTCCTGCTGTGATAGTCCACTCGCTCTACCGATGGCGTGCACGACTGCGACGGTATTCCATTTGGCGAGGTCGAGACCTGCTTGCGGGCGGTAGACGATCTTAAAGTCGTCAAGCGGCAGGGGCGGCATCCTGGGTCTGCGTTGTTGGTGTGAAGGTGCTGCATTTGGCGTTTGCTCATCGGTTGGTTTTTTTGCCGGCGTCTTTGAATTCAAGGTGTCCTTCTTGGCTTTCTTGTTTCTTGTGATCCAGGCGCTTTCGGCTTCGATTGTTCGGCCGCTTTCTGGGTCATAGTTCCAGGTACCTTCCCCGGTGTTTTCTTCCGTCCGGTCTGTTTGCATAGCATTTGCTTCATCTTCTTTCTGGTTTGACATTTTGCTTGCAGCAGCTCGGCTCATCGTAGGGGCTCTTCGCCGCGGCGTGGGCGAGCGCTCGTGTGCTCGTGCTCACGCGGCGCGCGGCGCGCGGAGCTGGTTCTGGCGTTAGGCTTAACCGGGCGTGGGGGCGGTCTTTGGGAATAACGCTTGATATCTTGTGATACGGGGCACTCACCCGAAAGCGGCTAGTGTCCGCCGGTTTCTTTCGTCTTGCCGGTCGCACCGGTGCAAAACTTTGGTTCGTCACTGGCCTTGTTCCGGGGTGAGAAGCACGAAAAGCGGGAGCCCATGTGAGAGACGTCGGTGCTCCACGGCCCCCTGGCGGGCAATCCTCTGTCTTAAGAGAGTCATTCAAAATAATTGTGAACAGACAAACACGTTCCAAACCATTGTTGGCTCATAACTGCTAATAATAGTTGTAGGAGAACCCTTGAAGAATGGAGGAAAAAATTGAAAGGAATGAATGAAGAAAGCCATGATAGATGGCGCATTCAATACGCAGGCTTCGGGAACGAATTGTTGCTGAAATGATTTCTTGCCGAGGGACACAAAATATTTGAACTTCTGTGCGCTAAGGCGAAAGTTAACAGAATAAACACCACCCGACATAGCAGGTGAGCGCAGCTCTAATGTACCGCTGCCGCTGATGTATATAGTTATACTTCGGCGTAATAATATAAGCAAGACACAAGAACTAAAAAATAAAGACCCGTCAGTTGCAGCCAAACGTTTCGTGTGTATTCGCTTCTCGTTTCCTTTGGGCTGCTATCACAATAGGGTGTCCCAGTTAACGTTAGCCGAGCTAATACATTTACATAAAAATACATTTAAAATAATACATTTAAATACTTAAAATACTTAAAATACTTAAATACTTAAAATACTTAAATAATACTTAAAATAATAAATACTTAAAAAATAAAATAATACATTTAAAAAAATACATTTAAAGTACACGGTGCAAGATACCAAGTTAAAACTCGCGGTAGTCAATTTTCACACCTCGAAGCCCGAACACTGTAGACCTCACAATTGTATCTTGCACGTGTGTTTTTTTTAAATCTCTTTTTTTTTCGTCTGTGAAAAGCTTGGCTAACATTATCCTGGGACACACTATGTATCACATATCGGCTTGGCAGATCACCGCTGCAGAAGAAGACCACAAGAGCGCTTCCACAATTCCCCTGGGCAGCCGGATCGAGCGACCGTTTGTTAGACCAGGCTGGAAGCTGTCGTTGTATCAGCGAGTCCATTGTGCTCATAAACTCCTGGCTTTCTCTTCTTCTCCTTAAACCTTCTTTTCTTCACGTTTTCCCTTCATGCGGCGCAGCAAACCGTGCTGGGTCAACACCTCCTAGACTAGAAGGCCGGAGTGCTCGGCGAGTGACGTCACGGGCAAGAGGCCATCGGCGCGCTCGGGGATACGGGTTCAGTGAAGGGATCACGCCTTGGTTCACCTAGCAGCCGTATGCTTTTATTGACCACTCCACACGTTTTCTTTAGTCGAAACTGCGGAATGAGCAGCAGGCACCTTACAAAGAATTTATTTAGAGGCACAAATACAAAACAGCTTTGTAAAGCTTGTGCATGTATTGATGCCAGGAGCTTTTATAGCATCGCGCTTTGTTGTCTTTGTAATGTACGTTTTTTTGTGAATTATTATTATTATTTATTATACCCCATACTTCATACCTATTACTTCAAGTAAATTAAATCCGTAAAAACCTCTCCTTCCGTATTTTGTACTTGTGGTTTTTACGGCACGGCAATGACGAATGTAATGCACTCGATTAGCTTCACAATTGCGTATGAACAATCTTATTGGGGACACATGTATTTATTACAATCTAGATTATGGTCAAACGAATAATTTCGCTTTCGGCGCACTAATTACCGCAGTCCACAAATACACAACAACCCAAATGAGTTTAGAAATGGGATATAAAACATATGTGCAGCTATTTACACGATAACAGCTGCCTTATTGCGCAGAGTTTCAGCTTTTCTCTTCCTTGCCTTAGCATTGGCATCCAATATTTTGTCATTCATCTCGCAGCAGTAGTTCTTCAATAAAATATTCGTGCTACACCACTAAAGGTGCCTTAAGACAAATTCAGATTTATGTCTATCCTCGCAGGCGTCGACCTCTGAGGAATCATCACTTTCTGTAAATGCACTTGCTGTAATTGAGCAATTAACATTTCCGTATTTTTCAAAAGTAACTATTTAAAGAAGTTCTGAACATCTTACCCTGGAGTGCGCTAATACAATGAAGTCTGCACGTGGTAGCGCCCTAATCCAGGCACTCTGGGCTTCTTCATCTTGCGGAAACTTGAAGACATTATTTTTCTGCCTTGATTTGTACATGTAATTGTTCCGGCAATTGGGCACGCAGCACTAAATAGACATATCTTGGCATGGCACTCCACATTCCGGGGCAATGAAGACTCGCGGTACACGCAATCGCAAGCACAGCACAAGTGTTGAGACTACATGCACTGGTCACGTCTAGAAAAAAATGTGCGTTCGGAAGCATGCAATAGCATGGCCGAGCATGCCGGGACTTGTTTAACCCCGAAGCTATTCAAGGAGCGGCAGGGCTCCTGGAACTAATTGAATTGTTGTCGCTACTTTCGTCCCCTCGGTCTTCTCCGAATAGCCGGGATTAACCATTGTATATCTTCCGCGCTTCATTTTCAAAACTGGTGCGCCGCTCGTAGCTTCGTAGCACACTGCACGGAACTTCTATGTTGGCCTCTTGTGCGTGACGTCGCTCAAGGGGAGAGGGTCAGCCAGAAGGCCTTAAGTTCTCTAGAGGGTGTTGGCTGGGTCCTTGTTTGTCTACCTGCCTTTCATCCATCCGCTCCTCTCTCAATGTATTCAGCTGCTGTGCCGCCATGCAGCTGTTGAGCGAGGGCGTTAACCTCGAGGGTGTATGCGTTGCCAAAGGACAGCCACAGCGATCCTCTTAAAATGAAGCGCACTTATGAAAGCGTAGCCCGTGAGGAGCTTCCACGTGTCTATAAAAGCATGTTCTCTTTTTCTTCCAGCGATCTTCTGCCAAGAGCTGCAGGGTCAGAGGGCGTATTACTTTGACGAAGAAAGACTTGTGCAACAAAGAGGGGCGGCGAATTCAATGAAACAGTTTTTTTTCATCTTTAAATGTTTCGTAACCTCTAAATAAGATAGGAGGCTCGTTGAAATCTGTATTTCGCCGGAACCTTTGATGTACCTCCCTCACAGTTACTAATAGCTAGTAGCTCGAGAAAAGGGCAACGCAAATGGAATGCACGATTGGTCGATAGATAAAGTGATATAAAACTCCTCAGACACGCACACACACACACAAACACACGCACGAACACACAAGCACACACGTTATATGTAGCGGGTGCTTTTTTAGATTGAACAAATCTTCTGAATATCACATCGAGCGTGTTGCACGATTTCGCCTCTTCAAGTAGATTACCCAAAGAGGCGGTAGATACATGTGTGATAACTGTGTGAGAACCTTTTTTCTGTGTGACAAACCGCAACGTTCATGTGTGCATTCGAACAGGTCCACTAACCATCAACCTAATTAGTTACTTGGGGGCCCATGTTGCTACTGCAAACTTGAGGAAGACCAGGATTGAAACCACGTCTGCTTAACAGAAACTCTCAGGCTAGCATCAATCTTGAGATAGCGATCTCCAAGATGTCTTAAAGAATATGGTGTCTCGGTTAATGTCATGCCCAACTGCTAGAGATTCAATCTTGGGAAACTGTTAGCGCAAACGCCAAAAGCTTTCGTAGCGCATGTTAAAAGAAGAGATATTCTTAACTTAGGAAATCTACTAAGCAAACTTGACTGCACTAATGCTAGGATTCAATCTATAAGTTGGAATATGTACCTCAAAGCGAGTATTCAAGAAGTTTCTAGTTAATTGTTTTCATTCTCTAACCAGACATTGCAATTTGTCATCCAGGTAATTTTTGCGTCTTCCAAAAATCCACCTTAAATTATGCAACAGGCACAGGCACATACTATCACAGGCAAACTTTAAAAAAATGTTGTTCGAACTGAAAAAAATAACGTAATCTGGGAATAAGCAAGAAAGAAGGTTATAGACATTTCAGGGTCTACCCTTGTGTAGGTAATTTGCAAATGATTTTCTGCAAATGAGCTATTCTGCAAAGCTTAGAGAGGGCTTAAGAAAGAGGTGAAGCTCGCATAACACCCTCGATTTCAACGCAACCGAAACACGCATTTTACTTTACGAAAACAAAAATAAAGGCAGCCCTACGTGTACGCAATGGTTCTTCATTCCACACGACAAATGCTCTCGTGCTTCATTTGTTGGTTCATACCTTGTTTCACTCGAGAAACGCGTGAAGTTGCACAGCTCTCGATTTATCATGAAATTATTGATATTTCTTTTTCGCACTCCTTTGTATTGCGCAGATAAGCACGAGAGCTTTTAGTCCCCTTTTTTACCGGTTAACTGTGAGTAATCAATCTTCTGGGCGCCTGGTGGTGAAGCCTAACCAATCCGGAACGGAGAAGCAAATCTGTGACTCGGGGAGAAGGCGCAAAATTGAAGCGGGACCAAACAAATGAGCAGGCAAAGCACGGCTCCGAAGAGCGTCGTCACGTTGCCCTTGGCAACGGCTTAGCGTGGTATTTTCAAGTCTTCCTTTAAGCTTGACTCTCCCATTACGCACGGATGAATACAAAAAAAGAAAGAAAAAGTAATCCTTATCGATCCTTGGGCAATTTAGTTGTGAAATTCTAAACAATATCCCACTGAGAAAGAGGCTGACGGTGTGGGAGGGAGGAAGGGGTTCGGGGGTTGTAAGGGGTGATGTTGTATTTGATAGCGTCTTCTCCAGGGAAAAGAACTGGGAGAGTGTTGAAAACCGGCTTAGGCTGGCAGTTAATTGTCGCCTTTGCTTTCTTGAAGTATTCTTTATTTCCCAAACTTATTCAAGGTTTTCTCGCGCTGAAGAGCAATTCCGCCGCGACGTCCGTTTCAGCGACGCCATTGTTTCGCTTTGTGCGTCTCAAATCTCATATTTCATCGCAGCGAGCTGCTTTGATATTTGTGTATTTCGTCGAGAAAGAACAAAGAAGCACCCAAACTTCCTTCAAGAAGCCGTAATGGCTGAAGGCAAGTGCTCCTCACAATACACTCTTAAGCAAAATTACGCCCTTTTGCCACACAACAATTATCGTCATCTGTCCTATTTTCCGCATTCCCTTTTTTTAACGCGGTGAGCCCGGTATTTACAGTAACGAACGGCATGCGCGTTATCAGCATGACATAGTATTCTCGACAGGAAAGTAGCGGGCGCGGCGTTTTCAAGAAAGGAAACGCAAGCAAGGCAGATGACGGTTATTGTTGTGTGGCAGAGATACACCCCAAAGGGTGCAACATTGCCTAAGAGTGATAGTAACCCATTTTAGCGCCGACAGACGGAGACAAGAGGGAGACACTATAGTGAGCAAAATGCGCTGTCAGTGTTTTCCTAGTAATATGTATACGTTTACCTACATGATAAATACGCAGCTGTACCTCATTGTGGTGTTCAATGTGATTAAATGGTCAACGAGAAAGGCACCTTTAACATAATAACGGGCCCCATTATGATCGGCACACGGCGAGCAATCGTTGCCTTCTCAAATAAGTCGCAAATGTACGCACTACCGCGAATGCCTTAGAAGGAAGCACACTAACAGGAGGTTTACTGCGTCTGCGCAGTACGACTCTATTTTGCTCCTTCGAGTGTTTAGGTGAGCAGCTCGGTGGGAATCGAGTCGATCGACTACGTGAGGAAAAAGAGAAAGAAAGAGAGAGAGGAATATAAGAGCAGAGAGAGAGAGAGAGAGGAATATAGGAAGGCAGGGATGTTAACCAGTCAAGGATCTGGTTGGCTACCACACGCTAGTGAGAAGGGGAAGAGAGAGAGAAGGGAGAGAGGAGGTGTAGATACGAGTACGGACAGTACTTGAGTTAAAGCCGCTCGCGCGAACCAGACGTTCTGAGAAAGCACAAAAGTGCCTTCTCTGCCCTCTGAGCCGATGATCGATGGGGACGGTGCTCTAGTACTGTCTGTTCACTCATAGGACGATCACATAATTTCCTCAGTGTGTTAGACTAAGATTGTCTACTACGTGCAGGGTATACTCGACAAAAGTCGCTGGCAGGCGCCTGCAATTTCTCCGCGATATATAACCTATTCGAAGGGAAAAAGAAAATGTTGATTACACCTGCTGATTGCATGCCCAAGCTTACGAACTCCTCATTCTCTGAACAAAGCTTTTCCTCTGCATACAGCCAGACCCGATCGTGTAGGCTTCGTGCGCAGTGTTTAACGTTCCGGCGAGTGTTTGCCAAGGACCATGCCGCAGTGACGGGCATACGACGTTTTCACGGTCAGCGGCAAACACTGACTACGAACCTGCATAGGTTAAGGTAAATTTGCATACCGCGTACTTGCGGGAGCCAGTGTTTGAGCACGGTGATGTTGCGAAAGTAGCTGTAGGCTTCGCAAACGTGCCCACAGCTTCGGCCAGTTTGCGATGTGGCTCGTAAACCAAATTAAGAGTAATTTTGTTACGCCAAAATTAATTAATTGTGTCGAACGCTCGTGTGAATCAACATAATTGTGAATGAGGAGAGTATGCCGAATTTGGATACGTTGAAAGAAGTAACAAATCGGCGATGTGATACGTTTAAGCGGACTCCAAATAACTTGTACTCGATATTGCTCGCGTGTGCATTGTTGGTTCTCAATAGGAAACCCCCCATTAGGGCGTGGTGCGTTATTAAACTATTAGACTTTGTTAAATAACTCCTCGTAAATTCGCCTATCCGGATTTCTCGCCGTATACCTGCATGACGCTGAAGAATACCTCAGTTTAAGTTACACCATGAAATGTCCGTTAACTTCCAGGTATGGAGTGAAGAGCTCGCTTATTTTATCCCTAAACTACAACCTTCGTTCATAATGTTACGTTACTAAATAGTACTCCATTTCACTACTTTAAATTTATTTTAATCTGTTTTCGTGATTACCATACGTATCGCGATGCATCATTAGACACGCCTGCTTCTTAAAGCGTTCTGCTCTTGTCCTAATATTTTCGATTTTTCTGTTTAGCTCCTAATATTTCTTTCGTTGATCCTAGTGCTTGATGAAAAAAAAAAATCTTTTTTCACCTGAAACAACTACTCAACAGTTTTTCTTACGCCATGGAACCTTCTTCGTTCAATTTTTAATGAATTTTATGTGTGCTTTTGTTCTCCGGCACCTTTTCCCATTGAAAACGGTAATTGACGGCATCAAACTGCATATAATATTAAATATTTGTCTCACCCTGAATTACACTATACTTGAGATAACTAAAACTTCCGGCGAACACAACTTAGACAAATTCGTTCGCATACTTTGTCCCAAGTAGATGTGCCAAGCGCATTCACCGGCTACAATTCGTGAATTGAAATATTTGCTTTAAAATAATGAGGCGAAATGTGAATTACCAAAACTCGTTAATGAGTTAATTATGCATTTAAATTTGTCGGGCAAATATTGTTTTGTCCTTTCGTGTAATCCTAATCAATGAATTCACTTGCGCTGTTTGTCAAAGGATATATATATATATATATATATATATATATATATATATATATATATATATATATATATATATATATATATATATATATATATATATATAAACTCATAAAAAAGAAGAAAAAACAAGAGAAGCGCCTATACAACTTCATATGTGGCGTGAACAATTTTACAGACCAAGTTGGCCGGAATTTCAACATTTTTGGGGCGACTAATTTTCAAGCTAGTGGTACTGACAGCTCAGTCGCGGATCTTTCAGGAACACCGACTTGCAGTGATTCTGGTTCCCGCATTGATTCCCGTATGTCCGAGATATAGCATTCCGACTTCACTAGTGGATCAGCAAGTACGTAATACGCATATCAATGACATAAACTAATCTTGGATCTCATTTTCGAATACAACCATTGGTTTCTCATCTTAATATAGAAATAAATATTATACCTGCACATCTTTAGTATGCGACAGAAAACCGCCGTGGTGGCTCAGCGGCAACGGTGTTGCACTGCTGAGCAAGAGGTCGCGGGATCGAATCCCGGCCGCGGCGGCCGCATTTCTATAGGGGCGAAATGCAAGAACACCCACGGGGTCTTCTGCACGGGGAGCACGTTGAAGGTCCCCTGGTGGTCAGAATTTATTGGAGTCCCCCACTACGGCCTGCCTCACAATAAACTCGGTGTTTTGGCAGGTAAAACCCTAGAATTAAATTCAAGTATACGGAAGAAAAACTGCGGGCATTAACCATTCAACAATCTGCGTAAGCTATTTACGGAAACCACAGAGAAGTGCGAAAAAGAAGGTTCGAGAATTGGTCGGAGAGTGCCTCCGAATAGGCACTGCTCCACCTGCGTCAAACTGTCCCAGCAACTTGAATGGAAGTTCATGCTTAAGGCAACATTATTTTGCCCTCGTGCGAATTTTTCTGCCATTTTCTAGTAAAACGTACCTTTCTTTGCCTACGCCTGATATTTGTTTTTCTTCTCATCACGGCGGGGAAGATATTTCTTTTTGAGCATCGCGCCACGTCAGCAGAAAACAACGCTCTGTGGAGTTGCGTCTGAGAATTTCTTTAGTCTCGGACGTACAAACCATTCTCGACTTCCAGGGAGAAATCTCTCGTTAATTTTTTTTTCACCTACGCAAGCCTTCAACAAGTCAACTTCGCAATTTAAGACTGCAATGCAGGGAAATACAGAGAGAACAGAAAGAAGATTTGAGATACTACACGTTGATTTGTCCTCCGAGCCGCAGCAGGCACTAAAGCAGCTACAAACAAGCAGGCAAACAAGCTTCAGTGCTTGGCAGGTCTAACTTACCCGATGAAAAAGAACCAGCGATGACAACGCGCGTTCTCTTCCGTCGTTACGTCCACGCGCAATCCCGGCCACAGAGCGACGCCGAAAATCACACGTATGCGCGGGTGTCGGAGAGGGGGCCCACACAAGAACAACACAACATCCACCACGCTCTGCGCAGGTATCCACCGCACGAAGTCCCACGGACGAAAACAGAGCGGCGGAATGAGACAAAACAGGGAGGAGGCTCAACGTCAACCCCAACCTCGGGCGAACAAGCGCCCCGGTCACACGAGGCCCGTGCGCCTCTCGCTTTTTTTCTTTCTTCCCGGCACCGGGGGCGTAAAAGTTGGGCAATCCTCTTCCGGGCACTTCCCGAGCGACTCTGACCGCGCGCCGAGGGCGACGCGACGTTTGCGCGTTTCTTTCATCCTCTCCCCTCGAACGACCCTCTGCTTCCTCGCTCCTCCTCCTCCTCCTCCCCTTCTGTGTTTCCCTCTCGGCGTTCGAACGCCGGGTTCTCGCGCCCGGTTCTCGCTCTCGACCGAGTTGTGGACTCCGTCCGTCCCGAGGTTTCGTCGGGGGGAAGGGAGGGATGAAATAAGATGCGCGAGTAGAGATTGAGTGAGTGAGTGAGTGAGTGAGTGAGTGAGTGAGTGAGTGAGTGAGTGAGTGAGTGAGTGAGTGAGTGAGTGAGTGAGTGAGTGAGTGAGTGAGTGAGTGAGTGAGTGAGTGAGCGAGCGAGCGAGATCGTCAGTCAACCATCCAGCCAGTAAACCAGTCAGATCAGTCAGCCAGTGCATATATGGGTAAATTAGTGGACGAATGAGGGGGTATACGTGAGCAAATGTGGTAGTTCTGGCGTAAGGGAGTGAGTGAGTGAGCGAGTGAGTGATCCATTCATTTTGTTAGTGTATGAGCTATAATTGGATGAGTGAACAATTGAGTGAGAATGCTTGAGCGCAGGCGTAAGTGAGGGAGGGACTGGGCGAGTTTGTGATTCAGCAAGTCTGCCAGGTATAAGTGCGCGTATATGTAAGCGAATGAATGCCTCCGTCATATAGATTCAGTGACTCAGTCTGTGTGTGTGCGCGCGTGCGTGAATGCGTGAACAAATTAGTGAGGAAAAGAATGTGTGACTGTGCAAGCGAATTATGAATCAGTGAATGACGACAGCGTGTCTACGACAGCGCGACAACGGAATCTCGACAGTGTGGCGATGGCGGCGCGATGGCGGCGCGATGGCGGAGACACTCGTACAACAGAATGACGAAAGCGTGACGGTGATGGAAGGACTGTGGATTGGCGCATTGGCATTCCCTCTCTGCTCGTTTTTACTTCTCAGACGCCGCATACTACTCCGACAATTCGCTGTAATATGCCGGTCTGATGCAGTGTGGCAGTTGAGATAAGCTAATCTGTGGTGAACCGGCTAGACGAAATGGTGGATTTCGGCAAGAGAAACGCAACTAAGGCCACGAAGGAGCCTTGAAATCCTTACTTTTGAAATGGTAAACAGCGTGGCATGAGGAGCACTGACAGGTAGTAGGCACCACAGGCACTGATTAACAACGTTGCCTTTGTTGCAACAGGGCAATACATAAAACGAGCAACAGCCTCCACTCTCCCCCCCCCCCCCCACCCGCATGTGCTTACCCATCGTCAACGACAAAAAATATCAGCATGACGAAAAAAAAATCGCAGAAAAAGGCGACTCGTCAATATTAAAGAAAAGAAAGGTGGTGTCCCCTGCAGAAGGGAATATAGGGGATATTTGCCAAGAATTCAATCTTTTTTGGTAAAGCCATCCGAGGCGTTCTAACACATGCAGCGCCACCTGTACGTACGTACATACATACATACATACATACATACATACATACATACATACATACATACATACATACATACATACATACATACATACATACATACATACATACATACATACATACATACATACATACATACATACATACATACATACATAGGTTAAATAATAAATCAAATTCTGCTGTTTTGCGTGCAAAAACTACATGGTTATGAGTCGCGCCATGGTTGGGACTGCGGATGAATTTTGACTTCTTTGGGTTCTCTAAGGCCCGTCCGAAAACATCCCGTGTCAGGTCAACAGCTCTAGGCCGTCAAACGTTCTGGAAAAGGGGCGGCGGTGTATCGATCAGTCTTTCCTATATACGCGAGATGAGTGAAGGAGGCAGCGTTTATCAGCATATTGTTTGTCACGAACGTTACCAGTTACCGAAAAAAGTAGGGTCATATTTGTTTCTAGGTGGGAACCGTCGCTTCAGTGACTGCCACTATGTTTGTTAACGCAAATTTTGCGGCATCCGTGAGGCATCCTCGCGCTGTTTGCTAGGGTTCAGCACAGGTTTGGGTGCCCTTTTTTTAAGCTATAGGCAGTTTTAGAATAGCGTTCGCAACCAAACATAAACGCAATAAGTACGTAAAAATATAGCGATGTCCTCACTGCGCATGCTCCGAACATTATTTGGTTTCAGTGGTTTACGTGCGCTTTGATAGCGCATGTTATTTGGGTGAGTTTAACGCTCGTATTGTTTACGCACACCAAGAAATGGCGTTGTCGAACATGGCGGCACCCATGGCTCCCGCTTCAGGGTGGACACTCGTGATGGCTACGCTCACGCTGTCGCCGGTCGCCAGTAACTACTAGAATGAGGGTTCGCGTCCTCTAAACTAACCTGAAACATTAATTATGAGCGCATGACTTGTCCGATTTCTGAGATCTTTCGGCGAAACCGGACTTAGTAGGCCTAACGAGAGGCGTCCGCCTAAAGAAAAAAAAAAAGACTGAATGGTTACTAATGGATTGTCTCAGTTTAGATACGTATGAGGCGAGGTACCAGATGGTGCCTTGTATTCTAACTACCTCCTTGAACTTGTGTCCCGTACGTTTAACTATTTTTTTGACTGAAAGTCTTTAAGGGACGCGCACCGTAACGTCCCACAGAGGGGCTTGCCTTTAACGTACCTAACGGGGCCAACGCAATTCTAAAACTGTCTACTTCCCGTTAACATGAACAAGCACACTGCCTGCGGATTATTTTATTTGAACGTAAAGTCATTTAAAATGCGGTGGTATTTGAGGTTCTTGTCACCTTTGTTTTCCGCAGCTCGATTCGTCCGCGCCGATTTGGGGCCTCCCCTACAACTTGGAGCATCTCAGAATAATGAGCTCAAAATCCCACCTTGCGTCTTTTAATGGTTCAAACTAGGTATTTTAGTTAAAAACTGTATACTGCAACAAAAATGCATGGGTACTACTTTAATTCCGTCTGTGATAGTTTGTGTATAAGAAGATATACTTGCGGATATTCTGCGGTGTAGCCAGAATAGCTTTGGAGGTTTTGCAGAATGGGATTCGTCTGGCACTTGGAGGTTCTGCATTGAGAATAACGTCTAACAGTAACGTAAGCAATAGCTGCGTGGCCGAGAGCGACTTAAATGCACTGTGACGCACTTGGTGTGTACGTCATATGTGCCATAGAAGTGACATGTACGCGGAACCTGGTATACATCTTGAACACGAGATTTCTGTGTGAACTTGCATATCTATACTGGATAAAAACTGTCTGTGCTAACCTGTCTGGCAGTACCGGTGTTACGCATAAACCTCCTTATTTGAGTGACATGACTGCACAGCGCAAAAGACGAGGACAGAAGAAAGGAGACAGCGCAAACGCTCCAGTTAAACTTTATTTGCGAAACCGCCAGAAATATATGCCTTAGACATCAACAAAAAAAATAACGAAAAATAAATATTTTGCATGACGTCACAATTTTCATGATCCCCTGCCGAATCAGAGCCAGAGGCTTAATTTTGTTTTGGTGAGAGCAATAGATGGCGTGCTGATGCAGAAGCCACCCATCCGCTGTATCTCGTCAGCCTTCATAATCTGACGGGTAAGCTGTTCTCATTGTTTGCAAATTACGACACAACTATCAAATTCAGGCCCACAACCGCAGTCTCTGCAGTGAACGCCAAGATGACATTGAACGGCTGTGTGAACATTGTGAAAATTCTGTTTCAATCGCTCATTTAAACGTGAGCACGTATGGCCAAGCTACTTCTTTCTTCAAGTATATTCCGCTGGGCAAACAAGTCCGTACTGGCGTAATTTACGATGTTGACGAGACCATTGTCGACTCCGACCTGTCAATCTTGATAAAGCCAGCTACAGAGACCACCATCATCACAAACGCGTTTCGTCTCGGCACGTCACGGTGTGTGAAGATCATATTTAAGGGCGAATCCCTCCCATCGCATGTAAAAGTGGGCCACTTCCGACACGCAGTTCGCCCTTTTATACCAAAACCACTGCAGTGCTGGAAGTGCATGAAGCTTGGCCATGTGAGTAGTGTATGCAATAACACTACCGTCTGTTCTCGCTGCACTGGGCCCCACACCACAAACACATGCGAGGCCAGTGTGCTGAAGTGCACAAACTGCAGCGGCCCTCACGATGCATCTTCGAAGGAATGCCCTTTGATTCGAAAGGAAATGCAAATATTGAAGAAAATGGTTAGAGACCACTCGTCTCACCGAGAAGCAGCAGCATCTATTAAGCGACGACGATCACGTCGCCGGCGTCGATCAAGACCCTCCAAAGCCTCTGCAGAACGCCACACACGTATATCACCACCCACTCTTCCGCCCAGGCCAAACGCAGTCAGCTCCAAGGACACGGGTGCATCGAACAGCACGGCTGCTGACGCGTGGCCTGCACTCCCGAAGCTACATGCCCCTACTGAGCGGAGTGATACTTCTACAGCAGGGGACACTTCGTCTGTTCCTGATAAACTGGCGGACCAAGATCAACAAATTGTTGTTATGATCAGCTCTCTGGTGAGTGCTATTCGTGTTCTTCTGGACAAGCTACAGACACCAACAGCTCGAAGTGCATTGCAAGTGCTGGATGCCATCAGTCCGGTTCTGGCGAGCCTTCAGAAGTCCAGTGCTTGAGAACTTCTACAGCAGAACCATGGCTCATCGACACCACCAACGATCGTTCCGGGATGATGTGAGAAATGCCTCCATATTCCAATGGAATGCGAGAGGCCTGAGGTCCCGTATTTCGGATTTTCGACAGTTCGTATTTGCAAACCATTTTCCTATACTAGTCATCTGTGAACCGAACTTATCAGCTTCCATAAGACTGTCGGGATATGAATCTTTTGTTTCCAACACGTGTGTCCGTAGCAGTAAGGTTCTGGTCTACATTCGCAAGGACCTTACGTATTTTTCCCAACAAGTAGCGCCACACGACGGTAACCAATACGTCTCTGTTACTGTGAAAAAGAAGAAGCTGTCTTTTACTCTTATCGGCGTCTACCTTTCCCCAACAAGTCAGTTTGATAGAAAAAGACTGGAATATATTATGGCTGCTACTCCCGGTCCTTGGATAATAACAGGGGACTTCAACGCTCACCACCATATATGGGGAAGCTCCAGGATAAATTCGAGGGGCAGGTCACTAGTATCCTTTGCATCAGGCCACAACCTGTGTCTTCTAAATGACGGAAGCCCGACATTTCTGCGAGGAACTAAGTACAGTAGCTGCCTTGACTTGACTTTGGTGTCACGTTGCCTGACTTTGAGCGTGCAGTGGTTCACTGATATTGAAACCCATGGAAGTGATCATATACCGACCTATGTGAGAATTGATGGACTAGACGCCACATTACCGGTTGTTTCTCGCCAAATCGACTGGTCAGTCTTTCAAGATCGCGTAGAAGACACATGCAAGACACATATTGCACGCAGATTAGAAGACATAATTGCGGACGCTATGCAAGATTGTACACGCTGCTTCACACATCCATCAAAGCGTACAGAGAATGACATTGAATTGGAAAGGCTTCGTGCACTACGTCGCCGAGCTGAAAGGAGGTACAGGCGCAAGAAGTCAATTCTTGACCTCAGGGAAGCTCGGCGCATGCAAAAGAAGATCAGACGCCGTATGGATAAGCTAGCGAATCAAAGATGGAAGTGTTTTTGCGACTCACTAGACCCCCGCAAGCCATTGTCCTGTGTATGGCGTACCCTACGGGGTCTTTGCTCAAGTCCCCAGCAACGACACCCATTCAACGCCCTTGCTCTCTATCAAAACCGCTGTGAGATAGACGTCGCAGAGGAATTTTGTGCGAACGTCGCCGGCGGCGCAGTTTTAGTCCCTGACATGGCTCTAGGCAACATCCCCGGCCCACGAGATGCAAGTATGGACGCTCCATTCTCTATGGAAGAGCTAGAAGCTGCTATGGCGCTCTGTAAGTGTTCGTCTTCACCAGGGCCCGATGGCATAACGTATACTGCTTTGCGCCACCTAGGCAGAGAAGCACGAAGAGAACTCCTCAGCATTTTTAATAGTTCATGGCAAGATGGTGTCGTCCCACAGGAATGGAAACGCAGCCGCCTGGTACCGCTTCTAAAAGCAGGAAAGTCACCGCTCGAACTGGCATCCTATCGGCCTATAGCTCTTGCCAGCTGCGTCGGGAAGCTCATGGAACGTATGATCCTCATGCGTCTCGAATGGTACCTTGAACACCACAAGATTTACCCTGACTCTATGGCGGGATTTCGACGGGGTCGTTCATCGATTGACAATGTCATCGATCTAGTAACATCTGTGGAACAACAAAAATATCGGAAGCGATTATCAGTAGCACTCTTTCTTGACGTGAAAGGCGCTTACGACAACGTTTTCCATCAAACCATTCTAGACGCACTTTTGACAATTGACCTAGGAGGACGAGTATATCGTTGGGTCAGTAACTACTTGACACAAAGGTCCTTGTTCGTACGAACGGAAGATGGTCCGACTACCGACCACTACACATGCCGAGGCGTTCCCCAAGGTGGTGTTCTAAGCCCTATTCTTTTCAACCTCGCGCTTCTTGGGCTGGCCAAATCCCTACCAGAAACAGTGAGTGTTTCAATCTACGCCGACGACATCTGCATCTGGACATCAGCGGTCACTCGCCTGCAGGTTCGCGCACGGCTACAGAAAGCAGCAACGCAGGCATCTGACTACCTTCACGCACAAGGCCTTACCATCTCAACAGAAAAATGTGCGATAGTCGCTTTTACGCGAAAAGCGATGAGTCCTTATCCGGTATGCATCAATGGTCAGCCTATCTCCTACAAGAGAAATCACCGGTTTTTGGGCGTCATTGTAGACCGAGACCTCACTTGGAGCCCTCATGTTGCCCACTTAAAGAAGAAGCTCACATCTATTGTTCACGTTTTCAAGTTTATCGCCGGCAAAACATGGGGATCGTCAGTGGGCTCCATGCTACAGTTATATAGAGCACTGTTCATCGGATTCCTACGCTACAGTTCTCCCGTGCTTGCTAAAACATGCAAGTCAAATCTTCGAGAACTTCAGAGCGTGCAGGCGCAAGCACTACGTGTTTGCCTAGGCCTTCCGCGCAGCGCCTCAACAGCTGGAACCATTGTAATGGCTCAAGACCATCCCATCACGACTTATATTAGTACCGAAACGCTTAGAGCCCATGTTCGTCATGTTTCACGGATGCAGTCAAGCTCTCTTGCGTGCCTGCCGGAACGACGACCACAGGCGTCCTTCTCCAACAAGGTCAACATCCATCGTGCCTCCTTACCTTCGGGTTTCACACCCTCTTCACGTTCAACCTCAGCTTTGTGGTGTTTAAAACAACCTCAAGTGCGTCTTACGGTTCCAGGAATAAGAAAGAAGACCGACCTGCCTACCTTGGCTTTGAAGCAAGCAGCTCTGGATTGTTTGCACACTTTTTACTTTGATCGAATACACATATATACGGATGGCTCTTCCACTCCGACCAGCTCCACCAGCGCAGTGGTTATACCATCACGATCACTAAGCATCCAATACAAGATTTCTCATTTGACAAACTCGACTGGTTCGGAGCTTGTTGCCCTCCGAGGTGCCGTTGATTATATTAATAACCAACCGGCTAATCGGTGGGCTATATTCTGTGATTCCAAGGCAGCCTTACAATGTCTTCTGGCATCTCTTCGTCGCGGGTCATGTGAACAACTCGTGTCGGAGATACGAGAAATGCACCATCTCATGATCGCGAAAGGACACGACGTCGTGTTTCAGTGGCTGCCTGGTCATTGCGGTATCTCCGGCAACGACCTCGCTGACGAAGCTGCTAGAAAAGCACACGAAGGAGCAAACCTTGTTTCAATACCTTTATCGCGGACCGACGCAGCCCAACACTTAGGCAAGCTAGCGCACTCTTTGACATTGGAGAAGTGGCACACATCTGAATTCACTCACCATCGCTTGCATTCCCTCGATCCCTCTATGCAACTGCGGCTGTTACCAGGTCTTCCGCGAAACGAGGAAACAGTGCTGTGCCGCTTACGTTTGGGAGTCGCATTCACAAATACTTATGCATTTCTGATTGGAATGGCTGATAGCGCCGAGTGCAATGCCTGCGGTGTCGAGGAAACCATAGAACACCTACTGTGCTACTGCCCATCTTATGAAAACGAAAGGCAAGACCTCTGCACAGCTCTCAATCAGCTGGATGGGAAGCCGTTCACCTTGAAGAAGATCTTGGGACCTTGGCCTCGCATATCGCAGCTACAAAAGGCCACAAAAGCGCTGCTGCGGTATTTGAAAGCGACCGGATTGAGTGAGCGCCTGTGATTCGGACTGAGTGACCGACTGATATCTCCAGTGGACTTTCTCTTCTTTTCATCTTTCCGTCCCCCTTTCCCTTTCCCCAGTGTAGGGTAGCCAACCGGGCTCAGTCCTGGTTAACCTCCCTACCTTCCTTTTATCATTTTCTCTCTCTTTTTTTCTTCAAGTCAGGGGAGGCATATAAACCAAACCCATTGCGCGTGCTCCAGATCGCCTGCTGTGGTTAGTAGGGCACATATTTTGTCATGTGACATAAGCATTGACACGCCTGCATAGAAATGATAACTTCTCCGGACCAGAAAGAAAGACAACTTTAGCATTTAACTTTTTATCAGCATGCCGTCTATTGCCCTCACCAAAAAATTAAATTAAGTGTCTGACTGTGTCCTATATGGGATTATGAAAAGTGCGACGTCATGCAAAAGTTATATTTTTTTTTCATTTTCTTGATCCACTATAGAAACTCCAACTCTCCCAACCTTTTATTTTGTCGCAACATTCGGCTCGTTCCCACCACGCTCCAACTCCGTTTTTAGCCGGAGAAAGCTTGTCCCAGCCGAACGTACCGGAGCAGTTGGAGTAGTCACGTGATGGAGCTTCTGTCGGATCCCAGTCGCGCCCAACTCCATGCTTCCAAAGTTGGAAGGTGGAAGTGCCTCCGAGCGTTGTGAGCTGGAACACTGCCCTCGGAAGGAAACGGGTGAAAGTGATCCAAGTGCTCGGTTTATGCCTGCCGAATGTAATGGGCACCACGAAAACACTCAAAAGCGCTCGAAGGCGACCACTCAAATGTACCACGAATGTCGCTTTGATGTAGCGCAATTCACCACTAGCATCATCCTTGCAGCCGGCCACACACCGTAGAATAATTTACACCCTTAAAAGTGAAAAAGGCTGTAAATGTGTCTACAACTCACACCCTTAGGGTGTCACTTATACAAATCACACCATATGGATGTGAGTTATAGTCACATTTGCACCTTTTGCCACGTTTAAGGGTGTAAATTATTTTACAGTGCACGGAGGTAGACACTGTAGGGTGTAGAAGCCACTTCGCGTGGGTCAAGAAAGAAGCCTCCGCCCGATATGAGTTATCTAAAAATATGCAATAAAAATTGAGCACATCCAACGCACAGTACGTAATATGTAGCTGAAATGAAGCTGTCCTCCAGCGGTCTGTAATAAAATATATGGAGAACCTTCTTGCCTATAAACTAGAAACCTATGGGGTTGAGAGGGCGCAGGGGAATCATCAGCATAAAAAAAGACGCACTTTGTAATTTCTCGTCGAGCTACTTCAGTTGTGGTCGCATTAAGCTGCGCCGTAGGTAGGCTTACTTTAGGACGATAAAAGAGGCAGCACCAATAGAACTACGCACACCTGCCTGAACCCGAAGGTTATCGGTAGGCAACGGTGTGACCTCGTGGGCGGTCAACCATGCAATGTTTACGCTTGACCTCCACAAAGGTCACAACCTAATTGTTATGTAATTCAGTGTTTATGCCTGGCGATTAGAAATGTATTATGATTAAAAGGAGAAATGGGCTAGTGCTTAGAAGGAGAGAGAATGGCAAACGGTGGTACTTTTTTTTAATTCTTCTAACGATTTAACGCTATGATTATTGTGCATACGCGCATACATTTTGTTTTTCTTTGGCATGACACCTCCATGTGAACTTAGAAAGCGTCCCGGAGAAAAAATAAATTTCTAGCAAACTTTTACGGACCATTTTTATATTTCTTACAATTCTTTTGCTTTACGAAACTGAGCACCGAAACTAACCAAAATGTTTCCGCCGTCGCATAAACCGAACCGATGTGTGTCGGGCGATAAGTTAGACGCCCTAATGTGAACGGGTAAGTGCGTGTAAACACTGTTAATGGTTCTGAAGGGCTGCAAAATGAAGCTCATAGCTACCGCAAGGAATCACGCAAAGCTCAAAGGGGGGGGGCCCATTCGAGCGCGTAACAGAAAGAGAAAAAAAAGAAAGAAAAAGGCATCATCTAATGAAAGTGTGTACACAAACGTCATCTGGCGTCACAAGGACCAAACTAACATCTCAAGGCGGGCGGGCGGCTCGAAACACTCAAGGCAAGCCTCAAGTACGAAGCTTCGCGACACGCTTTAGCCATTTACGAATCCATTTGCGCATCAAACATCTTCGCGATCATTGACCTTCCTGGGCGAACGCTGTTGAGGACCTTCGCGAAGTGCCTTGAAGCTGCGCCGAAATAAACTACAAAAAATAAACAAAAAAAAAAGAAAGAAACGCAAACAGGGTGCACGTAAGCGCTTCCACAAGTTTATCTCCTTCGACCACCCACCAAACCTCTGTGTTTACTTTTTTATATTTTTTACTAATCTTCTAGGGTGTACTTCCCAGTCGGCTTGTTTTCGTTAAATGGGATTATAAACAGATATTTATCGCGTTTTTCTTTCTGTACGCCGAGGAAAAGAAGCGTGTTTGGCGTCCTTGTTCCAATTTGTATGCCTGCTAACTTTGGTTTATCAATATAACGCTCAACACCACAGAGATGAGTCACTCTATTCGTTTTCTTTCTTTATTCCCCCCCCCCTTTTTTATTATGTACTTTTCTTTTCTCACTTACCACTCCTTTCTGTAATGCCTTCGGGCCAGGAAAGTATCCGAAATAAATAAATAAATAAATAAATAAACTCGGAATCAATCCGCGTCACGGAGGCTTACATTAATCCCGATTTCTCTCGTCCTTTTTTCCCCTTTTATCCAGGGGCTAGGGATAAACGAACCCAAACTGTGTTCCCCGTTCGGCCTCGTGGGAGATGAACAGTTCGAAACGATGGGCGAACATAAAAGCCGCGCTCACCGAAACTCATCCTCCTCGCCCACCCTGGAGCGTGCCACTGCTTATTGACGTCGCAATCTTTCACATCGTGGGCGCATCAAGCAACGCTGTGCGATTGCTTTGATTCCCTGGGCTGCATGGTCGTGGCGGCGTTCTTCCAGCGCGATACGCCAGACGGGCCCGTAGGGTGAGAACAGTGGAACAATGGCTTCCCACTGGTGGAGGCTGCATTCTTTTTTTCTTTTTTTTTTCTTTTTGCTTACTTTCGCAACATTCCGTCGAAAGTTGGCATGTG
The DNA here is from genome assembly GCF_038994185.2 of Dermacentor albipictus. Lineage (NCBI taxonomy): Eukaryota > Metazoa > Arthropoda > Arachnida > Ixodida > Ixodidae > Dermacentor > Dermacentor albipictus. Next base: position 25,013,649 of record NC_091830.1, on the reverse strand, counting down.
CCAAAAGTGGGAAGAGATGGGGCCACTGGGTGAAAAAAAAAATAAAACGACAGCGCCTTGAACCTTCTTTCGGGCAAGAAACAATTGCAGTGTCCTGTTCTTGGTTGCTTTCTTCTTTTTATTTTTGGTCTGATCTTTAGCTTAGACATTGTGAATACGTGTGCCCTTCATTTCTCTTGCTTAATTCTGGCTTTATGCGGAAACACCGGCGGTGATCTGTTTTCGGAGCCTCCGTTGCGAATCGGGCGAAATTCAATTTCGCGGCTTTTGTTGCCAAGTCGGCGAAGCTTAAATAGATGTGCGACACGAAGTGACGCGATCGTCCATTGCTTTAAACAAATTTCGACTCAGACGTCAGAAGTGGGAGAAACACGATTTCGATAATGAAATCGTGACGTGATGCTCGATTGCGTAATTAGGTTTAACGCCCCAAATTGTAGCTGGGCTATACGACACTGTAGTGGGAGCGCGCTGCAAATAACATTCACAAGCTAAAGCATTCTTGCTTTTCTTTTCACCTTGCATCTGAATAAGCGCAACGCAGATGCAGATCGTGTCTTATACCATGTTAACCATTATCGCGTCTTCCATGTTAACGATTTGTGGAAACTGCTGTAATTTGTGTTTTATTGCGCTTACCTTGTAAAGGAGGTCCCATTGCAGTCTTTGGCTTCGTGACCTTCTTCTGTATATTAACATCTTGTAATCTTTCTAATCATCTCAATAAAACGGATTCTTATTCTGATTCTGATATAGTTTGACTCATGAGAGAAATTGCCAAATTAGTTTGAGAAAGTGTAACGGTTTTTCGTTGGTGGCCCTCCCGATGTTTGTCGCTCTTTTTTTTTGCGATGAAGGCTTGCCCTTAAGGCATAATTCTTGGAGCATAATTCTTTGCTTGCCAAAAATCTTTTGTACTTTTCTGGGCAAAAGAAAACATATCCTTTTTTTCAGTGTATTCGGGAGAGAGATGCGACATTTCTAACACGCGGGCGTGCTCTGCAGCTAACGCCGCAGCACAGACGCCAGATGAGGTCCTGCGTAGGTTGTGACAACAACATTTGGGGATATTCCATGGTGCCTGAAATAGAAAAAAAAAACTTAACGAAAGCGCCTTGCAAGCGAATGCTGACGTCGTCAAAAAGCTGAAGGACAGAAGGAGATGCCCTAATTGCCTGAAGGTTCAATGGAGGACTCTGAACAAGAAAAAAAAAAAAGATTTGTTGAGCCCGAAATAAGATGGTAGCAACTCATCTTGTAAACTCGGGAGGAAAAAATGGCATGGGTTTGCGTCGGGATATTATTGCACGCTCAGCCGCTTTGGGGAAAACGGGAAGTTGGGAAAAGGGGGAGTGAAAGTGTGTCAGGAATATTGAATGGCCGGTCGTTGAGTGGACTCGAACTCAAACGCCGCTGGCAGCTTGTGGAATATCGACTCCTCGGCGACATGTCAATATACGGTCGTCGAAGGCCTCGACAAGGCCAAAACGGAGGAAGGAGTAAATAGGGGAGAAAGACGTCACGCGCCCTTTGCCGTCCACGCGCGAGAACGAGCAAAGTGCGAACACGCAAACAACCCTGTGAAAACACAGGGGTCAGTTGAAAAAACGCCGGATACTCGGAAATCTCTAACAGGCCCTGAAAGTTTGCAGTTGCAGCAGCCGAGTTAAATAAGTTGTAATCGAAACACTGGAGGCGAAAAGCGAGGACAAATGTTGACGACATGCGCAGCTGGGTCCCGAAATAGTTCAACGAAATAAGGGAATGGTAGAATCCGGCCAGCAGAAGCATGGCAGAAACTTTATAACGAAATAAAGCTTGAGAATGCAGCGCTGAACGTGTCTACACAGAAGGTCTACAATAACATGCAGGAGACGATGGCAGTGCTTCCAAAGTAAAGCCACATAGAAGGCGGACATAAAGTTTTAGTGCAATACTTTTATAGCACCTCGCAATGGCTACGGAAATAGTGTGTCGCGGGGCTAGAGTCCTCCTCTGAGCGTAGAGGAGCACTCTCGGGTGCTACAACATCTAAAAGTGGCGACACGCTATCCGAACGAGACTCCGGGAGTTTTCAAAGAAAGCAATCTGCTGACGGGAAAGAGGGAGACTGAGAAAAAAAGGGGTCGCAATGGCCAGGGATGAAGGTCATAGGATCACTGACCCAGTTTCCTGTGGTGGCGCGCCACTGGCAAGTGTACGCGGTTCAGACAATGCGGGAAAACGGGAGCGAAGAAGACAGCGCGCTGGGGGAAAACAAGGATGGTGGCACCGTGTATGCACCGCCAGTGGTTGTATGGGGAGCGAGGGGGGGGGGGCAGGAGTTGGGGATTCGAGGGGAAACGTGAGACAAATGATGCCGTTGCCAAACAGTGATACAGAGCAGGAGGACAAGGGGATATGATATAGGGAAGAAAGGTTGGGACAACGCAAGGAAAGCGGGCATCGTGCATACGCCAGGTTTTGTGCAAATATGTTAAAAAAATACAGGAAAAAATGACTAATTTGGAAGAACAGCCAAAGGGAGGCAATTAGAAAGTGTACAGTGAATGAGGTCAATGAAGACGGAATATAGGGATAAATTGCGATATATGGAAGGCGAAGGTCAAAGGAAAATAGACTGTTAAAAATAAGAAAATTGGGGAGGGATGCGGCAAATAAGGAAAAAAAGACAGTAATACACGGTGATATGTGGCCAAGAAAGGTCAACCGATAAAAGGAGGCTCGAGATAGGGAAGGAATGCAGCTACTAAGGAAAAGGTATTGGGATAAAATTAATGGCGATGTGGAGAGTAGCAAGCGATTATGTGAAGAAAGGGGTTTAGAAAAAGGAAAGCGTTTGCAGCGAATAAGGAAAATGATTACGAGCCCTTCTTTCCCCTTGTATAGCAATCTCTCCACTCAGGGAAGGAGGAAAAGAAGACAGGTTTACAGCGTTCAGCGGGGGGGGGGGAGGAATAGAGAAAACGGTATAAGAAAAGGTACGAGCAAAGATCCATTCCCAAAAACAGCAGAAGGCCAAACGCGAGAAATGGGTGCGATAGAAACTACTCTACTCCCGCTTTTGTTTACCTTTGTGTCGGCGACACGTCTCTGAGCTGCAGAGGTTGCTATCCTTTTTCTCGTCCCCATCCAAGCTGTCCAGAATAGAGTCACATTTCTTCGGTCACGCGATTGCTGTGGGACGCGGGACTATATATAGAGTTCCCGGTCTCACCAGCAGCTGTTGCCTGAGCACGAGATATATCGTGATGAATGCGCAAACGAGTGGCACTGTTTCGCCAACGGGCAGCTTGGTCTTAAGGACGGAATAAGGAACCTTGACATGACGCAAGAATATAGGGCGAGAGCACGCCTCGCCGCTAGAAGTTTTCGTTTTCAGAGCTAGGAAAGATAAAATTTCAATTTTCGCTTTCCGTCCTCTTTTCGTTATTCTCTAGAAGGTTCTGCAGATCACTTTGTTGACTACGGGAAATCTATCTATCTATCTATCTATCTATCTATCTATCTATCTATCTATCTATCTATCTATCTATCTATCTATCTATCTATCTATCTATCTATCTATCTATCTATCTATCTATCTATCTATCTATCTATCTATCTATCTATCTATCTATCTATCTATCTATCTATCTATCTATCTATCTATCTATCTATCTATCTATCTATCTTTCTCTCTCTCTCTCTCTCTCTCTCTCTCTCTCTCTATATATATATATATATATATATATATATATATATATATATATATATATATATATATATATATATATATAATATGATTAATATGATGTCTCCAAAGACGAAGCGCCCACGCTATTGCAAATAGGCTTAGGCGAAAGCACGTCCCACGCGATCAACACGGTCCAGTTGTTCCAGATGCCTGAGTTAGGCTGTTGTGCTCGCATTGTCCGTGCACTTAATAAATCGTCGGCTGCCGCCAGCGGCTGTGCGGACGCAACCGCTGGCAAACAAGAAGACTCAAGACTCACCGGCTAGCAGACATTTCTACGAATTGAGGGACCAGCAGCAGGCAAGGAAACCGGATGGTGCCGTCTTAGTTAAACGGCACCTGCCGTTTCTCGAAATTTTGGTATGAGACGTGAGAATTCTTCGAAGCCGACGACATCACGGTTGCGCCAAAGAACTGTGCGCATCCGCTAATGCTGTGGGGAGTACAAAGGACGCAGTATGCGACACCTTTTCAACACAATCAGCCCGGTAAAGAAACCTACGATGACATCATCGAACATGTCGAGACTCACTTTGATTCGCAGCCTTCTGAAGTCTCATGCAGGGCTCGCTTTCAGAGTCATGACCAATCGCACACCGAAGCAGTCACTGATTGTGCAAAAGCACTTACGAAACTAGCAGCGGATTTCATTTTAGAATCAATGGAGACGCGTCTGTGAATACAACAATGGTACCTCTTGACGTGAATCTGGGTGGACGTGTCGTCTACGGGGTTCGGAACGAACTGATTCAGCAACGTCTGCTCGCATTCAAGAACTTCACATTCAAGAAAGCTTTTGACTTCGCAGCGCTATAGTTGAAAACGCCACTAATGACCAGAGGAAGGCGGTACACGGAATTTAAGAAAGGTGCACAAAGCCAGTGCAAGTACATTCAAGACCGAAAACCAAGGGAGCTCGAGCAGCTACCCCCAAACTATTTTTCAACGCTGCTGTCAATGCGACGTACAACGCTGCCGGTACCATGGCAGCGCCCCCCCCCCCCCCCTCCCGCCCGCCAGGCCAAAAAAGTTACGGCAGAACTCATCTCACCATGACTGTTAAGGGTAACGCGTATTGTAATGGGCCAATGTAGCGACAGATCATATTCATGAAGTCACATTCATTTACCATGTGTAGTGGTAATTCCGAGGCTTTCGCTGCTTCTGCTATATGCCACGTACTGCGAAATCGTCTGGCGACCCTGTGGCACTCGCTTGCCAAGGTGGCCCATGAACACAGAGGCGTGACGATGACTCTATGACGCCGACGCAGATTATGACGATGGTGCAACGACGACAACATGAGAGCAATGAGGTGACGACGACTGTGGCACTTATACACGATAGCCTGGCGATGATGGTATGATGACAACCGGACGAAGAGCCGGGAATGACGACGACGGCAAAACCAAAACGGCATGACCACGACGATGCGACAACGAATTCAGGATAGCGTACGTCTTTGTGACGACGACGCAGCGGCGCAGTGACGATGCAGAAATGCCGTCCTGCGCCATTTTCATGCCGCAGGACGGCATGACAATGGCGGAATTATCCCGATTGAATGACGACAGCATGATTACGACAGCATAACAAACAGGGAATGGCTTCGATGGGTCGACGAAGGCGGTATATGACGACGACCGCATGTCGACAATCAGAAAACAACACTTAAGTGATGACTATGACGAAACGACACTCTGAAGGCGATGGCATGAAGACAAGGGTGTGACGACCCGGACCAGCTACGCGTCGAGGAAAGCACTTGGATCTCGAAGTCCACTCCGCTGTAGCCTTCATCCTCAACAGCCAAGCTACGTTCAAAGCCACGTAGACACGTCACCGGCAACGGCTCAGAGACAAACGGCGTTATGTGCATGCGACCACGCCAGTCTCGCTGAGTTTTCGGTTGTGCAACCAGCACTATCAGTGACCCATAAAGATAATGGCTGTTTCGCACAGAGGCGAGTCATTAAAAGCGTCAGCAAAAGTTTAGCTTTGCGCTAGAATACCTGGGACAGTGTCCTGGAAGCATGAGGAGGCGACATATTCAGCACGAAAAATGCGACTCAGTAGGAACAGCGTCCCGGCACGTGCCAGGCGTCTTAAAACGCTGAAGCAACGACGAATGCTGGCAGCCGCGTTACAGGCGTGGCACCTTGATGGTTAAGGAAAGACAGACAGAAAAATAATCGCCGTTAGTCAGTGCCTAATGAACGGTTTACAGAATAGTCAGCTGTTGGGATAGTTGGTTGGACAAGTTGGAACGTTATTGCGCATGCGCAATAAAGTTTATGGTGGTTTGTTTCTGAAGTCAGCGCATGCGCAATAACGCTCCTGGTGGTTTGGTTCTGAAAATAAACTTAGTTGGAAGTGAGCGTCTTACCTGTCCAGGTCTCCTTTTCCCGCAACGCTTCTGGACTCCCCTTTGCAAAATCAAATCAAAGTATTACAGATTTAGCTTGATGTTTGCTGTCCACTGTGCTCGAATCAGTGCATGCGCCATGGTGGGATGTGCACACTATGGGTCAACAAGGGGGGGGGGGGGGGGAGGAGGCATTGTTGTGTGTGCATCAACACAGTGGACGCGTCCATTTCGACTCCTGCTGCAATGTTGATTGGTTGGGCTGGGCTACCAGAGAGAAAGAAGCAGGTGACTCCAGCCAGTTTCCTTCTCGCTTGTTCAACTTCCTGCAATCTGCACAGCAGCACCAGCCGAAATAGACACGACCATTAGGTTGATGTTTACAGACAGAACAAGCCACCTTCCTCTCCCCCCTGTTCACCAACAGCGTGCATACCACACCGTGTTCCTTCTCACTGGTTCAGGTACAGCCAATCAGCGGCGGTCGAAATGGGCAATCCATTTGGTTGACATTCACAGAATAATCCCCTTCCCTGCACCCCCCCCCCCCTGCCCTTGCTAACGCTAAATGTGTCTGGACAACGCTCACGCTAGCAGCGAAGAGCAGAAGGCTGCTTTGACTCCGAGGCAGGGCCGATTCAGTTGAGCCTGACGGTGCGTCTGTTTGGCTTCGGCGGGTTGCAGTCCAACGCCACCAGACGTCTCTGCAAATCTTTCAAACCTGCACGCATGTGCCCGCATGCGCCGTCGATACCATGAAAGTACACCGACGGCGGCTGTGGCACTGACGTGCCCCGAGTGCTTGCCATCGACTACGTCTGAAAATGACGTTGACCAGCACCATTTTGGACTGACCATTGACTCTTATTGTGACAAATTGTGGTGCGTTAGAAAGGGTGGAACTTGTTTTCTTTTTCTGATTACCCAGAGGAGAGGACTCGTTATTTCAGTAGAATGCACCACTGCTTCCCCAAAACGCCTACGTCTAGGAAGAATTACTAGTTTTGCATGCATTCTCCTTGAAAGCAACGTCGCGATATCCCTCGAAGACATCGATTTCAGTGAACAACTCTAGCCTCTTTCTATCAACACCATCATCTGGAGCACTCCTGTGCATACCGTGATCATAAATTTTCTGGACATTTCCTTTTAAGTTTTTCCCGCCTTCATCTCTCTAGGGCCTTTTTGTCCTCGTACCCCCTGCAGAGTAGCATGCGGTCGCCTACATATACGCCGTCAGAATTGCCTGCACTTCAATAAAGAGCTTTCTGTATCTCTGCTCTCGCAATGCAATGAAAAATTGCGGACAAAGGAGACAAACGGAAACAATGGAGATAAACGGCGTTTGCGTTGCTTCGCCCCCCCCTCCTACTTCCTCGCTCTCTACGTCAGTTTTTTTTTTTAAGTAATGACAATGATCGTTAAATGCAGCGGCTAACTCTTGAAGGTTACCGTCTCGCTCGCTTACTCAACAGGCAGCCCCATAACAGGAGATGGCATGGCGCAACAGTGCGGTGAAAAATGTGACCCCCCAGCAATCAAGGAAACAATGCAAGCCGGAAGAGGAAAAAGCGCCATGTGTGCCAAAAAAGTAAGCGTGATGCAGTGGTCGTTAGGCAGCAGTGCTGTCTAAGGACCACTGCGTCGAAAACAGGCAAAAAAAAAAGACTACTAAAGAAAAGTGCGGTTAAGTCCAGCGTAAAATTCCATCTCGATTTTCAAATTTTATTTTTGTACATCTGAAAAATAACCTTTACAAAAGACATAAATCTGGTAGGAAGCCACAAAGTTAAAATAGTCATTGCGAGACCGGCTGTTTAATGCGCTCACTAAGACGGTAACTATGCAATGAACAGCATTGGATTATTCGGAAGCGGGTAATATGGTACAAAGCACCTTATGCGTTAGAGTCAACGAATTAAATACAGCATTACAACATTCGACAGCACTCTGCGAAAAGCACAAATAATATAAAAGAAATACTTAAATTTCATAATTCCTAATAACATAATCGCAGAGATCAAAAATTTGCGGTGAAGGTGTCATAATTATTTGTGAGCTTAGGTAACAGATAAATATTTAATGCGGCCAGGCGACTCCAGGAAACACGCGGAAACTCACACTAATGTAACAAGCGAATCGGTAGCTTTCCATTGACGTAGTTGTACATCAGAGTGCCGAGAAAATATTTAACTTTGTGCACAGATAAACTGTTAAAATCGAAGTCACTATAGTAAACAATGTTGCTTTCTCCTAAAGTATTTCATGCCCTTAAGTTCTTTTTCTCTCAGTTTGCATCTTATCCAATCTCACAAGTGCATGACAAATAATTGCGTTTGAACCCAAATATAGCATGACGTAAAATATTTGCTGCGCGAAGTAGCCATATCCCGGAGCCTCCGCCAAGGCTACCCGAGGTCACACAGTCGGTCACATGATGAGTGAGTGAGTGAGTGAGTGAAGAAACATTTATTGTAGGTCCGGCGAGGACGCGAACTCGTCGCGCACCCGGCTAGTCCCACGTCGGCACCGGCAGGTCTAGCCCACCGGCCCGGTCGCGGGCACGCCGGACAGCCAGGATTTGCTGTTCCAGAGCGGGGCTACGCAGAAGCGAGTCCCACTCCTCCTTGATGAACTTAGGGTATGTCGACCCGCACTACCACAGCATGTGCGCTAGAGTGGAGGTCTGCCCGCAGGAGGGGCAGGCGTCGTCGCGATACACGTCCGGGTAAGCCTCGTGGAGAACGGACAGACACGGATACGTACTAGTCTGCAGAAGCCTAAGAGAAACGGCTTGCGCCCTATTCAACCTGGGGTGAGGGGGTGGAAAGACCCTTCTAGACATGTAGAAGAATTTAATAATCTCGTTATGAGTAGCGGGAGCATCCCTGTGGCCGTAGGGAGGAGGGGAGTCGGTGCTTATTGCAGAAAAAGCGCGGTCGGTGAGGTCACGCGCAGCCTCGTGAGCAGACTCATTCAGGTTCTGGGGAGCACCCTCGACCGACCCTACGTGAGCTGGAAACCAGTGGATTGAATGATGCGTGAGAGCATATCGATTCGAGTTGCTAAGAAGACGAGCAGCTTGCTTGGCGATGCAACCCTTCTGAAAAGCCCTAACTGCCGTTTTGGAATCGCTATATATCTCGGACCCACGACCGTCTAGCAGGGCGAGGGCGATGGCGGCTTGCTCGGCGACTCCGGGGTCTGAAGTGCGAATGGAGGCGCAATTAGAAATCTTGATGACTTCAGCATGCTTATTGAAGGTGGGCTCTCACTCTTGTTCTTCAGTGAACTTCTTGCACGGTGCTTTATTTATTTATTGCTTTTTATGTATGTACAATACTATGCCTTGAGGTGTGTATTAAGTTTAAAGACAGGCAATACATTTACTAATACAAAATAAACTACAACGCTTTGTGTGTATAGTCATGTACGACACACAAGAAGTGAGCCCGTAAGAGGCTGACGTGCCCACTTGTAAAACAAGACGCAAATTTCGTGTCACAACCAGGCAAATAAAATTAAGATATGTATATATATATATATATATATATATATATATATATATATATATATATATATATATATATATATATATATATATATATATATATATATATATATATATATATATATATATATATATATATATATATATATATATACAATACTACGTTACCTACCTCTACCATAACCCCATGTCCAACTTCAAACACACACACTTTTTTTTTCACTTTCACACTCGTAATCCTAATGAATTATTCAAGAAAGCACTTCGAACCAAACGTTGCATTTCACGGTACGAGGACTTAACGTGCCTTTGTTTAACGATGCTGCTCTCTGCGGGTCTGCGTTGCGTGAAATGTGCCATACTGTAGCGCAATTTGCCGCGTGTGCCACGGAAACAAAAGTGCGAACGTGTCTGGGATTTTGAGTGGTTTTGCTACAACAGCGAGACTAGCGTTTTAAATGCTTATGAGCTGCCCGCTGACGCAACGAGAAAGCGCACTTTGTGAACCAAAGCGCAAAGTCGCTAACTGCCCCGCGTTCGTACTGATAAGCGTGCCCACAAAAGAAAGGTAAAGAAAAGGTTCTCGCAGTTGGTTTGTTGCTGTAGTGTCTGCTTCACCTGGAAACAGAACAAATGAAACCATAGGGACGTCCGGGAGCTTGCCGTCATTTGACGTTTCCCATGTTCGCCATTCCACTTCCGTCAGTCGCAGTGGACGGAGTAAAATATGCAGGAGCGCCGACTAGGGCCTATCTCGCAATGCATTTGGCGCGGCCAAGTAATGTCCCAGCGATAACAGGCGTCCGGTATTCCACCGCGCTCTTGGATTCTGCTCCCCTCCTTTCTTCTCCATAACTTTCCATTGTATTCCATTGTACTCTCCACCCTTTCTTCCTTTATAGCTGCTGGCGTCAAATAAGCTCGCCGCGCGGTGGTGAATTCAAGAAATGGAAAGTGTTGAGAACCCTTTCAGGCTTCAGCTATCAAAATTCGGAATGGCCGGATAGCGCACTTTCGTTGTTGTCGCCGCTTGAAGTTAGGATACGAGTTGGGATACGATCAGCCGATTTCCAGAGGTGAAAAGGGGTTGCCTGTATTACACGTCGCTGTTACACTAGCGGTGATAAAAGCGATAGCAACATTTTGAGTGTGGCAGTAGCAGAATAATGGCTTGTAGTGGGGCTTGCGGGTACTAAGCCAGTCTACAGTGTAGCAAGTCTACGTCGAAAACAATATTAGCAGACTGCTCGAAAACAAACCAGTCTGTTACTACGTTCGCGGCCGTCATTTGAATTAGATTGCATTTGTTTTAAGCAGAGTTCGAGCATGAAACAGGATTGCGCTGATGTTCCCGAGGGCGCTGACATTCAGGACCTTATTAATTTAAAGGCACTGCTTCCACCAATCACCAAATAAGGCGATGTATTGTGTGTCGTAAATCCAACTGAAAAATTTGATGAAGCGGGGGATGTCGGCCTGGTGACAGGAATCTCATGATGTCTAGCGTGCCGGAAGGAGTCACATCACGACACGGGCCGAAACACGCCGTAAATTGCAGTTCATGAATTCACTGACAAGATGCTGAAATACGCTGAAGTAAGCAAAGCTGTCGATCAGATTTCCTTTCCAGGATGTACTGAATGCACACAGATGTGAGGCAGTTTACCGTATTTCTTCTCGGTATTTTATTAACAAATGGAACTCAGTAGAAGCCTACCAAGGTACCAAATCGGATTGTTTAACAACCGGTACCGTGACACTGGTACTCACAGCAGTAAATCATTACTCATACAAAAACAGCGAAATATCCCGAGAACATCGGCAAGGGGCAAGCGGTACTCGCTAGCGCGCGCCCACACGCAGTTCCAAACGGGAAACATCGGAAATGCTCCCATAGTTCTACGACAAACGAATTAGTCAACAACAACAAAAAACGTCCACCAGGTCTCCCTACATGCCACGTCCTACTTGAACCACTGCAGGCGACGCAGCTGCAAGGCTCTGCACCGTAAAAAAATATTCCAATGTGTTTTCAATCCAATCTCCTGGAGTTCAGATTTGCGTAACCGCTGACGCAAGCATCGGGGTTGACTCGAAGCTTAGTTTGAACCGTCTAATCAAACGCTCTCCTCGTTTATAGAAGGTTACCTTTGTTTGGTTTCACAGCGAATAGCAGTGCATACCTTGACAGGCTTTTCACGTCTGTCTGGCAAGAAGCGAGGAAATCGCAGAAGTGGAGAGCGTTGCCGTGGAGACGCGCTTGGTGCCGGCGTCTGAGATTTATCCGCTTCCCCTTGCCTAGTTTGAGGTGGTTGGTCGAAAATCGCGGCACCTTTAAGATGCCGTTAAAACAGATCCTGGGCAAAGAAGAGTTGGCCGAGTGATGTTGTGTACGTGCCGAAAGAGCTCGACAAGGGCATTATCATCATCACGTCATCGTCGTCAACCTATTCTTACGTCCACTGCAGGACGAACACCTCCACATTGATTTCCAATTCCCTCTGGCTTGCGCTAGCCGATTACGAAAATCCGCCTGCAAATTTCCTAATTTCAAAACCCCCACCTAATTTTCTTCTGCCGTTCTCTACTGAACTTCCCTTGGCACCCATTATGTAACTCCAATGATTCGCCAGTTGCACATGCATAGCCTGCCCACATGCATCTTTTTTTTTTCTTTTAGTGTCAACTAGAGTACAGGCTATCCCCGTTTGCTCGCTGATCAACACCGCTTTCTTCCTGTCTTTTAAAGTTGCGCCTAATATTTTTCGTTCGATCGCTCTTTGGGTGGTCCTTAACATTTTCGGGAGCATCTTTGTTAACCTCCAAGTTTCTGCTCAATGTGTTAGCACCGGTAGAAACCCACGATTGCACAATTTTCTTTTCAACGACAGTGGTTAGCTCCCATTCAAGATTTGGTAATGCCTGCCGTATACGCACTCCAGCTCATTCTTATTCTTCTGTAAATTTTCTTCTCGTGATCAGGGTCTATTGCGAGTAATTGACCTAGATAAACGTAATCCTGCAGAGACTCTTGAGGCTGACTGGCGATCATGAATTCTTGTTCCCTTGTCAGGCTATTAAACACTACCTCTGACTTCTGAACAAAAATCTTCAATCCTGCTCTTACACTTTCTCGGTTAAAGTCCTCAATTATTCGTTGTAATTCATCCCCAGTGCTGCTGAACAGGACAGTGTCATCTGTAAATCGAAGGTTGTGGAGCTATTCGCCATCGATCCTTGCTCCTGAGCCTTCCAACCAGTTTAATAGCTTGAATACTTCTTTTAAGCTTGCACTGGATAGCATTGGAAAGATTTTGTCTCCTTGCCTGACCCCTCTCTTGATAGGTCATTTTTTTTTCTTGTGGCGAAGCAAAGTAGCTCTGGAATCTGTATACACTTGTCAAGATATTCACGTATGGCTTCTGTAATCCTTGATTACGCAATGCCTGCGTGGCTGCTTATATCTCTACCGAATCAAATCTGTTTTCAAGTTATATGACGTACTCCACTGCAGCTGCGTCCCTGATACAGCGTACGAGCTTTTTTTTGCTTTTTTTAATGTTTTCAAAAAGAGAGTATAAGGATGGTGTTATCTACAGGGGTATCCAGCATCGCAAAAATATGCCCAATATTGCAGCGCCCGCACGTCTCTTATCACCTTGCGTCGGTCTAAACGTACCCGCCGTGGTTGCTCAGTGGCTATGGTGTTGGGCTGCTGAGCACGAGGTCGCGGAATCGAATCCCTGCCACGGTGACCGCATTTCGGTGGGGTCGAAATGCGAAAACACCCATGTACTTAGATTTAGGTGCACGTTAAAGAACCCCTGGTGGTCGAAATTTCCGGAGTCCTCCGCTACGGCGTGCCTCATAATCAGAAAGTGGTTTTGGCACGTAAAACCTCATTTTCTTTTTTACCGCATGCCACCACAACACAATGTGGAGAGTGGTGTCGCTAAGAAACTTCCGTACAGGAGGCAAATTACCCAGGTCCTGAAAAATGCAAAATCTCTGCATCAAGACTAACTTTTTTATAGAAGAGGGCGGCGACATGATAATGTTAATGATGCAGAAGAAGTTTGAAACCTGAAAGCTCGTGTTAGTAACTCAATGTAGCCAACTCACGAGAACAAACAAAACGAGCATTCAAATGCGATAGCATTAATTTAGCTCCCACCAGTTGTTTTCGTCCCTCTGCTTCCGATTAACACCGGCTTTAATTCCAATTGAGCGCGTACAGTGGTGGGATGCGTAAGAGCAGGTGCCGTAGCCGTCGTATCACTTTTGTGGAAGTAAACTTTTTTTCTAAACACGCATGACGGTGAAGGCGTTCAGACAGATCACAGCGCTCTAAGAAAATAATTTCCTACAGATATCTGGATCCGAGCTATAGTTGGTAAGGTAATGCATGTGGGCATGCACATTTGCCGCGCATTTGCGCCGTACTTTGTGCTGTTCCTTTCAAATATCTCTGCCAAGAACATCGGTTGAGAGTACAGAACACGATGTTCGCGACCGAAACAAAGTGACAACAGATACTTCCACGACCAAGCCTGAAGATATTACTGGCTCTAGATTTTCTGTCGATGGTCGTCTGACAAACTTCTGCGCATATGAAACGGCAATCATCGATTTCTAGCAAACGCTCAAAACGAACGACGGAGCCCACTTCCGGCTTCACATTTACCAAAGGAAGCCGAGCCAAGCTTGCACTGCGACAAGAGGATGATTCGCGCGCACATTATTAGCGCTTGTCAGAGCGAGGCCACTCGAAAAATGCTGGGTGCGAAAGCTTGTAGTTAACGAGGCTCCTTACTCATTCCCGTTTGCGAACCGACATTATGGTTTGACGCACCATTTCATCGCGGTAACTCGGGAGAGAAAAAATGTTTTTTTTTCTCCTGACTCTCGTAATCACTTCGGAGCCGCTCTCGCGGATTATTGACGAGGCTCCCAACCTTGAAACTTTCGCGAGATCTCCAAGATGCCAGTGCGTTTCGCATCGAGACAAGCCAAGCTCCTTTCTTTGTCAAAGCCATTTCTCATCTGCCATACGCTGGCTCTGGTTTGGCGCCGCTGGTGTTCAACCAGCCCCTTTTGCTTTCTCGTGAACCAAATGACTTGTCTGCAACTCGGTGAGCTCCAAAGAAGAGCCGTAGATGGCATTTTTCTTTTTTTTTTTGCTTCGAGATGTTTATTTTTGCGTTCTGCTAGCGACGATAAGCACGCCTTCTTTCTCAGTCGATGAACGGAAACTTTATTATTGGATTAGGAAATTAACATACACATACATTTATATACCGAAAGCATAAGCGCCTACAAAACGATCCCATGAAAACAAGTCCTAGTAGCACAGGCTTAAGCTGCTGCTAATGTTACAAAGCAAAGAACTAGTATTACTATAAATATTTCTAAATAATAAAGAAACGTACAATACAGGCAACAAATATGACAATAAATTACTTAGGAAGTATAAAACGTAGCGTATGCAATTAACGCAATAGAGTATGGCAGCAAACGAGGACGTGAATGCTTAATTAGGGAGCAGCTGGTACGCGCGTATTAATAATTCAGCACTTCATTAATTCATTCAATCAATGTCTAAAAATTATTATAGGCACTTAGTTCATTGTCATTGCTGACGCTTTGGCATACGGCCAAAATATCGTCCCCTCGTAACATTCGTCGTCGCGGTCCGTATGGTGACGTGCTTATGGCTGGTTGCACTAAGTGTAATGCGTCCCCTAATGCTGCACGTAAGTGATGGGATTCCGACGACTGAAGCTGCGATTCAAAGAGTCGGAGGGGCGGGAAGCAAGACGCTACGCTAGAAGCTCGGAGTGTGAAGCACGGACGGAGTTCGCAAACGATCCCATCCGCGGGAAATGCCAAGGTCGTGAACTTTCCGGCCAAGCTTGGGCAGTGAAAGAACACGAACGGTCCGGTCCGCAAGGCGAGAAGAGACGAGGTCTGGATCGTCAAGGATGAAGGCAGGAAAAAGTTATGGGCGGGAGGGGGAGAAGGGGGTGGAAGGGCTATGAAATGTGGAAATCAACTAGAAAATTTTAGAGAATGGTTAACTTGGCAAGTTTACCGTTCTCCGAGGTTTATTTCGCCAAAAACAGAAGAAACAGTGCCGAGGAAAAACACAAGGGAAAGAGGCCATGGGTAGACCAGCAACTGTCCGTTATTTACGTTTAATAAACGTCAGCTGCTCGTCAGAGCTTATTGATGTCACATAGACGTCAGCTTCCAGTCAACGCTTGGTGTTATCGTAGCTGTCTCTTTATTTCTTCGTTGTTTGTAGGGCTGTTGTAATGACAAAGTACACTAAAACAATGCCGAGAGAGAAAGAGAGGGAAGGGAGGAAAGGCAAGGAGGTTAGCAAGACTTTGTCAAGTCTGCCACCCTACACCTGGAGAGAAGGATGAGTTGTGAAAGAGGGGAGAGAGAGAGAGAATACGCACGAGTCTAGTTCATCCACACGCGCGAAGGAAGGCGCCACGTATAAATCACTCGGGCAGTCAAGTCTGCCGCTTTCATGTACCGCAGAATAACTTGCGGCTGATGAGCCGCGAGGCTTGGCTCCCAAGGCCTTCAATTCGCTAAAAGGTAAATAGTAACATCGACCATTCTCAAAGTGCACTCAGAGTCTGACGTTGTTTGCCTACGCGGGAATAAAAATACGCTGCCCAGGAGGAGGAGGAGGAGGAGGAGGAGGAAAGGAAAGGAAGGAAAGATAGGGAGGGCAACCAGACGCACATCGGGTTTGCCACCCTAGACGAGAGAAGGGGTTCAAGGGAAGAAAAAGGAGATGGAAGGAAGAAGCTACTATCAGGGTGAATACGCCTGGTTGTCCAAAACTTCACGCTGGAAGGATGATAATGCCATTAGGCAGGCGAATGGCCGGGGTCCATATAATAAAGAAATGTGCTTGAGCTAGAATAACGCGTGTTATGGCTGGCTCCGTCCACTCGCGATGTTGCACATTGTCAGCGAAGGCGGGCGGCTAATTGTAAAGAGCGTTCACGAATGAAAACATTTGGGAGCGTGACATGCGAAGCATTCATAAAAGAGAGCGGAAGATATTCAAAAACTGGTTCCAAGAGAAAATGATAAAATAGCTAACGCAGGAATACATCCCTTCCGCCGAACACATGAGTACAGCTCCTTTTCCAACTCTTCGTACTTAAGAGTGCCAGTAAACATGGCGTCATCTGCAAAGCACGTACACACAGACTATCACTATCAAGGGCCAAATGGCGCTACATACGTTTGGCATCGGAAACAAGCAAGCAAGCATGCAGTTCAGCAATCAAACAAGCAAGCAAGCAAGCAAGCCAGCAAGCAAGCAAGCAAGCAAGCAAGAAAACAAACAAACAAACAAACAGACAGACAGACAGACAGACAAACAGACAGACAGACAGACAGACAGACAGACAGACAGACAGACAGACAGACAGACAGACAGACGGACGGACGGACGGACGGACGGACGGACGGACGGACGGACGGACGGACGGACGGACAGACGGACAGACGGACGGACGGACGGACGGACGGACGGACGGACGGACGGACGGACGGACGGACGGACAAAACAAACTCAATGCTTAGATGATGTGCTGACGATTCTATCTGCACAGTATTACGCTTGCGTACATCGCCCTCCCCCAAAACGGTTATTTATTCAAAGCAAATCCCACGCGCCATCCTTATCAGAGCAGCCTGCCTCACCACCAGCAAAGACGACATCGCTCTTCTCGCCTAGCACGTCACATGTGCCGTGCGCTGCCAGTAGTAATAAAGATGAAAAGACAGTGGGGCGGGGCTCTTGACGTAAGCGTGACGTCAAACTTCGGCTTCTCTGTGAGGGAAGACAGGGGAAGTATGTCTCTTGCGAACGCTTTTCAAGTGTTTTTTGTTTTTATTTGATTTTGATTTTATACTACCGGGACGAGGTCCAAGCAGAGCAGGCATAAAAACACAAGAACATAACAAAGAGTGCATTAGAAGTGAGAAATGCCGACAAAGCGATGTGCTTTAATACGCATTCTGGACAATTCCAATCATCAATAGCACGTGGAAGAAAATAAAAGGGTATTTGAATTACCCTGTTTTGACAAAATACGGATTCCAGGTATGCTGACGGTGGTGTTAAAAGTTAAATTCTGTCTGTTTTACGTGCCCGAACCACGATTTCATTATGAGGCACGCTGTATTGGGGGACTTCCTGATTGAGTCTGAGACTCTGGGGTTCATTAACGTGCACCCAATGCAGGCTGTGGAGTCGATCATGCTTGGTTACAAGGACAGTCACCTACGGCAAAAATTCGAGGGCTAGCCTTTCGTTAACCTAATTAGTCAGCGGAGAAATTCAAGGCACAACTTCTGTTTCTCATTGCTTCAATCGAGGTGATGTTATAACGGTTGTTTAGTTCTGGCAGTGAGTCAGATGTAGAGAATTCATCGTGCGCACACCGGACATGTTCTCTTCGAAGAGTATTGAGAGGGAGGATCTTTGCTGCGGGGAGAGAAGGTAACCTCCTCGCACCACCATCTCTCAAGACTTTATTTCCTTACACCTCGACTGCTAGTAAAGTTCTTTGAAATAGTAATTTGGCTAGAACGTTCCCTGGAAGACACTCTACAACCTCCTGCGTATAACACGAATTTTGGACTGTGGTTTATAGTGTCCTTGTGTATGGTGTCCCTCCCACACGTACTCAGTGCTTACTCTCTCCCTTTCTCCCTCTTTCTATTCCCCTTCCCCCACCCCCAGTGTAGGGTAGCAAACCGGATGCTATTCTGGTTGACGTCCATGCCTTTCCTATCCTTGTTTTCTCTCTCTCTTGGACTGTCTGGTGAGTCGCTTTTCAATGCGGCGATGGCCCGTTGCGGGAGCTGCCTTTCCATGCGTAAAGGAGGAGGAGGAGGAAAGAGAAAAGTAAAAGGCAGGGAGGTTAACCAGAATAACGTCCGGTTGGCTACCCTACACCGGGGGAATGGGAAAGGGGAAAACAAAGATCACAGGGAGAGAGAGGAGGGAAGGAAAGAAGGAAATTGCGGCGAGTTCGCTGACGCGTGTGGTCTTACAGAAATTGCATTAATAGTCACAGATCGTCGCACAAACCCGTCGTCCTTAAGAAACAGAAAAGCGCTTTCACTGCTTTATGGGCCGACGGGCGATGGGGGCGGTATTCCAGCAGCACCTGCACAGAAAGCGGTCGATTGGATTAGTTGAACAGCTATGGAGAACGGTACCCTACTTTGACCTGGGCCGTGGTGCACTAAGGAAGAGTAAAAGAAAAAGATATGTAACCATACGAAGCGATCTTTTTCTTTCTGGGGCCAGGGGTTGACGTATGATCACATTACAAGACCATCGAGATAAAGGTTGTTACGTTATTAAAAACTTTTTCAGCCTTATTAGATCAGTTGCTGCTGCGATTTCTCAAAACTTTCGAGTGAGGCCCTACGCAATCCTTAAGTGAACTCTACGGTAAAGCCGGAGAGAAAAACAACTGCCTAAATCAAAGTTCAAGGTCGCGCGTTGCAGGATGAACAAATTTTATGGGCGGCAAGCTCATTAGTCCTCACAGTATGAGACGCTCAAGCCAGTGAGCACTGTAAATACGCGTTTTACTGACTTCTAAGTTAAGTTTTGTTTTTATTTTTATATATGCAAAAAAGAAATTTCTGACCTGAATGTGACACACGCACACACACACACAAATAAGTCTATTTGTCTTGTTCTTCACACGGGGTGCTGACTTTCAATCTGCATCCCCCGCCGCCCCCCTCAAGCTTCTACCACTTGCGACGAGTAAAATTTCCACATATATTTTTAACTTCTTTACTGTTGAATGTTGTGCGCTTTCCCGTTTCACCTTTCTGATCCTGCCACTGCGCACTTAGATGCAGATGCCTGTCCCAGTTTCCACCGTAATTCCTCTTTACGAGACTGTGCTTCTTGTGAGATCGCTCTCTGATTTTTCAATTTATTTCGGCTCTGGGTTAGCGTCAATTACAGTTTGTTATTCGCCCTTACATCCAGATGTCTGTCCCAGTTTTCGCAGCAGCTAGTGTGTATGTATGTACGGGAGATGAACACAAAAACTATTCGAGGCACACATAAAACACAGCCTCCTGCGTAGCCATGGGTGGGGCCTGGTGACTTGTGCCTCGGAGCAACGACTTTAACTGTCGGCGCCGAACGTCAGCTCCCAACGTATACACAAACGCACATAGGCGATGAACTGCTGGACCCGCACCACACTACCAAACCATTGCAATTCGCTGCATGCAATTCGTCCTCAACCGTTTTCCTCGGTCAGCGATTGCCGGTCGTGACCTGACCTGGACTTGGACATGCGGGCATGCCTATAACTCACCGTATGCAGACAGATGGAGGAGGATGCCCGTGTAGTTTTTTCTTTGTTTTTTTTGGCCTGTGCATTTCCGTTTCAACTTTGGGGCGCGAACACAACCGAACCAACAGCGACTGACGAGAAAGTGGGGAACTGGATTGGGACCTCCTAAGACGTTCTAGGGGGCCACCAAAGAATGTTGTGTGTGTGTGTTTTTTTTTCCCTTTGTGCCATATGGCGTTGCCGATAGAGGTCAATGCGATGCGCATACGACTTTAATGCAAACAAACCAGCCGCCTGTCTCACTCTAAAGTGTTACTGTGCTTTGCGGTGACAGTATGCGGTGACAGTGACCGACTGTGATTGTGTGTCTATGCTCCTTTCTTTCTTTATCTGTACTTGGTTATCACTTTACCTCCCCCTTCCTTCTTTCCGCAGCGTAGGGTATCAAACCGGATCTTCCCCTCTGGTTAACCTCCCTGCCTTTCCCCTTTCCATGGTCTTTCTCTCTCTGTGCAGCTACTGGCCACGTGTTCCTTTCTCTCCTCCAGCTCCACCGTATTCGGGTTTGAGCGCATTGCAAAAGCATCAGAGCGCTGTCATTTCGGTGCACGTTAATAATAAACTGTTTTATCCTATAGCTACCATGATACTGTTACCATTTCCGCGACTGCTTCTCTCCTACTGCTGATGCACAAAACTTTCGAGCATGCGCAGTTGCCAGGAGGCGGTATCGGTAACAGTAACAACTGAACGTTAATGATAAGCTAAAGTATTTCAGTAACGCATGATTAAAGCTAGGCATGGTCGTCTTGATGTGGCCTTTGAGTACAAGCTGCAGCGCCAAGACATTGAATATTATGGCCTATTGCCCCATAGAATAGTAAAACAGCATTTAGAAAACAGGAAAATCACTTCCTTGTAAGTTTCTACGTTATCGGTCCAGCTTTCTTGCCGTGTCCTAGAATGTCTTATTTGGATGTAACTTCAACAAATTGTATATGAAATTGCTATTTTTGGAGCACGAAACACTTCCTTGTGTTTTTACAATAATTAGCTTTGTAGTAGTTACTCGCTTCCCACCCGTTTCATAACGCAACTTTCCGTTCGTGCACATTTTTACTAAAGTTGGTGCTTCATTGTCAGAAGACCAAAATTTTGTTTTCACAATGCGCATTCCACAGATAGTATCTCTCACAATGAACGTCAAGCTGCCGGAAGAAGTCACTAGTGATAGCTTACGACGGCTAATTACACACGTGGCCTGCTTTGAGCTCCAATAACATTCCATGCAGCGAATATTAACAGGCTGCTGGCGCTAAGATGGCTAATATTTGCGCGTTAATATTTGCGCGGTAATATTTGCGCAGTAATATTTGCGCGGTAATATTTCCACACTATACGGCAACGATTAGAAGTCGCTTGGAGATTTCTGCGCGCAATACACATACGCGGAAAACGGACTTGCAATTTACTGAGGCTTGCTATAATCGCGCGCCTAATTATGAAAGTGATTTCATTCTTTCGTCACAGCCCGTTTATGCTGTTGAAGTGTGCAAAGTAACAAAACATTGCACATCTCTGCTGCATGATTTGCGGGTTTTCTCACGCCTACCTTTTCTTAAATTTGTTTGTACGTACGTGCTGCAACGTCGGGGCACTTGTAGGTCTCGACATGCATAATTATGTAATCGAGGTTTCCCGCACACCCAACTTGCCCTAACCAATATGGCCGCGATTCCCGCTAGTAGCACTGTTAAAGCTGAGACTATCGTTGTTACGCTCAGCCGCTTAGATAACAACACCACTAACGGAAGCTATGGTCGTGTGACCTCGGCCGCAGACCTGTGGTAGGCGCAAGGCCACCAAAGCCCCGATGCGCTTCTTGAAGACAACCGGACTAGAATAGCGCTTGTGACTGTATTGCGTGTCCCAGCTAACATAAGCCAAGCTGTTCACCGAAGATTAAAAAGACACGGTGCGAGATACAGTTATGAGACACGCGGTGATCAGTCCTCGTAGCTCTGACTACCTAACACCGTAGGCGATAAAACCTCATCGTGCACCGAGGTATTAAATAAATTTTCTTTTTCGTTGAAGAGCTTCGCTAACGATAGTTGGAACACCCTATATGCGTGAGTGAACATTAATCTCCGGATGCGCTCGCAATGTCTCTCGTTGTTCGTCTTTCCTTCGTGTAGGATAGCCAACAGGGCGTGACATTGGTTACTCCCCCCCCCCCCCCCCCTGCCAATCCTGCTAATATTTCTCTATGAGGCACTTGTTTTGAAAGCTCGGGTGACGCAGAGAGCCGAGGGTGCATGGAATGATGACCATAGCGTACATGTTGAAGCCTCACTTACGATTGTAGTTCGAGCTCGGCCATCTTGAATTGGTCGCTCTATGGGTGGGAAGGAAATTCACTGGCATGTTTCTCATATCGTCCATTGGTGCGTAATAACATACGTAAATAAACAAATAGACCTCTATCGATACTGCGAAACACTACTTAAATGTGTGCCCGACAAAGACATAGCAGCGTACTTTTAATAAACCGTTACGCACGTCAAATATAACTTATGACAAGCGTTATACGAAAAAAAAACGGCTTGTTTATCTTTGCAAGTGTTTACGCATGACTGTATACATAAGCGCATTTAGATGAATCCGAGAGTGGTGTATTGCATTGCCTCCTTAGCGCATCGAATTCACGCTGCGCAAGTGTCAGTGCGTACGCGTAGGCTCAAGTGCGCGTACAAACAATAACAAGTAGGCACACATACGAACTTTCCTCTGGAACTGGGGGGCCCGATTCTCAAGAGCTCTTAATTCGTAAGAGCTGTTTTCCTTTGGCCAGCCGCCTTCGCTAATGATACGTCCAACATCGCGATGTCTTCTGTCGGCGGCATGTGAAGATCGTGTCGAGGGACAGTGGTCTACTGTCAAGGTGCGCTAGAACAGATGCCGGGGACTGTCGCTGAACATTATATTCAGGACAGTCGTAGGACACGCTGGAACATATTATGTGCGACTGTCCTGAATATAATGTTCAGCGACAGTCCCTGGCATCTGTTCTAGCGCACCTTGACAGTAGACCATTGTCCCTCGATACGATCTTCACACGCCGCAGACAGAAGACATCGCAGGTGACGGCGACAACGAGACTACTTTTGAAAGAGACGGGATTGGACAAGCGGCTGTGAGAGTGATGCCACGTACCACTCCAGATTGATGGACTCCAACGGACGATGTGTGTGTGCTGTGCTATGTGCTCTCTCTCCCTCCCCCCCCCTTCCCCATCTTTAATCTCCCCCATCCCTCTCCCATGTGTAGGGTAGCAAACCGGTTAAGCTAAACTGGTTAACATCCCTACCTTTCCTTCTCCACTTTTTCCTTCCTTGCTTCCAACATCGCGATATGTCGGCATCTTTTGATACGAAACGTTCTAGTCAAAGTACTTTTTTGTGAAAACAGGCCCAGTTACTTATTTAAGTAAAAAAGATGTGCATCTAGTCAAAGTACTTTTTTTGTGAATACAGGCCCAGTTACTTACTTAAGTAAAAAAGATGTGCACCTGAAAGCGAAAGCTATCTACCGCAGACCTGTCGAGGTATACTTCACCGGTGACACCGACATGGTGGACGACAAACACGCACTCACCGTATACACTTGCGAATACGTGGGCACGCGCAAGTGTTTCCCTGCTCAAGGTGAACACAAAGCATGAAGCGTTAGCCCAAGTGAGTCGGTTTACTTTGAAGCCGGACGTACAGCGCGGCACTTAAAGGAATCTCACAAAACTCGATGACCTCCTCGGTGGCATCTCCGAGGTGGGCACGAGAGGGCGCGCTTTCCGTGCACTTAGAAAGTTCTCCCCACGATGGCACGGGCTATTAGGCTGGTAATGAAACGGGAGCGTTTCGGAGAGGAACACAATTCCTTACACTCTATATGGCTACCTGCGCGGGAACTCCGTCTAAGACAGCTAAGTGACCGACCATCAGGAACTCCACCTGCTTTTCTCTTTTAATCGGTGCGCAAACCGAGCTCTCGAAGTTGGGAACGCGTACGCGCGGGCACGTGTTTGTATCCGCTAGGTTTGCATCGCTCACGCTGCGCATTGCTAAGCTGTCTGCTTTATGCGCATATGAGTGTCTTCGCCCAACCGGAGGCGGCTCCAAAGCCGCGCGAGAGTAGGCAAGAGTAGGCAAGAGTAGGCAAGAGTAGGCAAGAGTAGGCAAGAGTAGGCAAGAGTAGGCAAGAGTGGGCAAGAGTGGGCAAGAGTGGGCTAGAGTGGGCGAGAGTGGGCCTTCCCTCAATAATATGCCCCTGCGCTCCTCTCCCTCCCCCCCCCTCGCACACGACGCCACCCACCTTCCAACACAGCATGCCATGCCACGGAATGCACTGATGAACCCCCAACGAAAATACAAAGTAAATAAGGGATAAAGAAAATAGTACTTTAAATTATAAATATGGAACGGATAATAATAGCGAAAAAAGCAATATTTCTTACCGGCTCCTGTAATTCACAGCAGTTGCATATGCAGGAGAAGATTGTCGGCTAGGAGCAGGTTGCGGAAAATGAAACCTTCTTGACGAGCCGTAATTCGACGCTTCCTACTAAGCCCGTAGCTCTGTGTTAATCACTGCGCAGGTGCCCGAAAGAAGTTTACCCGTGTCTTTTACCCAGCGTCTCCCTAGCGGCATGCACTAAATTACTAAGCTAAATTACTCTGAAATCAATAGCATCAGCGACGTAAACAAGTGCACGTTTCTGTGATTAAAGGAGAAATTAACGAAACGAGAGCGACGAACGCTTAAAAATCGCTGAATGGGTAATTATCTTCGAGTAAACTCACAAGAGCATCGTGGGTTCAGATTACGGGGCTCCGCTGATGACCGGAAATAAAAAAACTTTCTTCTGAATGCCTGCAAAAAGGTAATTACTGGAGAGTTCTTCGAAAAGCTGTTTCAGGTTTCTCGGTAACCCAGCTGGCTGTGTGGGTTACTCACTGAATCTATGTTTTGAGAACGTCCGTCCCTTCACCAAGTGAAATCCTTCAATCTAAATGGTGACGAGGCAAAATAAAGGTGTACTTTGTAGGCTGCTTGAACAGTTTTAATGCGAGAGCAGTAGAATTAAATCACCTGCTAGAGAACATAGTATGTATATTGTGAAACAAAGGGCAGGTTGATGAAACCAGCACGTAGGGTCACAATACCGCCACGGACGTCTCTACCTCGAGATAGTGAACTTGGCGACACAGTGGGCTCAGATTGCAGCATCCTTTCGTTTCACGGTTATAAACGTTGCTTAGAAATTCGGAGAGAACAGTAATCACTACCGGAGCCGAATTTGAAACAACTACTTCTGAATTTCATGGTGCAAGATCTGAGAAAAAGCAGAGATTGAAACGAGGATTCTGTTTCTTAGTCCAGCGCCATCGCAATTTTCACGAGCAACGCGATTACATTCACTCGATATTTTCCTTGATCTTAGATTTTCCTAGTTGCTTAACCTCTGCTTTCCTTCTTCGAAATCCTTTAATTTGATTATTTAACCCGAGTGAGTAAAGGGTCGACGTCTTATAAGCGATAGAAAATGGAGGGGAGGTATATTTCTCATTGCACAATTCGTGACATGATGTTTCTACAGATCTGTCAAGGCAAATATTTCGAGAACTAATGATGTAACGACAATAATAACTTTGCATGCGCACCCTGCGCTTGCTTCTTTTCATTAAAGTACTCACGTATGTAAAGGTATTATATCTAGTTACAGTATATAAAAGTACCTAATATCGAAAAACAAAATAGGAGATTTGTCCGAAAGACGAAGCAATGACAGCGATGGCAAAAGGTTTAGCATTGCGCTTATGTACTCCCGGGACGGCGTTCTGTATACTACACGTGGGTGCAACATGTTGGCGTCACGCAGCACTCACTACAGCTCCTGCTATGCAGAAGAAACATCGCCTCGGCAGCCACCAGGCGTCTCAGAATGCTGGCGCGATGAGCCTCGTCGGTGGAGTCGTAGACAGTCGCACTTCAGTGGTGGACGGGAAACTGTAGGCGTTGGTCGGTGATGCAGTGAAACGTTAGGTGACGTTAACTTGACGTTAACTTGACGTTTACTGCTCCGACCCAAAACGTTACAGACTGCAGCGCAGTAGGAATTCACTGTTTGTATCTGTTTTTTGGTTCATTTATCCGCGGCTCGTGCGCAAGGGTCAATAAGGTTGTTGACGAGCCCCTCTTAGAAACTGCACATCAGAAAGAAAGCCCTCGAGTCTAAACGAATACACTCGGGCTTCGGTATTACCTCCACGACCCTCGATGTTCTTTCTGTGCTGCGGTGTTTTCCTTTGAAGTTTCTGAAAGGGGCCAGAAAAGTAAGTACGAGGTGTCGGTGCAAAAGAGCACAGTAACTAGAGAGTCCTCCGGGCAGTGCAGTTACAGATTACTCAAGATATGCTCTTTGGTCTCGCGACTCCTCTAAGGAAGCCGTCTAGCGAAACGCTGCACCGGTAATGAAGCCTTGCAAATATTGATGGCCATCTTTGAACCGAACATTGGTTCTCAGGGGCGCACAAGAAGTGCTCTTTGAAAGAGAAGGAGCACACGTTTTCAAAAGCGGCACACAAACGCATGGCAATGTCTGATCGCTGCGGGTCCGACTGCCCGAGGCATCTGAGGCAACTGTATATCTTGCACATATATCGGGTTACCAAATTTCAGTTAAGGCAGAATATTTGCTTGTTTAACTTAGAATAATACTATACCTGTTCAACGCACTTTCAGACTACTGGAAACGACTCACAAAGCATCACTGTATCAGCGCAAGTAAAATATGCAAATAAATAAAGAAAACGCAGGAAGTCGTGAACACTTCATGCGCCTTCGTACTTCTTTCCTTCTCTTTTCTTTTCTTCTTTCTTTTTTGCGTTCCAGCTGCTTATTCGGTCAAGTAGCACCGAACCTAACTTCTCAATTCTCTTGGTTTAGCTTTAAATATGTATGACGCGCTTATGGAACAAAACCTATCGAAGACGGGGATCTAAAACAAAGGTATTCGCCTGTCTTTTTTGTTATGTGAGTGCAATAATTCTCAACGCTGGACGAACCTCGTTCGCGAAATGTTCTCATTATACCCATGGAAGGAGCTAAGAAAGAAAGCGAATAGGTTGAGCCGACTAACACGCAGGGGCGAGTTATGTCGTGGTGAAAGTAGGAAACGTTGCATAAAAGTTGCCTCGCGAATGTCAGGAATGCCGCGCAAGACTACGCAACTTTGTTTTGGCCGCTAAAATTTCGCTCGCCCATATATTGGACGTTCCAGAACGCATTTTTGCCGCCATGCCTCTATAAAGCAGTGAATTAATGCTTCAGTGCACTGCAGCGACCACCTTGTTTCCTGAAAATGTCGTCAAACTTTGTTTCGTGCTATGCTTAACGCGCGGAGCAGCGACAAAATTGGAACGTCTAGGATCAGCGGGGAGCGGGTGAGTGACCACGCAGCAGGCGCTGTGCAGACAAACAGGGTTATTACACAACAGACACAGCGAGTGAAGGCCAGATACTGCAATTCGTCGTCAAAACAGGGCCTACAATTCATTCTGAGTGCGCCACGGCGATGAAACAGCAATGACAAAAAAGAACCAACGCCGTACTCGCTCGTCTGCACACTGATGACTAGCAGACGACGTCAGGAGGAATGCACACTAATCGTGGGGATGACGATGACTCGGCTCTATTTTCTCAGGGAATATATTATCCCGGAACATTCGGTATATACAGGCTGTCCCCGCTACCTTTAGCCAGAGTTTAAAAAGTATGCGAATGCCACGAAGGCGCACAGAACGAAGGTAATGTCGTTTGCCGTCGCTTGGAGATGCTCAAACTATTCTTTTTTCATTCCCCCTGATTGGATAATTAGTCTTTATTCATTAATCGACTTCTCAAATATAACTGGATGAACAGTGTCAACAAGGAAATTGTAGAGCGACACGAAAGACTCCCGATACAGCTTTCTGTTGCTCAATACGTGCTGCATAAACGTGTTTTTCCGAGCGTGAAAGCAGCCCGCAAATGCACGCAAAATTGCCGGGCGACCGGCCGCTCGAGGCACTTTGCGTGTCTTCGCTGGATTCTTTCACGCTCGGAAAAACACGTTTATGCAGCGCGTACTGAGCAACAGAAACCCGTGTCGGGAGTTTTTCATGTCGCTCTACAATTCTATCGTTGACACTTTTAATCTAATTATAACATTTGAAAAGTTGAGTAAGACTAATTATGTAATTGGGTGGAATGAAAAAAGAATAGTTTGAGTATCTCCAATCGACGCCAAACGACATTACCTTTGTTCTGTCTGACTACGTGGCATTTGCATGTCTTTAAATCTCCGGGTAAAGTTAGCTGGGACACCCCGTGTACTGTTATACCAAGTGCAGACTCTCATTTCAAAAACTCAAGCAGGGCAGGTCGGCCCTCAGCGAGAAGTTGCCTTGACGTAACGAATGAGCGCGCCACCCGGCAATCGATACCCCCTCCTCCCCCCCCCCCAACCCCCCGGCAGGCGTCTCACGTGAGAGGGCGCCATTCAAAGGTCTCGGAGGTAGGACATTGGGCAGGTACCCAGGCAGGACATTAGGCAGCATAATAGCAAGAACTTGGTGGCGCAACCCACTGCCCCGTTCCAAAGGGGACGCTCATAGCATCCATCCATCCATCGGAGGGATAATAATTGCTCTCGCAATAAATATACGGCGTACATTTTCCGTGTTTGCTGCTATTGACCAACCTTCTGGGTTTTGACGTAGAACACGAAGCGTAATTTTGATTACATTTCGCATCACGTCGTGTGCGACACCAACTGCTTCCGCTTCGTGTCACTCGGGCAATGTTATTGAAAAAAAAATGGCTGTGGCTTAGGTAAGGTTAAGCCCAGGATGCGAAGCATACTAGCCTTTATTTTAGTTGTTGAACCACTGTTTAGCCTGGTGAACTGCTGTTGCTTGGCTATATTTGGTTCGGCTAGACGAAGAAACAACTCATGCATTACTTCTTCGCCTTCAAGAGTGGAACGCGACAGCGTTCCCGTCGACCCGCCAAGGGGTGTAAGACAATGGGCTACAGGGCAGCGACTACGCGCCCCGCATTGGACGCGGTGAGCGTCGAGCAAAGCAGCGTTCGGCGCGGCAACGAAATGTGCGCCTGAGCAAGAGACGCACGCCTTAGAAACAGCGCGTTTCTAAGGCAACACCGCATTCACTAGAGGCGCTTTTGTACCGCTTTGAAGCGTTGTACTCGTGGCTCAGTGGTAGCGTCTCCGTCCCACACTCCGGAGACCCTGGTTCGATTCCCACCCAGCCCGTCTTGCAAGAGTTGAGCCAAAGCCACTTCTCCTCTGTCGTGACGTCACGGTGTCACGTGATTTCATGGTCACCGCCGCGCCTGAGGAGCTGGGTTGAGCCCTCGTAATATGCTTCGCATAAAAAATATACAATAGTTTTAGAATGAATAGATGGGATGGGAAATAGGTGAAATTAGGTATAGCGGAAAAAAAAACGCTCGTGTACCGAGCATTGGGTGCATGTTAAAAAAAAGAGAACAAGATCGTGAAAATTAGCCCACAGCCCTCGCTACCGCATGCTTCACATAAAGACTGCGACTTTAGCTCGTAATATCTCGGAATTAATTTTCTTCAAGATAAGAGACTTACGCTGGAGGAGAACATATCGAGCATATATACCCTCACACGAGCGCTTAAAGTACCGATAGGAGAATACATATGCATGAAATTGCCACAGAACCCGAAATACTGATCTGGTTGTAGGTGAGTGCACGTAGACTGCTTGCGTGGTATCGGCGCTTTCCAAAATAACTTTTGACGAATGTTACATCTGCTGTTATTTCCAGTGCCCTAGTGCGGATGCTCTGTACAACAGCTTGTCTTCCCTGCAAGTATTACTATGCCTGGTTTTCCAAGTCACGGACACCTATGCTGTTGTTACTATACTCCGTCCCATGCATAGCAGCCAACGCTGTGGAGGCTATAGCGATTCTTTTTGCAGTGCCTTCGTTTTTTGGCCCAGCTGTGCGCAACTGTTGTCTATTTAGGCCGAGTATTGGGGGAAACAAGTTTTAACCCTTAGAAACAAACACACTGTGGTATAAGGCTGCTAATGCGTTGTTTTAGATCATTTTTACTTTTGTTGTTCTTTTAGGATTTTTTTTATTTGCAACCCGTCGCGAGCAGCCTCAAGTGCATGCTCGCGCGAGCGAACGCTTGTTGGCGCGCAACGAAGCATGGACGGAACGCGCGGAGTGATTTGGATTGTAAAACTTTATTTGTCCAACAGATGTAGGGAAGGCCTTAAGTCTTCCCACCTAGACGACGGCCAGGAGTCCTTGGACCCTAGCGGCGTTTTCGGCCAGTTGGACGGTCTTCAGTTGAATCTCCGGATCGGAGCTGAGTACTAAGGTCTCCCATTGTTCTAAAGAGGTTATTCTTCCCTCAGAGGGAGCCTGTGGGCATTCCCACAGAATGTGATTAAGATTAGCCCTGGCTTTACATAGCTTACACTGGCTAGAGTACTGACCCGGGTAGTAGAGGCTGCACGACACCGGGCTTGGAAACGAGTTGGTTTGCAGGCGACGCCAAGTGGAGGCCTGGCTCTTGTTTAAGGATGCATCAGCCGGAGGATATTTAACCCGCCCTAGTCTGTAGTGTTGTGTGATCTCTCTGTAGCACACTAAGCGGTCTCGCCCCGTGAAGCCTTCGGCTAGCCCACCAGCTCGGAATGTGAGTCCTCGAGCTAATTCGTGGGCCGCCTCATTCCCAGCGAGGGAGGCGTGCGCAGGTGCCCAGATTATTTCAATTTTCCTGCTATCTCTGCAGGTCTGCAGGATTCTGTTCGCCTCGGGAGAAATTCTGCCTCTGGCAAAGTTCATCACCGCAACCTTAGAGTCGCTGACTATAATTTTGGCCGAAGTACTTGCAATTGCAAGTGCTATGGCAGATTCTTCTCCAATTTGAGAGCAATCCGTTGGAACTGTGCCACTGGCTATCAATCTAGTTTCAGCGCTCGCTACAGCTAGGGCCATGCGGCCGTTGCCATAGTCTGCAGCATCAACGTAGAGCACGTCCTTCGAGTTTTTGAAACGCTTCTCAAGAGCCTCGGCCCGTTTCTGTCTGCGTTCCTTGTGATGGATTGGGTGCATGTTTTGAGGTAGTGGTGGGATTATTAGTCGGTTCCGCATGCTTCGCGGCAGGTCTATTTTGATGCCTTCCTGCCCCTCATAGTTTATGCCTAGCCTAGCTAGGATTTTCCTGCCCGTAGGGCTTCCCGCAAGTCTCTCATACTGCGAGATCCTCACTGCTTCAATAATCTCTTCAAGCGTGTTGTGGAGCCCTAGAGCTAAAAGCTTTTCATTTGCAGTGCGGATGGGAAGCCCCAGCGCCTGTTTTATACTTTTACGTATGATGCCATCAATCTTCTTCTTCTCGAATGACCTAAAACTGAGGAAGGGAGCAACATAAGCTATTCTACCTATCACAAAGGCCTGGACTAGCCTAACTAGATTCGCTTCTCTCATCCCGGACCGCCTGTTGGCGATCCTGCGGATCAGCCTCATGGTCTGCAGTGCGCAGCCGTCTAGTCTCCTTATTGTTTCGCCATTAAAACCATTGGCCTGAATAAAAAGTCCCAGAACTCTTATTTTGTCCACTTTTGGAATGGGGATCCCCCCAGCTGTGAGAGAGATTTGCGGTTCCTCCTTACTGGCCCTGCCTTTCGGCTGGTATAGAAGCAGTTCCGATTTTTGCGGTGAACATTTAAGTCCCCTAGGTCCGACATAACCTTCAACTGCCTGGATAGCTCTTTGGAGGGTTTCCTCTATTTGGGCATCGCTGCCCCTAGCTATCCACAACGTAATGTCATCAGCGTATATACTGTGATTTAGTCCTTCAATAGCCTCCAGTCTTTCAGGGAGTTTGATCATGGCCACATTGAAAAGAAACGGCGAGAGCACAGAGCCCTGTGGGGTCCCTTTGCTGCCTAATTTAATGTCATCCGATTGGCATTCTCCAATCTGGATTTTTGCTTCTCGGTCTGACAAGAAGTCCCTAATGTAATTGTAGGTTCGTACGCCTACTCCCAAGTCCTGAAGGTTCTCAAGAATGGCTTTATGTGTGACGTTATCAAAAGCCTTCGCTAGGTCAAGCCCTAGAATTGCCTTTGCGTCCCCCGTTTCCGCATCGATGATTTGGTGTTTTAGTTGCAGCATCACGTCCTGGGTGGAGAGCCTGGGCCTAAAGCCCACCATCGAATGCGGATAGAGGTCATTATCCTCCATGTAGTTATTGAGCCGCGTTTGAATAACGTGCTCCAAAAGCTTGCCTGCACAAGAGGTTAGAGAGATAGGTCTTAAGTTCTCTATCTGGAGTTTCTTGCCTGGTTTTGGGATCATCACCACCTTAGCGGTTTTCCACTGATTTGGTAGTTTACCCTCTTCCCAGCACTTCTGCATAAAGTTAGTTAATGCAGTTATAGAGTTATCGTCTAGATTGCGTAGCATTTTATTGCTAACGCCATCCGGGCCTGAAGCTGATTTGGTTTTGAGCTTGGCAATCTCCGCCCGGACCTCCGCCTCGCTGATGGGTTCGTCTAGGCTGGAGTTGCCTACGCCTTCATAGTTAGGTAGGGGTTCCTTGCTAGTGTCCCCTATGTATCTCTCCTGTATGTCCTTCATTAGATCTACCTCCGTACCTTCGTACAAGTGAAGAATTTTTTGAAGGTTCTGTCGCTGCGCTGTTTTGCAGCCCTGTGGATCCAGCAGGTAGCGGAGTAGATTCCATGTCCTAGCTAGGCCTATATTTCCATCCATCCTATCGCAGGTGGACTCCCAGTTCTGCCTGGTTAGTTTGAGCGCGTAATCTTCTATATCTTTATTGAGCCTAGCGATCCGTCTCCTGAGATTGCGGTTCCACCTTTGCCTCCTGAGCCGTTTTTCCATGCTGAGCTTAGCCTCCCACATATGGAGGAGGTGGCTGTCCGCTATCTCCAGTGCAGAATCCTCCTTGGTTGCGTTTTTAACGTCCTGGCCTAGTTTCTTAGCCCATTCATCAATATCCCTTATCTCACTCCCTGCCGTCTCCCTTCTTATTTCGCGAAAGGCATCCCATTCAACAATTAGCTGGTTTCTGCCTTTTCTCCTGGCAGGGCCTGCGCTCACCACTGTTTCGAGAATAAAGTGATCGCTACCTAGGTTTTCCTGGGTATTAACCCAGGTTGCATCTCCCACGTTTTTGACGAATGTGAGGTCGGGTGAGGTGTCTATGCTGACACTATTCCCCGTTCTAGTGGGGGTTTGGGGGTCGGTCATTAAGGTGAGCCCCTCTTGCTGTGCATCCAGCCAGAGCTCCCTTCCCTTAACTCCTTCTTTTCTGTACCCCCAGGCAGCGTGTTGGGCGTTAAAGTCTCCCACCACTACCAAAGCTTGTCTGTTGGCAATACGCAGAGTTTTTTGGAGAAGAGGTCCAAATCGGGCCTTCCTTTGTTTCGGGCTGCTATAGATATTGAGAACAAAGAGGCTGCCTTCTTTCTTTTTTGCTGGAATGAGTTCAACAAGGACGTGGTCTACGTTGATAACCTCCGTGTCGTGCTTAACGACTGCCAAGTTTCTCCTGACCAGGGTGGTTACCCCGGATCTTCCATCACCTGTACTAAATGATATGTAGCCCGATAATTTTGCCATCCCCGCAGTTTCTTGTAAAGCGATTACGTCCGGATTGTCTTTGCCAAGAAGGAGCTGCTCTAGGACCGCCCTTTTGCGACGGTACCCGCGGCAATTCCACTGCCAAATCGTGTGTTTATTGTGACTGGCCATGAGTGAATTGTGGATTATCACCCAGTGGTATTAGGGTCGCAGCCGTCTGAGAACCACCATGTACTTTCTGCTCTGTTTCCCTCTGCCAGTTATTAATGCTCACCAACGCGGCCCTGTGTTTCTGGCTTTCTTCCGATAGCGCCTGGATGGCTTGGATGACTGATGCGAACTTTGCCTCCCAGCTCGCCTGGAAGTCGTCCATTTTCTTGCACAGATCTGCCATTGTGGGTTCTTGTGGCGCGTTCGCGCCTGGTTTCCTTTTCAGAGGTGGGGAGCGGGTGTCATCTACCTGCATCGCCACAGTGCTTTCAACGGCTGGGTGGGCTCCAATCGTGTTAGCGGTTTTGACTGCGTTAGCTACTTTCTTCTCCCTTTTTAGCATAGCGTTTTCCTTTTCGAGGTCATCTACTCTTTTAATGAGTTTCTCTACCGTGATTCTCATCTTGGCGAGTTCCTCGGACTCTGTATTTTTTGGGGAGACCTTATCTACCCAGCTCACCTCCCTTTGCTTGTTGGCTTCATTCCTCGGCCTTGACGACGATCTTGCCCTGGAGCCGGAGTGGACCCCGGAGCCGGAACGATCCCTGGAGCTGGAGCAGCCCCTGGAGCTGGAACGGCCCGGGTGATCGAGGCGAGGGAAGGAGCCGGAGTGGCTCCGGAAGCCTTCCCGGCTTCTTGATCGGCTTTTTCGCCCAGACGAGGGTGTTTTCTTCGCCTCCTCTTCTTGGAGCTTCCGCTCCCACCGGCGTTTCCTGACGATGTACGGAGTTCGGTAGATCTCGCGACACTTCTTGTTGCCCAGTTCATGTCCCTTTCCACAAAGAGCACATTTGGGATCGCACACGTGTCCATCCGGTGGCTTCACCGTACCGCAGCCGCGGCACTTGACGTCGTCCGGGTCCGGACACACATCAGAGCGGTGCCCAAGGTGTCCGCATGCGTTGCACACCTCAAACTTCTTTTTGTAGAGGAAGCACTTGAGGAGCCCGCCTCCATAATAAATCCAAAACGGCACATTATCGTTTACGAAGAGTATCAGAACTGAGGTCGATGTCTTCCCCATTCTTCTGACCCCTCTGATTTTGGGGTTCCTTGAACAATCCAGGTTGTCCAGAATCTGTGCTTCCGTGTGTTCCACCGGGATCCCATGAATAACTCCTTTGCCACTGCCATCGGGGGCTGACAGGTAGGCGTTTACTTCGTATTTTGCCTGATCAACCTGAAGTATTTTTATCTTCAGGTACCGATGCATTCTTTCTTCACTCATGGTGCCCACCAAAATGGTGTTTTGCTTGGTGTTAAGTTGAATAATGTCTTCCTTAGCCTCCTTCAAATTCACGCCCGCAGCGGCTCGAACAATCTCATATATCTTCACGTCTCCACCCAAAGATAGAGCTTTCAATCCTCCGCTCGGTCGGATTATCACCTTATGCAAGCCAGTAGGTAGGCGTGGTTGCTGTGACGCCACGGAGCGCAGCGCCAATTTCCTCCCCGCCATCTTGATTGATTTGGTGCTCACGTGGCCGTGGCCGCCATCTTGTCTCTCTCTTCGATCCGAGCCGACACCTTGGCTTCCTCCTTCGCGGCCGCCATCTTGGCTGCCGCGTTGCCGGCTTGTGTTGATCGTGAACCAACCGACCTTCTCGGAAAATTCTTCAGGAGAAATATCCTCCCCTTGAACAACAACCTCCATTTTCGCCGAAGATATCCAGCCGTGCTAAGCCCCAGGGGTCGGCAGCGCGACGCACCGACGCTTGGCCGGCGGGCAGTGATCGGAGTCGACGCTAGGTCGAACGCAGCTGCCGGGACGACGCGTCAGAGTCGAAAGATAGCCGAAAATTGGGTCCACTTGCCGGAATTTTGGTATCCAGGTGATCCTGGTTACTTCCGCTGATGATTCCAATCGAAGTTGGCTTGAGCACAAGCATAAATCCGCCAGGAACATCGAAAAACCTGGAAGCGCACGCAAGACACATCCGCACGCCTCCTCGTCTTCTTCTTCCTCCGCGCGGAGTGATAACTTTTCTTGATCGAACTTCTTGCGTAACTTCTACTGTGTTGACCGCTATGTATGGAACGGAGTGCAGTACACCAATAAACTGCACTTAGTAGCAATAAAGGATATTATACGACTGCAATAATACTGTGGTGGGGCCCATGATACACACGCATGCATTCAAGCGCTATTGAAATGAACCTCTCGCAGACAACTTCCTGGGGCAAATAAGGGACAGCTAGGGGGCGGAGCTTCCACCCGTGTGTTACTGCAGCAAGTAATCCGGCAGAGTCTGACCGCGCGTTTGCTGTTCAGAAACATGTAGGGAGGGGAATGAGCGTCACTTCTACGTGCCATGGTTTAGAATTCGCCAAAACGCGATAGAGAGCAGCTGCAAAATCAGTCAAACACACCGCTCAGTGGCACGCTTCGTTTTCTTTCCTTTTTTTTGCCGTTTGTTGTAATTAAGATGTCTATGCATTTTTCTCTTCAGAGTTTAGTACCCCCACACTCACTTGTGCTTGTTTATCTTCACGGGCGCTCTTACCCGTTCGCGCTTTGCCTCGCGAGAAAGAGAGAGAGCGAGAGAGCAGAAATAACACTTCTCAATCCCAAAGGAGCTAAGGCCTCAGTCTGCAAGCCGGCGTACCTCTGCACCGGTTACGCTGATGAGAGAGGCGGGAGCGGGGGAGGCACGGACGTGCAGACACACGTTCTGGACGTGTTGCACCAGAGGCGGTCACCATAGTTTTTTCAAACTATCGTGGGGGTGGCGTGGGGAGGACGGGGTTGTCCACGAGAACGCACGTACACACGTTTGTCGTGCGAACGCCAAGTGGCTTTTTTCACACGATTGGCCGCATGCTTGCGTCACGTCGCCCAGTACGTGCTCGGGAAAGCACGTTCGCGCTAAAGTACATGCGTGTGCGCCTGTGTTTATTCGGCCTGAGACGCTGCAATGCAAGCGGCGAATAATTGTCGACCACACCACTACCTTTGTCGTCGTACTTCTCTCTGGATGCGCCTCTCTCCCCTCGCCATTCTCAGCGTGACATACCTCCTACATCGCCTTCGTCCGCATGACATCACTCCGTCAACGTCTCACGGTCAGCATTTGCATTAGCTCCTGCAAACGTGTCGGTATAGCTCGTGAACGAGACGGTGTAGGCCATAAACCTAAACTTCGCTTGACACTAAAGTTGTAACCCCGTGCGGTATAAGCACCGAAACATTACACAAGTAGGACGACATAACGACAGTTGTACGCATCGCCTTTTCATATCATTTATCTAACTGCTTAAAGAAAAAGACATCATTTCAGGTGCTTTTCAAGATGCACGTTGGATCTGCATACTATTTATTTATACCATTGTTCGCCGCGCAAACACGTTCCAAGCGAACGACGTGTGGAGCAGCGGGTGTTTCGGCAGGCAGCACGATGCCTCCTTGCCCTCTTCAGCCTAGCGTCAACTTTATTTCTTTTTCCTCTGTAGGTGGCGCCATCTATGCCGCCCACGTGACGAGCTTCTTGCGAGGCACCCTGGCCCGTAACGCAGCGGCAATAGATGTATCAAGTTTGTCTGTAAGCCGGAGTACCTCTGCACCGATTACGTTGACGGGAGAGGCGGAGCCGATTTGGCACGCACGTGCAGACACACAAACGCACGTATTCGCTCACGCGCACATACACGCAGATATACATTCGCACGAACAGAGGCACTTCGGAACGACGCATCGTCTTTTCAAGCCCCGGTGTGGCCTTACCATGTTAGACCTTTATATGTCTGTCAGTCAACGTGCCATACCTCTTCATCGCACGCGCACAGACACACACGCATACATACACCAAAGTAGACCGCAATCTAAACACTTTTCCTACGCAATTACGATTTTTCTTTGGATGGCGCTCAGGTGCCCATAACGCTTCATAACAATATCTTGTGGCCCTATCTATGACCAAAGCTAATCGCGGATGTCACTTACGTTGGAACGCGTCTAATGAATATATGCCGCAATGCATACATAACATCCTCGAAGGAATGAAGAATTCCGTCTGCAACAGACGAAGGAAGACGTATAGAAAGCTTACAACAATGAATGCACGTGAAAAGAGACCATCGTCTGACTAATGCAGCACCTTCACTCTTTCTAATCCCGACTCGACCGTTTACGTGTCACAAGCGAGGAGCCGAGCTGCCACCGGAAATAACACGGTGATGGCGCTTGAATGTCGCTCTTTCTTCAACTTCTCCATTCTCCCTATTCTCAGTCCCCAAGGGACCTCTGCCGACTGACACAGTGAATAGCTGGCTTCTCTTTCTCGTGCAAGAATTGCATTCATTGTCAACCCGGACTGGAAGGAAGGAACGCATGACGTGATCTATGACAGCACTCGGATTCCTCGAATAAAGGAAGAAGCTATGCGTAAGAACAGCGCTTTCGGATCGTCCATGTCACCTATACGCCAGGGAGCACTGAGTGGTCAGTCCTTGGGATTGGTACTTCTCGCAGCACATTCCTCTTTTGTCCTTTCTTACTTAGTTTTTGTTCGGGCTCAAACAAATGGCCCTCATGTAGAAAGGCTCCGATTGCCTTGGCCATAAAGTTTCCTGGGGAATGACGCAATATAAGCATGTACTTTTACAAAGACGCAACTTTGCTTTCCCCAAGCAGTTGGAGAATATGGATGTGTTTTGTATCTAAGCATTTCAATTGTTTCTGTAAGCTGCAAGCCGTGCTGTAAAACAGCTTGTCAGTGAGTTTGAGGCAGAAAATTGCAGATTGTCTTGTCCACCCGTCTTCCTTGCATGGGAAGGAAATAACGTCTTATTGAATTATTACTTGACAAAAAACAACAAGTAAGAACAAAACAGACGCTGAAAAACAAATTGCGAGAGTGCGCTAGTCCTTTCAGCGCCGCCGTTTCAGCTAAACCGCAGGTAACAGCAGCGGACATAGGCCTTGTTTTCTAACCAAATAATCTAGTGAATGTTTTGGCCCTTGCACGGAAAAGGGCCTGTACTATTTTGGAAGAAGTAGAAATAAACAGAGAACAAATTGACAAAGCTGATGCCATCTCGAGGGTAGGTAACTGTACAATAAAGAGGTGGAGGGTTGAATGACCAAAAGTATAAAAAAACATTAGCGACGTTTCACTCCGTGAACGCGGATAACGCGCAAGGGTATGGGTGTTACTT
The DNA here is from genome assembly GCF_038994185.2 of Dermacentor albipictus. Lineage (NCBI taxonomy): Eukaryota > Metazoa > Arthropoda > Arachnida > Ixodida > Ixodidae > Dermacentor > Dermacentor albipictus. Next base: position 24,974,584 of record NC_091830.1, on the reverse strand, counting down.
CCTTTTTGTGCATTGAGTGTAGAATGTTTGCATTGTGACAAACAGAGCATCAGGCTGCCGTGCTCAGGGAGGAGCAGGGGTTCGAAACCAACCATCGTACGAGATTGGGTCAGTGAGAATGTGCCACGCCTACCTATGTGTCGCTCTCCAACGTACCTCTTTCACGCCAACGCGAATCACTGGTGATGCGGAACTGGGTCGGTGCTGCTTCTTAACGAAGCTCTTTGACACCTGCTTGGGTGACCGGGTGTGTTTGCCACCAGGGTGTGTGCCGGTCTTCACCAAACCTCACTGACGCCAACTTGCGTAACTACGAAACACTTAGTATGTGCCGCTGTACAGCGGCAAAATGTAATTCACAATTTCTCCGCGGCTTGGAGGAATCGAACACGCGCCGTGCATATATTCAGACAAACCTGTCTGATTTATCATTCATAAATTCTCCACGTGCAGAGTTTGCGGTGGCGTCACCGAATGACGCAGCGTTCCAACAAGTGCATTCGTTGTGCGCATGTTTTGTTTTTCTTCAAATGTTGTCCGTAGCTGATGAGTGACCAGGGATATATATATATATATATATATATATATATATATATATATATATATATATACATATATATATATATATATATATATATATATATATATATATATATATTGTAGCGGGTAATATGCATGTGGCACTGTAGTTGTAGTGGGTAATATGCATGTGGCACTGTGCGGACTGCCACCGCTGCGGCGCGAGACACGAGCGCGGGTTGTTGTTGGTGCGAAGCGCTAGGACTCGTATCTAGAGCTACCTGCGATCCCTCGAACGAGCTACATAAACCCCACTTCATTTGGTGGAGCTGCGGGGTAACCTCAAAAACTGGAACTCCGAAGCAGGACGCTACCGACTGCTGCGACCATGCCTGACGAAACCACCCAGGAAGATGCACCCCAGCCTCCGACGGTCATCGTTTCCGGTGCATTGCGCCAGCGTGATCCTGCCATCTTTAGCGGCACCGATGATCATGACGTGGAGGATTGGTTGTCATCTTACGAAAGGGTGAGCCAGCATAACAAGTGGGACGACGTCACAAAGTTGCACAATGTGCTGTTTTACTTAACCGGCGTCGCGAACCTCTGGTTCCGAAACCACGAACACGATTTCACAACGTGGAGCAGATTCAAGACAAGTTTCACAGAAGTGTTCGGGCGCCCCGCTGTGCGCAAGCTTCGCGCAGAACAACGCTTACGGGGGCGCGCGCAACATCACGGTGAAACGTTCACAAGTTACATCGAAGATGTCATTGACCTGTGTAAGCGCGTGAATCCGTCAATGGCGGAACAGGACAAGATAAAACACATTATGAAAGGCATTGATGAGGACGCATTTCAAATGTTGCTAGCGAAGGATCCGCGTACGGTGGCCGAAGTTATCAACTTGTGCCAAAGTTTTGACGAGCTACGGAAACAACGCATCTTAGCTCGGCGCCCACCGCCTACGGAAGATTCGTTAGCAGCATTGGTTATTGGCGACAACCACGCAACTTTGCTGACGCAAATAAAAGAATTTGTGCGCGAGGAGGTCGCGCGACAGCTCTCGATTTTGCCGACCACGGAGAAGCCTTCTCAATATTTGGCTCCAGCGATCCGACAGGTAATTCAAGAGCAAGTGACCGAAGCTCTTCCACCTCCGTGTCAGCCGGCTCCCGTGGCCGCGCCTCTGACGTATGCTGAAGCCGCTGCACGGGCGCCTCGTCTGCCGGGATTCTCTCCTCCGCCGTCAGCGCCTCTCCAGCCGGTGTTCTCTCATCCGCCCTCGCCTCGCCAGCAGGTCGCTCCCTTTTTCAGCGCACAGCAGCAAGGCACAAATCCTTGGCGTACTCCTGACAACCGCCCAATATGCTATGCCTGCGGTACACCGGGGCATGTAGCGCGCTTCTGCCGCCGGCGCTTGCCGGCCTTCGTGGGCACCGCGCGACCACCCAGCTCCGGATTCCGACCATACCGTATGCCTCAGCGACCACCATCGGAAGTCTACGCTGCTGATGACATACCAGCACCGCAGTCACAGCTCTACAATACTCGTCGCTCGCCTTCCCCTCGTCGGCGCTCACTCTCACCCATGCGTCGTAGGCCCAGTGCCAGTACTACTGAGGCGGAAAACTGATTTCCGCAGTTCCTGAGGCACGAACTGCGTCATCGTCGGAACATCAAAGTCCTCGTTTTTCCCCCGCTAACGTTATTGAAGTGTCTGTTGATAGCATCAAATGTCTTGCCCTCGTCGATACAGGTGCTGCTGTATCTGTGATTAGTGAGAAACTTTGCCGTAAATTACGGAAAGTGACCATGATGCCTTCGGTATTATTGCTTAGAACAGCCAGTGCACAGCAAGTTCAGCCAGTCGCTATGTGCACTGCCAGGGTGTTGATTCGAGACATTTTGTATCCGATTGATTTCTTTGTGCTAACTTGTTGCTCCCACGATGTGATTCTCGGTTGGGATTTTCTGTCGCGCCATCACGCCGTCATTGACTGTGCACGTGCTGAGGTTCAGTTCTCCGTTCTGTGCGATATGCCATCTCACGACGTTAAAGTTCATGATGTTACCAGGATCTGTGTAGCTTCCGATACTGACCTTCCCCCTCACAGCGCGGTATTTGTCCCTCTTTCATGCGCATCGCTTGCCGAAGCGACGGTCATGTTTTCACCCGCTGCCGTCTTCATTCGCCGCCAGCCTATATTGTTGCCTTTCGCTCTCCTCACGGTGCACCATGGGGCTGCAGAAATACTGATTTCTAACCCAAATTCGTACACTTTGGCTTTGCACTGTGGCGAGACTATTGGTACCATCCAGACTGTGGACGCTGACGTTATTGTGCATTTCCCTGTTCCCGACGACGTGGATACTGCCAACGTAACAGCACTGGCACCCCATGTGCCATCTAACCGAGTACCACCGGATGTTTTTTGTCGCTCTATTGCCGCTGACCTCGAGCCGACACAACGTGAGCGGCTTATTACTCTTTTAAATGATTTTCACGCCTCTTTTGACTGCAACCAAGCATCATTAGGCCGCACAAGTACCGTCTCTCACCACATTGATACGGGCCATCACGCACCATTACGCCAGCGTCCGTACCGCGTGTCATCCACCGAGCGTCGTGTCATCGCCGAGCAAGTTGAAGACATGCTTGAACGTGGTGTTATCAAGCCATCCTGCAGCCCTTGGTCATCTCCTGTAGTACTCATTAAGAAAAAAGATGGCTCGATTCGTTTCTGTGTGGACTATCGTCGCCTCAACAAGATTACACGAAAAGATGTCTATCCTCTACCGCGCATAGATGACGCCTTAGATTGTCTTCATGGTGCCGAATTCTTTTCTTCTTTGGACTTGCGATCGGGCTATTGGCAAGTGCCAGTGGATGAATCCGACCGCTCCAAGACAGCTTTTATTACGCCTGATGGCCTGTATGAGTTTACCGTAATGCCATTCGGCCTCTGCAATGCACCCGCGACATTCGAAAGGATGATGGACAATCTTCTACGAGGCCTCAAATGGAAGACATGCTTATGTTATTTAGACGACGTGGTAGTTTTCTCCCCTGATTTCACCACTCACCTCTCTCGTCTACGCGAAGTCCTTACTTGCCTTACCACCGCCGGCCTTCAACTTAACTTGAAGAAGTGCCGCTTCGGAGCCCGCCAGCTGACCATACTTGGCCATGTCGTGTCCAAAGACGGCGTCCTTCCCGACCCTGACAAACTTCGTGCTGTCGCAGAATTTCCGCGGCCGACTACAGTGAAAGAGCTCCGCAGTTTCGTCGGTCTTTGCTCTTATTTTCGCCGCTTTGTGCGCAATTTTGCCTGCATCATCGCTCCCCTGACGAAGCTCCTGGCTGGCTCTGGTGACCTTCGCGACTGGACTCCGGCGTGTGACCAAGCCTTCACCACTTTGCGTCGTCGGCTTACCTCACCGCCTGTTCTACGCCACTACGACCCGAGTGCACCGACTGAAGTTCATACCGACGCCAGCGGCGTTGGTCTTGGGGCCGTCCTTGCCCAACGGAAGCCTGGCTTTGCAGAATATGTGGTTGCATATGCGAGTCGTGCTCTCACGAAGGCAGAATCCAATTATTCTGTCACGGAAAAAGAATGTTTAGCTATTGTTTGGGCCTTAAACAAATTTCGCCCTTACTTGTATGGCCGTCCGTTCGACGTTGTGACAGACCACCACGCGCTCTGCTGGCTTGCGTCACTGAAAGACCCGTCGGGGCGTCTTGGACGTTGGGCTCTTCGGATCCAAGAATTTGACATTCGCGTCATTTATCGATCCGGGCGCCAACATTCTGATGCAGATGCGCTCTCCCGTGCGCCCATGCGATCCGACGAAAGGCCACCTTCATCCACAGAGTGCCCGGTTGCTACGCTTGCTGTTACTGACATGCCGTCTGAACAGAGAAAAGATCCGTGGATTGTTTCTCTTATTGACATTCTTAGCAGTTCTTCAACGTCTACATGCCCTCGAGCCATTCGTCGCCAAGCCACCCACTTCGTGCTACGGGACGCCATATTGTACCGCCGAAACTATCAGCCCGACGGTCGCAAATGGCTACTAGTCATCCCTCGCCATTTGCGTTCCGACGTATGCACGTATTTCCATGCAGACCCACAACAAGCTCATGCTGGCGTCCTGAAAACCTACGAGCGGCTCCGCCAGCGGTACTGCTGGCGCGGCATGTATTCTTATGTCCGCAAATACATTCGGTCATGTGCAGCCTGTCAGCGACGCAAGACATCTTCTCATACGACAGGCCCTCTGCAACCTTTACCGTGTCCTGCACGTCCTTTTGATCGGGTTGGCATCGACCTTTATGGGCCTCTTCCATGCAGCGCTACCGGAAATCGTTGGATAATTGTCGCAGTAGACCACCTGACAAGATATGCTGAGACTGCTGCACTTGCTTCGGCTGCTGCTCGCGACGTCGCCGCATTCATCTTACGGCATTTCGTCTTACGGCACGGCGCACCGCGAGAACTGCTCAGTGACCGAGGCCGTGTCTTCTTGTCCGAAGTTATTAATGAGCTACTCGCCGCGTGCCGCACTATTCACCGCACCACTACGGCGTATCACCCACAAACTAACGGTCTAACGGAACGATTCAACCGCACCCTTGGGGACATGCTCACCATGTATGTTGCGTCGGATCATTCCAATTGGGACGATGTCCTCCCTTTTGTGACGTACGCATACAATACCGCCGTTCAGGTTACCACAGGCTTCTCACCATTTTTCCTTCTTTATGGGCGTGAACCATCCACTACCCTCGACACCGTACTACCATATCACCCGGATGCCTCTGAATTCACCCCTCTTTCCGAAGTTGCTCGCCATGCTGAAGAGTGCCGCCAACTGGCTCGCTCGTTCACGTCGGATACCCAAGGAATCCGCAAAGATCGCCACGACAACGATCAGCCCACACAGTCCTTCGCCGTGGACTCTCACGTCTGGCTTCGGCTGCCCTTCCAAGCTCCAGGCCTTAGCCCAAAGCTTGCCCCGAAATATCAAGGTCCGTACCGGATCGTCGCGTGTACTTCGCCTGTGAATTATGTGGTCGAACCGGTGACGCCATCTTCGGACAAACGCCGCCGTGGCCGCGAGACTGTTCACGTCAGCCGCCTGAAGCCGTACCACGACCCCCTTATCGTATCATCGCCTTAGGTCGCCAGGATGGCTCCTCTTCGCCCCGGGGGAAGTTGTAGCGGGTAATATGCATGTGGCACTGTAGTTGTAGTGGGTAATATGCATGTGGCACTGTGCGGACTGCCACCGCTGCGGCGCGAGACACGAGCGCGGGTTGTTGTTGGTGCGAAGCGCTAGGACTCGTATCTAGAGCTACCTGCGATCCCTCGAACGAGCTACATAAACCCCACTTCAATATATATATATATAGCTTTTATTATTGCCAGCAATGACGAGGGCGGACGCAGCCTCCCTCCGCCTAGCAGACGGCCGACATCCCCTGGGCTTCAGTGGCAAGAAGTTCATAAAGTGTTGAGACAGAGCTTCAGGAGTCCAAAGCCTTTGGTATTTCAGCTTGAGCGAAGTGAAGCGCTCCACGTAAGTCTTCCCGAGCAGCAGAAAAAAGTTATGCGGGCTACACAAGTCTCGTATGGCGTCTCTCTTTGAAAACCTGTTAATACTCCCCGACTTTGCGCTTTAGCCGACGTTGCGTCACAAAGGAGTGAGGACATGCATGCGCGTAAAAAGCCCGTGTTGTGCAATACGCGCCTTATAATCAGCGCGCCGCACAGTAACAAATAATCTCGCCTTGGCTGCTGTCTCCCATTCCATGTTCGGCTTCTTTCGCCAACCCCTTCGCAGTCGAAACGCCAACTTATATGTATGAAATAAGCCGCCTGCCTCAAATGCTGGAAGCCTTAGAAAAAATTATCGGCAGGCAATAACGGCTTCTGGTACGGTCTCTTTGGAAGGTTTCGCGTTTCTGCGTCATACAGCGAGTGCTGTGGTGGCGGGCGAAGCTTTCTGGTGGAGAAACGTTCTCCTTGAAGCGACCTCCTGAAGCCAGTCCTTTGCCTCCGTCCGTCCTTAGTGAAAGCCGCAGGAATCACGATTGAGTTTGAAAGGACACTACAGTGGCTCAATATAGAATGAAAGAAGCGAGAAGAAAAAAAAATCCTTTTGGAGAGTTTTGCAGAATCGGTGAAAGCAAAGTTTTAGTGAGCCAGCACGGCGAAATGGCGCATTGCGATGACAGACGCGCTGCAGATATCAGTGACTGGCACGTCCCTCATCCACCGCGGTGGACCTTGCGGAGAGAGCGTAATTTTTATTCAGCATTGAAACGTGTTGAGTGACAAGACGCGAGGCGCTTGATCGTGTAGGGATTGATCGTGTAGCCACACGACAACAGCATATATAAGATGAATGACAAGCAGCAAACATCGGCGACTAAAGCGTCCGGTAATTTCTATCTTCACTCTTACCTGTGCTCTATCTCAAAAGTATACTCGTAGCTTAGGCAGTGCTGCAACTTACAACTTGCACTACTGCCAAAAGTACGTGGAAGTATCCTTGCGCCATTTTGTTTTCTGCTTTTTTTTTACCGTCAAGTATTCCCACCATCAAACTTTCTGAACCACCATCGTGAACTTTCTAAATGTGTCTCGAGCGGCCAGTCGCGCGGCAATTTTGCATGTGTTTGCCGGCTTCTTTCACGGTGGCAAAAACAGTTTTATGTAGCACGTATTGAGCAACAGAAACCTGTATCGAGTGTTTTTCACGCTGCTCTACAATTCTCTCATTGACACTTTTCACCTAATTATAATAATTGAGAAGTTGGTTAATTGATTAAGATTAGTTATCTAATTAGGTGGAATGAAAAAAGTAATCTGACTCCAAGCGACGGCAAACAACAGTACCTTGGTTCTGTTCATCGACGTAGCATTTGAATATTTTTTAAAGTTTGGCTCAAATGGTGACAGGTATAGTTTAGAGACACCTTCGTTGAGACGCTGCTCCTCTGGTCAAAGACGCGGACGCTTTGATTTGAAACGCTGTGGGCCTCGGTAGAAATGACATGGTTCGCACACCCCATTTTCTTCCCCAAGTCGCTGAGCAAATCATTTCATTGCCTTTCCTAGGCATTTACTGGAAATTGAATCACTCTCCAACTTTTATGCAGGGTGTTTTAATGCAAAGCACTTTTAGTTTCGTTCTTGGCACCTTGCGGCAGGTAGGTAGGCAGGAAAGTAATTTCTAGTCTCGCCTCACTTAAAAAGAAAATATTGCCCAAGCGACGGTGGAATAGAACATCTCCCGTCGAGTACAGCAGCCCTTTAAACAATAAGCCACTATTTTTTTACAGCAAACTTGCTTATGGCTAGGGTTCCGTGCATTTTTGTTCTCCGCGTGCAAAAACCTTGAGCCGATCCCGGAGATAGTGCAATAACGGGCCGACCCGTGGCGCAGGTGAAGCAGGCTTCAAGCACTCCACCAACTTCCCAAAATAAGTTTAATATCTTGGGTCCAAATCGAATGCGTATCGGATATTAAGCATATAAGAACAGATGCTACACTTTGCCCCGCGTCGGCCATGTCTACGTTCGCACCGCCCTCTCTTTGTCGGCGTTCCAAGCGCTCGCGTGTCTCCTTTCCTTCCGCTCTCTCCTGGTAGCGGTCCCTTCAAAACATCACACGTGTCTAGTTTTCTCCGGCTGCTACAGGCGGCGGTCCCGTCGTCCATGCAATTGGATATAAAGATAACAGTAAATGAGCTCGTACCTTTGTTTAAGATTGTGTGGCGCCTCAGTACCGTGTGCTAAACAGCTTCGTTGGTCATCCACCTTCACAGAGTACCGACGGCACATCATCACCGTTCCTCCACAGTCGTCTGCTGTAGGCGCTCTGGTGAGACAGACGGCCACCATTACAGGGATACACATTTATTCCAATAAAAGTGATAAGTTATATCTCACTTGGGCAAAATGAGTGCAGTAAGTTTCTTCCAATGCTCTCCGTACATATAGATTTTCTGCGTCAAATATTTTATGAGGCAACATCAACGTAAATAAATTTTGTACTTTGACAATGTAATATCACTTACGTGTTTCACTTGTGAGGTCTGGGATTCTCACTTTAGCTACTCATGTAGAGTGTCGATATGTTCTCATAATTGCACTTTACATGCTTTGTTTGAAGCACTACGAACACTTGCGTTAGCATCACCTCCCTCGAAAACTAGCTCTGGTGGGATCCAATGTCCAAGCATGGGCCGCACAAGACGCTTGAACTCTTTTATCAAATTCACTTGGTGAAAACCGGCATCTGTGTAGAAGTGTACATTTTATTTTAGAGAGAAGTGATCATGTCAGAAAATTTCGCGAAATGAAATGTTGCAGTGAGGTTTTTAGAAAGTCAGTTTTTTCCCTCATAAAAAGAATGTGCGGAGCAAATTGCTGCAGGCAGATATTGTTTGTAGGCCTGAAGCACAGTTTTTCCGTTTCCTTCTGGACCTATAATCTGTGTAACTTTCAATATTGCTGAAACTTTTACCGAAACAATACCGAAACTTTTGTATGGCGAAAACGGCTGCCAGGCATTCCTGTTCCGTAACCGTATAATTGCATTCACATTTTCTCAGGCAACGGCTGGCATATGCGACAACATGTTCTGCGCCACTGTGACGTTGTACAAGCACCGCTCCTATCCCGATTCCACTAGCATCAGTGTTAACTTCAGTCGGGCAAGATAGATCGAAGTGACGCAAGAGGGGTGCTGACGTTAGTATAAACTTCAGTTGAGAGAATGATGCGTCACACTCTGGTGTACAATTGAAGGATGCATTTTGTCGCAAAATACTTGTCAACGATGGAATTCGCATGTATTTGTTATCTACATTTATTACTAATTCGTTTGTTTGTTTCTTTAGTCAATATTAAATTGTTATATTGTATATATATTGCAATTCCCCATCTGCTACGATGCTTTGAGTACTGGCGCAGCAGATATTCTAAATAAATAAGACTGATGTCAGCATTCGTCCTGCTGTATACCTTCGACAGGGCTGCGCAGTACTGTTGAGCAGACAGCGTGCGCTTGCGCAGTCGTAATGATCTCTCTGCCACCTCGTAGGCAAGAGAATCTAAGCACAAGTGTCCTGCACAAGACCATTAGAGTGAGCGCCAGGGGTTTGTGCCTAAATCCCTTCTAACCGGCAAATCCCTACGGGGATCTTGAGGCGTAGTTGCTCCGTCTCGAAGCAGACGTAAATACGTGCTGCAAGCGTATAAGTCGTGCAGACGGCCGTTGGCCGTCTGCTCACAGTCGTCGGCGAGCGAACGGAATTAGCTCTTGTTTTGTCCTCTTCCTGGTGACTAGGATTAGCCATAAGAACTCCCGCACTTGGCAGGTCACTGCACCCTTCGACTGTACACGACGCAGTAGTACTAAGAGAAGCGGAATGTTGGCCGGAAGCCACGAATGCATGTAGGCAAAGGCAGGGGCTGCTTACAGAGGGCACTTTGAAAGGCGGGCATGCGGAAATCATCTGCCTTGATGGATATTACGCTCGATGTGCCAGGGGCTTGAGTAAGCAGCTTGCGCTTCCACTTGCGACATTGCGTTGAGTAGGCATTACCCCTGCTCTACGTATCTGAGCTGCGGGCAGCCTTTCATTTCCAACTTAATATTTTCTGACATGACCACTTAGCTTTGTGATGTTGTTTTAGCAGGGTTGTTTGTTTGGTACATTGAACAGTATGTAAAACGTATAAGAAAATCTACTTAACGATACGGATCTGTAAATTTCCACCCAACAACAAACGAATAAAGAGCGCCAGGCAATACCCCCCCCCCTTGCTTTTGTTTTGATTCCTTCTTATACGGATTCCTTTCTGTTGGAAATTGGTATATATATCCGTCTGCCTTGTATCTGTGAGAAATGACAACGAATGATATTTTTTTTATTTTTTCTTGATGAAGATGAATTTAATGTCCCGGCCATTATCTCGCAATTATTAGGAGGAATTAAAACTGCGTTTGCTTCAAAGTGCGAGAGCACGGACATTTGATATGTATGCAATTTACTTTTATGACTCCAGACCTTGAATTTCTTCCTTGCAATGCAAGTAACAATTATGATTTAGGCTATCAGTCCAAATATCTTTGTATAGATCTTTCTTTGTTTTCGAAAATAAAGTCCATATGATTGATTGATTGATTGATTGATTGATTTAGGTTCTCAGCGCTCAATCTTCATCTAGGCCCAACATAAACGCTGCTACGGATAAGCGTTCGTATGCACAAAACGTTGCTTTTACGGATAAGCGTCCGTATGCACAAAACGTTTCTTTTACGGATAAGCGTTCCTATACACAATACGTCTTTTAAGGATGTGCGTTAGTATGCACAAAATGTTTCTTTTAAAGACGACTGTTCAGATTTTGGTATTTCTGGTGGACTGTTCTTCATCGATTGAGGACTTCATTATACATTGTCATGATACGAGCATAAATAGATCGAGAAAACATGCACACAGAGACAATAGAATACATATTTTCTTTTCTTGTCCGTGGTTTTGACTTCACTCTGTGTCGTTGCATCCTTACATCTTTAGCAAGGTCCCAGAAGCCCGACAATATGTCTTCCTACAGCTCCCATTTGAATAAGCCTAACAAAAGTGACAAGTCAACAAAAAATGTGACAAAAGGCCTTTTCATCTCAGCGCGTTGCCTATTTAGACAAAGGGTGACCTACCAAAATCGCGACCTTCGTATTCTTTGTCCGGTGATTCCGATTAGGCGTGTTTCGTATGACCGAAGTGAAGAGTACCTGGGAGTAAACTATAAAGAATTCACCCCGAATAGTAAATTTTTGCGGCAGTTAGTGCGGCAATTAAGTAAAAGGGAGCACTAGGTTGTGACGGCCAGGCCACTGCAGTATAGGACTGGAGGGTGTTACGGTTGGCATGTAACACCCCGGGAACAAAGGACGCTCGAAGGACCCTGCTCAACCGGAACGATGAACGGATGCCTAATTTGTCATGGTTGTCTTGAGTGGATGGCCGGTCTGGCAGGTTAGTGCACTCTGCAAGGATGTGTGCTAGAGTGCGTTTTGACCGTCTGCAAAAAGGGTATAAAGTGTCATGCTCTGTTGGGAACATCTTGTGCAAGAGCACGGGATGCAGTCGGTTGAGTTGCGGATGCGGACGGGGAAGCCTACATCTGCCGCTTCTGTGCATTTGTCCTTGTTGTCCAGCCTCGACCTACCGACCCAGCTCGCGCTGGCGGCTAGGGGCCAGGAACTGCTGGACGCATATGGGAGCTGAGAATAAGGTCCCACCCCATCTCGTGCCAGCGCGCACCAACCGTCACTAAGGGCTCAGCACAAAAGTTGATTCTCTCTCTCTCTCATAGCACGTGACGTTGACGTGAGAAACATTCCGCCTATAATTTTAGTGGACATATTTAAGGGGCCCCGCAATGAACTTTTCACTTCAATCTCTTCTTATCTTTCACCAACGATTGAATAAACCGTGCAAGTTTCGCTCTAGAAACCGCCTCGTCCTTGACTGGTCGCCATGTTCTGCCGGATACCTGTAGCCCGCCGACAACGCCATGCTACCCAACAGTAACGTAGGTCGAGCTTCGATAAACAGACGTCGCAACAACTCGGCAGCGGTGGAATACGCTACCCGGGAGAACGCAACAAGGAGTGTTCAGCTACAAACTGAGACTTATGAAAGCCTGTTCACCTACAAGCACGCGGATGCGTATTAATGCTCTTAAGTGGCGTCATTTTATAAGAAGCCTGATATTGCGAATGTTCGTCCTTTCGGTCAAGGTCTCTAGTCTTTTGGCTACTACACCAGCGCCCCCTTTTACCCTAGCGCAGAGACCCCGCGACTGGGAATTCTCAGAAGCGGGTTGTGAGGCGAGGGTGCTGTTCGTGTCTGCAGAGACGAGAGTGAGTAATAGGTTTGGAGATGCAGTTGAAGCCCGATTTGACGAAGGCGACGTGAGGGAATGGTCAAACCTTCGTATAATCGGGAATCTCTTAAAAAGGATAAACTATGAAAACTACCAAGTATGAGTAAAGAAATCGAGAAATGGTAAGGGCGTCACGCAGCTCTCGTGGATCGCGAGATGCCTTCTCGAGACCTTTATTGAGACCCAGTAAATCACCTGAGGAGGTCGACGGGGTCCACGACCTCGCTACAAGTGCGGTGGGCACATGGCCTATGCTTCGGGTCCGCATCATCTTACGCTTGTGCGGCGTCGGCAACAAGCTTCGCAAGCTTTTCGTCGCCCAAATTTTCTGTTGCGTCCATGTCAGCGCTAATATACCGGCGCTTTTGCACGCATGCGTTGCCGGCGAAGTGTACGTCTTCTGGCGTTTTAGCTACTTTGCCGCCTCCTCTACTTCGGCACGGCTTCGTGAAATCGGAAGCGATGTTAAATTTTCCGTTGTAAGATGGAATTCGCAGGTAGGTTGCACCCAGTAGAAAACGTTCGGGGAATTTGAATTTCTTCGCAAAATTGAGAAAGTTGTAAAAAGTCGTGCTTCGTAAGGATTGTGCCACAGAGCTTAGGAAAGTTTGGCTGGCCAGCGAATCGTTCTTCCGGAACGAACAAGACGATTCGTCTGGCGAGTTGCTGAAAGAGAGAGAGAGGGGGAGAGAAGGTGTTTGATTGCCATTGGATGGCACACACTGCGGGGGGGGGGGAGAAGAAAACAGGAAGGCAGGGATGTTAACCAGTCAATAGTCTGGTTGGCTACCCTACACTGGGGGATGGGAGAAGGGGAAAAGAATGAAGGGAGAGAGAAGGTGTAGATAGGTGTACGGACAGCACTTGAGTTAAAGTCGCTCGAGCTAACCAGATGTTCTGAGAAAATTAGTAATGTCTGTTCACTCAGAGGACGATCATCTAGTTTCCTCAATGTGTTGGACAAATACTGTCTTTGTGCTTGAAATTGAGGACAATGGCACAGTGAGTGGTCAATGCTTTCCTCGCATCCGCAAACATCACATGCAACACTATCAGCCATTCCAATTAGTGCTGAGTAGGCATTCTTGAAGGCCACTACAAACCATAACCGACACAGAAGAGACGCTTCACGCCGGTGCAGACCGGCTGGAGGTCTGCACTGCGGAAAATTAGATGACGCAGTGCGCTCCCTTACGGGTGGTCTGCATAATAACGCAACGCGGAACCCATCTACAATGCGTGGCAGCTGCATGCAGTCATCAGGAGGCAATGAAGAAGCGTTGCTGGAAGCTATGACGTCGCAGTGACGATTAACAGTGCGCTCGAGCACTGCGGGTCACTGAGTTGATGAATCTCGCCCAAGCGCGGAAGAACACTTCCTGGGGCAATTTACTGCGGAATCCGTACGGATGTAAATACAGTAACTGTATAATATCAGTGTATAGGGCATATGGCTTTATACGTGGACTGTTTATTGCACAAGTATTCTTTGTGACACATGATCTGCATCACACACCCATTTCAAACTGCAGTGTTTACGTATAGTGTGTGCTGCTAAGATACATTGTATAGGAGTAAGTGAGTAAAACATTATTATAGAGGGTGGCTCTCCGGCCTAGGGAGAGGGAATTAGGGTGGGACAGACGTAACAAAAATAATAATATATAGGAATTATAAAGCACAATAAAATTATTAGAAAGTAATAACAAAAAATTTTAGTAGCCGCATTAAAGTTTAACGTCTCACGCGAAGCGCCACAATGACAACCACGTTCGCCTCACGTCATTCCTCGAGGCCGGCCTAATCCAATCATCTGAGTTCCGGATGGTGGCTCCCTATGATTTTGTTCTCGTCTCTTGTCATTGTAGATGTGGTTGATGCAGTGCACATGTGTAGCGCGTAGTGCCTATTTGTGTAGCATATAGTATATAGTCCATGGTGTATCAGTCCGTTATGCGATGTATTATGCATAAGTGCACTGTATATTGTTCATAAGCGTGCTTTACAATGTGTAAATTTCTAGTCCTACTTATGCTCCACTTTTACACAAATAGCAGCGTTTATTGGTTACTGTAACACTTTTTTGTCATTCGTACAACGATAACTTTCTTAGAAAACGTTTTTTCCGCCATCACGTGCTCTGCAGGTATCGGCTGACTACTAATTTTATTGCCAATACCGTTTTTTTTCCTCTTCTTATCAACCGGCTAGCGCATTTCATAATTGGTCTATTTACTACTTTTCTGGTTTATTTGTTGGGCAAATGTTATTCTGTATTTGTATTAAATCGCACGTATAACAGACGTTTCCCTGTTGAGATCGAAGTGGGACAAGATCGACAAACGCTCGCTTTCGCTTGGATTATTTTTAGGGGCACATTAAAGAACCTCAGGTGGTCAAAATTGTTCTGGAGTCCCCCATTATGACGTGTCTCGGAGGAAGCTGATGCTTTTGGCGCGCAATATCGCCGGACGTTTTGAGTCGGCACGAACTTCGGTCTTTGTATTCCTCAAGTACCCGTGCGCGTTACCAATTGTCAGGTTTCATGAACTTCGCTCACCGTTTGCCAACTGCTACGGGTCTATTGTATTGCTATTTTTGAAACTTCGGCTCTATTTTCGCAGATTATGTCTCGCCGTTTTCTGCGATTACTTCGCAATTTTCTTCTTTTTACTCACTCTCGTGGGTTTGAACAATCAACATTTAGTGTGTTTACGGTAATGCGGATTTTTCGGCGCGTCTGTATTTCTCCTGGCCCGAGCGATCTCGCTCACTTTCTTTCGTACTTTCTTTTATGCTTCTCTCTTCCTTCTCTATTTTGTCTTATTTCTTTCCTAATACCTTTCTTAAGTGAGTCTTAACATTTCTTTTACCTATATTTAGACGCATCACTCAGACTACTTTCGTGTCGCTTTATTCGACAGGTTTGATATCAAAGAAAGAAATATTTCATTTAAATCCTTCCACGAAAGCGTAAGACAGCTTGAACTCTTGAGGCCCGATACGACAGACCATCATGACCGTCGTGGGAAGCCGTATCGGTAACAGCATTGTGGCCCACCCATGTGCCGAAACACTGCACCCTTCCGTATTCGCTATTCCGGTATAGCGTAATCGGTACATCGTCATAGAGACATGCTAAAAACTATTTGTTGCGAAGTACGGGGTCGTCCGGCGCGGCAGACTGTAGGAACGTAAATGACACTGTCGCTTGGCTTGGCTTGGTGCGGGGTCGATTGACTCGGCAAGTGGATTTCCCCGACAAGCGATCGATAAAATCAATGCCACCGTGACTCGCGTCCCGTTTGGGGGAGACAGGTGTCGTTTACGACGACCCCCCTCGGCGCTCTCGCAAAGCCAGGGACGCTAAATGGTTATTCTGGAAAGCGTCAGGTTCCGCCACGTTGGCCTTTCAAGCCAATCGGAGAAGATGCGTGCAGCCATCCTGCGATCCAGTCATAGCCGACGGGATGAGGCGTAAATGTGACAGCGTAAAGTATAACACCTCCTCTGGAAGCTCAAACACGCAGCGGTCACGTTATAGTCGATATGTATGCGTGAGGTTGCAGAAAAAAAAATGACCAGGCTTAGCTTGGTCAAGCCAAGAATGCGTTGCACATTGCGCGAGTTGGGGCCCAGCTTTTCCTCCGGCTGTCGTGACGTCACGTCACGTGGTTGCGCTAAAGGTCAGTGGTGGCTGCCCAGCCGCGCCCAAGGGCTGAACTGAGTGATTGCAATATGCAACGCATAAAAAATGCCCGGGTCTGGGTAAGTTGCTGGGCGAGGTGCGGTGAATGACGTGGCTCTCGTGTGAAGCGCAGCGGGGTCAGGCCTTCAGATGAGGGGATAACTTTTTCTTTTTATTTTAGTAAACAATGAGAAAACATTGTTTGTCTTAATCCTCCACATTGCGGTTATCTTCTTCACCTTCTATGTAAACCGCGGGAGGGGACAGTGTCTACAGACACTGTAAACTGATGCGCCCGGGTGTCTCTGGCAGTTGCACAGATTGCTCCCAGACGCAGCAGCACTGTCACTGTATAAGAGCGCGTCGAACGTAAGAAGCGTAGCGCCGAACAAGCAAGACCTATAACGAAGTTGGGTGCCCAGTGAGACCATACGCTGAACCACGGGTGGTATCCTGCAGGAGTCCACCTACTGGACTGTCCATTTCGACCGCTGCTGATTGGCTGGGGCCGCTTGACTCCTCCTCTCTTGCACACCTGCATCCAATCAGCAGCGGCCGAAATCGACAGTTCACTAGGTGGACTCTTACAGAATACCCCCCTAGATGAGCTAAGTTAGAGCGTCGTAGAGGGGCTACAGTGGACACCGAACGATGCCAGCGCCGGCCAGGACAGACGGAGGTGCGTAAGCATTCGCTGTTTTAGTGTCGCGAGGAAATGACAAGGATGACGGGATGGGAACGATGGCAGTGACAACGTTGACGACGACAACTGCCAGTATATAGCCGCGTTTACATGAATGCGACAGTGGCGCGTCGCGTCGCATTTCTGGCGCATCGCATTCGTGCGCTAATGCTAATGGTAATCATGGTAATGCGCTATAGGAAGGGACATCGCATCAATGCGCCAGGGTTAGGGAATAGGTATACAGGCACGAGGTGACATAGGCATATGGCGCTACGTTCTCGTGACATTTAATGCGCTACATGTAAACGGAGTCACATCGCATTCCCAAATGATTTGGGAAATGCGACGCACTACTGTCGTATTAATGCAAACGCGCCTAACAACTTGATAAATGACGACCACGGGGACATGGCGACATGCGACATGGCGAAATTCGCAACATTCATAGCTGTAGAGC
Organism: Dermacentor albipictus; assembly: GCF_038994185.2. Taxonomy (NCBI): domain Eukaryota; kingdom Metazoa; phylum Arthropoda; class Arachnida; order Ixodida; family Ixodidae; genus Dermacentor; species Dermacentor albipictus. Next base: position 24,957,260 of record NC_091830.1, on the reverse strand, counting down.
GAAGTTATTTAAAGTTATTCGCGTTCTCACAATGTGTGGGATGTGTACAATCTTCCATTGTGTGTGTGTGTGCGTGTGCGTGCGTGTGTGCGTGTGTGTGTGCGTGTGCGTGCGTGTGTGCGTGTGTGTGTGTGCGTGCGTGTGTGTGTGTGTGCGTGTGTGTGTGTGTGTGCGTGCGTGCGTGTGTGTGTGTGTGTGTGTGTGTGTGTGTGTGTGTGTGTGTGTGTGTGTGTGTGTGTGTGTGTGTGTGTGTGTGTGTGTGTGTGTGTGTGTGAGCGTGCGCGCGTGCGCGCGCGCGCTTGTGTGTCATTTTAGTTCAGTGCAAGGAGATTAAGGGTATCCGAATTATTGTATATATTTCTATCGCTACACGACAACCCGTTATGAAAAGAACAGTAAGGAAGCACCGTGAATGCTACCATGTGTTCGACGTTTGTGGCTACATTCTTGAGGTGCGGAGTTATGCCAGCGTTGTCGAACGCCTACGCCAACTGCTTCTCCTGGTTACCGGTTCCCGTTATTTATTTCGCCTAGCTAAATATGCAACGCGGGGAGGCTCCAGCTTCACGCGATATCACCCTCCCTGAGCGCTTGCCTGCACAGGCCTGGCTTGTTATCTTTCGCTCACTGATGTGTTTTGTAATGAAAACGTAAAAAAATGCATCCCTTCTTTTTTTGTCGTCTCACCACGTCGCTCTTTGCTGCCTGACAAAAAAAAACAAAAAAAATGAGGGGACTTCTTTTTACAGAATAGGCCTGTACATGACAGTTTCTCTTCTTTCTTTTGAAGCTTCGGCTCTGGTACTCACCCATGGGATTCTTTGTTCAGGCGTGCCAGAAGTCTCTGCTTGAGCCCAACCAACTGCCTGATAAAGTTTGCATATCCGTGTTTTCTTGTCTATTAATGATTCACGGTTTTTCTTCATTGCCGGTGTTCTTCTCCTCGTGTTAACATGCGATTTCACCCTTATTTATTGATTACCTTTTAACAGTTCTTGTTATCAGGTTCATTTTATGCTTTTGAATAACCCAATTGATTCACGCCCAACATCTCGCAGTAGCCTAAAGAACAGGTTGCACGGCTAACAACCAAACCAGCTAACACTATAACAAGTGCACCTTACAATAGATAAAGACAGTGTATGAAGAAGATAACTGGAAAAGGCTCTCAATGCAATCTGATGCTAACCTACACTACACCTGTCTTCGAAACAATCGGCTCTTATGTCGTTGAAATAGATGGCATACTTCTGGAACTCTACTGCCGTTTGTAAAATAAAATTGATCTACCTCTTTTCCCACTCGACAAGGACGTCTGAAATGAAGGCAAGGAGACAGGAGGACAAACTGACGGAAAAAAACGCCAACCATTGTGGCTCAGTCGCTGGCCTTGTGCGGCTGAGAACGAGCTCGCGAGTTCGAATCCGTGCCACAGCGGCAGTTTTCCGGTGGGGGAGAAACGTAAAAACTACCCTGCACTTAGATTTAGGTCAACGTCAAGGAACCCTAGGTGTCCAATATTATTCAGCAGCCCCCTTTCCTAAGTCCACCCACTGAAGCGTCTGGCATACCTCGCCTGTTCCTTTGATGCGTTAAACCGTGTAACTTGATTTGATTGTGACAGAAAGAACGCTATCAGTCTTTTCCATTTGTCCTCTCTATCTCTTTTCCTTTTGGAACCGCACATCTTGACAACGATGCACTAACTATTCCAACGTCGTATCTTGCTGGTGTCAAATCACGCTTCAAAGGAACAGCACAGTATATATCTTATCGGAACGAACGACCACCTTCCACTACAGTTGTGTTAGGTTAGGCTTTGCGTACGTCGAAGACGCCTGACGCGTCCTGTTCTCACTTCTACTGCCAACTGGTCGGTTTCTGTTTGAACGACCGTGGCATTGATATATCATCGCTTGAACGAATCCACGAACGACCATGACTGGAAGACTTTCGTGCGCGTAGACTGATTCGAGTGGCGTGCCTGCCTTCCCTAACGATTGACCGTTGACGATCGCCCCTATTAAATATGCAACTGCCACCGCGTCTGTGTCGCGACAGCTTGGGCCCATAGATCACTCGTGCTCGGCCTACATCTTTCGAAGGACGGGTCCCGACGGCTCCAACCGAAGGGTGCTCGATCGTTCGAATCGATTTGCTATTTCGCGTGCCTCGCGCGAGTCTGAATGTCGGGTCGAGTTGACATGTCGCAGATACAGACAACGTGTGATGAATCGAGTGCGCGTGTCCGCGGCAGGCTGCATTGTCTCCAACGCGGATGTCCTGTGTTTATTTGTTTGCATCTTTTACGGCCGCAACTGCAAAAGAAACCGGCTTTGCCACATTTATTTTTTGTTTAATCCGGCGTCTAGTAATAGGTGTAGGTAGGGGTGATTATGAAGAAAAGAAAGAACCCCTATGAAGATTCAACGCAGTTGTAATCTGGCTATATGAAGCCGAGTTAATCAATGAAATACAACTAAATGCAACGTGTATTAAAACGGGTTCACTTTCATTTTATGCGAGGCGTAATCTCGTAGAATGTTTACGTTTATGCATGGTACGCCGCCCAGAAGCTATGACGAAGTGTGACACGTAGCGATGTTACAATGACAAAGGCGATTTATGATGCCTCTGGAAGGAAAAATAGTGATGAGACGCGTGTGGGGGGCACGGAGCGGTATGAACCGTGTGTAGATATGTTCAAGCATTCTCTACTCACAGCATTGCCACAGCATTCTCACAGTGGCACGCACACATATTGGAGGATTGCCCGTGAATGGGAACATACTCAGCAGCGCATACCCAATGGTCCAAGCGAAGTCTAACAGAAACGCACAAGATTGTTTAATAAGTTCAAAGCGCCCATAGAATACCGTGCGCTATTTTTGTTAAGAAATATGCGTGCCTTAGAAGTAGTTACAAACCCACAATATTTGTACGGATTTAAAGCCATTACTTCATTTTTGTTATTATGGAGAAGAGAGACGCACTCACTGGCACTGCATTAAACGTCAAAATTGAACTATGCTACCCGGCCCGACGTGCGAGATAATCAAGAGGCCGATCCCAATAGTGTTTTGCATAGAAACTCTCAGACATGCGAATACAGGTTGTGACATGATCCGTGACAAAACTCAACTTACATTTTATACCCGGTGAGACCCTATTTAGTCCAAACTCCACCCACAATACCATGTGTCTCCGTGCTCCAAAACACAGTTCCCGAAAGACGCCAGTATTGAAAGTAGTCGCCTCCACCAGGATATATTGGAAAGGAAGGAACGTATTCGGTTGGTACGTGAGTAAGCAGTACGTTACTTGTAGTGCTTTCTAACATAGATATCGCGTACATAAATGCGACACGTCGGATATAGAGAAGTAAAACGAATTTTTCTTGCCCATGTTATCGTGCCACGAATGTCGGATAAAACGACCATGGTTTTGCGTCAGCTGCAACTTCCTGCGAATGAGGTTCAACTGTAGCTGGCGTTGGCAGTACTCGATATTTTATGTTCATGACGTCACAGAAACTAGGATACATAATCGGCTCGCACTTGCGTGCAAGTTTTCTTCGAGTTGGGCCAACACCTCCCGTGTAGGCTGGACAGCTGCGCAATTGCCTCTGCATCCTTACGGGTCACCGGCCATCGCACCGAACACTTTAACATCCTGTGGGCGCATAAAGGGCGTTTAGAATGTCCCATTTCTAACCCCGTAACCCTTAGGGGGTGATATCGAATTACTATCGTAATTGCCATTGTCAGTAGTATCGAACTACAGCAACTCTCATCTCAGTTACAGTTCGAGCTTAGCTGTCATGTACCATAAAGCATTTTTACAGGATGTAAGCCACGGGACAAACCAGCACCTTTAAGAGAGCAAAAGTTTTCTTGAGTGTACTGAAGCGTGTTCTCGGTTTGCTGGTACTCTACCAGCAGTGATGCGTAATAACCGGGGCACTGAACACATATTTAGATTGTGCATTATACTTGGAATCAGCAGATCATAAGGACATGAGGGGCATCCATTTATAGGTAAGCAATGTCAATTGTACGAAGTAAGCGGCTCCCAAGCATGCATCAGTAGATAATGACGCCTTTATACTTGACGCATAACAAAGGGATAGGCAGGAACTTTGCGTGAATTTCGATGTGTAGTCTAGGAATGGCAGGACACCACAATGCTACCGAAAATTATTTGCGCACACGGAGCACAAGGGGCTACGAGTCCTTGTGCTGAAGCACCGCTAGCCTGCCAACCTGATTTTCGCCTCTGGCTCTGTGAAGCCCGTTCATATACGCGCGGTTTCTTCGCGCGCGTTTCGCGCGCGCAGCCTCTTCGCCTTCTTCATTTCGCACATACGCTCGCGTGCGTAGGTGCGAAGTAGATATGGAAAGTGAATCGGTGTCGTCGTCGGAAGTGCCGAAAGAGATTCGTCGCGCGATAAGCGCGACGAAAAGCATCGCGAACAACAACGAGCTCGGCGACAGAGGCAGCGGGAGTCGATGGACAAAGAAGATTTGGCCAAGCGATTGCGAATGCGGCGGCAAAGAAGACAGTTGACGGCGTCGAAACGCGACAACGAAACTGCCGAAGAACGACAGAAGCGATTGGAGAACGACAGATTGCGCAAGCAGGCGAAGCGTGCTGCCCAAACGGTTGAACGGTGACAAGCCAGTCTAGCTGCGGACGTTAAAATTCAGGTGTTTTAGGCGCCGAAACCACGATCTGGTTATGAGACACGCGGTAGTGGAGTGACTCCGAAAATTTGGACCACCTAGAGTTCCTTAACGTGCACCTAACTCTAAGTACTACACGGGTGTTCTTTCGCATTTCGCCCCCAACGAAATGCGGCCGCCGTGGCCGGGATTCGATCCCGCGACCTCGTGCTTAGCAGCCCAACACCAGAGCCACTAAGCAACCGCGGCGGGTAGCTGCGGACTTCGCACACGAGCATCACAAGGCCGAGGAACGACTGTCTTTGGCAAAAACTGCGACGGCCACCTCCAAGCGGGACTTCATCGACAACCCGTTCGGCTTTGTGTGTTCTGTATGTGACAGACTTGTTTCACAACAAGGACTTGGATTGCGTCACGGCTTCCACGTAAACGCGAACTTGGCTTCGCCATTTGCCGACGTTGCAGAATTCTCTTCGTTTAAGGCATGTTGACCGTACGAGTGTTCGCTTGCCCAAAATAAACTGCATTTATACTTTGTGAGCAACGGGTATGAATATCTGGCGAAGCCTGGCAACCTCCCTCCACTCAACTCTATATATAGCGCAGCACGTGATGTCCGCTTGCGTACCGTTCATGCAAGTGGGAAGGCTGCTCTACAACACTGGCCAGTAGTGCGTGAAAGCACAAAACGGACTTTGTGCAAGTCTGCTGTTCTCCTCCTCCTGTGTCCACCGAGTAACCGTGTATGCATTGCGCAACCTGGTGTGCATGACTATGCGTATCACGTGTGCAGTAAAACAACAGTTTAGGAGCTGCATCGCGACTATGAAGGATTTAATTAGCAACTGGTCAAACAACGGCCCGGAAATGCTTCACTTCGTGCTAGGAAATGGCTAAACTGGTCCAAGAAAGTGTGCTTTCGCACAATGTTCCGTGGCCCACAAATCGCTTGCAATGTTTTATTTCCTCGTTTTGTCTTTTTCGAGTTCTTAATTTTGTTTTATTCGAGTTTTTTTTTCGCTTCCCGTGTCTGGGATAAAAGGGTAGTTTTTGAAGAAGTTTGTCTCTGCATACCGTTCCTCCCGTTCGTTAGCTCAGGCTTTCAAATTTGTTTTACTTTTCCCCCTTAACTATGCACAACACCAAACGAAAGTTGCTCTTACCAAATCATGCTTGATGCGGCTAAGCTGTGGTAAACAAACCTGGGAAGAAACCTGTTGGGAAAACAGAAAGAACTAGGAAACATCAGAATCTTACCGATTGCTACGGAAGAGTAGGAACTTTGGGCAGCAAGACAGCTTTACCGCAAGGCACACAGCACGTCACAAGACGAGAGACAGCGTAAACGAACCAAGACAGGCAGACGCAAAAAAAAAAAAACACGACACATGATGGACGCTATGTTTACCAAAATCGGCGCGCCGTTTAACGTTTAGCAAATGCCGGAAAGCTCGCCTTTTCTAACACGACGTGCGTTTCCGTGCCGAGAATGTTCTGTCGCCTTTCTTATGAAAATCTAAAACGCTTGTTATACATGCCGGGATTTCTCTGCAACTTTCGGTAAGATGCTGTATGGAGAGCTGAGCAAAACAAGAATAAAGTGAAAGCAGGAGCCAAGGTTTCGACAAGTGTACTTGTCTTCTTCAAGGCCTTGAAGAAGACAAGTACACTAGAATAAAGTGAAAGCAGGAGCCAAGGTTTCGGCAAGTGGACTTGTCTTCTTGAAGGGCTTGAAGAAGACAAGTACACTTGTCGAAACGTTGGCTCCTGCTTTCACATTGTTCTCGTTTTGCTCATGGTCTTGAATTTTTCATCTCCCGCCTTCCCCGCGTTTTCCCTGTATAGAGAGCTGGCACGCGAAGAATAGTAAAAAATGCGGGAGGGGGGGGGGGGGGCTTTGAATAATGGCACAAGGCTTTTAGCTAAGGTGGCTTGACTGCGTGCTTTCCAACATGCAGCACTTGAAAGTTTTGTTTGTTTGCTTGAGAGGAAGTTTCGGCTCCACCCCACTCGGCGAGTTGCTTCCTTACCTGATCCTGTCGCTAAAGCGTCAAGGTGGTCGCCGAAGAAACAGTGCGGCCAGTCGAACTACATGTCTTTCGGTATTCGCAAGAGAATCTTGCTCTGGTAGCTCTTCCTGGCATCATAAGCAGGAAGTTTCTGATGTACATCGGCCACAGAGATTGCAAATACCGTACTCATTTTTTTGTTTACACCACAGTAACAATTTATCGTGCGACTTGCGTACCTGTCATCTTGCCGCAGCTGTCGATGTCGTATGCATGCATTGTTATCCATTTCTTAAAAACCCTTAAATTAATTTATGGGCTTCTAGGTGCCAAAACCACAATCTCATCATGAGGCACGCGGTATAGTGAGGGACTGTGGAATAATTTTGACCACCTGAAATTTTTTAACGTGCACTTAAATCTAAGTACACGGGTGTTTTCGCCTTTCGCCCCCATCGAAATGCGGCCGCGCCGTGTGCCGGGATTCGATCCCGCGACCTCGTGCTCAGCAGCGAGAGAAAAGGATGTTCGGCAGCCCAACATAATAGCCACTAAGCTGTGCACAGGGGCTTACGGCATTCGTGTATCGAAATAAAAATGTGAATTAAGATAAATAAATAAGTAAAAATGTACCGAAAATGAAGCTAACGAAGCAAAAAAAACTGAATTTTCAAGTAAATGAAGTTCATTGTTTAACGCATCTCCCACAGTAGCTCAATCTCGTTAGTCTTCCGTGGCTGAATAGAAAGTCGCGGTGGCAATTCCCCACAAAGGAAGCCTCATTTCATTTTCGGTCTAAGTTTATTCCTTTAATAAGTGAATACATGCTTACATAAGTGTACACTTTCCTTCTCTTTCTGTTACGCGACACATTTTTTTCACATTCCGTCGTACTCTTGGCGGCTCTGATCCGAAGAGTGGCTTGTGTATGCGGCTAGACGACTGGCGAACGAAAGAAACACCGCGAACGAGCCAACGAATAGCATGTTCCAAGAGAGAGAGAGAGTAAAACTTTATTCAATGTAAATAAAATCAGGCACGATGGTTGGAGCCCCTATTCCAGGGCCCCACTGGCACGAGCGGCTCGCTGGGCTTGGTCCAGAAGAGCCACTGGCTCTCCCGACCCTCGTCCCGCAAGCCATGCCTCCCACTGCCTATTCCTCATTAGCGCGTTCGAAACGTTCGTCAAGCTTCCCGTCATGCGCTGTCTTGATATTGGTGCACTAGCTTGCGCCAAGTAAGGAGGAGAATTCTCATTTTTTTTAATAGCGCCACGTTTTAGTAACAGCGAACTACCAAGCACTGCCAGATGTGAAACCGACAAAGTTAAGAAAATCATTCCACGAGCATAGAAAAGCTTGTTCACCCTAAATTTATTTCTGTGGATAGGTAGCACATTAGCGGAATAATTTTATTAGATAAAAAACATTACGGTGGTAAATAATAATTTTACAATTTGCTCGCACAATCGTATCAGGCACGCCTCCTTCACTATAGAATTTGCAGCAACGCACAAGGAAAAAAAATCATGAGCCATTCCACTCTGTGAAGGTGGTTGACCAGCGAAGCTGTTTAGCACACGACGCGAAGTGAACACATAATTTTGAACAAAAGTACGAACTCATTTATTGTTTTGATGGGTGGTTATCGTTACGAAAAGTGAGCACACCCATTTATTGTCTTGATCGGTCGTCCTTATTTCACTCGCAACTGCTTTCACATTCTCTGATACTGTCAAATCGATGCACGTACGCCGCTAGGTTGTCGGTTGGGCCGGATCGATGTGGCATCGCAAGGGATATGTCTGCAACACGGAATATCTAAACCGCTCCCTTTTTGGTACCGACACACCCACATCGAAGTCACCGACTACGACCACAGGGGTAGTGTCATCGTGGCTAATTCACCCAATTTAGCAGCCATGAACCTTACGGGTCTGCCAGTCATTTCATTTATTTGCTTGCTTACAGGGGTGTGGGCCATTGCTCACGGCACGGGGGTATGAGCCATTGATCATGACATGTTTGCGACATGCTGTTCTGCATGTTGCATGCGTGGTTAGAAAGGATTTAAGCACTGTTCGCTTCACTTTGCTGAGTGCTTGTAGCCTCTGCCTTACGGGGTTATGTGCCATTGCATTTTTCGCTTGATTACGGGAGCATAAATGCTTACGGGGGTACGAGCCATTGATGATGATAGTTTTAGTTCACGGAGAACAAAAATGCGTGGAACCCTATCCATATACAGCTTCGCTGTAAAATTGAATACAGATAGGCCCAACTTGAGCCGAGCAATAACTTGATAGCAGCGATAATTCAGTGGAAGACGGCCATTGCAAGAAAAACTTAACCAATCTACAAGTGACAATCTTGTGTCACTTGTAGATTGTGTGTCACTTGTGTCTTGTGTGAATTTGTCGCGATGCCATTTTGTGGTATTCCAAGAAATTATTACAGAGGTTCACACATGTTGTAATGCGTCGGACGTTTGCCTTCCATGGAACGGCGTTCAGGTGAAACAGTCCCTCAAGTGAGTAATCAGAATTGTACCTATATACATAAAGCTTCTTTTACTGCAAGAAATTCAAGCAGAAAAATGCATCGTGCCCGAAAAAAGAATGCCATTACACTCTAACGAGCATTAATTAATCATTGGAACACTGAGAAGGAAAAAAAAGGAATGTACAAAGTAGTATTCACAAAGAATTTATTTAGGCAATGCCCACGCGAAAATCTCGTATAAACTCGAAAGCTGTTATCTTTTTGGTGCACGATTATTCTTTATATCATGGACAAAGATGCCTATCCAAGGCAGTCACAGCGGAATAACGTCCGTGTAAGAAAAGTTCACTCGCCTTTTTTCTAATTAAATGCGTGTGTAGGATACCTTGGTATCATTAGCGCTCCCTGCTACTTCGCACATAATCAAATGCACAAGTCCAAGTTAGGATCTAGCTTTCTGGTGTTATGTCTACGACTGGGAACACAATGCTGAAAAAAATGGGCGGCACAAGCGATTGCAGCAAATTCTTTTCATTTATACTTGCGCTTTCATACAATCGGTTGCGTCGTCTGTTTCCACTCGCTCCATTCTTTGAAAAAAAAAAAGCTAGCACAGTGCAAGTAAGCTATGAACGTGCATTAACTGGCAAAGTTGTTTGCCAGTTAATGCAATACAATTACAGAACAATACAATTACAGAACCGAATACAGTAAGCGTAGTAGGCTGTCATACAGTTAGCATAGCACGACGGCCAACTCTATATATATTTTTGCCATCGAGGCAGCGTTCCGAGTCCCTCAAGTGGAACCCTAGAATGGTCGCTTCGAACTCGAAGGCGGGTATAACTGTATATGTAGGCCCTCCTACATCCGGAACCTGACGTGAACTGCGTGTCAAGATCCGCTTCCACGGCATATCGATCGGGGTGTAAGCTGCGCGGTAGTCAGCTCCCGGACCTCGTTCAATCGCTCGAGTTCCTTTAACCTAAATCCACATCCGATGTGCCGAAGCGGCCGCGTGTACATTTTCTGTGCCAGTGGCAGTGGAGCCCGATCGGCGGCGAGGCTGGGAGATGATTGGTAGATTGACCCTAATCTTGCGAAGAAGAGTGCTGGCTTTATGTGCGAGCTTTTCCTTTTTTTTTTCCAAGCAAGAAGATGCAGAGAAAACGGTCGCGTTTGCCCTAAGCTCGCAGCTTTAGAGGACATAGTAAGAAATGTAAGAGGAGCGCATCGATGACACAGCCCCGTCAAGTAAGCTGTCTACGAAGAACTATCAGGCCTGCCTGAAGTTTATTCCACTGAAGTTTCTTTGTCCTGCCTGCTTACACGTGCAGGAGTAGAGGCTAAAGGCCAATGAACATAATGACATAATAACGCATTATGGTATGGCAGCTCTAATAATTTAGAGAAAAGTAATGTTATCTGTCACATCAGCAAAATTTAAAGAAGAAAAAAACATGCCGCGTAAGTCGTGGTACATCGTCATAATTCACACGGCCAAGTTAACACAGACCTGTACATAACGCTAAATAAAACAAAACATTTATGCCACACAATGCAATATGCCGCAAAGTATGAGAAGTCGCTGCCTCCTCTGTTGATGTTGATTGAACTGAGTATATGTGGCATCCGATCTATTTCTTTATATTTTGCCGCACAACTGAGCAAGAGCCCTCCAATGTAGGCCGGTGACCACAATGTTATGCTCCTGAGCTCCAGGTCGCTGGTTAGAATCGTTGCGATGGCATTTCAGTTGGGGTGAATTTCAAGAAAAAAAATCTCGTTCATTTTGTCTTTTGTGCACGTTAATAGCCGCTGGTGGTGAAAGTTATTCCTGGGCCTTCCACTAAGATATGTCTCGTGGGGTCAGCGTTTGTTTGAGAGCTTCAATCAATCAATCAATCAATCAGTCAATCAATCAATCAATCAATCAATCAATCAATCAATCAATCAATCAATCAATCAACTGAACAGACAGAAATTAAATAGCCGGGATATTTTCCGTTTGTCTCTCCGGGCCTACGCACGTGTTTTAAAAAAAATTTGCTGCAAAGTATTGAACCTGCTGTTTAGCCACGCAGCTGCAATGCCTCGTTCGACAACCCTCTCACCGTTTACGTTCATACATACAGGTTCATTTGGTAAAAAAAAAATGAGTTGGCTGTCGGGCCTTGTGTCTGTAGCTTCCTGCGCTAACCACACACGCCTATCTTCCCGCAGTTAGCTTCTTCGTGCTGCATTCATGCCACGAACGTGGACCGACTCGCCCAAATCGCTATGCTAAGCTCTTCAAGAACAACCTATTCATGACAGGAAGAAGCGCGTAAACACGGTATCTGCATCTTCCACTTCGGAAAGATTGGCCCAGGACAATCTGGCGATGGCGGTGGGGCTCTTCGCGGAATGCCAAAGAGCTCTTCCTTACGTCTCGCAGAAGAGAATAGCAGAATCGAATTTCTGGCGAAAACTGAAAGTTGAGATTCTCCTGGTGTATAGGATAAGCGAAAAGAAAAAAAAAATACGCACAATTCAGTTTGCAGTCTACTTTTCGGGAACAGGCCGCAGCCCGGGGCAACTTACAAGGCGAGAAATCGAGTGCCCGGACAAGATTGAAAAAGGCACAAGCGCCCGAAGCAGGAAGGAGATGGCGCAGGTAACAACTGCATATATGTTCCGTTCACGATGCGCGCTGTTAGCCTACTCCTACCGCAGACTTTTTCAGCAAACCTCTTTGTAAGAAGGACGCGGTTCTCTATTGGGGTCCATTTCTCATTTCCCCAGGCTCTTTCCTGGCATTCGCTCGAACGAAATAGTCGCTCGATCTTCCCAGCTTTGATTTGTTTCATTGAATCACCGTGTACGCTGTCGACCGTCTTAGGCCCTGTAATTTAGGTCTTCATGTTGGTATTCTTGCTTGAATACTTGCCTGGGCATTCCTTTCCGCTCGACGAAACTCAAATTTCGTCCACTGCAGATGAAAAAATGGGCAAACTTTGTGGATGCGAATGCAGCATTAAGCTTCGCTCGCCATTACGTTGTTCTTTTAGTAAAACATGCAAAATAATCAACCTGCGGACTTGCTGCACTATTGTCTTTGATAGAGGCATGGATATTGGAACGCTCACGCCCTACTTCATTCTCTTTACCTTCCAAACTGATTACTTTGACTAATCGTAATTGGAGACAGTGACGTCCTGTGTAAGTTTATCAGAAGAACGTGTGAGTCGGGGCCACGTTAAATTTCAAAGCTAACACGCTAAAACAAAAATAAATATTTTAAAGTGTATTGTTGTAATTTACGCACGTATTGCCATAAACGATGTCTCTAATCCACTAAGTGCAGCGATGGCAAAGTAGAACGCTTTTTGTGTTATGCAAAATTGTTAACACTTAACATGCAAGCGTAAAATAAACGCTTGTAGTCACGGAAGCAAATAGAAGGGCACTACGCAGCGAAATAATGATTCAGTGAATTACTCGATCCCGAAATTTATTCCCACCGTAAACAAGACAATCCTACAGAGAAAATAGGTGGCCAAAAGGAAAAACTCCACCTACGCAGCTTGCATAAGCTCTAGCCACCCGTTCAGCAGCAATGGCACGAACAATTTCCATTGTAGTTCTCTTGTAACAGCATATAAGCAGCTGGAGAAACAACTTTACAATATCATTACATGTATGGGTAGGTAGAAAAATTATGCAATATGCAAATGACATTGTAGAGTTACAAGCAGAAACGAGAAGAAAGGGGGTTAACCAAGGGGCCCGACTTTTATTAGTCATATCATCAGAAGCCAACAAACGCTGACACCAAGGACAACATAGCACAAGTAATTTCCCCTATGTTGTCCTCGGTGTCAGTGTTTGTTGGCTTCTTATAAGTACGCAGAAACAATGATACAACCAGTTGAAAGACGTTTTTGTAACTTGAGGCCAGAGTTTGACGTAATAATATTGCGGAAATCCGCAAGGTGGAGAGAAGTAAGGGCAAGTTAAGAGAAGTGAAGGGAAAGTGAGACATCCACCCAAAGGTAGCTAAGTGCTACAAAGGTCCCGGGTTCGAGTCCCGGACCAGGACGAATTTTTCTTCAACTGCGAAGTTTTTCTTTCGAGGAACCCGTATGGGTTTCCTTTGTAGCACTTAGCTACAAATGGATGTCCCACTTTCCCTTTATTAATTGTGGGCACGGTGTCAACACCTTCCCTTTCTAACTCCTTCAGTCTCGCTGCGAGTGTGCTCAAAACTTTCTTTCCCATAATGCTTGCGTAAAATAGGTAAGCAGTGTGACAGTTTTGTAAAAATAGGAAATTGTGTTTTGGGGAACGCTTGCCAAATACAGAAATAGCTCCACCGTATGTAACGTAGTGTTTCTGTCGCTTAATAATAATAAGTTAATCGAAAGGTTAAGATGGTTGTCGAGCAGATTCTACTTGTGGAATCTTCAAGCTTTTGGACATCCGCTATTCAACGCACAGACGCTGACGGTATTCTTACTGTAGGGTCGATGGTTGGAATAAAGTTAGGAAAGCGTCGTGAGTGGAACATACCGTGAACTTTGCTTCTTTTTTTAGTAATGTGTATCTTGCTGTAATGCACTGATTTGGGCTTGTCGGTAAGACATCGTGAGGCTTATAGCGCGTGAAAAGACAAGGACGAGGGGAAGGTCTGTCACGTCTTCCTTTCGTCCTTGTCTTTTCACACGCTCTAGGCCTCACGAAGTATATCTTGCGTCCCATGCTAATGTTAGCGACGCTGTTCAGCCAAAAAAAAAAAAGAAAGCGATTTAAAGAACACTGTGCAAGATACAATTATCAGATTCACGGTGTTGTATAGCCAGGTGTCAGACTGCCCACCACCGTTGGTGTTAAAACCGCATCTTGCAGCGTGTATTTTTTTTTTCGTGGGACAGCTTGGCTAACGTTAGCTGGGATACCCTATATATTTGAGGGAGTTGTTCATTAACTATGACAACAAGCTTGTGAGAGAGGGAGAGATTTATTTACAGAAAGGCAAGGAGGTCGGCCTGAGCTATAACTTGTTGTGGCCTGCTACTCTACACAGGGGAAAAGGGACGGGGAGGAAAAAGGCTGATGAATGATGATGATGGTATGAGGAAGAGATGCGTGTGATGCAAGCATGTTATGCAAGATGAAAGGATAAACCCCGAGAAGCAGATGAGTACGAGCAGCTATCTCTTGGCTACCTTTACTGATATTCATTCAACTCGGACATGCAACACAGAATATTAGAATACTATGCAGCAGCGCATACAGACGAGGATACAAGAAGGCATATGAATGCACTTGTGCGCTCGTCTGTATTCGCTACAGTAGTATTCCTAGACTCCATGCCTCTAAAGCCGGTGTTGCAACGCTATGCAACTCGAGTTATCTCCCGAACATCAAATGAAGTATCGGGAGCTTGCTGTACGGGCTACGTGGGGTGCACAGTGCGGTGTTCACTAGGCATTTAGGCACAACTTATCGGCCATGCAGGCAGGCCAGACCGCTGGGAATGGGATGCGCTTGTGCAAAGACAATCGCTGGCAGAACTTTTGTCAAACTTCATCGGTCAACCTTTCTCTAAAGAGAATTAAATTAGTTATATTCTGGCACTTTGCCTACCAGAACCACAATCTCATTATGAAGCAGAGCATAGTTCGGGACTCCGGAATAATTTTGGCCACTTTTGGATATTAACCTGCAGCTAAGTCTATCTACACGAGTGCTTTTGCATTTGCTTTGAAAAAAGACCTGGTCGAACTCTTGCCACCGGCACGATGTTCTAAAGGCTGTCGTCAAATACACGATTGATCTGGGTTTGATAATTTGAAGGGCCTTCGCTCCCCATTCATCACAATTTCCGTCCTCAATAATCAACACTTCTATCTCCCTTCCTCTCTCTTTGTTACCATTTTCCTTCCAAAATATTGAGCACAGAACTTTGATTCATGCCAACCTAGCTCTCAGCTCTTCAAATATAAAGAAACGTATCCCTTTCTCACCAATAAACAACAACGTTTTTACGCATAACTTTTTTAGTTGTTTCAAACCTCGTTTCGCGAGCTGGTCGATATAATCGTTTTCTTCCTTCCTTTTCTGCCCTTAAATATTTAGTCACCGAACTACAAAAAGAAGCCTGAAAGCTGAAACTATGAAGAAAACGTCATCGCTCTTCCCTTTGAGTACGTGGTCGCTTTCGTATAGCGCATAATGTGAAGCCAGGGCTCGAGGTAAAATGGGGTTAGAAGGAACAAAATAAAACAGGGAATCTCCAGTCATAATTGCGGCGGAGTCTGTGCTCGACGGGCTCCGTAGGAGCAGGGAGAGTGTAGACGTTTGCCGACGGACAAATGCAATACAAAGCTTCACAAAGGGAAGCACGGTAAGAGAAAGGAGAAGGTTCCTGCGTCATGCTCTGCCTCCACCACCCACGTTCGGAGACCACAACGCTTGCTCTTAATTAAGCTCCCCGCCGAGGACAAGGGGCCGTGGGGATCGGAAACAGGCTCTGCCCCCTCAGATTCATTACATACACCAGCGTCCATACGCTGTCTCCCTCAACTCATGATGCCGTGCAATACTGCTGTTTTTTTGAATGAAAGAAAATGGGAAAGTGGGGCTCTTTGGTACGGGATATCCAAGTATTCGTAATTCCCTACTTAGGTGAAACAGAAATGACTACAAAGCAGTATTGAAAGTGTGATATGCAAGAGGCATACTAAAGACAAGCGAAAAGCAATCAGTTAGGCACATCACGGGCAGCAGCACCGGAAGCACGGTTTAATTATTTGGTAGACACTACGTCATGACGTACTTCTCTCCAGTGCCCCCCGCCCTGACCCCCTAAATGTCAAGGCCACGCGCTTCCTTGTCAATGGAGCAATTTTCTTGCGCCCTTCCCATCAAGATTTCTTTATCACACCCTCAACACCCCTTCATAGAACAATGACTATTTTTTCACTCCTCGGCGTATATTGTCATATTAGTAGTATAGCTGTCTTCGACGTACCTCTTTCCTAACACCCTATGCCACACCCTCCCCTTTCCGGCGAAGCTTTCTTTTGGGCCTTTTCTGTCACCCACTTCTTTCACTACACGGTACCCTCAACTCCAACTCACATACCTCTATCTATCATTTTCTTCCTCAGCGTAGTACGTCATGTTGGGAGCCCGTTCCTAATTTCTTATGCAACTCCCTCTCGCAATACACTGAACTTTTTTCCCGTTTAGTTACTCTCGTTTCTGTTCCTTGCTCTTCATTTCATTACACACACCACTGTCTATTCATTTTGTTTCCGAGCGCATGACGTCACCTTATAGCACCGTCATCTCTAAACCACCTTCCCTAATCCCCGACGCCACCCTATGTTCCCTCTAACGAAGATTTTTCTTTTTTGCCATTTGCATCAACCGCTCTTGTTGCTCTTGACCGGCGCTGATTCAGTCTAGCGAGAATGCTTTCCCCAATTCCTTACATCTAGCATCTCCCCATTATCCCTGCTGCACTGGTTAGCTGCTGCATCACTGATCTGCACCGGACGCCGTTTCACTGTGCTATTCTGCTTTTTGCATGTCTAACGTCTTACACGGCCACCAATAAATCGTTCCTCGTATGTTCTTTGCTGGAAGTGCCAGAACTATGCCATTACAGCAAAGAACCACTAACCCCTCTTTTTTTGCTTTTCTCCTCAAAGCAGCACTTAATTTCGCTTGTACTGTCTTTTGCTCAACTAGAGAGCATCTTCTCGGGCTGGCGGCTATATATGATAACGCCAACTACTAAGCAAATGACTCGACCTAATACAAGGAGACATATGCTCGATCGTTGAGAAAGATGGAGGTTCTCCGTTTCGGCTCAATGGGGATGAGTTTGGGGATATTTCCCTACGCAATCCCAACCCGGTACTTTATCGGGAATTCGCACCCTGCGGAACTTTGTTCTCTCTTTCCCGGGGCGTAACTCGGGTTCAGGTAACCTCTTAGTGTGGTTCTTTTGCTTACATCTTTGAGCACATGCCTTCTTTTTCTACACCGGGTTGCGGTGAAGGAAGCGGTCCTACTTTTTGTCACTATCGTCAAGTGGATTACTTTCTCGGTAGAACTTGGGGACTGAAGCCGCACTTCGATTTTTTTATTCACTGGGCACATTTTGTTTAGCTTGAACCCTTTGATCTGTTTCTCAATCTGTCTTACCTCCGCTTCAACCCTGAATGCGGTTCTATCTTGATATATGGTGTCGACGGGGGTGCAGACGAGTTCGTCGCGCGACTATCAAAAACTCTACTCGCGAAGTCGTTCAAAGTTCTCTTTTTTATCTCGGTCATGGCACCGAGTAGCAGGGCCCACTGAAAGCTAAGTTCATGACGCAAGTTGCGTCGAGTCTTGCTTCGTCAAACAGCTTGAGCTGTCGTAATCACAATCCGCAGTACTGCACGAAAAGAAGAAAAAAGCCAAGCCAAACGCTTCCCGACAAGTTCTGTCACTTGCGCCGCTCTTCCAGCTTTTCGGTTGCTCCATCAGAAGCACCCGTCTACCAACCCTGGGCTGCCTCCACTTTGCGTATAACCGCAATGCGTATGTACATTGTGGCAGTTCAAGCTCTCGGCACATATCATGCTTTGGTGCAGACGCACGCAAAGCAACGGAACTGCACAGAGGCAACGCCTGACGTGTAGTCTAGCAGACGAATAAAGATTTAGTGGCAAAGAGTGGCTATACCCAGCGGCAAGTTTCAGCGGTTGCGCAGCGAAAGCTATGGAGCCGAAGCACATATTTTTTTTAGTGCTCATCTGCATATAGTTCGCCAATGTAAGCAACTGTAAGCTACGTACCGTAAAACAAACCAAACCACTTCTTATGTTCATTTTTCTGTTCCAGGTTTCTTTCATAGCAAATAAACAGGGTTTCTTAGGAAAAGAATTTCCATTCCTTGCTGTTCCTAGTTTTCTGGCTTTCGATTATCCACGTCTCGTTTTCCTGGTCCCGTAAACAACCAGCAAAAGCTTCGGCACTGCTTGGCGTAGAGACACAATGGCAGAAGCTCCGCACGTGCAAGCGCGTACCTTTGGCTGTGCTGCCACGGGAAGTTGGCGTCTGGTACAAAGAGCTCTTGCACCCACGTGACGAAATACAGAACGCTGCTGGTGACGTGATAACAAAGTCTCGTTGGGTCACTCGTTTATCAGAGGCAGTGGAACCGGAAATGGGTGTACGGTTCTGCACGAAACAAGGAAAAAGAGTTTCATCGGGCTAGCGAACCAGGACAAATTGAAGGTGAGCTGCTTGGTAATGAGATCGGCTCTGCGAACGGAGGCGGCGAATGAAAAGACTTTACTCCTATCGGTTGGCCCGGCAGGTATGGATGTGATTACTGAGAGCTGCATAGCAAATAATGAAAAAAGATGAATGTTCCGAGCACCATGTACACTTGTTACGCGTTTCAGGCACTGTTGGCAGCTGTGCATGTGCACGTCTGAATATTTTACTGGTAGTACGTCTTACAGAGAAGTTCTAATAGAACTAGAAGCGCTCGAAAACGTTATACGCAGTTTTCATGCTTTTTTTGAAAGAAGTAGACCCCCCTGACACAGTTG